>NW_024519207.1:8684785-9284785 GCF_017590135.1 Pyrgilauda ruficollis | reverse complement strand
CAGTTCTACACAGAACAGCAGCTGTAAATTGTCTGAACCACTGGCATAAAATAGAGCTAGAAAGGTAAAGAATATTTCATAAATGTCTTCAGTATTATCCAGTGCTGGCCCACATGACCACCAACAATAAAAATAATAGTGGTAAATCATACTTCTGGAAGACTTATTATAAAGCTGCTTCCAACCTTCGGTTCTAAGCAAAATATAATCCTGCACATTGTGTTAGTGTTTTGTTTGGTATATGAGCCACTTTCAGGGTGTGCCACTTGGCCAGCATTTTTGCCTTATTGCCAAGAACAGCAACCATGCAAAATAATTTTTTTTGAAACTTGCATTTCTGTCATTAAAACTTTTATGTGAAAATATCACTACTGCAGTGACAGTGGTTTGGGTTTTTCACAATCTGAATGATATTGCCTGCAACTTCAGGTAATACAACACTCACACTAAAACCTCTAAGGATGTTTACTTTTTTAAAAGTGAGGTGGGGCAGCAGGACAGACTTCAACATTTAAAGAGGCCCAGGAGTGAATACACTGAACCGAGGGGCTTTAACTTTCGGCTGCGTGAAGAACAAATTCATTGATTTAAAAGATTCAATGGAATTTGCCTTTTTGAACATTATAAAACAAGTTGAATATTTCAACTAGTTCAACTATTTCTAGCACAAATACAACTATTACTGCTGTTTAACTCTGTTTAAGTAAATACTAAACTCTTGTCCTCTGAAAAAGGCTTCACATTTTCTCCTTATTTGCTGGGATTGACAGTAATCCCAGACAGAATATTACTGTTTAAACATGACTGATTAAAAGCCTGAGAAACTTTGGGGTATTTTAAAACACTCACTGTACACATTTTTGTTTAATGTCAGTTTTTAAAAACTTGTTTCTGTAGTGCTATTGTGAGTTACCATTTTTAATCTTTTTCTTACTGGTGCTGGCAGTCATGTATAAATAGACATGTTTTGGATTCAGTCAATCTGTGTCATTGCCTTGGAAGGTAAATTTAATGATAGAATGTTTCCGTTAATTTCTTTTATCTCAAAACTTTTATTGTATTTCTTGCTTACTTTTTACTATTATTTTTCTTTCAGGAAGAAATATGATCAAAATTACATTAGGCTTAGTCTTAAAAGATTTTTGAACACCTATAATTTTATTTTAATTTAGCAGAATCTGACAATTCTTGGCACCATTTATCATGCTCATCAAAGAAGAGACAGAGAGGTTTGGCAGAGCAGTTGATTGAGTTTCCTTTTGTTAATGAAAACAATACTGCTGACAGTCCATTAAAAACATTCCATTTATTTTTTATATTCCTGGAGTAGCAAGAATAAAGCCAGAGGGAAAGCTGAAATTGGAAGAATTGTTTTAGACTTCACATCTCTCATTTGTGTTTAGACTTATAAGGTACTGGGTCCTCTTGGTATTTTTTGTTTTTTTATTCTTATATCTGTGACAGAAGATGAAAGGAGGTATGGAAATGCCCCAGAAAATTGCTTTGGACACTTAAAGCAGCTGCACCCAATTTGTTCTGTATAAACCTGTAACCAACATTAAAGAGATACTTTTTAGGTTTTGTTCCTACTGAAAAACAAACCCAAGTGTCCAGACTTACCTATCAAACAAGTGTTCAATAAATACATGTTAATACCTCAAAATGTTAATGAAATGTGAATTTTAAAAATAAATCTAAAAAAATAGAATATACTTAGACTTTAATTATGTGATGCATTCAGTTTTGAGTCTTCATGATAATTCTTTTTTTTTTTTTTTAAGGGGGATTCTGCAGTTGCTGCGAATGGCAACATTTTTCTTTCCCATTGGAAAACTATTAATATAGCCTACACATATAACTTGAGATCAGGTCTTTACAGCAAAAGTGCGTACCTAGAAATTGGCTTTTTGTTTCACACACCCTCCATTCTCCTCACAGCATTTTAGCAAAAATAGGAGAAGCAGCTATATCTTGCTGCTCTATTTGCCAGTGATATATATATTCTGACATTTAATCCAGAAAGAAATTAGGAATTAATTTTGATTTGCTTCACTGTTTTGCTTCTAAAACAAAGAGATCTAATTAAAGGTGTAATATGCACACTAGAGAATAGCCTAAATTATTGAAAAGTCCAATTGAAAAGAAAATTGTATGTATAGATGTAATTCTGCCCTATTTCCTCTCAGTCCTCCCACCATATGAACCCTAGAATACATACAGATGTTCTGCCCTGTTCTCTGTTACTGTTTCTCACAGTCCTAATGCAGTCTTTCCATCTGTGATGGGTACCCAAAACTAATTCACAGCTGAGTGGTAACATTTGCTAAAAAGATAACCTTGAACTCTGCTTACCTGCCAAACAGTATTCAACAAATCTGTTCCATATCCTCTCCTTCAGTTTTTATTGTCTCTGAATCTTTGCATTTGTGTAATGATTTTACAAAATACAGAAAAAGGAGAGGTTTAATTAATAGAAACAAAACCTATGTAAATTATTCATGGAGATTAACCAGTTTCAGTTGCCAAAGCCTCACTCTTGTTTTATTTAAACTTTTTTAATAGCAATAATAAGATTTCAATGCAAATGAACCTATTCTAAATTAAGGCTCACTTCTCAAATACTTACTGCAAATAAGAAGCACACACCCTATCCTCTTACAGGGCTGAATAATAATTTGAAAACAAAGGTAGAACAGATAAATCAACTCAGGTCTAATTTATTCATTAAATATCACATATGATTCTTATTTGTGTTAAAAAGCATAAACAGAGACACAATAAAATTAATACAATAGCAGAACATTACAAAATCAAAGATAATTGAAATCACTAAATTGATTATTTTGATTTTCTCCAGAAGCAGTTAAAAATGTTCCAATTTCTCCCAGGTTTCAGAAAATTAAATAGTGGTAGTTATTTGGGTTGTATTGTTTGGAAGTTTTACATTTTTTTTTTTTCCACCCAGTGGGAAATTGTGTCAAAATCAGAGAATACAGATAGAGAATATCTAATGACTCAGCAGGACTCTATTCCCCTTTATTGCTGGGGCAGTTACATTTTTTTTCCTCAAAAAACTTCTTACTTTGTCCTTGAATTAATAACCTACCATGAAGACTGTGAATCTGTTTTTTGTTTGTTTGTTTGTTTGTTTGTTTGTTTTTAAATTTATTTGCAGGTCTGCAATCCCTCCTTTTGGAAGTTACAGTGATACTACTTGTGGACACAAAGAACCATACCAGAAGTCAGGGTGTTTTAGTACTAGAGGAGAATACAATTTTAAACACCACAGAGTACAGTATTAATGTAAAGAAGCAGGATGTATCAAACAAAATTTCACACAGAGACTGTAAATGAAAAAAACTGTGAAAGAAAAATCCCTATAATTGTATGATGGACTTGATTGGTTTAAAAGCTCTGAAAAAAAAAAAAAGGCTATGTCCTGAAATAGGGAAATCTGTTCATGATAAATGTTCACACTGAGATTGTGATTATGATTATGAGTGGTGCAGGACATGAGGAGACATTCAAAATGCAATGTCTAGGGGAAAAAATATACTCTATTAAAATGTTGACACAAACTGTATCCTTTAAGTTTTATCCTTTAAGAACAGTTTATCCTTACTGTTCTTAAAATAATTCCATATGTTTATTGAATGGAAAAAAAAAAGAAATATTTTTTATTTATACAAAATTTAGGTTCACCTGAATGTGAACTTAAAGGGAAGATCCCAACTTTATGAAGGCTCTGGCTTCCCAGGACTTATTTAAAATTTATGCCAATGTGAATTTCTCTGAAGTAAATATTTTAAGTAGAAAATGTATCTCTCCATGAGCACTAGCATTATTCTCTTCATCTCTGTCTCAGCAAAGCAAAACTCTAGCACTTATAAGCAGAACTAGCTTCTGGTTTTCCTGACATGTTTCATCTTTCAGAAATAAAAAATATTGCTTTTCTTTATACAGGAGGCCTTTTTTCTTTTTCTTTCTCTTCGTGTCTTTATTTTTTTTTTTTTTTTAGAAGTTTACACATGCACATGCACACACATATTGTTACAGACAATTATTGCTTGAAGAAAAGTGTCACATATAGACAGGATAGGCAACAATTAAACTGATTAGTCTCTTACACCTAATTTTTCTTACAAAAATTTTGACTGCAGCTGGCAAGACCAGGTTAGGTTACCTTTTTTCTCCCTTATCCTTCTTTAATTTCTTTCTTCTAACATTATCAAAATTTCCATCAGCTGTGTTGAAAGCATGAAGTTTTTCCAGCATTTCTCTGCCATTTATGTTAAGGCAAAGGTGAATTCATAAATATTTATTTTCCTTGCTTTTTTTTTTATTTTTAATTTTCATTATCTAGTTTCACTTTGTTTTGCTTGTATAGTACTGGAGAATTCTGTACTGCTGCATTTTAAGTTTTTAGTACTATTTTTAATAATTCCTCTGATTGCTCCCTTAGAATTTATTTTCAATCCTTGTCATCTACAGCAAACAATTTTTCAGAGGTTACTGTTACTTACAAGTAATTATAAGATTCCAAGTACTGTGAATCTTATGCAGTATATAAATTTTTAAGTGTAACAAATTTTAAAGTTACACATTGAAATGATGCAATTGAAAAACTTTTAAGGCTATTTTTTAAAACAATTAAGTGTCTTGGAAATATTAAAATCTGTACTCAGACTTTAAATTTGAAGTAGTACCTTAAAATTTAACTTGGCACAAGTTTGGTGATATTCTAACACACAGTGACTCCATTATGATCTTCACAAAACTTTAACTGAAGTTTTTCTTTACAAGTATCTACTCAAGATGTATGCCCAAGCACAATTGTATATTACCTTGGATTCACCTTACATGAAAAATTTGAAACCTAAGGAAAGAAATTTTTACAAAGAAAGAATCTTTGTATCACATATGCCCTGAGAAAGGAGTGGAATCTAGAACTAAATGTACTTCAGTTTCACAGAAACTTTTACATATAGTTATAACAACAAATCTGTTGAAATTATTGGACACCAATTTGTGAAGAAATCAACCATCTCTAGTAGAAGTGACTATTATTAAAATTGGAGCTAACTTTACAGAAAGCTATTATTAATTGCTATCCAAATTGAATTTGATATGGCAGAGTCTGAAATATTAGCTCAAGGAACTACAGAGCATGTCTGTCTATTAATTCATTAGGAGTGCAATTGCCTAAACACTGGCAGAACACTGGCAGAAAAATTGTGGTTAACAGCATACAGCTCACTGGAGCTACTCAGCACCAGCTTTACAGCATCTCCTTTACATTAAAACAAAGCAACACTTCAGGATGCATGTCATCAGATCCTCCAGATTCCTCATGAAATATTTTTAGGGATATAAGTGTAAAAAAATGGATATTTTGTGATGCCTGTTTTGTTTCTTTTTACTACAATCAACACGACTATAACACAAAAATCAGAGAGAGTGCTATTAATCTACCTGGAGGCTGATCTCTACAGTATCAGTGAACAAGTTGCCAAAGACCCTTATAATCAGTAAAGAGACATAGATGTACATAGGACACACCCTCCCATCCTAATTAGGTCAAATGCCTGATGTAAACCTTAACATGTACATTTGTTTCTCCTCAACAAGAAAACCTAAGGTCATTACATCAGGGATGGATAAGCAGAAACACTTAATATTAAATGGCATAATTGTATTTTACAGCTTATATACATTTGTTTGCATAATTTTGTCTTGTTTGACAGACATTTGCACCCCTCTTTTACAATTACAGTCTAATCAGGCAAAACTGTGTAGAAATCAAGGGCCCATGGGCTTCTTTATTTTGAATGTTTTTGAATGTTTCTCTAGTTACAGAAAGCAGAATATATTTAGTGACTTATACTGCGATAGCCAGATTTTGAAATATACAGAAGATATATGTGAATATTTTTGATATAAGCAAGAATTACATAATGCTAGTGGGAAATATTAACAACTGTCTAAATGCCCACCCCTTTGTAGTGCATTTCACTTACAAAAATATATAGATCTTCAAAAAAGCCATTATGTATGGAAAAAACACAGAGGAATTTTTGCCTATTGATTAGGTGTTTCTATATCCATGGCATTTATAGTGGGTTGACCTCTCCTCAGCTGGACAGGGGAGAGAAAATCCAGTGAAAGGCTTGTGGGTTGAGATAAGGACAGGGAGAGAGCACACACCAATCATCATAATGGGCAAAATAGACTTGACTTGCAAAATTAGTTTAATTCAAATCAATTAGATCAATTCAAAACTGGAGTAGGTTAATGAGAATAAATCGTTTTCGCCCCACCTTTCCCTTTTTCCCTCTCTCAAATTCACTTCTGAATTCTCTACCTCCTCACCTTCAGAGTCTCTGGGGGATGGGTAATGGGGCTGAGGTCAGTTCATCGTACATTGTCTCTGCCGCTCCTTCATCCTCAGCGGGAGGACTCCTCACGCTCATTCCCTGTTCCTGTGTGGGATCCCTTTCATGAGAAACAGTCCTCCATGAACCTCTCCAACACAAGTCATTCCTACAGGCTGTAGTTCACAAACTGCTCTATTGGGTTCACAAACCTTTCCATAGGGCGCAGTCCTCCAGGAACAGCCTGCTCCAGGATGAGTCTCTCACAGAGTCACAGGTTCTGCCAGAATCCTGCTTCAGGGTGGACTTCCTATGGGGTCACAGCCTACTTTTGGCACCCATGTGCTCCAGTGTGGGGTCCTCCACAGGCTGTAGGTGGATATCTGCTCTAGCCCAGACTTCTATGGGCTTCAGGGGCACAGCCTGTTTCAATATGGTCTTCATCACAGGTTGCAGGGGAATTGCTGCTCTGGTGCCTGGATCACCTCCTCTCTGTCTGTCTTCAATGACCTGGGTGTCTGCAGAGCTGTTTCTCTCGTGCATTCTCTGGCAGCTGTTTTTCTGCAGTTTCCCACTCTTAACTTCATTGTCTCAGGTGTTACCACCATTACAGATAGGCTTGGTCTTGGCCAAGGGGGTTCGTCTTGGAGTCAGCTGGCATTGACACTCTCAGATATAGGGGAAGATTTCAGCAACTTCTCGCAGAAAAGACCCTGGTGGACCCTGCTAACAAAAGCTTGCCATATAAACCCAATACAACATTTCACCATAACATAAGGAAGGAAGGTTTCTGTACTAATGATCTTGCAATCCATATGCATTTATAGATTAAATGTGATTTTCTCTCTGTGCTGGTTTTGGATAGGATAGAGTTAATTTTATCTGTAGTAGTTAGCATAGGGCTATGCTTTGGATTTGTTCTGACAACAGTGTTGGTAGAGATAGAGATGTTTTAGCTATTGCTGAGCAGTGCTTACACAGAGCCAAGGCCTTCTCTGCCTCTCACTCCACCATCAAGAAGGCTGGGGGTGAACAAAGTGTTGGGAGGGCACACAGCCAGGACAGCTGATCCCAACTGACCAAAGGGTTATTCCAGACCGTATCACATCATGCTCAGCATGTAAAGCTGAGGGAAGGAGAGTGGGACATTTGGTGTGATAGTCTTTCCACACCACCATTACACGTTATGGACCTTTGATTTCCTGAAAATGGCTGAACACCTGCCTGCACATGGGAAATGGTGAATGAATTCCTTGTTTTGTTTGTGCATGCAGCTTTGTTTTACCTATTAAACTGTCTTTATCTGAACCTATGAGTTTTCTTGCTTTTCTGATACTCTTCTGCAGGTAGAGGAGTGAATGAGTGATGCTTAGTTGCCAACTGGAGTTAAACCACAACGACCTGCAAGACAAAAATAATAGAAATATTTCATGTGCTGTGTAAAAGATTACATGCCTCATGTATTCTGGAAGGCAAAGTTGTGGCTAAAATGTTCCTTGGCTGAATAAAGTAAGATACTGGCATAGCAGTACTGCAAACTGAAATACTGGAGCTTTAGCTTGACTTTTTTCCAAATCATTTTAGCCCTTTCTCTGAATATAACTTAGAAATTACATTCTAAATCCAACAAAAGATACTACATACGAATTATCAAGTGGAAAGTTATGAAACAGTATAGTATTGCACATTTATATTAGGAACAGAAATTTCATGTTTCTGGTTCTATTGATGGAACTATGCCAAATTCATGAAAGTGTGATAATTTCCAAGGTGGCAGAAGAAGCACAACAGTTGAATGAATCTGAAATTACTCTTACAGAAAAAGATCTGTAGAATTAAATAGGGAATAATCACCTTTCTCCAGGAGCTTTAAGCTTCTCTATAGCAAGGATGTAATTCTCTATTAAATTCTATAGACTGGATTAAACCTTGAACAGAAAGAATCTAATTTCTTGTTAAATTTCTTAACTTTGTAGAGGAATTTTTTATAGCTGTATTTAATTTTGCAGGACCTACAGAAATGGATTTTCCACTTCACTAGGCCTTCTGCAAACTGCATTTCCTGACTTTAAAAGATAGCAAAGATCATCTTTTGTGAAAAGGAGCATTTATGCTTACACAGACCAAGCTAGTCTCTCCTCCTAGTGTCAAAGGGTGAAAGGAGTAGATGTCAGTATGCTGAGATCTTCTGCAGAGGGAGGAGAGGGTACTACTCACACAGTGGAACCAAAGCCCTTTATGCGTAATCTCCACAAGCGAAGGCATGTAGCTCACAAAGAGGACTAAAACTTCTGCTGTTCTTAGGACCATGGTTTCCACCAATAATATACACATCTAGCTGTGCTTGAGTCTAATGGGTATTTCTGGTGAAAGACTTCGGTCTGCAGCTATCTTTTGACACACAAGTTAAACCTACACTAGTTGGTGAGCATTTTGTCATCTGGATGGTTCTCCAGACTCTGACTGTACTGATGAGAAGAGGATAAATACCTCCATGACTGAGATTATAAAGGCAGCTAGGCAACTAGGAAGACTGATACGATGTAAGACCTATGGTTGACATATGTCCTTCCAAACGGCCAGGAAAAAAATCATAGAGAAGCTTAAATGACACTGGTCCTTATTGATGTTATTGAATGAAGCCATAGATTTCCATAGAGTATAGTTCAGCTAGCTCACATGTTCATATCTCTGGTGATAGACAGCTAACTCTGGTCTTCTCAACATGTAAGATTAAATTCCGCTACTTTGTCTCATTAGGGACAGTTCAGCTGCCTAAATTTAACTGTTGAGTACCTTTCAAAATTTTCTAGGATATCTGGTAGATAACTGAGGAGATTTGGATTAAAAGAAACAAAAGATCTACGCTCTTCTGGTCCAGCATCTAGAAACCCAAGGGTATACCCCGCAGTCTGTGTTTAGCTCACTGCCAATGTTAGGCAGACGTGTTGAAACTGTATAATAAAGATTATGCAATAGAGTCTAAGTATATTTCGAGTTTTGTTTTATTTCTAGGTGTGTGGAAGAATTTTACAGTATATAGCAAGAGAATATGTAAAAGAGTTCTTTAGTAAAGTCTCCTGGAGCAACCATCACTTGCCTGAGAATAAATTCAGAGGTTCAAGTGGCCCTCCTGTGTTCCCAGCTAAAGAAATTATTTATTATTCATTTGAAAGTCTGTGCTTTTTAATGTGAAAAATATTGATCAACCTCTGCTATCAGTTCTTTGGCTAGTATTTATACATGGCTAGGTTAACCATTTTCTACTTCCTAAAAGTCTTAATCAGCCAGGTTCATATAGCTTTCCCAATATTTTTCTTAACTGATCACTTTTGAAATGTCAATTCTTCATACCAAAAATTCCATACTAAGAAATATACTAAGAAATTAATCCTATCTCAAATTTCCATGTGTGTATGTTTGTAAATGCTTTGAGGCCTCACGCCAGTCCTGCAAAACAGCTTCAGAAAGCCCAGAGGAACCATTATAGTGGTGGGGTGAAGTGTCAGTCCAAAAGTGCTCTGGCCATGTTGCTTCAAAAAGTCTGAGAAGATGGACAAAGCACGCAGGAAAATTTCTGGATAACATATTAAGCCAGCTGGTTTGAGGCTTGGCGATGAATTTTATTTTGGCAACAAGCATTATATAGACTTTATTAAAAATAATGACAGCAAGCAGATGGTCACTCTTCATGGAATTATACTGAAGACATTTGTGAATTTTTTTTCTTTGAATGAATTGCAATTAACTAACATGTTTGAAAATCATGTAATGTCTTAAAAAGTGAAGAAATTTTAATTATGTTCTTGTCAGTTTGTTTAATAAGAATTTTTCACCTAAAGAAATGAAGAAACCGAAGCAGAAATATGTTTCCAAATATCTTGGACACCATGTATGGCTAACAGTGGTTTAAACTGTGTGTGGAAAAACAGTGTAATAAAACATATTAATAGTGTTTGAAAGATTATTTTTTTGCAGGAATAAAACCACATTGTTCAGTAAGGAAATATGCAGACATATGTAAAAGCTTTAATCTCATGAAAAGCTTTATCTGAACAGAATACATTAGTCTTATGTTGTTTTTAGGGTAAATAACCTCTATAAATACAAATATTTTTAATCATGATGAAGGGCAAGCTGGTAACAAAGGGTTATTGAGAAAGACCAGTGAAAAATCCCATTTTATGCATCCATCTTGAGCATCCCATGAGCAGGTCTCTTCGCTTATTTCCCTACAGTGTGCCATTAAAGCCTGATCATGAATTTCTCTGTCAGGTTGAATCCTATTGACTTCAGTTTTGTCTGATTGAAGAGTGTAATATGTGGTTTTTACTTGCATGAACAGTAAATAAGTTTTAAAAGAGACTTTCCTCTCTAAATTATTTATGATGTTGTACCATCAGCCATTTCTGTGAAACCCCACTGAAATTGTGTGAAAGCACACCAGATGTGTTCTTCCTTCCCTTCAGAAATGTGTCCCAAACAAAGAATGGCTGTGTGGGGCAGCATCTGGGGTTAGTCCATTAGGTCAAGGGGCAAAGAACTACGCTGCAGAGCTACAGATTCTCCCTCTCCTGATGGCTCCTCTGAGTGGTCTGTGCATTTCTCTGTAGTGGAAAATAGAACTTACTTTTAATTTGATTCTGCCAAAAAATGGAGATTGTGGATTTGAAATTCAGATCATGCAGCGCTGTTTTTGCATTTTTTATGTTATTAAACTACCAGAATATTAGCACTGCAAAGTCAAGCACTTAAATTATCGAATGCATTATTTAAGGTCCCTAAGCAATCTTAAATCTGCCTCTCTTCTGTATACCCTTTTCATGTGAGCCCACACTATATTTTACAGGTTTTTCCCCTGCTTCATTTGTTACAAAGCTAGATATTGTTGGGACTACCTAAAAGAGTCATAGAACTATAGAATGGCTTGAATTGGAAGGGATCTTAAAGATCATCTAGTTCCAACATCCCTGCCACGGGCAGGGGTGCCATTCACTAGGCCAGGTTGCTCAGGGCAAAACTGACCTAACCTTGAAAAATTCCAGGGATGGGGCATCCACTTCTCTGGGCAGTTTCTCAGATTAGCAAAATTTATGGGGTTTTGCCTATAGGAATCTCTACTTTGTTTATGTGTTTGTAGTGAATTTGTCAGGGAACTGAGGAGATAAGCAAGTTTTTTTTGTGGCTAATGCAGTAAAATGTCACCCTGGACATATGTCTGCCACAAATGCCCTGATCCGAAAAATGATGCAATAAATTTTTATCATTCACTGCCTATTCCATTAGAAATGTGAAATACTTCTAATTTGCTTTGAATAATCTTCCTTTATTGACAATGGAAATTAATAGATATTACTAGATTGCCATCACCTTGACCTCTGTGTTCTCCATCTTGAAAATTACTGGAGAAATCCTAATAGCTACAGATTCCAAGTGAAATTGAAAGAAGCTGCCTTTTGATCAAAGAAAACCTGCTTCCAGATGTTTCATATGTAGCACAAGTGTTAACATTGAGTTGTGTTTTGCCGTGTGAATGTATCAGCTTAGTTCTGGAAACTGGCAGGCAAAAAGAGAAGTCTTTCCAATTTCAAGCCTCCATACACTTCATTAACATGAGCACTCATTGGCTTGGACTGGCATCAGCTCAAGAGTCTCTGCACAAGGTGATATTCCCAGTAGTGCAGTGTAGGATATGTGCTGGCAAGTCGAAAATCTCATTTGTTCTTTGTGATGAAGCTGAACAATAGCAAAATTTTTTATTTTGGAGAATGTTATTTCAAATTTCTGAAACACAAGAACAATGTCCAAAAGAGGATTAAAGGGACTCATGCATGATAAATTTGATTTGGGGCTACATACATAAGAAGTCAAATAAAAATGGCATTCAGTAGTTATGAGTTTAGAGCTAAATCCCATGTCCAGAAGAAGTCACATTGTGGATCTTTGTAAGTATTTATTCAGGAAATTCCCTATGTCCTTCTGCTTAATTAAAGGATGTAGGAGTTTAATAACAATAAAACAAAAATCTGTATGTACAAGGACATAAATAACTAATGTTACTTAATCTATGTTTATCAGAGGTTTAGCATATAGTGACATGATTTTGATAGCTTGAATATCTGGGGTAAGAAAAAAAGGGAGAAAGTTCCTAAGTTGTTATGTATAGCTTGGCTTTAATGGTTGCAACTATTTTTATCAGATGAGGATTTATTTGCTCTTATTACTCTATTATCATATGCCATAAATCCTACAGACCAAGCGATATGATGATACACATTGCTTATGCTGTGTATTTGAGAGAATATAAAAATAAAGAAGGAAGTTTTAGAAATATTTTACCTCATTTCTTTTTTTATTATTACTATTTTTCACGCCCTTCTACTTTGAGCCAGGTTGGCTTCTTTACCATGCCCTCCAGATCACAGGATACGCAAGGAGAGGAAAATGGTAGCTAATAAATTTTTGAAACCTCTAAAAATTACCTTCTGTAAAATAGCTTTTCTATATATTATAATGTCACTATTTTATGGCCTGATGTTGCCTGACCTTCCATTATGAGAAGCTGAGGCCCTTCTTCAATGGTGTGAAGCTCACATTTATAGCCTTGTGTGGTTGTAAGATATTGGCCCCTAAACATGTTATTTATGGCTAAGAGAGAATTTCCTGTTCTGGGGCTCAGTATTATTTGAATGCATAGAAAGGAAAATAGGGGAATCATGATTTTGGTATTTGTGTCTGACAATATATACTTCAGAAATAGATTTAAAACTAAATATAAAAATCTGACACTAAAAGCCCCAACGTATCATTGACTACCAGGATTTTATTCCATCGTGGATACTTTACCATGGCTCTGTGTGGCAATACAGCACTTGCTGTAGTAGAAGTCACTTTCAAATAATCTTAAAGAATTTATCCCAACATCTATAATGATTTAATAAAGATTGTAATGAAATAGAGTGAGAGAAGTAGCAGACCTTAACTAGGTAATTTTGCAAAGTGATGTGTATTTAAGGCTGCTAAATTAGGTTTACTTTAGGAAAAAAAGTCACTAGTTTTCCAAAATCCACAAAGCTGTAGTATCAGTGTTCATCAGAAAAATGTCCAGTTCTCTGTGTTTTTATTGTAAGCTGAAATTTATTTATTTTTTATATTTGAAAGATGTATTTCTTCAAAATGTTTCAGTGACAGTACTGGAAATCTTTAATTTTGAATGGCTGTGGGTTTTTTTAAAGGATTTGCCATGCTTGGTTATTAACCCTCAGTGTTAACAAACTCAGAAGAGCAAACATCTGCTACTGTTTCCAGTTTAGTCCTTTACCAGTCTCCAAATTTACACTGTTGGAATAGGAATTTAATCTTTCAGTGCAAAAGTTATGCAAAAGTTTGGTTAAAAAAAAAAAAAAAAAAAAAAGGGAATCCCCTAGCTTTATTGGAATTCTGCTTGCAGCTTGAAATCCTGATTTTTATGTTCACAGTTCAGAGAAGATGACGAACAAATATAATGTGGGGAGGATTGAAAAGGCAGTTAGAGACTAATAATTTCTTTTTTTTTTGGTACTTTATTTGCAACCATAAAATTTGTACTGTGCTCTTGAGCCATACTATGATGCAAGTTGATGTTTATCACATCTGTATGGGAAAGAGGTGATGCCGTGTTTGAACATTGGATTCTTAGAACACAGGTTTCTAAACTCAGTGACATTAGATTGAATGTTTTCAAGTACTTACTCTAGCTTGAAAATCTTTTTCTACTTAATAAAATCTTGTGTTTTGAAGTGCTGCTGGAGCTGCATGGGAGTTTTATCTGGAGTGTAAATCATGAAAGATCTCAATATTGAGTCTCAGAGGTTTTAGGTATATTAACATTCCAATAGAATGCTAAAGATGTTGTTTTACTATCAAGAACTTGGTGTAACTTGACCTTATAATAGGAAAATGGGGTTTTTCTATTCAGGATTTCTAAATGCAGTATCAGGGTAGATGTGGGAAGAAAAAACCCCGTCATAATGCTTTAAACACCTCTTACAGTAATTGCATTTGCAGTGCTAGAAAACAAGTTTTATTTAAGTATTTCTTTTAGGAAATCCAAATTAAGTACTCCTATTTCTCCTCGTCATATCTCTCACATTGTGTTAGGCTGTTCCTTTAGAAATATTGCAGAGGAATGAACATTTTGTGAAGGAATTCCTGAGCGCTTCAGTGCAGTTAATTTAAGGGAAGATTAATAGAAACTTCAGCTGAACACAAAGGCAGCCCAAAAACCTTGAGACAATTGCTTAAAAATTGCTTTTTCTTGATTGCAGAAGACTGCATTGCTATTTTTTGGAAAAAAAGAAAAATCCAGTATGTTTCATCAGTATGATAAATCCTCCTCTACAGCCTAAGTACTTTAATATTGCCTAGATATCTTCCAGCTGAAATCTTGGGTAGTTATTCAGATTCAGATTTTGACAAATGTAAAACAGGAATCTTAGCAAACAATAATGGATTAGATGGATAAATCCTAAACACAGGAGGTGAGGAAACTGCAAAGCAGTAGCTGTTTTAAGGTTACAGACTACCTAAGGAACAATCTTCATGAACAAAAAAGAAGAAATAAATGACTGATACACCAGAAGGCTAAAGCTGTGTCAAACACTAAAATAGAAATTATGAGCAATTTTATTGCTAGAAATTTGAAAGCTTGCTTTAAGTATACTTCTACCTCAAAAACACTCCAAAGTTTTGAGAAGCAAAAGGCTTTTAGGTACTGCTTTCATTTGTTTCTTTTAGTTTTCTTCCTCTTCTGTCACAAGGGCAAGAACAGCTGACTCTCAGGGTCATGGCAAATTGATTTTGTGTTGTACACTTAAAAGGAGATTTTGAAAGTTTTGCTTTACTATAACTTGTTCTCAAACATTTCCATTTTTATTATTGATTCTAATTTTTTTTTCTTTGCTGTGAAATGCTGTAGGAACAAAAGACATTATTTTCATGGAGCAAAAGTATAATCCTGTATGGAATACCTGTGAGCATTTTGGTGTTGTACATCAAATTCAAAACAAACTAGACTAAAAACTCCAATGCATTAGAAAAGAACTACAATGACTATTGTGTGTGGTTTTTTTAACTGTAACATTTTGTGCTTTAAAGGGCATGACCCTCAATATAGGAGGTGGAGGCTAGAGGACAGAGAGCTAATCGTGGGATTAATGTAGATTTTATTTATAATCCCTCCTGTGTTTATATGCTTTTATCCACTGTTAGTGTGGAAACAACACAAATCTCCTTCTAATTCTTGTTATTAATGAAGATTTGTCCAAAAGCTTTATTGTGTCTTCAGTGAAAGCCTCATGATTGGGAAATGCATAAGCTTACCATTGAAGCTGGAGGACTTAGAGGTATTATTCCCCAGGGACTTGCAGTAGCATCTCAGGTTCAAGAGAGGCATTGTGGGAGCACATCTGCTGGTTCGTCACATCATGTCACATTCCCTTCTGACACAGAAGGACCATGGCTGTGAACGTGGATGTGGAGGGCAGTGCTTGCCACCAGCTCCATCATGCCATTCCCTCCTGGATCCTGACCATTGTTACAGAGTTATGCTGAGCAGCACCAGCTTGCTCTGAAGAGTGTAGAAATCCTGAGTAGGCATATGTAGGCTCAGGGTTGTTTACACAGGGCAGTGAGCATTAGTCCCACTATCTTTTGGCTCATTTGAGGATTTTGTTCATGGTTAACATAATGCCTGAACTCAGAAGAGAGGAATGTTGTGAATGACTGTTGTGAACAGCATGAGGAAAGGGATGAAGAGTGCAATAATTTCACAAAAGCTAACAATTCCTATTTTGTACCTTCTTGGCCAGAGCTGCTTTACTAAAATATCCTTTATCAAATTTTAAAAAACACTGTCCCACGCTTAGTTGATGTTGCGCAAAATCCCTTGCCATACTTTATGGTGGGAAGTATTCGGTTCAAGGCCTCACAAGTTTTGGTTCAAGATTTGGTTCAAGATTTGGTTCAAGATTCACACCATCTTTACGTTTGGCATTCCTTAGAAGGTACTTTTGAGTATTTTTTCATTATCCATACTTTTGTAACAAGCCTTTTTCCTTTGCTAGGTATACAGCTGCTGAATACTCAACTTAGTGAGACTATTTTGTCAAGGTAAAGCCTTGCTATGAGCTGTCCAAATTTTAGTGATCTATAAGAGACATAGCTAATATAAAGTGAATGGCTTTTGGTTTTTGTTCTTTATTGACCACCTCAGTACAGAATTTTTTTGGTCAGAAATGTCTGAGTCCAATCCATTTTGAAGGCTAAGTTATAATCAAATCTTTTATTATATTTGTGTCTGTTGATGTTCTATCAGATAATGTGCTGTTGGGAGCTTGTGCCTGACCAAAGTACAACGTTAATAAATAGACTATCTGTGCTTCCTGTGGTTTGAGCCAGCATCGTGGAGTGTGCAGGCTGAGCTACAAAAGGAATGTGGTAAAGAAAAAAACACCCAAATACTCACAAGATTATAACAAGAATGACTCAAATTATGAGGGAGAGAAATCTTACGAAGGTTTTCTTGATGAAATTACTTTCTTCACTGCATGAAAATTAGAGAATCCCTAGATCCAAGCCCCTTTAATACCCCAAAAAAGACTCTTGTCACCACAGGAAGTCAATTATCTCCATGGTAACCAAAACAAACAGTGAATATTGCTTTAGCAGCCACAAAGAATAAAAATTGCATCTAAAATTAATTTATGTCTTGGGATCAGACACTTGAGATGAGAGAACTGGTCCATAAAGTACCCCAGAGGAGGTAGTAAAAGGAAAAGAAAGTCACCCCCTTTGAAGAGCACAGGGAGCTGTGCTTGGAGTGCATAAATTTGCTTTCCTGCTCTTTAAAAGAGTACTGTCAATATGTCTATATTTGCATGCATACTCCCTCAACTTCCCTCTATATTTCCCCTTATTTTTGGCAAGGTTTGGCAATAGTTGCCTGAAAAGACAATTACCTCATAATCTCCCTCGCTGTGCAGAAGAATCTCTTCTATATTGCATTAATTAATTTGGGATGAATTAATTTATTCTCATTTCCTTCCTTGTCTAAAAAATGCATAGAATTTGTTTAATAAATATTTCAGTGGAATAAAGAGAAAGAGAATTAAAACTTGGAACTATATAAAATTTCCTTTACATTTATAAAGTGTGGAGGCAAGCTCAATATAATAACTAGTAAGGTGAATCAAAATAGGGAAAAGGCCACAGAAATAATGTGATTTCTGTGTAACAGTGCAGCTAATCAAGATATTTGTGCACTTGCAGCCAACACCAATACTGTATTTCTCTTCAGAATCCTCCTTTTCTACTGCTGCAGGACAAAGTGTTTCGGCTTTGAAAACAATTGTATCGATATATCTGAGATATCATCTGCATAGATGGGCTTTGGTTTGTGCTACAGAGCCTAGGGAATGACATCCTTATCAGAAGTGCCTTCAGTCACTGACATTTAGGAAGACCTAGCTAAGGTCATTCACCACATACACCCTGTTTCTGTCATTAGTCACTAAGCAGCTCTGTTAGTCACAGCCAGAGAGAGTCCGAGAGAGCCTCGGCTGCTAGGGCATGTCTCATGTTCCTACAGTAAGCATAAATAATGCCCAGAGTCTCAAAATGCTTCAAATCTGGCATCTCCTACTACAACACCACAATAAGTGAGTTTTCAGAAAGCTTTTTCTCAGGTTGACCTGCTCTGTACTGAATGCCTTGAAAGTCTGGCCCTTTTTGTGTAATTTTTCTTACTTGTGTATTACGAAAAGTGTAACTTAGTTCTGTCTTAAAAGTGTGTTTTCTCCAACACCCTACCCCTCCTCTCCTCTCCACCTGCCACCCTCCCCCCCTGCCTTTTAAAAATATAGTATTGTGACCTTTGTATTGGTATAAAACCACCACAAAAATCTTTGGATCGTTAGGGAGACACAGCAAAAACAGCCTGGAAAAGTACACAGACAGGCAAGAATTGCTGTTATTTAAGCTAAATAAGTTTTGCCACATCTTTCTGGTTTTGCTGTGAATTATTATCTTTCTGTAGTATAATGCAAAGAAAAACTAATAAAGAATTTTGATCCATATTCTTTCCACAGCCGATGACATTTTCTCCAATTTAACAAAACAGGAAAGCGGAAGAGGATTTCTTGCCATTTGAATATTATTGCCAATTATTAAACGATGAAAGGACATTATAGCCAGCTCTAAAATGTTCCCAAAGGGAAGAGCCTGTGCTTGGTCCATTTTTTCCTTTTGTTAATTTATTAAAAATTGAAAAGAAAACTGCCATATTAGAAATATTTTGAAATTATGGTCTGTGGGCTAAAGTTGATTGCAGTCACAAGAAATAACTCTGAGCACCTTTTCCTGTTAGCTGTAGAGATTCATCTTCTGGCCTGGCTGGTCAGTTAATAAGTGCAGCCAGACATGACAAATCTGAGCCTTAGCTCCCTTTTTCATTCATTAAATTTCATTAAAGAAAATGCAGACATTTAAAATAAAGTCCTGCTGTCACTTTAGCAATTTCTTTCACGGAAAAAGCATTCTGTGTGGCTGCAAAACATGCCCATGAGACAATTCTTTTCCAAAGTAATTTGAAGTTTAGACATCCAGCTGTATTTGTCAGAACTCATTGGGACTGACAAGAGCAGGGCAGGCTGGTGGCCACTGCTTTGGGACCAAAATCATGTGGCTATATGTGACATACCTGTTGTGAATAGTCCCTAGTACATTCTAGTTCCCAGACTGTGCCCAGGAGCTCTTTCAAAATGTGGGAATTAGCATTGCCTAAAATCGTGCCAGGCAAAGTCTGAGTAAACACCACCAATAGTCTTGCCTGAAAGGGATTCTGTGCATTACTTACCTCGTTAGCACACATCAATCCCCAGTGTGGATACCTATCCCTGTCTGAAAATTCATGTCTTTTTCTACTCTAATTAAAGAGGAAGCAAAAATGACCAGTCAGGATCACTTGCCTATATTTTAGACGGCTGAATCCAGAGGAGGTAAATATAATGACTATAGATACTTAATGCGTTCAAAACATTTTCTTCAGATGTTGTTATACTTATCACAAAATATCCACACAGGACATCAAAAAGGAGAAGAAAAATCTTTTCAACAAATTGATGTGAAACCTCTTACAATATACTCTGTCTTGGGTCAGCCAGGAAACCTAGAATATAATAAAATATGTAGTAAGAGAAAACAAATGAAGGAAAACGAATATAATGATGCTATTTATTGAATAAGGAAAACGTTACAGTACAGTTACTAACATCATCCATATTCTAGATTTTTTTAAAAAAAGAAACTAGAATATGGATCATGTTAGTAACTGTACTGTAAATATTATTTCAATGCTTTAAAGAGGAGATGTAGAATTTATTAATCAGACCTTGAACAATGCTCTGTTCTAGAACCTTAAGTATTTTAAAAGTTATTGGCAAGAACTCTGCTCAAATAATCTCCTACATGCTCAATGTAACTCGACCTTTTTGTAACACTGCAGGACTCTTGTTCAGTGTTATCTAATAAGCTTTGGAAAACCCTTAAATATAAAATGCAGAACAGTAAAAGGGAAATACAACATTGTAAATAGGAAAAAAGAAAATTAGAACGTGGACACACATCTTTACACTAGGAAGGGGTTAAAATCTGAATGATATGACAAGACGTAGTAAACAAACCAGGAAAATTAGGAAACTTGGACAAAATTAATGTATTTCAAAAAAGATAATGAATGAGTAGAATAAATTACCAGTAAAGGCAACTGAAACAAAGATTATAAATAAAATATGAAATATAAAGTATAAATGAGGTTGGAAG
The DNA here is from genome assembly GCF_017590135.1 of Pyrgilauda ruficollis. Lineage (NCBI taxonomy): Eukaryota > Metazoa > Chordata > Aves > Passeriformes > Passeridae > Pyrgilauda > Pyrgilauda ruficollis. The sequence continues at coordinate 9,264,557 of NW_024519207.1, read as the reverse complement.
ACTTAGATTTATTTCCTAAGAAAGAAGAAAGTGAATGATCACACAGGGAAAAGAGGGGAAAGTGTGAAGGTGAGACTAATGTGCTAGAAATGAAAGGTTGCAATTGCATTCAATAATTTACTTTTCATACTTCATTTAAGTAATTATTAAAGATAATTTATAATATGTAATTAAGAAACAGTAGTCAAGATGAATTTTTCTTTTTCCTTATGATTTAGAAGGACCTCTTGACGAAATGGAAAATCATCAAGGAGAGCAGCAGCACAAATAAAAACCATTATGTATAAGCTAAACTTGTGGTACTTTACCCGGAGAAGTTGCAATGTAAATATTTAAAGAGAACAGACGAATGTGAGGACTCCCAACATAAAATAAAGGGGAATAATAAATACCCTGCAAGTTTGAAAGGTCAAAAGTCTCTCAGACACAGATTAAATTTTCATGGTGTTTCTGCTAGAAATATGACTGTGTTCCCTTAACGGAACCATGACCTCAATTAATTTGTGTTCTAAATAGAAGAAAAGCAATACAGTACAGGCTTTTTATTGTTGCAAAACAAAAATAAGTATGCTAAAACTCTTCCATACACAACAGACAATTTATAAAACTTTATGAATATTAAGTTTTTCCTCAATTCCTTTTGCACATTCAATGTCATAATCTTTAGGAGTAAAAAGGTTTGCTGTGAAGCATCTGCAAATGTCTAATAGAAAACAACATTAATTTTTAAAAAAATATTTTGTAGTTAAAGAGAACAATAGCACAATGCAAGGATATGCAACATCATTTCAAAGAAGAGAAAACAGGGATCTAACACTGAAATAACCTGACTGTAGTGGGATAGTGTCTGTGTATAAGGATACTTTTGTTCTAATCCTGGTAATGTTAGTGCCTTGGGCAATACACTGCAGAAGACAAAGAATTTCACTATTGCAGTCAGTGCCACAATACTAAGACATCAAGAACACTAACCTCAGCCAAATCTTTTAAAGTTGATGTTTTTTAGCTCAGTGTTTTGGCTTTCTCAAGGGCATATCCCTTTTAATGCGAATTTATTTGCAGTCTTTTATCTCCATAGGAAGAATCAATGCCATTTAATACTCAAACCTCCTGGAGGGAAACAGCAGAAGCTGGGTTAGGTAAAGTCCAGAATGAACTTTCAATCAGCATAGCATGAAAATATACAAAGACCCTGAATTAATTTCTGCCTCCTCACAACTGGTAGCCCACAGCCTGAAAATTACTTTTCTCTGGCAACATTTTCCTCAAAAGAAGTGTTTAACAGCCCAGTGTCTTCCCTACTCCTGCACAGTTCTGTGCTTACCAGCCATTTCACTCTGACAGAGAGGAATAATAGGGTACCTGTCTTGTAAATGTGAGTGACCCACTAGAGATCACTGGGCTAAGTTAGCAAGGCAAGGGGCACAAGTGAGATTCCTTTACTGCAGCTGTACCCTGTGGTACAGCTAGCCCTGTGGTTTGGATGGAAGCCTGTCACATACAGCAGGGACTACAGCAGTAAAAGTTGAAACTAGAGTTTGAAGGTGACATTCCAGAACTGGAAATGGTGTGGTCTAGCAGCACTGAGTTACACATGTTTTGCCATGGGTGTTCATTATCACACACACACACACACACACACACATATATATATATATATATAATGATTCAAATAATCGGAAGCAAGTTAAATGGAAATATTTCCAAATTTTAGATTCAGCTTAGTGGAGTATTTTGTCAAGGCTGCCTTTACAGACAGTGGAGGGGAGCAGTTTGATAAGGGTGATCACATGCATCTGAAATTAGATTTTTATTCTGAATCAACTACAGAAGAAATCACTCTTTTAAATGGCTGTAAACAAAACCTACACAGGCCACTATTGATAATGTAAAAGACAGACTTTGTGAATACTTTACACAGTTTCCTCCTTAAGTCTCATAATTTGGGTATCTTGGCTATAGCTTTGGGTTTTATTTACTCTGTTGTGGTGCATTATTTATTGAAGGAGAGCACTCATTGTGCTGTTGAATTCCTTGGAAATAAATTTAAATTTTAAATACTTGACTTAGAAAAGACTTTTCAGGCCAGCAGCGTTTTGGTAGTGTAGGGCTACAGGGGTGGCTTCTATGAGAAGCTGCAGGCAGCCTCCTCCTACATCCAGCAAAGCCAGTGCCAGCTGGGTCCATGAAGGACCCACTCCTGGCCAAGGCTGAGCCCATCAGCCATGGTAGTAGCACTTGTGGGATAACAGACTATGGGGGGTGAAAATCTGCAGAAATACAGCCAGAGAATATGTGAGAGGAGCAGCCCTGCAGACACCCAGGCCAGTGAAGAAGGAGAGGCAGGAGGTGCTCCAGGGGCTGGAGGTGAGATTCCCCTGGAGCCTGTGGTGCAGACCATGGTGAGTCAGGATTTGCCCCTGCAGCCCATGGAGTTCAGTTGGAGCAGATGTCCACCTGTAACCCATAGAGGACCCCACAACGAAGGAGGCTGCATCTCTGTGGGAAGCTTGTGCCTGTTCCTGGCAGGATCTTTGGGCTCATGGAGAGAGGAGCCCACCCTGGAGCACATTTACTGGCAGAACTTGAGAGTGCATGGGAGACCCACTGGAGAAGCCTGTTCCTAAAGGGCTGCACCCTGGAAGGGACCAATGGTAGGGCAGTTTGTGAAGAACTGCAGCCCATGGGAAGGACTCACATTGAAGAAGTTCATGGAGGAATGTCTCCGGTGGGAGGGACCCCACACTGGAGCAGAGGATGGGTATGTGGAGTCCTTCCCCCAAGGAGGAAGAAGCAGCAGAGAAAGTGTGATGAAAAGTCAGAATGAATTGCTGAAAAGTGTCCAGTGACTGTGTGAAAGGGTTTTGCATTGTCTGTAGTAAGAGCTTTGGTAATGATATAGTTAACTCTATAGTTATATAAAATAATCTGTAGTTGTTTTATATTAAAAAAAAAAATTGAGACAGAAATTCCATTATAGTATGAGGAAATTCTGATTGTAGAGGTGTGCCTTAGGATAAGATGTAACATACCAATCTATTTCCATATACTGTCAATAAAAGGAAATCTAGCTGATTAGCTCAGATGTAAATGTTTGTCTTACCACTTGAATCAAACACAAAAGTCACCTGTGTGTGCTGTAAGGAAGGCCTGTTTGCAGATCCCTGTCTCTGACTCTGCTTACAGGCTCATCCAGTGTTTATAACTTTAGTCTTAGTGCTCTTGAGACAAGGCCATTATTTCATTCCTGGCTGGGAAACCCACCAAAATCTATGTATTTTCATTGTGCCAGAAGTCTTTCCTATGCAAATCAAGTCACAGGAGCACTTTAACATGTAAATCACAATCTGCCTCACATGTGAGGAATTGATGTATTTTAAATTACTTGTCTGTGGGGAAGTAATGAATGGTACTTATTTAATATAGACTACTACACTGGGTGCATCTCCAGTACTTAGTACCACTCTGTACCAACTCTAATATAGTGATCATGGTTTTGAGAACACAAAAAAGAAGGACCAAAAATCGATGCTAAATGTATTTATTTTCCTCTTTTCATCAGTAGTAATGTTGATAAAACATTTAGTAGTCTAGGATTTTTGCTGAGAATATGGTACTGTTCTTTCATTGTGGAGTGAACGCTTACTTCTAGGGGAAAATGTTACTGAATATTTATTTGTAACTGAATCTAAAATAGTTCACATTAAAAAATGAAAAATAGAAAATTTGTCGAGTCAGAAGAGAACTGGTTTGCCAAATGACAATACGGTATCCACAAATCAGAGGCAGAAAAAGTTAGACAAGGTAAATTTGTGACATTTAACGATGTAGAAATGATCAATTCTGAATAATATGCAACCTGGTGTGTAGAAGGAATGAGAAAAAATATATGACCCAATTTTTTTTTTTTAGTGAAAATTTAAGTGAACTTCAGAAGAAGGTAGGGGTTTGCGAGGGAAAAAACACCTGATACTAAAACAGGTATTGAAAAATAAAATGAAAAATTGAAAAATGTGGAGTGTACTTGTCAGAGAAAGGTCACAGATCCTGTGATGTATGTGACCATATAAATACGAATGTATTATGCTAAAGATACTAAGATAATCTGTCTAAAAGATAGATTTTTTTTCTTTACCAGAAAATAGGTTTGTTTCAATTTGATTTAAGTAAAAAACTAAAATTTAACCTAATGATTTAACACATGATAAAGTGTTTGCATGCTTTGTTCTAGACATGTTCTCTGTCTGCAGTGTGGACTACTCTCATTTTATTAGTCAAGAATTCATTTATTCCTAAGTCTCTATGTCATTCTGCATTCCCTAAATTTTACACTAAAGAGTGATACATTAATGAGCTTAGTTTTAAAAACATGAGAGGTCTAGATGACTTTGGTGAAGAACATAAGCCTACTGGGTTTATTATTACAGAGAATATAAATATCTAGGTACATTTTATGGTGCAGAATTATAAGTTAATTTTTTGCAGCACTTAAAATGTAAAGATTTCCTTTTAAAAAATGAACACCAAAATCAAAAATGTGACTTTTCTGAAGTTTTCCTTTTATCTTTTATGTGAAGACAAAAGTGTGATGCAGTGCTGTTTAGGAGATCAGAAAACCATTTACAAGTGGGAAGAATCTGATATACCATGCTTGGAAGCTGGAAGAATTAAAAGTATTTAACAGGCTCTGAGAAGCATTATGCTCAAACCATCTGAGAAGGAAATTAACTCCATGTAAAATTAAAATCTAAATCATCTTTGGAATGATATATATACATATACATACATATATATGTATATATATACACACACGAGTAATTTTACCATTTTTCCCTGTGACCCCTTCCCCCACCTAAAATGTGGAAATAGTCCCTCTCATCTGTAACTGAATCCACAATACTTATTTTTCAGGCCTTCTCTAATTCTCCAGACTAAGAAAACATGAATTTTTTCAGTAACATTTTGAGGAATGAGAAACAGTTCACTGAATGTAGGTTTAGAATATGAAGGACTACATCCAGGTAAGTCATATCCTTTTATGATGAGAAATAGGCATTTTCAGGGCATGAATCATCTGTTTCTAAAATAGGTCAAAAGATTTGTGCCTTCAAATGCCCATTTTTCTTCTTTGACTAAAAATGGAATTTCAGTTGAATGACTCAAGTGATTCAGACAACATAGGTGTCTAGAATGAGGTGAAAAGTTCATAATTACTTCAATGAAATTATTAATTTGAAAAACACTTTTGTAAAGATGAAGTTGCATTATCATATTTTACTTACTATACAAATATGTCCAAGTACATAAAACATTTTTCTGTTGGGCTACAGCATATTTAAAAATTACTACTTGAAACAAGAAAATTTCAAATTATTAGGTTGGATATATTATTATATTAATCATTCTCTAAAGCCTTCTCTGGTACAAAGGCTTTTTCCCCCATATGGCTAAAACCCAAATGTAGAACTTGCATATCTCTCTCTCTCTCTTTCTCTCACACATACAGTAGTCTTTCTGAAATTGTTTGAACATGCACAAACAGTTGACAAGTTGTTCCTGTTTCTTTACTTTTATAGGAAACATGCTTGAGATTTTTGCCTCCTCCCTCTTTTCTCCATGTAGCAGTTTTACATAGATGGATGTGAGCAAACAGAATCTTCAAAGACCACCTTTTCCTCTGTGGTCTAGTGGCCACAGAGGTCAGATTTATCTCAGCTAACTTAGGTCACCACTGCAATTTTCCGTAGCTCAAATAGTTGCTGTAGCCTTCTTTTGTATTCAGGAGTGAGAAATGGGTGTTTTAAGGCATTATTAAATTAAATATTAAATTCCTGTACATGAATCGTTCCTGAAAAGTGTCTTCTTCTCATTCATTGGAAAAAAACTTAATATGCTGATCTCAGTAATAAAGCAACTGTACATTTCTCACCAAAAATGATCCAAGGAGCAAACTTTTGAACAGGAATTAGTGCTATCTAGGCTCTTGGCTCTCTATTCCAGTTGGGTCTCTAACCAGAGAGACAGAACATGTACAGGACTGCATTGGACCTGGGCAACGTCAATTAGTCTTGGGAGCCAGGACTTGTTTTCTTACTTTGGCCTACACATAAATGTTTACTTAGCAGATTGTCTGCATTTAGTCATAAGAATCCCACCTAAGGTCTTTCATTGTATTTATAGTATCCTGGATAGCAAGGCAATGCCAAGATTGCTTAGTTTCCCTGAGGGGAAAAAAAAAAAAAAAGCCGATTCACTCTGTCCAGCCTGTAGGGAATTTTTGTGTGATATCCTAAATTCATACAGCACAAATGGCACGACTACTACCCTAGATGAAGCCTATCTGAAAATATGGCATCTACAAGAAACAGACCTTTCTTCACCTTAGTAACTGCAAGCATGGGGAAAACCAGAAAGAAATGCAAGACTGATGTAAACCAGAAGACATTTAGTGGCATGGAATGGTTGTTGTATGTGTGATGTATGATCAGGAAATAACTTGGAAAAATTACTGTTAGGGTACAAATAAATTCACAGTTGCCAAGTTTTGGCTGCTCTTGGCATGACATTTTCCCCTCTCTTTAATATGCCAGTTCATACAGAGCTGTGATTAAGTAATAAAATGCATAGCATCTTCAAATAAACAGCTGGAGGACAAGTGTGGCATCCAGTGGAAATTTAAGCTTTGGTGGTGATGCAGTAGTTAGAAATGTTAGAGAATCATACCTTAGTACATTACTTTACTGTAGATAGTAATCTTAATTTTTTTTTCTCTTTATGTGCCATCCTACTCTTGTGATGCATGCCAATTTCTTAATTTAACATTTTTGCAGTACTTCTCTGGTGCTGACTGATTCTGTTTAGTTAGATGCTTCTTAAAAGCACAATATGATGATATTTTGTGCCCTTTTCCCTAACATTTATGGCAAAGTTATAATGTTAGTAATTCACTGTTTTTCCACAGTTATTTAGTGTTTTTTTCTCTTTTGCTGTAAAACAGAGCTGAAAAAGATTTGATAATCCCTCTGAGAAAGGTTTTTTTTTGCCTTCCATTAGAATTCTTCAGAGTCTGACTTTATTAGGATACCTGTTTCATGCTAAATGCATTAATTTTTTTTGGAAGTAATTTGAAAAAGTGGCTACGTACATTTTCAATTTTCTTGCAGAAATGCTCACACTCCTAAGTATCCAAAATGAGAGTGAAAAACATAGTGGTGAATTTTCATTCCATTCTCTTCCAGACAAATCCTAACTGCTTGCAAAAGAACCTAAAAGAAATGCTGTGGCTTTAGAAGCCATTTAAAGGATCTTTTGTAGGTCAGTTGTAGTGTATGAAAAGGTGGTGACAGTACAAAGAAGTGACCTTTATTTATGATCTTTAAACGCTCTTGATATTTTCAAAATAAGTTTCACAGTTTCAGTGATCTGGTGGAAGGGTTTTGTTTTGTTTCATTTTGTTTTGTTTTGCTTTGTTTGCTAGTGTTTGAAGGTTTAGACAATATAAGGTCAATAAGGGACTTGTTCTGACTCTGTACCCCTTCATTTCTGCTGATATGAGCAGTATTGAGACTTCTGCCCTTTATGGTAAATAGAGTTGGGTTTTTAAGAGCATGGTGTAGCATGCACAAAATTTTTGAGGCTGTGTTTTTCATGTTTACATCTTCAAAAAATAATATGCTGTCTACTCTCCAAAAGACAAAAAGAGGGCAAAGAAAATGCCACCCAAATAAATGCATGCCAAAGTGTATTTACAGGATCCTTCAAAAACATGCTCCAGGGTTTTTTTTTCTCTTCTTTAGATTAATTATCTTTGTGTTTCTTGTTTGCACGTATCAGTTGTTATGGTAAAGAAGTGTGTAAGAAGAGAAGTTTGTTTCTGTTGTCACAGTCTGATGTCTATTCATCAGTCCATAAAGCTCGTCTAGTTTTGATTTTATTTATTATGTTTCTAAAAATCATTGTACAATGAGAATATATGTGTTCGTACATATTTATTTACCTGTGTCTATTTTAGTAAGGGGATTATTTTGCCTGGGCCGACCGGAGGACACCTGCTTGTCAACATGAAAATGTCTCTGCACCTCTTTGCTGCCAGCATGGTGTTAGAGTGGATTTCTGTGAAAATAAGCTCCTTGCTGTACTTATATTTGCCAGGTCTCAAATGATTCAATAATAGTATCACCTTATGTAGCTTGGAACAACTATGCCATTTTTGGGTGAACAAAGTGCTATTGCTTTAATAAAAACAGCCAAAGTGCTGTTCATTACATTTTAACAAATGAAGAATTTAAAATCCATCAGATTGTCATGTGTGAGACAATAACGTCATTTACATATTAAAATGCTCCTGTGGGTGGATTACCATAGAAAAGATCATTATATAGTAGGGCTGTTTTTCCCCTTCATCAAAATCTCTTTTAAAATGTCTCTTAGAGAAACAAGTGAAGTGAAAACTGTCTTGATTATATATCTCATTTCATTTCTCTTGTCTTTAAAAATCAGAGAAGTTGAAAGCACAATGAAAAAGAAACAAAAAAAGAAACCTTAAGAAATAGGAGTAAAAATCTTTGACAGACTGAAAACAGTTATGGAAAGAGGAGGGAAAAGGTGGAGCAGAGGAAGAGAGGAATGTATTCTGAGTTTATAATACATGACTTGAGTTTGCACAAGTAGAATAAGCCTAAAAAAATTTATGTCAAAACCCAAACTGGAATCATTGTTCCAAGATCAGCTACTGTCATGTGTACCAGGTCAACAAAAGAGAACCTATTTATTCTACAAAAAAATCAATTCTATGAGTGCATTTTTCTTCTCTGCTTATTTATTAAAAGTACAAGAGCAATAAAATTGCATGGTAGACAAAAAAGGACTAAAGTATGTGGACTGTAGTCCTTCTATATAGCGTGTAGAAGACTTTGAATGAAAGAAGGTTTTGGTGTAGCAGTCATGCGTCTCAGATTTTGTACTCTCATAATTGCAGAATAACTGCTTTTGCCTGGCATATAAATGCTAACACTGATAGTTCTTGGAGTTAGAATTTCCATCTGTAAAACATATCCACATATATGGATGTCTGCATGCAAATTTAGTTCTTGGACCTCCATAGAACTGATGCTACAAAAGTGTAGATTTGAAAATTGGACAATGAATACCTAAATTTTCTCACAGATTTATTTCGTGGCAAGACAGCACACACTGGTGAATTTTGATTGCCAGTATGGCTGCAATGTTTTGTTTGTTGTGGGGTTTTTTTTGGTTGTTGTTGTTTTTGGTTTTGGTTTTTTTTTTTTTTTTTTTTTTTTTTTTACTTTCACAGAACAGACTGCAGTGCCTTTTCTGTGACTTACATCCACTTCTGCTGATGAGGCAATGCAATGATGCTTTGTAGAATGAAACTTGAAGAGTTTCCTAACTGTAGCCTGTGGTCTGCTTATGACTTGCAGAAAAATCTTGTTTTTTCTATATAGATTGATGCTGCTGACATAATCCAGCCCTCTTGTTTTTATTTTCTCCTTATAAATCATACTAAAAATAAAAGAAATAGGATTTGAGATCTCAGTTTCCTAACATCATGGTCTGATGAAAATGATGGTTACTGTGTCTAATCATTAGTTAGCTGTTAGTGGTCAATGTGAACAGAAGGTGGTCCATGAGACAGATTCAATCTTTAAAGACGTTCTAAAAAGAAGTTTCTGGAAACCCTATCTTTTAGAAATTAAATTGAAGCTGACAAAATGTCTCTGTGCTGGCTGCCACAAATTCCTAAAGCCTCTAGCTGCTGATACAGAGATTTTTTTAAGATTGTATATTCTTGAGGCAAGTTTTATAAAAACATTCTGGTTTTGTATAATCAATCTTTTTGTCTGTGTGTTTGCTCTGATCCAAAACCTATTAAAGTCAATTAGAGTGACTGTGTAAATGAAATGATGCAATGATAATGTAGCAGTCATTGTGCTGTGACTTGCATTAAGCTCTAAGCCAACTTCTTGTAACTCAGCTATTTCCATAAACCTCAGCAGATTTGGACTGACCGAGTGATCATTCAGTTAATGAAAATGTCATACTCTATCTGTTGATAAACCCCTCTGTGAAATGGTTTCTAATAGTAGAGAGGATTTTCCATGTTTTTGCCTCTAAAATTCCTTTTGTTTGTTGATAGTGGTCTGTATCAAGTAGCACTGATATTCTTTGACTTGTTATCAAATGAAAATTATACTTTAAATTATTATTAATATCATATTGATGACATAAGAAATGAATAAATCTTCATTATACTGCTTTGGATTAGTACAGATAAATTTTGTCTAGTACATGCTTAGTAAAAACTGGGGGTTTTTTGACTAAATTTAAAGAAAGTAATAATTTAAATTGCTGTTCCTATGCTTTTCTTTCTGTTTTGAAATCTGACATTTCCTCTTAAGAGAAAACATGATAGATTCATGGATGGAGAAAGAAAAAATAGCAGAAGCTAATAATAAAGTGGATTATGAAGATGGATATCAATTAATTTGCTAAAAGACTGCAAGGATGTATGACAAGATCACTGCTAGTGTCACAGGGTCTCTGGGATTTAAAAATATTTGGTTTTTGTTTGTTTGTATTTATTTTTTCCAGTGTGGTACAGTCAAACATTTTTCTGTTGGTTCAGCAATGATTTTAACATGAAATCAAAATGGTAAGATGTTAGAAGAGTAAACGGCAAAACTGGAACACAGAAGATTGATAGAACAATAGAAAAAATGATAGGGAGTACTAGAAAGAAGGCTGTTTCAATTTGTTTTTAGGAAACATACTGAAAGAAATTCTGTTATTTGGTTTCCCCGCTTAGTTTATTCTATAGCTACTTAGTTACCAAGAAAGGAGTAAAAACCAAAAAGCAGAAAACAGCATTGTTATGAGGACTAAAGTTCCCTAAAATGTAAGCGTGAGAAATAAGATGCCAAATGAATTAATAAATGCTTTTTTAAAAATAGACACACAAATTTTTTTCTCAGAACTACCCATCAGATCAATAATGCGACAGTGTAAGTATTGGGTAAATGCATGCACCCATCCCACTGTAACAGCACTGTGGTCTTGGTGCTCCAGCAGTCCTGTAAACTTGCCTGGACATGTGTCTATGTAGTTAACAGTCCTAATCCAATATCCATCCTTTTTAGTTGTTTCATCCAATTTTCTGGGTTTTCTTTCAATAACAGTTTTACTCCTGTCATGCAATTTTCTAAAATACGAGTTATTGTCACAATTGTGATTTCTTTTTTTTTTTTTTTGAAAGCAAAAGGGCTTTAATTGTCTTCCATGAAAGCAAAGTTATCCCCAAGCTTCATATACTCATACTCAGAAACTGAAAATCATTATATTTTCAAATCTTTCTGTGATCTTCAGCCTCACTACGGTTCACTTCAACCTGCTTAGGGCTTCTAACTCAATGTTCTTCAAATACAAAGATCAAAAATCTTGCAAGCAGCTGTTACTCATGTCACATATTTCAGAAAAAGAAAAGTTAAATATTTGGTCTGAGCTAGATGTTACCCCATGGAGCCAACACACTTGATCTCCAAAGTGTTCTCCCCCATTCCAAAAGGTTTAGGCCTGTTGTTCTGAGTGTAACTTTTAATGGAGAGTTTAATCTCTTTAATAAGGATTATTTATCTTCTTTAGCTCTGAAATCAAGCTTCTGTTAGATGTATGTTTCTTAGGTAGTTACATCTAAGTGAGAAATCCCACTGTTCAGGAAGAATTTGACTGCGAGCATGTATCTACCATAAAGCATCAATATTGCCCTGAATAAGATTCCTCATAAGTTCCCAGTCAGGAGATTTTCCCTCAGTGTTATAATTGAGACAGGAAAAAGATTCCTCAGAGTTATCATCCAGAGGCAGAAGCTAAGGAGCACCTTGCAGCACCTTAGAGTCCTATTTCTTGTCCATGGAAAGCACAAGCTTCAGTCTCTTTAGAATATTTTTATAAATTACATTCAAGAGATTCTAGGGTGCCATTTTAAGTACTGCAAAAAATATTAGATCAAGATAGTAAACTGTATTTTTCTCTCATTAATAATCTTGATATCACACCAGGTAAGTTCGAGTGCTGCTAGCAGAACTTCTGCCTTTACTATGACAGACTATCTTCTGCTTGTCTAGTACTGCTGGTGTGCTAATACTAGGGGGTCACTCATTCGTTCCTTTAATAAACATCCTGTCTGAGCATGAAAAACAAGGGCCACAGTACGTATTCTATATTATTTGAATTTATCCTTATAATCTTACTTGCATTTGCCATTATCAAGAAAATGGCATGAAAACGAAGACACAAGCAAAATATGCCAAAGCTTCAAAATTTGAGTCAGGACATTTTTTGGCAATGTAGTAAATTTGGACTAATTATTGTACAGTGCCAAAGGCATTCTCGTCAAAAGCATGATGAAATTCTTTCCTCCCATATTCCCATTAATTTACTTTTACCTCTGCGTAGTTTCTGCTAATGTCATTGTGATTCTGTTTTAACAGAATCTGAAAAAAACCTCCTGATCCACACCACCTCAGGAGAAATTATTGAAGTTTTTCTGCAAAACTCTTCAAAATTTTCAGTGAATGCATAGAATATATGGTCAGAACTGCAACACCTTTGAAAGTGACTGTTGCCTTCACTGAGATAGGATTCATTTTTGTGGGGGGAGTTAGATGTGTCCCAATCTTCGTCGTATGTCTTCCTTTAGGAGCACTGGGGGTCCTGGGAGAGCAAAGAAGGGGCATTCCATATATCTAACAATTCGGACTGGTTTTTATTTCTGTGGGATCCTCAGAGAACCACAGAATACCAGATTAAAAGTCACACCAAGGACCATCTGGTCCAAATCTTCTTGGCAAAAGCATGGTCCAAACAAGATGACCCAGCACCCTGTCCAACTGAATCTTAAAAGTGTCCAGTGCTGGGGAATCCACCGCTTCAATTGAGAGTAAATTGCAATAGGTGATTGTTCTAATTGAGAAAATTTTTCCTTTTTTTTTTAAATTGGAATCTCTCCAGGAGGAACTTGTACCCATTACACCTCACCTTTTCCACATAACTCCTTGTAAAAAGAGAGTCACCATCTGAAGATGTTTTTTTCTGCTTTTCCTCATCTTGAGAGGCAGCTAAGGAATGTTGCTACTGTTCTGATTGTCCTGGTTTGTTCCCCAGTTGCTTGCAATAGGGTTGCCAGTTTGGGCCTCTTCCCAGGGTCTGTTTAAAGCCCACCTCACCAAGATGACTAGCCCTGATACCACAGGCTCCCTTGCCATCATAAAATAGGCAAAAATACAAGACTATTGTTTCTGCTTTTTGGCATGGAAACCAAGTTTAATTTTCTCCTATATAATATTTGTCATGTATAGAAGAAAATATATAACGATTAAGTTAACATGCCCAAATAGAGAAGAGACAAGCAGGGTAAAAGAGGAGAAAATATACATACACCTAAAAAATATCTCCCCTGAGTTCATATATTTTTAAGCATCACACTTAGTAATGAAATAAAGATTTTCATTTTACTTGTCTCCTAATCAGCTATCAGAAGAAACTCCCAGAAGCTTTTGTGTTGACATTCAAAGGCTTCATAGGCTGCTGAAGCTGCACATACTTCTATAGAAGACAGGAATTATATGCCTTACAAGCCAAGATTTTGCTGGTGCCAACTGGGACAAGCTGTACAGTTGCTGTGTGAGATATCTGTAATAAAATTTTACTCACCTAGGGGGACAGCTGAACCACAGGTTTCCATCCTTCTTCTGTCGCTGTTGCTGTGTGTGTGTGATCTCTAGTGCATGATTTTTTTCTGTTGACATAAACATAGCTTACCAAAGAAGTATCTTCAGTAAATATTTTACAGCAGGCTAATACAGTTTCTATGTAAGTGTTTCTTTAGAATTGAATTCCAGGCTTCTGAGTGACACCAAAGAAAACAAAACCATTTTGTTTCAGTGAATGAAATAAATGAAATACACTAATTGTATGAAACTCAAATAGTGGCAGCTGAGGTTTCCTCACACCTCACACTCTCCTTAATTTTCTTTCGAGGGAAGACTTCACAGCAGCAATTTTAGATGTGCAGCTGAAGCACAAGGGTAATTTCATTTGACTGTTGAAATAAAACAGCACTGACACATACTTGGGTGGAAAAGCATAGAGGGAGATTGTAACTATACTGAGGCTATCTCACTTAAAATCTAGAATTCCTCTGCCAACAAACAAGCAAACAAAAGTTTTTGATTTGCTGTACTGTACTTAAAATCAAAGCCTTTGGATTTTATGGATTGAGCCTCTTACATCATTGGAAGCTAGTTTTAATTTACCAAAATGGTCTCTGAACTGTAAAGAGATGGAAGATAGGATGCAATTTGTGATAGCTAAATAACTTGCACAATTTCTCAGCTTTCCAAGAAAATCTACACAGACACAAATCTCAAACTGTTTTTACTTTTAGGCATTCTAAAGACAGATGGAATGATAATGACTTACATGTGTCACCACACTTTTCATACAGAAAGATTAAAAATATATGTCATAAAATGAACATATAAAATAACCAGATAAAGGGCAGGCACATAGTCACATCTGTATTATATATTCAGTAAGGGCTAAACACTGAGTACCACTACAAAAATGTGCAATGCAGAATAGAGAAGATTGTTGTATCTAATGGAAAAACTGCAGCAGGGAAATCTGGTTTGTGTTTAATTGCTCACACTGAAATTTTTCTCTATTCTACCCAGGTTCTGATACAGCCCTCACCCAGGCAATATGTGAGTATATCCCAGAAGATCATTAATTGATGTTACTAGCATTTGTCACATCTTATTCTCATTCCTTTCTTTCAAGTGGGAAATGATCTGAAGTTTTTTGACCTAGGAAGATGCATATACTTGTATAACACATGCCTGAGATGCCGTGGATATTTGTGATTGAAAATGAGATCAAGGGAACTCTTACAGGATTTGAAATGGCAGCCACTGAAATTAAGGTAATGATCACAGAATCTGGGAATTTCTTCTGTGCTTTAAGAGGGGATCACAGACAGCTTTATACAAACATTGTGTTCCAGAATAGAGCTGCTGTTTTGCTTGCTGGTTGGTTTGGCTCTGTGTTTGTTTTGTGTCTGTGTGTTGCTTTCAAGTACTGTTTCCTTATTTACAGTAGCATAGGAGTGTCACTGTGCAATAATGCACTAAGATTCACTGGTATTTACCTCCAAGGAATATAAGAACTATGGATAATCACAGTGGCTAGCAGAATTCAGCAATACTATCAATTGTCAGTATAACAGAATAAAAATAAAAAAGAGAACAGAATGACTGTATATTGCTATTTTTATTTTACTTTTAGGTTCATGTTGCAACGTCCTTTATAGATCTAAGAGTTTTTGAAGAGACTTTCATATTTAACTATATTGTCTTACACTGTTTTCATGACTAACTAAAAACTCCCAATTTACTGGCATAGAATGGTTAATTGTAAGAATTTCCTTATTGCTGAGAGAATACTTTATTTTTCACTTCATCTTTAGTTTGTGGTTAGATATATGTGATTGTGAGGAATCTATCAAGAAAAGTGAAACTAATTATTACCTTTTCTCTGCTAACATGGTAATTTAAGAAGCTGGTGATGAAGCACCGGAAAAGAAAATGAGAAATTGAAGAGGGCTGCTGGAGGATACAAAGAGATATCAGGCAGATCTGGAAAGAAAGCCTTGAAAAATAGATTTTATGAGATAAAGGAGTAACATGAGATGAAAAAGATCTCATTAATCTCTCATGTTTTTCTCTCTTTACAGATTGAGCACTAAAACAGAAATAATGCAGCTGTTTTGAGATCAGCAGTTTTGTTGCAAATAGAAGTCTGAGGAAACAGTTCAGTGAGCACCAGAGTGTTATAGGGATAAGGATGCAGATTCTCCCTCAGCTCAGCCTTTCAAACCATTCCAGCCTACTGTGATTGTTCTTGAAAGGATAAGAGAGGCAGGATTCCCAGACCCATAAATCATTTAGGAAAGTCTGTTGTATTAAATTTAAAAAGGAGGAAAAAATCTCCCAGTCCCTCTGTTGCAGTAATTCTGCTCCGTTGATGATTTACTGTATTCTAGCTTTAGGATGAGTCCTGCATGCTGTTTGGAATTTGACCATTTGATGGTATGTACTGTAGGGAGGATTTTCCTTTGCGTTTAAAAAAAACAATACAAAAATTACAAATTTTTTCATTACTTTTTAATTTAATAAAGATTCGCTTAGTAGTGGTAAGCCTAAAAGTTACAATTCCTTTAAGATCACATTTGAAATTTCAAAACTGATTTAGAATTTTGCCTTTAATAACAGTTTCACAGGTCAAGGAGAAACTAAGTGTGGATATAGGCAATCTGATGTTATTGGCTAAATTGTGAATATCTATTCGACTGTTATCTTGTAAAGTGGATTGAGACGTCCTTCAGAAATGCCCCCTCTCTTCGACTCTTGCTCTGCAGTAACCCTGGGAGCCACCCAAACTTTAAGATTCTCAAGGTCAAATCTAATCAAAACCACCTTATCCCTCTCCACTAATTCAGTATCTGCGCCGTCTCTCCTTACCTCAAAGACATGTAATACTTCTGCAATAGAAATTATCACTGCCTGCCCTGCTCTGAACTGTAGTACCATGACATTGTTGACAACCAAAGGTACAGGTTTTTAGCATGTTTAGAGGATGTCTGGTTATTATGGCACAGTCTGAACCTGCTCCAGCAGGCCAGATGAGAGATGTGATGTGATCCTTCAGTTAGCTCTTCTGTCTCTGTATTGCTACTGTTGGAACATCTACGTCTGCAATAGATCTGGCATGTTGATTTTGAACTAGAAGGCTTCAACAGTCCTTCCTACCTGCATTTTAGCAGTCTGCTTCCAGGGTTCTCAAATGAAGACTGAATTTTGGGGTGGAGCAATTTCAAGAGTCTTGGACCTTTTATCGTGCAAGTAAGCACCCACTTTGTGTTAGTGAGAGACATAAGTTAATATATTTTCTCTTTAATGCTCTCTAAAGTTGTGCTACAGTGGTTTCTAAGTGAGGAGGCACATCTACATATTGTAACTGTGAATTGGTTTGGCTTGACCGTGAATACAGTACGGACCTAGATAAGACAGAGTAAGGTCCCTTCTGGATGTGAATTGTAAAGCCTATGTTGTCTCATGGAAGGAGAGCAAGAAAATGGATAATGATGTACAGAAAGTGTGTGAAGAAAAAAGTCTAAAAGCTGAGGAGTTAATGAAATTGTGTGAGACATAACAAAGGACATGAATTTTAAGAATTCTCAGATTTTGATATTGATTTTCACCAAGATATGTAAGATTTCTTGATAACCAAAATATTCAAATCTTCAAAATGAAGTTATTCCACTGAAAAATGGGCTTAATCTGTTGCTTCCTAGAGCAATACTAAAAACCTCAACCCTATATCAACAAAAAACCCACTGACCTGAATCAGGCTTTGAGAGTGATCAGAGAACTGCATTCAGCCTGTGGCAGCACTGCTGTATCAAATTTAATTCAGAGCATTTAATGTATAATTTTCTTTCTTGTCCGCTAGTTTCAGGTATTTTCTCTATAAACATTTGAATGAATACAAAATATGTCATTCATTTCAATCGGAGAGACACAAGAGACAGCTTCTACAATGCTCCTCTCTTTTAAAAAGAACAGCTCTCTGATGCAGATTCTCATCTGGCAAGCATATTGTCATTCCTAAATGGTGTTATCATACTCATCCTCTCCTTTCCCCTTTATATTGATCTTTAGAATAGACAGAGTGTTTTAACCTTTGGAATTTATCACAATGGCTTTTCTTGCCTTATCAGTTCTGGTGGGTTGAGCTCTCTGTATCTGCATGGAGATCTTTCCTATCTTGCTTTTTTCACATTTCAAGAAGTCTGTCTTGTTGCAAATCTCTTGTTAGAAGACACACATAAATGTTTTTGGATTTCTAATCTGAAAAAGAAATGGCCACACTCTCTGGGAATTAAAATTAAGTCTCCAAAGGAAATAACTCTCCTTTAGAAAATCCAGATGTCTAAAGAAAGATTATTATCTTTGACATGATCCCATCCTTACCATGCCATTTACTGTTTTTCTTTTCTCTTTGGATTTGATCATATTTCTGCCAGAACATTTAGTTTTATTTAAATGCAATGACACAAACATTGCTAATCTGGTTTCCCTTCATTCGTTTGTGTACTTGCTGTCAACAATGGTTTTATCAGCCATCAAAATCTAATTGAAATGGCAGTGCTGCATGTAGTCATCCAATAATTACAAAATAAATAGACTGAACTTTCAGATGCATTTGAAAAAAAAAGCCCCTAAAGTGACATAAACAGAATAAGGTAATTAAAGTGCTCCCTCTATGATTTTTAATTCTTTTAAAATGCATATTTATCTGAAGACATCACTTCTAAGCTCCAGAGGTAAGTTTCTATGCCTTGTTTCTGTATTCAAAAAGAAGACTGGCTGGATGGAGTTAATTTGGAAAATTGTTCTAGTAAATAGTACAAAAAAGCACTTCATCATCGTACCACCAAACCATGCTTTGTTTTCTCTTCAGAGAACTCCTGCAGTAATACGCACATGACAGTTAATAATAGATTATAAAAAGCAGTGCCCTTTATCATCTGAACACCAAATCTTTAGAGGCTTGCAAATAGAACAGTCTGTTCAGTGATTGTAGAAATGTGACGTCAAAGGCCTGCTCCTTATTTGAAATGTCTTCATGTTACTCTAGATACTCCACGCCCTATCTTTGAAAAAATCAGGGCTGTGCATTATAGTACACAGACAACAGAGTTTCGCCTTAATGGAAACCATATAGCAGTAGTATATTTAAACTTTTGGAAGAAAGGGTAACAGAGCTCTCAAAGCCCTGGTCATGAATGTGTGTGTGTGTGTGTATATATATATATATATATATAGTCTTATGATGGGTTGGCATAGCAACTATTTCTTAGAACTCTGTTGCTGCCTAAGTAAACAGCTAAAGCACCGAGAATGTCTCAGCTAAGCTGTGCCTGTCTGTAGTACCAGCATGTACTGTACACTAACATTTTCTTCCAAAGATGTGGATATTCCAGCTGCTCATTTATGCTGCCATTGTTGTCAGTATTTTTATCGAAAAAAACCTAATTTTCTTACTGATTTCATGATGTAATTTATCTAAAGATTCTATTTTTTCAATTCAAAACAAAGCTTGGCATAAATAATCTCAACCTAGACACTTTTTTTATGCCCTTAATTTGTATAATTTTGATGGCATATTTTTCTGAATGCCAGCAAAAGCTAAATGTGAATATAAATTAGTAATGGCAATCACTTAAATGAGCAGCATACCAGATTGTACATATCATGAAAAGCTATTCCATAATTCAGTCTTTTTTTTTTGTATTTGTGGCAATTTTTATTAATTGTGTCAACCTCACATGTTTTTAAAATGCTAATCACTTAGGCTAGTAGCCTTTCTTAACTGCAAACCATACATTTAAATGTATATCACCTGATCCTGAAAAAAATTGAAACTTACGATCCTTTAAATAAAGATAGATTTGTGAATAGTTTGTACTGAGTTTACAAAATGATTCTTTAAATTGGTTAATAATTTATAATGAAGTCTAACTGATTCTTATGTGTCTTATAATCAGTTCAAACACCTATCAACATAGTTATAATTATCTGCAGCAGATGGTACTAATGTCCATAATATACCGGTAAACTATTTATAAATACTGTATAGATGGCAATAATCTGCTCATTAGAAGCTGCTATTGATAGATACAAGCTCCCAATATTCTGTTTGAATCTTTAAAAAATGACTCACCATTTTAGTTAATAAACCTTTGCAAACCATTTATCCATTTCTAATGAATGAAAGAATGTTTCAATTAGTGAATTCTAAGCATCTGATTCGCAGCATGGAATGTTAGATTCTCTTTGATGTGGTTTCCCTGAACATTTTTCCCTGCACTCGTCTCCGTAGTGAACTTGACAATTCATACCATCAAGGCTCAATAACACACTCTCCTCTCCTTGTGCTTTAATTCTTCTTTCCTAGGATCATCTTAACAGTACTCTTCTTTCTGCTGTTAGAAAGGTGCAATTCATGGGGAAAAGCCCTCACATCCCACTGCAAGCATTTGGGCACAGAGGATGGTAGGGAATCAAAATTGTTTTGCTCCTTCTCTGGTGTATTTAGATATTATACAAGATACAATGCCTAAAATACATCACTACAACATTGAGAGTGACTACAGTACTGTTTTGGGGAGGGATTTGTCTCACTTCACATTAGTCCTTCCTAGTCTCTTTCAGTAAACTGCCTCAGTCAGTGGGGAGAAAGAAGCACCTCTGAATAGGCACGTGAGATCTTCAGAGAGGTGTCTTAGTAGATTTGATGAATCAGCCTCTGAAATAGTTTAGTTCTCAAGCTTCTGCTGACTATGGAAAGAAGTTGGCAACATGTTTGGCTGCATACCAAATTCTAGATAATTGAAATTAAGTGATGTGAATATGCCACTAGTGTGTGCTTCAGCTAAAGGTTAAAAATCCTAATTTATGTGTAAAGTATCTATGCACCTATATGTGCACTGGGTATTTAAACCTCCATTGTAGTTGGTAACGGCCTGTCGAGACACCAGTCTGGAGACTGAAGAATAGTTATCCTCTGTAAAGCAGGCAGATCTATTCCTTCAGATGAACAGTCTTAGGGACTTCCTTGGCTGCGTTGGTTATATTTCCAGTGATTGTAATAGGATTTTGTGCTTCTACATTACATGTAGTTGTCTACCTTTTCAAACATGAAATATGAACTGAACGGATCTGAATTTAGTCACTCATGTCCAAATAGCGTGCTTCAATGAAGAAATAATCTATGTTGACTTACAAACAAAATGCCAAGTTATAGTTATGGCTGTGGTCTGTTCCAAAGGCTGCTGAGATGCTGTGTGACTTCATTGTCTTTTGTCCAATACCACCATTAGAATAAAAACCTTTAGCAAACACAGTGTCCTGTGGGGTAGATTGTGTTTCATCATAAACATGACAAAGCTATTTCTCAGATCTCAGATGTCTTGGCTCAGTGCAGCACTGCTGCAGAGCATGCAGTGTCACTGCATTATGGAGAAGCGGGACGCTGTTCCTGTAGGACTTCAGTGTGTACCTGAGGCAATTTATTTTTACTGACCTTGGGTTTATGATTTAGTTGATTTTATATGTGATGCTGTGTTGGATCCTCAGCTCATATGGGCAGTTCCAGTATTCTTGAGAAGCAGACAAGGCTTCTCCCACAGCATCTGGCTGTCCTGACAGAGTGTGACAGAATGATAAATGCAAGCACTTGTAAATCTATGTCTTGTATCATTTGTTCTTGGATATGTTGTAGCCCCTACCTTGAAACTGCACATTGCAGCCTTAGCTGATGCTTCTGTCTCTCTGCATTTTCTGCATTAATATCAGGCTAGAGATTTCACATTCTTGTTAAGTTACAGTAGTTGTGCACTGCAAGGCTGCTCTGGATAAGAAATCAGCAATGTATTTGTCAGTCTCTTTCATGCTTACACTTTACAGTTTCAGTAGCATAGTCTAAAGGCTTTCTGTGACTGACAGTGTTTTTTAAAAGCACTCCCAAGTGATTTATGGGCACTTACTACTGGAATATTTTGCCTATCTTTCAATATATTGTTTAAATTTTTTGCATGCAAACACTGCTACAAGAAATTCCTTTTCTATTTTGACTTTTTTGGATTTGGGTGATGCTAGTAATCCTGGGTTTGACAACCCTCTTCTGTATGAGTATTGCCCTGTGTCCCATCTCACTAGCATCAGAGGTACAACAGTTTCTTTGCACATATCTCTGTCTTGATATGTTTAATTGGCATGTTTTATTGAACTATTTGTGATATGACATCTTCTTTCAGCAGTAGCTTCAAAGATTTGTACACACAGGTTGTTTCCCTCTCCCTATAAATGCATTTTGTAACTACTAGTAATCTTTAAGTAATTAATATTTCAGGTATAGACATTACTCACTTTGTATTTACTTTTTTAGATTTGAGGTGTTGGGGAAAAAAACCTGTTTTATGTGACCTATATTGCAGTGAGTATGGCTCACCATGAAATCATTTTGTACTTATGCAGTTTTTGACTGATTTCCCTGATTCTTGTATCATGTAAAAGAACTTAAAATTAGGGTCTGCTATATCCTCTACAATACTGTGTCTTTCCGACATCAACTATGGTGTAGTTGGGTTAATTTTCATTGCAGGGAACATCCGCAGAATGTGGTGAGGTTGACACGTTTGCTGTTCAGGAATACTTGCCAGTATCTGTCTTTTGAATTTTGGAATTTGGCATCAGGTCTTTTCCCTGTATTTTTTAATTTTTGCTTTTGTCTAGGCAATATTCAATGACTCTAGGCATTTGGCAATGAGCACATTTTGTGTTTTATTCAAATAGCTCGAGTCTATTCAAATGTGGTTTTTGTCTGACATTTCAGTATCTACCACACTACATAGCCAACATGTATTCTCTGACTTTCACAAAGATGTCTTTATCAATCCCATCCTTATTGGCCCCTCTTCTCTGTATACTCTTTTCTTCTAATGCACTTGATATTTGGAAAAAAGGTGCTGTTCCAGCAACACTGCTTCAGCCGTCTTCATGTGTAATGTAGAAGAAACCATTTCAGGTTTTCTAAAACATGCTAACCTTTGGCAAACAAGTATCACTGTGGGTTTGCCTCCTCTGTGTGTTTGAGGTTTCTATGTTTTAAAATTTTGATTACATTGAATCACTGCTCTCAGCCTGACTCTACTAAATTTTTAAATTAACTTATTTTATCTGAAAATGTTGTTCCTGTTTAAATAAGACACTAGAAATTCCAACCAATTGGTTTGTTGGAATTTCTTTGGTTTTGTGCTTGCAGTTGTTATTGAAAATATCATATGATTTTAGAGCAGACTAGCCTGACTTCAGGCTCTATTGCTAATGTAATGCTAAGGAAATCTTCATTTAGTGAACTTGCTATCTGCCCTTAAATTGCCCATATTTTCTATTATCTTGTCTTTGCAGATGATGATAGTCCAAACTATGTAAATGATTTATTTTTGCTAATTTTCACTGCATTGCTGTGATATATATGCAAAGAAAAACCAAAAAAAACCCCACCACATTTGTGTCAATACTTACTTTTTTGACTTATCAGACTGATTTCAATGTAACAGTTCTATATATCATCATATGCAAAGCTTTTCCACCACTGAGCTCTCAAGTCTTCCTTGCAGCCTTTGCTCTGCCCTTTGTTGTGCTTAGCCTTTTCGATGACATGTACTTGTTGCCTTCTGTAGAGCTTCTTTTGGATGCCTGAGCATTTACATTTCAGCTGTTCTATCTTTCATCTCTATTGCTGGTTTATCACAGGCTATCTTCTTGTGTTGAGCTGATCTCAGCTGGCATTCACCCAGCTGTTCACTTACCTCGTCCTTAGTGGAATGGGGACAAAAGACAGAGGGCAAATGTGAGAAAAACTTGTGGGTCAAGGCAAAGACAGTTTATTAAGTGGAGGGAAAAACACCAAGGGAAACATGAGGCACTGCAAAGGCAATCACTCACTGCCTCCCACCAGGAATTTGATGTCCAGTTATTCTCAGCAATGGCTGCACTGGAAGAACTTCCTCCCACACTTTTATTGCTGAACATGACTTTATATGGTTTGTGATATGTTCTTGGTCAGATTGGGTCAGCTCTGTGTCCTTCCAGCTTCTTGCCCACCTGCTGTGTGGGTCAGAGTGAGAAGCAGTGAAGATCTTGACATTGTGCAAACACTTTTCAGCAACAGGTGAAACATTGCTTTTCTATCAACACTATTTTTGTCACAAATCAAAAACAGAATTCTATGGGCTGCTGTGAAGAAAATTAACTGCATTCCAACCAGACCCAGGGCATTCCTAAAATTTCCGAATCACACACCAGCCATCGTGAAATTTAACAATACATTTTTTATTTTATTGGTCTTGATTTTAAATTATTGAGAAAACTCATGCAACATTTTTCTGTATACGTAAACCTTTTGAGTGGATTTGTTTTATTATTTAGGATTTTCTCTGAGATGCATAAATTCCATTAAAGCTTGGACCATGCATTGCAACTTATAGAACATCATTTTGGTCTTTTCTACACTGAGGAGTATAATAGTGCTTCTCACACTCAGACCCTGATAAATCTGTCTTCTGCACTGTCATTCCAACTTTGGAATAACATTTTCTCTGCATCTTCTTCACACCCTTGTTCTTGTACGAAAGAAAGCTGAATTTGAAGGAGGATCATGGTGTACTTCAGTTTTGTCTTCCAGCTTCAGCAGTCAAGGGAAAGGACAAAGGAGGCACAATCTTGGCCTCCAATCTTGAAACATTTTTAGTTTGCATCCTTTTAAAATTGATTACTTTTCAATTTTTCCTGTATAGGCTAAAGATTGCTTACTTAAGAAACGTTCTTATTCCTATCTCCTTATGGGCCTGAATTGTGACCTTTTCTTTTCTTAGTTCCCTTTTTTTTTTTTCCTTTTTTTTTTTTCCTGCTTCTTTTTGTTTCTGATTGTACATTTCTATTGGAATAAATTTCTCATACAAAGTGATCAAAGAGGGGAGAGAGAGACAACAGGGGAGTTGGAGTGAAGAGAGGAAAGGAGCAGAGCAGAAAGCCAGCAGTGCCTCCAGATCTTATTTCTTCCTTTATTCCAGCTGTTGTTTACTACCAATAACCTCCTGGAGCAAGAATGCTGTAAGATCCTACTGATCACAGTATAGGGCCACCCTGTCAGGACGCTATTTATCTTGGCTAAAAGAAATATGAATCCAAGATCTGAATTTAGCTGTAGCAATAATCCCGGATCAACCGGGATCTGTATTTAGTGATGATGGTGATTATGATGATGATGATGATATAATATTATTATTATTAATAATAATAATAACAACAACAACAATAATAATAATAACAACAACATAATAACAATAAAATAAAAAATTAAGATCTACTATTTGTTTCAGATCTTGCAGTTCACAGTCCTTGCCTATGTATTAATAGTAATTTTTCTTACTATTTTACAGAAGTGTTGAAAGTTTTCATTAGTGCTTGTAAATAGGATTAATATGCTTGTCTGAAATGTGTACAAAAGCTGTAATGAAGTAAACTGTTTCTTTTAATGTAGTTTTACACTCAGACTTTTGTGTTAAGACAAAGTATTCTCTGTACTAGACCATATGATGAATGTATGAATATTTTTATTGGAAAAATAAATGTATTGGATATTGAGACCTACCAAGAAGCTGTCTTGCATACAATGTGACTACATTATAAAAGATTTAATATTCAAATTTCTAACCTGTGCATGGTGTGTGATACTGATTGTAGATATTTTTTTGTGATGATAGAATGCAACTGTTTTGAAAGAGGTATTTTGATGTGCAGTATTGATGGACAGCAGATTAAAATTCCTGTAGTTTGTCCTCAATAACAGCAGATTAGAATTATTATGATCTATTGTTCTCAACAATTTGAAGATTCCTTTTTTTCTGTTTAACAACATAGAGAATAGGGAAGCACAGTCAAAAGAATAGCTGAAACATGGGAAAAATATAAACTAAGAAATTCACATTTTAAATTTCAAAACGATTGCTTCAGAAGGTATGTATTGATTTCACAGTCCTGGGAAACAACAGCGAGGCAGAGCTTTGGTAATGACATACCCACACATAATTCTTTTAGTGCAAACAACAGCAATTTCAGAAGTGCAAGGTAAAATTTTGTCCCATTCCTGATGAAATCTTATAGGACATAATGCTTCCCAGATTTTATTTTTTTCCCCCCTGCTTTGCTACTAATCATCTGCTATCTTGTATCTTTCAAAAGAATAAGAAATAAGTCAAGAGGGTGTTGCAGAGTGGAGTGCAAATATTCTGTTGAATTCTTGGTGGCTGAGGTCAGACAATACTCTGCGTAGGGTTATGTGCTGTGGTTACAGAATAGGAATTCTGTGGGCAAGAAATAAAAGTTGTGGAGGGGAAATGTTCTAAGGGTCTTGTGTGAGATGCTGCAATGGCTTAAATATTAGGTGTCGATGCAGACTGAACATGCCTGGGGCTAGAAAGCTCAATCCAAAAAAAAAAAAACAAAAAAAAACCAAACAAACATAATGTTGAGCTTTACAATGCCTAACTTTTATACCTCAGACCCTGGATTGCAGTCCAGGATTCTCTAAGGCATCCACACTCTGTGCAATGCACAGGAAGAGACAAACACCTGCAGAATGCATTCACAGTAAATAGCATAGAGGTGCTGTCTAGAGGCAATCCATAAAGAAACATGGAAGAAAGGGATGTTTCTGAATGCCTTCCTCTTTCTAAAGTCCAGGCATGTAGGTATTGTGTTTTTTTCACAGCTAAATCTATAAAGAAAGCAAGAAAAAATTCTAAGCATGTATTTTTATCTTTGTTCTATATGCATGACACCTTTCAGAGAAATCAGCAATCGTGTTTTGTATGGAAAGGCTACCATTTAAAGATATAGTCTGCCAAGAGCTGTACATTGCAAGAAGTGTGATTCAGGGTCATGTGTGTGGTTGTCTTTAGTAAAAAGCACAAGGAAACTATTGCATGGTGTGGCACATGATAGTGACTGGGAGAGCACACTCAAGATTTCTCTAGGGTCAATTATAAAAGTGGGAAATATTTCCACGTGTTGGCTTTGGAGATACCCCCTGAATGGAGTTCATGTAGTTGGTGTATCATCCTGCAGAGCAGAGTTGTGCCAAGGAATGAGCTCAGATACCCAAGCAATGCTGGAAGTGACAGCTGTGACTGAGCCAGCAATCCTAGCTTCTCAGCAGAGCTAGATAGGTTTAAAATGTGCTCTGTTGATAGTTCTGTACCCCTTCTTGCTAGGAGATAACCTTGTTGATGAGGCTTTTCCAAGGTTTTCATACCACACTCCATTGCTTGTTGGAGACATGCCTGAAATGTCCTGATTTGCTACTGACTGCTTCATTAGGCTGGTCTGTACTTTCATACTGACTAGAGTAAATTTTTCAATACTTCAGGGTAAAATACCACCTGGGCTTTCTTTTTTTTTATCTTTTTGCTATTTGTTACGATAACTGGTATCTTGAGAGTGTCACAAACATAGGCAAAGATTGTTTCTATTTAGACAGATATGTGCACTCCTAAATATGTGATGACGTGCAACCTGTATGAGGAATAGGCTTGCAGGCATGAAAGTACACAGACCAAATTCTCATTACAGTAATGTTACCCTCCTCCCAGTCCATTAATACATAGTTTAAGGTTTGACACAACTGGAAATTAAACTTTATTGGGTAAATGAAAACAGGCTCTCATTAAGGTCTCAATTGTACCCATTGTTTGGTGATAGAATAGGTAAGGTCTTTCTTTATTAACCCTTCAAAATGCATTATAAAAGCATTATCCAAAATATTTAATAATAACTGAAATAGCAGCAACAATAACAATAATATGTTGGGGTTTATTTTTGTAGAGAGGAACCCTTTCAATTTTTTTTGATCATTGTGTTATTGATCTGCCTTTCTTTTTGTTTAAAACCTGACAAAGCCTTGGGGACCAGTGTCTGCAACACTGAATGAGAGCTGCAAATACTGTTTCTGTGTATGGGGGTCTTTTCTTTCCTGGTATTTTTGAAAGATAGGCTCTTGATCACACTAGCAGGGATCTATTGATTTATACCTTAGGCTCAGCTCCTGAGGACAAGTCATGCTACATTCTGTAGGCTGTATAAAAACATGCTATTGTATTCCCATGTGTTGATAAATTCTGTGAAGAAGGATACATATTATTAAAAGAACTTCAGTGATAATACTTGTAAATTCTTAACATGTAGGTGAGGCATGACTTTTGTGCCACATATAGCCCCACCAATGATCCTGCAGTTATCCAAAGCACATTACTGTCCACACACTCAAACACTGTGCCAGTCTATCCATCTCTCCTCTTTGCTTTTAAAGCTCTGAAATTCAGGGTGAAAGGTTCCACAAAAAAGCAGCCTCCTTATTCTAGTACTGTGGGGGGACTTAGAAAGAGTCTTTCGTTAGCTCACTCATATTCATGCTGTTGGCCAATGGCTTCTAAATTTTCCTTCCATGATGAAACAGTTAATATTCTGCTAATATTTTTGGTGAAATACTGGAATACCTGGAAATATTATCTGCTGAATGTCAGTGCTGGGATGCTCATCAAGTACATACTTGTTGTCTTAAAACAGGATGGTCAGCAGAGAGTTTCTTCACTCGTGTTGTAGTAAAAGTTATGTCTGTATTACTTCATCTTGAGTAATGTAACTTTCATTACACGTTGTGAGTACCTGAAAAGTGTAGTGCCTGCAAAAGCATTTCCCACTTAAATAAAAAAAGGGTGAGTATGAAAACTTCACACTGCTTTTTTTCTTTTAGTTTTGTGGCTAAATCACAACATTCCACAAATTGCATTCTGTTTCATTTTAAGTAGAATGTTTTAGATTTGGTCTGAGTAAAATGAAAGGTTCTGAAAATTTCTTTTCAGAAAAAAAAAATTTATATGCTGAAAATGAAGGTATTTCCCTTTTCCAAATATCTGGTTTTACAAGTTCAGCTTAACATTTTTTCATTTCAATTTTAATTTCAAAATGGAAAAATACACTCAAGTATCTTAGTTTTTCTAAATTCAACATATTCACTTGAGCAATACTTATGTAGTTTAAATTTGCTTATAACTTCATT
This sequence comes from Pyrgilauda ruficollis, assembly GCF_017590135.1. Lineage (NCBI taxonomy): Eukaryota > Metazoa > Chordata > Aves > Passeriformes > Passeridae > Pyrgilauda > Pyrgilauda ruficollis. Next base: position 9,235,736 of record NW_024519207.1, on the reverse strand, counting down.
TTTCATCTTAATTTTTTTGCCTTACAGGGTTTGCTCAGTCATAATTTGTACTTGCAAGTTTCTCTGGAGATATGAAAGTGCTATTGGCAAAACCCAGTTATCCTGTTCATATAGATAGCATGATTTCTTATTTGACTTATTCTGATGAAATTGTTCCCTTGCTGAAAGCATCTAAGCCAAGATGGCAGACAGCATTCCTTCTTTCCTTCTTAGCAAAGTTGAGAAAGCTTCACCCATTTTATCATCCTGTCTGATGAACAACAATTAATTTGAAAATTATTTAGGTGCAAGAGATGTTATGTGCAAGATTCATTTAACTTTTACATTAATTGTTGGCAGCTTGCCATTCTTATCACTTCTTTATTTGAATTTGCCCTGGCATCCTTATGCAATTTTTTTTTTTTTTGCTATAAGTTTCTTACATGAAAGACAGTTTTGTTTTCATTTTTTTTGTAATTAATTCTCATAAAAAATAAATTGTCAAGATGTAATGCTTCACTGATGTTATCCTTCAACTTAATTATAAGATGATCAGAGGCTGATTTCACAAGCTTTTTGAATTTGAGCTATATTTTCAGATATTTTCCAACTGAAAAAACCTCTTGTCTAACCTTTTAAAAATAAAGACAGAAAACAGGAAGTAACACCTTTAGATCTAGGTGCTGCAAATTGCTTACCCTCATGTGTATGGGTGCATCTAACTCCTCTGCAAGATTTTTTGTTGTTTGTAACCAAAATCCACCTGTCCATTTTTAGATGTGGCTGTGTTAAGCATAGTGTGTTTGGCAGGAGCGGATACAACACACTAAACCATGGAGTCAGCTGTAATATCCATTTGCAAAGATGGCTCAGGGAAATGAGACTATAAGCATAGGAGCAATGAATTTCTTCAGTTAACATAAACAAATCTGTGCCTGATTTGTGTTCCATGTGCTGTTCCTCCTGTCACAAATATAAATTCTTTTTCTAGAATTTCTTTTTGTTCTTGTTGCATGAGGTAAACACTAATATTTACCTTACAGATATTGTTTCCAAACATTGTCTTTTGTTTTGGTAGGCCTAAATGGTCTTACCATATATTTTTCAACATTTTTTTCCCTGTGTTACCCCGGAGTTCACCATGTGTGGTATCTTTAAAGAGCTTCACATGAAACTGAGAGCTCTGGCTTCAGATAAGACTAGTGACAGGTGATAACCATTCCAATCTTGAGTTAGGACCACTTTCTGCAGCTCCCCCTCCTGAGCAATTATTCTGAGGATCACGATCTCCATACTTGCTAGGGTACTTGTTATAAATTCAGTTGGATGTACCAGTACACTTTAATCAGTTCTATCTCACTCCTGTCAACTGTTCTGGAGAGAGAGTACACAGCCCTCAAATCTTTCTTAGACTTGTGTTTGATTTGCAGATCTGATCACCATAATAAAAAAAAAATATTTTTAGGGATGGGATCCACTTGTTACAGCTTAGTCACATTGCTGGCATTTTAGCAGCTAGTGAACAAGTTTTCTAAAAATGCATGCTTCACTTCCCTAAAGTGACTAAAAGGCAGTAGATGCTTGTGAGCACCTCCAGGGGGAGATCCTGTCTGCTGGAGTTTCACATGCCTAAGTTTTAACAATACATGTCAAAACAAACAATTTGTTTTCAAATGTGGTTGGTGTCTTGCAATTAAGGACGCGAGCCATGCCATATCCTGTTACTAAGGCTACACGGAGTGTCCTTCTGTGCTTGGCCGTACTGACAGGCAGGTTTCATTAAGGATTACGGCTCATTAGGCGGTTGGGACTAGACTGCTCTTATTGGACTGCATGTGAATCTGGAGACAACTTAATTTGTTTTTCACTGTCAAAACACCTTTGGACTAGGGACGCTTCAGATCTTTGAGAGTGTTTACAAAGGTTTGCAAATATCTGCCTTTTACTTTCTTTCCACAGAAGCACTCCTGTTCTCGTTACAAATATTCTTTCATACTTTCCCATTTAAAGGACTCCTTGTATTTCTTTCCTGCCATTTTGGGCTGGCATGATGATCACAGACTTAATCACATCAAAAACAAACTCATAACCTTTTATCACTTGCAATGTTTTCCACGTTCATTAGTCCCAGGAATCTGCATGCTTGATTGTTTAATTTGAAATCTGTTGCTCTGTTTTTCTCCAAAGCTTTCCAGAGATACAGATATTCATCTGCCTTTTTTTTTTTTTTTCTCTAGATCAAAACATGAGCTTTCTGACTCTAAGAACGTTCTGTGAGATTAGAATCAAAAGACAGTAAATGAACTAAGGTAGGCATTTCCCTAAAAAATATCTACCAGAAATATTTTTGATATATATAATAAAAAATAATTATTGAGTTGTCTAAATACTTCAGTATTGTTTTCTTTTCACTTTTCTAAAAGACTCACATAGTTATTTTTAGCTATATTTCAGTAAAAACTTGTGACCTCTTTTTCTCTTTGGTGACCACTGAGTGTACTCACTTAGTGGCCATTCTAGTGACTGTATGATCTTAGAACAATGACTGGGATTCATTCTTGATTGACCTTTATTAAATTTGAACTTTTCTTTGTTCCTTGAAAGAGAATGTCAAACTTCTAGAATTTTTTTGGTCTCTTACCTCTGATAAATGCAGTATTTCCATAATGTTAGAGTTCTGCATGAATTGTTTTAAAGTATACTTTTACATCTGTGTCTTTTATTCATTAGCCAAAATCCACTTTCAGTTCATTTAAGATAATTATAATCAATAGCTATGACCTTTTATGGAACCAGATAGTCGAAACAGTAGCTTCTCCCCACCCCAAATTCAGCCACCTGTCACTATCCAAAGCACTGAGAGCACGAACATGTGCCCATATGGATGAAGGAGCTTTACTAGTTACTGTTTTTAAAGATGTGTATCTCTGTGAGAGATGCAAGTTCAGAGAAGCAGATAGACAAGGCTGTAAGCAAGGATCAGATGTATTTTGAACAAATCCTGAGAGTGCAGTTTGAAGAAAAGGTAAGATTAAAAGCTTTTGAGAAAAATTCTGATTGATATAGCACTAACAACTGTGTCCAAAAGCAATGTTTAATACATTTTAAATTTCTTTATTTCTTGCTAATTTCCTGCTTTTTTATGAAAAGCAGGATTCTGAACATTTTCACAAAAAAAACATGATTATCAAAGAAAAATCTGACTCTATTACCAGTTTCTCTTTGAGATAGAAATCATAGTTACGTCTTCTTGTTTAGGTAGAAGGCAGACACAAATTTATGTGTACATATGTGTGTATCTCTAGCCTTCTAATGCTGATTTTTACAATGTAAATATAAACATAAATAAACATCAAAAAACTTAGTCTGAATGGAGTGATCTGTATTCCCTAAGTCTCTGTGCTTTTTATTTACCGATTACACATTACTTATTCACTCTCTGTTTCTTACTCCATTACAAAATCAGTGTGTCAAAACATTGGTTATTGGTTTGTGCTGTTGCAGAAGAATATGCCAGCTACAAAACACTGCATATGAATTACGACAACTTATTTTCTTATACAATCTTTTTCCATAATAAACATAAGTAAGCACAGCATTTGGTCTTCATTTGGAATTTTATTTATTGCTTATTATTAAGGAGTTGTGGTCTTTGAGTTGGTTTTCATATTCATTTCTGTATAAGTTTGTGCAGATATTATTTTTATTGTTTTAAAGGAGATGGAAATTGGATTGCTGTTTCAATAAATAGCTGAATACACATTTACCTTCTGCAGCATTAATTGTCTATTTGTTTAAATATGTATTAGGCCTTTTATGAAATATATATTACTTACTGGACTGCTAGTTCATAACATAGCTCTTGAATAACATGCAATTCTGCAATTCTAAAAAGTTTTTGTAATATCGGTAGTCTTTTTCATTTAACACTGCTATTTGGAAATTTCTGTACTAAACAAAGTCCAGTGTACATTAATATAATGAAATACCTATTAATAGCAAAATGAGGCAGTTTTTTATTGATGAACAAAGACAAAAGTTTGCCATCTAGGTTTCTCTGTTGGTATCTGAATATTGCAAAACTCAGATTTATATCCTTCCTGTTTTTCCCATGGGGTTGCTTTACTTCATTAAAACCTCATAGTAAAAATCCACCTGCTGAGTAGGCTCTTTTCATCTTTCTTAGTTCTGGAGATCTCAGTCTGTTCAGCTGGGATGTTTCCCTTAGGAGGACAAGAACAGTAAAATTGTTCTCCCCTCCTGTTTGTCATCTTCCAGCAGACAGTTCTAGTAAAGTTGCAGAGATATATATTTAATGTTTACTAATAGAGGACTTGAGATTTATTGTGGCATGCTTTAACAGTTACTCTCTGACTTGTAGCCATCTTGCCTTTTGTGTGCTGAGGGTGTGTTCTTTCCTTCTTGCCTTCCTTGCAGATCTTTGTTTGGGATGCTGAAAGTTAACCTAGGGCTCTGAAAAGTGACAAGTTGGCCCTGTGCAAATAAGGGTTTTCCTTGCTTTTCTCTAAAAATATAAACATTTTACTATTAAGTTGAAGGTTTGCACCTCCACTTTCAGCCTACAGATTCTTAAAGATGTGTTGCTGATGCCCAGTCAGAAAAGTGAAGCCCAGTGTATAAAAGAAGAACATACAATGAGACCTTCAAGTTGGAATGTGGCTTCAGCACAGTCACTAAAGTTTGTGTGGATGCTGCCAGCACCCTTCTCTTCACTCTTCTCACTGATGAAAGATAGTGCCATCCTCCCATGGGTGCTGTATGTGGTATGCAAGAATGTGGCAGGAGCTTCCTTTAGCTGGCTTTGCAGTTTTGTAAAAATGAATGTGCATCGTGATTTTACACAGATCTAGCACTGTGGTGTCTTACCTCCAGTGGAAATTGGATGAATGAAATTTAAATTTCTGCAAAGAGATATTAATATATGATATTGTTGGCATATAAATACTTTTCATTGACTTTCCAAGGGGAAATTTCCTTTTTTTTTTTTTTTTTTTTCCATGAATGCGATACTTCTCTATAATTTTATTTTACATGAGAGCAGTTCTGTCGAAAACTGAAACTTTTAGGATTGCAGTCTCCATAGATCTTTGCATTTAGGCTTCAACAATGATATTCAGTATTTTCAGAGATAAGTAGAACTGACTGGTGTTTGCATGCATACCATTGCTTCTGATGGGAGAATATCATTGACAGTTGTATGTGGTTGATTTGCAAAAGCTGTCATTAGTAGCAGCATCTTATTTTTCTGTCCAAAATCTGCTAACAAACATCCTGCTTGTGGAATTTAAGATACGAGTAGTGCTGGCTTGTGAGGGAAGGAGCTGGATTTTGCTGTACACACGTATACACTTCCCTACTTGTCTCTGCCAATACACCACAATCTTGATTAGTGATACAGCCTAATATTCCAATCCTTCACATCTCCTGAGTCCAGATTTCCACCCATGCAGAACTGTGCCATATTTGGAGGTTCAGTGGGGTGTGATAAACAACTCATTTGAGACTAAAAACAGTTTTTGAATTTGGATCTCCTGAGGTAAAAGGCTAGTTCACTTATAATTTGTGTTATCTAGCTCATTCATGACAAAGATTTTCTGCACCAGAAACACCTTGACAGGTGTTAGTACAAGACACTATAGTTACAATTAATGCAACAGCTTTATTAAATTTGACATTGACATGTGTATTAATAATCCTTGGACTGGCATAAGAAAATCACTCAGCTATAATTTGAGAGTTTGCTTATACATGTGCATATTTGTGCTTGGTGTATCACACCTAAAGCCCTTTTTCCTTGTCTAATGCCTTCTGTCACATCAGTATTATAAAGCAGATGTTTATTATAAATTATACCTCTTTAATATATAAGTATGTAAGGATGCAAAGTGAGTTTATGACTTTTCAAGATTGTGCCTTACAAATTAAACTACATATTAACATCAATCCTACAGATTCATTTACAAATAAGATTACCTGAAGTGCAGTATTGCATAACTGAATACTAAAACTCTTAGAGAAAGAAAGTATTTACCAACAGTTGAAGTACCGAAACATGTCAAGTCTAAAAGTGACAAAAGACTGCAAAGAAAAAAAAGTAGTCTCACTTACATAGTGAAAGATTTCTGCATTGTTTATTTTCTTAATATTCTTTTCCACTCTCTGTTGTTTGAATTCCTTCCTATTCTGAAAAAAAAAAGAAAGAAAAATAATTTTTTTCAAATTGTTGAGTTTGTATGACATGATAATTTGAAAATTAAAAAAAACCTCTAAAGTAATTGTAATTCATCTATAAATCTATTAATTGCACTTTAACCCCTGCTGAGTTGATGGCTTTGAGTCCAGCTATACCAGTAGTGCCTAAAATTTTAACCCTTTTTCTTTTATCCAGAATTAGTGCTTGTGAGTACCTTAACATGCATGAGAAGAAATAGAATTGTTTAGAATTGTTTTGAAGGAGTCAGAAGGAAATTGAGCCAAACTAGGAAAAAGAATGTTCAAAGTAATTTCAAAAAGAAAGAAACCTCTGAAGACACATTTTAAAATGGTTTCAGTTTTTCCTTTAGCTTAAAGCAACATTCCTCAAGTTCATATATTTTGAAATTTATTTTTTATGAGGACACTAACAGATGTCACAGCAGTCACACAGAACAAGCTTGTAGTGCTGGTGAGTTAGGTGACCTTTCAGTCTAAAATTAAGGGAAAAAGATAACATGCTTCTTCTGACCCACTTTGTGCAGATGAATCAAGACATTTGAGATCTTTTTGAGATGCTGTTTGAGATTTTGTATTTTTATTTTTAATTTTTTTAACTTTAATTTTTTTACTTAGCTTTTGAATTTTAGGTTACATCGCATACTAGGAACTCCGGCATTATTTATTCTCTTAGTCCTTTTTCCTCTTTTTCTTTCTTGGTCTTGTTTTATTTTTTTGTCTGGGATTTATGTGACAAATTGCAGATATCTACAGTGAGGATGTGCAATGTAGTTGTTTGTGTCTGAACTCCTATGGCTCACCCTAAAGAAAGACTGTACTGAAGTAAAACTTATCTCATTTTAATGCAAACATTTAAAATGGGTCAGAAGAAACACCTTAAAAATGGCTGCTCCTCCCTACTGACTGCAAAAGGTGGCAAGGGGAACAGCAGAAAGGGTTGTGTGCAATAGCAGGAGTCTAAAAGTAATATTGACATCTAAAAGGAAGAGCTATGAAACACATTTTGTTATCTACTCTCTTATATAATATTAATTGTCATGAGTGCTGCTGATGCAAGCTCAATCTCTGTGATAGGGAAGGCTGCTCCTTGCAAGTCTCACTCTGTTTTGCAGTGGCTGGATTTTTTAGAGGAGCTGCTGCATCTTCCTTTTATTGGGATGCAGGAAGGAATATCAGTATTGTCCAGTGATGAAGGAAGAGAGCAAATACAGCTGATTACACATTTTTCATCCAGTTTATGATAGAACAAATGCATTTCAACTAAACAAATTTTGATGAGAATTGTTTCTGATTTGGCTTTGGCTCTCCACTTAGAAAGAAATAATTTTTACATTCTAACCACTTCTGTACTAAAACTCAAGTAAGTTTGGAGCAATAAGGGAAAGTAAAACTGAGTTAGGATTTCTTTTAATTTTTAAATCAATTCTCTTTGCACTACTTTTATATTTTTCTTATAAAAATGGTTACAAGCCAGCACTTAAAAAAATTTTCCTACCTTTTTAAGACAATATTATGTTTAGGTTGGAGGCCTTATCAATGTTATTCCTGACAGTACCTTTCCATGTCTTCATATGCCAGATTTCTTTTCCATCCTAGCAAAAGTGATCTTCTTATTTATTATTTAAAACTCTATTTCTAACCAGTCCTCTTCTTGGAGCTTAGCTTATGGCTGGACTTTTTTCGATGGGGATTCCCAGTGCACAACCCTTGTTCATGAAATGATCAAAGTTGGTTATGCCTTCTGTTTTCATTTGGGAATGCAAACAGCCCTGTTTTATTTGAGATAAAGGTGGGGCCCTGTGCAAATACCCCAGTGGTACCAGATAATCAAAACAATAGCAGTCACCAGCAGGACATTTGAAATACATACCAGTGTGGAGATATTTTCTCAGGTTTTGTGTTTCTAAGGGTATGGGACCTTGTGACACAGAAGCAAAAGCTGAGAGAAAGGAGGAAAGAAACAGTCTAGTAAGGAAGGAAAGGGACATGTTTTCAGTAGCTGGATAAAAAACTAGAGTAAACTCTGAATGGGTTATTTTTGAAGCTGAATGTTACCTAGTGTTGGGAAGAGAGGAGGGAATAGTTTTACTCAAAGTGACCTTGCAGCTGTGAATGCTAAAAATGTCACTGTGGGAAAACCTATTTTTTTTATGCCTAATGTTGTCCAAACTCTCCCTGTTTTGAGAAGTAGAAAGTAGAATTCCTGCAGAGAGAGAACACACTCTCACAGCTATGACTGGAACTTTTGTTATAGTGAGGTGCAGAGTGCCCCTCATCCACCTCTGCTGCCCTCCAGGACAAGCTGAGCCTAGCCGAGCCAGTGTGTCCCTGTGTGTCTCTGCTTCCTGGAGTTGTCAGACAGGTAATGAAATAAATCTGCTCTTTGTGTTTCTGCTGGGGTTTGATGGTTGCCTTTGGTTACCTGTGTTTGTCGATATACACACCTTCCGAGAGCTGGAGGCTCTTAGCAAGAGATATGCCTTGTCTGATTCCAGTTGAGCTCAAGAAAACCAGTATGCCAAATTTGTTGTAGAAAAAGAAGGTTGAATCAAATATATCTGAAACATCGATATGTTCCTCTAGTTGATTTTCTCTTCCCCAAAGCAGTGTAAAATTAGATTAATTGATCAAGTCAAATAATCTAATGGTATGCAGGGGAGTAGAACAGTTGGCCTTGGCCTAAAAGCACAGATGAAAACAGTAGATTCCAGCAAATACTGATTTTTTGCCTCTTTCTTCGGTCACTTTTGCACTTGAGAGGCCTGTGGGCTCTATTGTCATTCCACTGTCTAACCACTCACTAGTTGCACTGGTGGCAATATATTTTTGTAGGTCAAAGTGATCCTCCACATGTGTTTTACTGCACTAAACCTGAGGGATTACATTTGATCTTTTTTTTTTTTTCTTTTTCCTAGCTGCTATTATCTTTCTTAGATTATCCCTGTGCTTCTTATCAGCAAAAAACTTGGGCATTGTTCCTCATGGTATACCCTGATGAGGGCAATAGATGCAAAGATTTCGAATGTCAAATTCTTCATTATTGAAACACTTGAAAAGCCTCATTAGTAAGAAACAAAACAGAAACACCTATATCCATTTTACTTATCCGTGTCATCAGTGACAGTTCAGAAAGACAAACATGTTTCCCCTCTCTTACTGGCATCATTCAAATCATAAAGCTTGAAGGAAAACAAATGCAAATAAATACATGAAACCCACTGAAATATTTAATTATGGCTTTAGCCTAACATGCCAGCTGAATTTGAGCCAGCAGTGTGCCCTGGAGGCCAAGAATGCCAGTGGCATCCTAGATGGTATCAGAAATAGTGTGGCCAGCAGGACCAGGGCAGTGATTGTCCCCCTGTACTTGGCAGTGGCGAGTCCACACCTCGAGTCCCATGTTCAGTTTTTAGCTCCTCGCTGCAAAAAAGACATCCAGGAGCTGGAGTGAGTCCAGAGAAGGACAATTCAGCTGGGAAAAGGTCTGGAACACAAGTCCTATAAGGAGCAGCTGAGGGAGCTGAGGGTGTTTAGCCTGGAGAAAAGGGGAGGCCTTTTTGCTCTCTACAAATATCTGAAAAGAGGTTGTAGCTAGGCGGGAGTAGGTCTCTTCTCCCAGGTAAAAAGTGAGAGGACCAGAGGAAATGGACTCAAGTTGCTCCAGAGGAGGTTTAGATTGGATACTAAGAAAAACACTTTTTCAATGAAAGGGATGTCAAACACTGGAACAGACTTCCCAGGAAGCTGGTTACATCAAGAATCCCTGAAGATGTTTAAAAGACATGTAGATGTGTCACTTAGGGACACGATTTAGTGGTGGACTTGGCAATATTAGGTTTATGGTTGAAACTGAGGATCTTAAAGGTAAAAAATGTCTATGATTCTGTGATTCTATGTCTTGCAACATTATTCAGTACTAAGTAATGCCAGGAAATACTTGGCAACACCCTATTTTTTTCAATGACTTCCAGTGTTCCTTGAAAACTGAAGTAAAATATCTGTATTATTTCCATAGGAGCTAAGATAAATAACCTTTCAAGAGCATTTCAAAAGGAGAAGAAAGATTTAATTACTCCTTTTTGATCTAAAACCAGAAAATAATTTGTCTAAAACTGAGGAGTACACATATGAAACCCTCACAGATCATCTTATGTGTAGTGCATGTGCAAAAACTACTTCTAGGTTATTAAAACCTTTAATTACTGTGGTCGTGTTTTTTGGTTTTGTGTGTTTTTTTGTTTTTTTTTTTTTAATTCAGCAAAGCACTATCTACAAGCTATTGGGTAAACAGTTGTCTGCAACATGTAAAAAATACAACTGGTAAACAATAAATACAACTGCACAGATATCTGTACTCTGAGATGAAAGAAACTACTGTGAGTGCAGAACTGCTACCACACTCCCCACAGTCTCATTCTCACTTGTTTCTATGGAATACATGTGTGGTTGGCTGGCAAGTCACTTGATTGCAATGTGGGAAGTGTCTAAGTTCAAAGGTAGTATTGCATCTCTATTTTCCCTTTGGAGATTTTTTTCTTCCTTACCAGTCTTTTTCTTGTTTCTACTTTTTATTTTTTGAAATGAAACATTATAGCTCTTTTTTTCAAACAAACTTTTTCATTTCACATTTTGCTGTACATTTTCCCCGCAGAGGATTAGAAGATGGTTGAAATAACTTGAAAATAAAGCCAAATATTAAGCTGAATTTTTGTTGTTGGTTTCTCAAGTGAATTAAAAACAAAAAAAAAAAAAAAAAAAAAAAGAAAACCATCCAGGGTTCACACAATTCTACTTGAAAGGAGTTTTTAGTGATTGTAGAGATGCATATGAATAAGCATATAGTACATAACTCATGCAGTAAACTCATGCCAGATGAAATGCCAATAACATTTGGGTTAATGCAGCTCGTTATGCCTGTGTGCTCTCAAGGCCTTCTGAGATCTTGTGTCATGCTTTTGATTTGCTCCACCTGGGCTCATGACTTACTTTCCAGTTGTTCTGTCATTTGCATCACTCTTTTTTTTTTTCTGCATAGCTGCAAGTAAGTGAAACCACTTGTGCCCATGAGGAGACACATTTATTCTTTTATTGAAATGTGTCCTGTTTTATGTTTTAGCACTAGAAATATGACACGGTTTCTGTTTATTTTTATGCAAATGTTTTAGGTGCAAGTGTTTTGTTATTTATTTTGCTGCCTCTTGAGCACTACATGCTAATAGCAAATCAATTCTTTCTCCTAGCTTTCTTTTATTCAGATGTTTGTTCGGGGTTTCTATTGCAATGGAAGAGTTAGAGGATGCTTAATTTTTTTTACACTGCCTAGTTTAAGTACAAATTCTTCAAAGTGAATGTTTCTACTACAGTAGTAAAGACTGGATTGTGAGATGTGTTTGGAAAAGCAATTCTTGCACCTGCATTTGCTATAGGTAACCCCAGCCTGATGTATCAGCTGAGCTGATGGGGAGCATGCTGGGGAATGCAAAATAGGCTGAAGAAGGTATGGGACAAAATAGATTAGAAAATGCAGCATTTTGTTATTTTGAGTCTGACTGTACTGAGAGCCAAGGAAATGTGTGTTCTGTCCATCTGTAAAGCTAATCAAGTAAGATGAAATGGCATTAGTTTTACACAGGAATATTATAATTACAATAGCATCAACAGCAAGAACAGCAGCAGCAATAATAATAATAATAATAATAATAATAATAATAATGAAGGATGTAATTAAATTCTTTGCGAAGCTTATGCTGGGTAAAAAAAATCACAGATTTAAACTGACTACATTTATTTACAATATTTTCTTTCACATCCTTCTCTACTTTTAATATCACAAAACCTCAATTCTTTTAGTAGGATGTTGCTACTGCTGCTTTATTTTGAGCTTTTCAAAGGATTTATTATTGAAAATTAATTTTAGATAGGAAATGCAGCTCCTTTCTAGCCATCAAAACTACCTTTATGAAATTAAGCAACAAATAAGAATAAACTTTGAACTAAATATATAATAAAAAAGTCTGTTCCTCTTATATTCACATCTTATATTTTTACTTTTAATGTTATCTGGCTTTCTAACTTGGTTTTAATCTGCTTTTCAGGGTTGATCTCAGCAACATCACTGTGTTAGAACTTGTGCAGGCAGCTATGACAGAACCCTGATAACTGGTCTCTTTTCATGCTTGATGACAGGTACTGATTCCTGGTCCATCTTCTACTAAGACAGTAGAGTCCATTGACTTCAGCTCAGCTCAGTTAGGCTGAGCTGCTAGTGGCCAGTCATATCAGCCACTGATTTATTGTTGCTCTGCACTTTTCTCAGATGCAGCTTAAATTGGATCATCCAAAAGCATCTTAGACTGGATGTGTTGGCTAAAGCCCATTGCAGCACTCACAGAAGCCCTCTGGATGGGAAGGCACTTACAGGTATATCAGGGGGTTGGTGCCTTTGTACTGAGGAAGGTTTCAATGTTTAATTTGTATCATTGCTTAGTTGGCTCATAGTGAGCCTGAGAATCCTTAACTATTTATCCCTACAGCATCTCTGAGAGCTAGGGAATTGCTTTTCTCACTGTTTTACAGCTAGAGAGCCGAAATGTGCTGCTAACCAACTTTCCCAAGGTCACATCAGAAATCTGCAGTGCAGAAGGAAGCTGGCTAGAGCCCTAACCTCTACCAGTGTGATCCTCTCTCTACCAGATACAAAGCAAGAACAAACTAAAACCTAAGCCTCAGAGGGAGTTTTTCAGGATGTTTGGCAGCATGTTGTATTTCTAACTGTTTCTATTAGTTAAAGTTTTTCCTTTACACTTAACCTAGATGTTCTCTGCTGCAGCATAAGCCTGTTAGTTCTGTCCTCATTGACTAAGGAGAATTATTTGTCCCTATCCTCTTTATAGTAACTCAATGTATTTGTAGAATTGTCATGCTTCCCTTCAATGTTCTTTTGTTTAGTCTGAACATGCCCAGTTCACTTAACCTTTTCCCACAGATCTTATTTTATCTTTTTTGTTGCTCTCCTCTGAACTCTTTCCAATTTGTCTGCCTTTTTGAAAATGTTGTGCCCAAAACTAAACGCAGTAACCCAACAGTGGCTTAATCAGTGTCAAAAAAACTGTAATCCCCAGGAACAATAAATCAGGTAAGGAAGGCAAGAGACTGGCATGCCTGGTTGGGGAACTGCAGGTCAAACTAAAGGAAAAGAACAAATGCACAGGCAGTGGAAACAAGGACAGGTAACCTGGAAAGAAGGAACGGCATAGAGATGAAATTTGGTTGGGTAGGGGTGGGGTGAGGAAGCCCAAGGTAAAGCTCGAACCAAACCTGGCAAGGGACAAAAGAAAAACAAGAAGGGCTTCCAACAGTATGTGAGCCCAAAAGAGAAGGTCAAAGAAGGTCTACTGCCCCTGATAAACAGTGCTGGTGAACAGGTAGTAACAGATGAGGAGAAGGCTGAAGAACTCAACTGGGGGAGCACAGGCCCTCCCACTGTAAGTAAACATCATGTTCATGGCCACCTAGAGAACCTGAATAAGTTTATGGAACCCAATGAAATGCATTCCAGAGTTCTGGGGGAAATGGCTGATGTATTTGCCAGCCTGCATCCTATGATATTTAAAAACCCATGGTAGTCAAGGGAAAGCCCCAAGTGACTGGAAAAATGGAAACGTACCTATCTTTAAAAAGGATTGAAATGAAGACTCTAGGAACTACTGACCTGTCAGCTTCCCAACTGTCCCTGGGAAGACCATGGGACAGATCCTCCTAGAAGCTTTGCTGAGGCACATGGAGGACAGGGAGGTGATTCAGGACAGCCAGCCAGCAGGTCAAGTCCTGCCTGACCAATTCATTGACCTTCTGAGATGGGGTGACTGCATCAGTGGACAAAGGAAGGTGGCTACAGGTGTAATTTATCTGGTCTTCTGTAAGCCTTTGACAGAATCCCTGACAATGTCCTTCTCTCTAAATTGGAGAGAGATTGGTTCAATGGGTGGACTATTAGATGGAAAGTTGCTACCCAGAGTGGTTAACCAGAGCCACATCATCTACTATGGTTACATACAGGGGATAGCAGCCAACAATCCAGAGTCCCAATGGCACCAGTGACAAGTGGTGTCTCTCAGGGACCAGTGTTATTTAATAACTTCAGTAATGACATAGATGAAGGGACCAAGTACACCCTAAGCAAATTTGCAGATGACTCCAAGCTGAGCAGTGAAGTTGGCACACCTGAAGAACAGAATTCCATCCAGAGGGACCTGGACAAGCTCAAGAACAGTGCCAAAAGGAATCTCATGAGGTTTAACCTCCAGTGTCAGCACAGGCTGGGGTATGCACAGGTGGAGATCAGCCCCACTTAGAAGGACCTGGAGGAGCTTCTGGGTGAGAGGCTGGACATGACCCAGCCATGTGCACTCACAGCCCAGAACAGAAAGCCATTTTGCTGCATCCAAAGCAGTGTGGGCAGCAGGGTGAGGGAGGGGATCGTGACCCTCTGCTCTGCTCTGGTGAGACCCCACCTGGAACACTGCATTCAGCTCTGGGGTCCTCAGCACAGTACCTGCTAGAGTGAGTCCAATAGAGGGCCACCAAGTTGATTTGAAGGCTGGAGCACCTCTTCTGTGAGGAAAGGCTGGGAGAATTTTGTTTGCTCAGACTGGAAAAGAGAAGACTTCCATGTGATCTGTTTGTGGCCTTCCAGTACCTGAAGGGAGCCTACAAGAAATGCCAAAAGGAATCTCATGAGGTTTAACCTCCAGTGTCAGCACAGGCTGGGGTATGCACAGGTGGAGATCAGCCCCACTTAGAAGGACCTGGAGGAGCTTCTGGGTGAGAGGCTGGACATGACCCAGCCATGTGCACTCACAGCCCAGAACAGAAAGCCATTTTGCTGCATCCAAAGCAGTGTAGGCAGCAGGGTGAGGGAGGGGATCGTGACCCTCTGCTCTGCTCTGGTGAGACCCCACCTGGAACACTGCATTCAGCTCTGGGGTCCTCAGCACAGTACCTGCTAGAGTGAGTCCAATAGAGGGCCACCAAGGTGATTTGAAGGCTGGAGCACCTCTTCTGTGAGGAAAGGCTGGGAGAATTTTGTTTGCTCAGACTGGAAAAGAGAAGACTTCCATGTGGTCTGTTTGTGGCCTTCCAGTACCTGAAGGGAGCCTACAAGAAAGATGGAGAGAGAATATTTACGATGGTATGTAGTGACAGGACAAGAGGGAAAAGTTTTTACTAAGAAAGAGAGCAGTTTTGATTAGATACTAATAAGAAATGTTTTATTATGAGGGTGGTGAGGCACTGGAACAGGTTGCCCAGAGAAGTTGTGGATGCACCATGTCTAGCAGTGTCCAAGGCCAGGCTGGATGGTGCAATGGTCTAGTGAAAAGTGTCCCTGCCTGTTGTTTCACCTGCCCATGACAGAGGGGATTGGAACTAGATGATCTTTGAGGTTCTTTCCAACCAAAGCCATTCTATCTTTATATAACTATATAAAACCCCAAAATAATTACCTTGCTTGTTTTACATGTGATGTGTCTATTATCACAATTCAATATAAAACTTGTCTTTGTTTAAAGTGTGCTATTGTGATTGTATTTAGTCTTTACTTTACAACAAAGCCAATACTTTTCATGTAGCATTATTCTTGCTAACATGCTATTATTTTCCATACCCACTGACTTGGTAAATATACTTCACTTATCCTTATTACTGTTACTACTTGCTGTCTCTGACTAGTCTGAATTGGAGTAAGTCTTGTAAATTAAGGTGGGTAGGGTCCATTCAGATTTGAGTGGACTACAAAGCACCTGAGAGTGGATGGAAAAGAGAAGTTTGTGGAATTTTTGAATTACTGCTGTTTCACTAGCATATTACTGAGTTGTGGCCTCTGTTTTAAATCCATTATAATGTTCTTTTTTCAAATGTCCCTGCTAAAGAGCTAACAATTCCTTGATTTTTCTAAACAAGACCCATGACTGTAAGAAGCTTCGACAAAAATGTCTTTGTCTTTTTTTTCTTCTTGACCAGTAGCAGCGTCTCTGCCAAAAAATGTAGGGATAAGAAAGAAACATCAAAACAATGCTGTTTTAGATTGGGGATTTTTGGTGCGAATCTCTCAATGGTCACTGATACCATCCTACAGTGGACTTGTCTTTATTGAATCACATTTCATGTATTTTCAACAAAGGTAATCTCTTAAACACATCAGGGTCATATATGGTAAATATGCCATTCCATGTCTATTTTACAAATATATATAATAGTTATAAAATCTTTGTCCAGTTTTAATTACTATGGTAGCTTAATTTGTGTCATGTGTCTGTCTTTTAACCTGTGGTTAGTCATTACACAGCTGCCAGTTCTCTGTCTTCTAAACATTTGTGTTTTTCTATGGTGTACCAGTCCATAATAGTTCAGCCTTGAAAGTTGCTGCATGAATTAATAGTTCCCCCTGGTGACAGCTGGTATACAGTGATTTACATTTCTCAGCATTTACCCAGATTTTAATTTATTTTCTCAAAATATTGAAGATTAATATTTCAGTTATTAACCTAAATATGAAAGGACAGCCTGCTCAATGCTGAATGTAAATATCTTGAGCTCATATCAGCTATTATGGAAAAAAAATCCTAGTCAGATATTAGAAAACTAAGCTCCAAGAGAGCTGCTGAGACAATGTAAACCAAACATCTTTGAGTGACATATTTGCCTCCATCGTTCACAAAAGGCCACAGCCTCAGCCAGTTTCTAATCACGCTGTACTTTAACATGAGGCACTGTAACTCAGAGTAGAGGGAGAAGGCAGTTTGTTAAGAACTATAAATCAAAACACTCTATATCACATTACAGTTGATTTAGCATTCTTTTGTTCGAGGCTGCTAACTGACACTCATCTAGCTGGGCCCTCATGAAAAGAGAATGTGTAACTGTGTTAATTATATTCCAGTTATTGCCTACTGACCTTTAACATCTTGGGAAAAACAGAGAAGTAATATTTCCTTCATCTTCAGTTAAAGTGCGCTTTGCCGTCACAATGTCTCCAGTAACTACCTTGTGTTTTAGTATTTCGGAAACTCAGCAGACAGTGTGGTGTATTTGGAGAGTTGGATCCGATGTTAAGGAAGAGCAGCCAGAGCATTTGCAGAGATCTAGGTGATAAGGACCACATAAGGCTGATTTAGATAGCATTTTGAGTAATTTATGCTGTAACAAAAGAAAGCCCATAACAGGGTGGTCGCTTGGACCCCCTTCATTGGCATGGCTGAAGTTTTGCTCCTAGTCCAGTTTATTCCTTTTTGTCTTTATCACCAGATAAAGCACAGTCGCTTTTAGCTGCCTGGACTGAACAAGACTATGGAAAGCAGTATATCACTACATATACTCTTGCCCAACAACAGTGTATAGTGTTGGAGTGTCTCAATGCTGCATCACAGTCCAGGATTTAACAGGAGAAAATTCCGTGTGAGATGCTGTGTCTGTTCCTTCTGTGCATAATTTACTGGGAACTTAAACTATGGACCTGTTTAACTCTCTTAACATCAGAGTTTCTAGGCGAACAACTAAATCAGCTACAGTGCTTGCAGTGCTCTGCATTGCAGGCAGACTTTATGATTTATGAAATTTAAAATGTTTTTTTCAAAGACATAGCTTTTATAACGCTTGTCAAGAATGTTGTCAAAGATTACAATTTTATTATTTGGTATAATAAAAACTTCTTTTTTTTCTTTTTCTTTCTTTCTTTCTTTCTTTCTTTCTTTCTTTTTTTTTTTTTTTTTTTAAGACATAAACCTTTCGAAGTGTTGCTAATTCATTAACTGAAAATTTTAGAGAGCTGCTCTGGCTGGCCAAGGTAATACATTAGTGAATTTTCCAGCACTGCTCTGGGGCAGTGATATTTCTTGGGTAGCAGTGTGGTAAGCTGCTGGCAGCAGGAGAGCAGGAACAGGGAGGAAGGACTTACACTGTCTCATTTGTAGCCCACTTTTTTAAAATCAGGGTTGCATGGAGCAAAGTTCCTTGTTTCACCCAGATGATAATTTTCAGTGCTAAGTTCCCATTATATTTTTGAGCATATTATATTTTTATCCTAGTATTTTGGTTTATATTCAAAGTATCAGAACAAATTCCAATTTCTTTAATTAAAATGACAGATATACATCAAACACCCAAGGTAATTTTTAAAGATGACAGATTTCGTTTATGTAGTCTAGTTAACCATTCTAGTCTTTGAATATTGCTGTTAGGAGGAAGGAAAATATACAAATTTTAATTTCTTACTGAAATTTGGACTTTGAAAAGATAATAAAAGAAAATTCTTCAGTAACTGTAGCACTTTATGCCATAAAATTTCATTAGATATAATTAAACCTGTCATGTTTAAAAACTCTGTGCCCAGCTTCAGATATCTTTGTTCTCCCATTCCTCCTCCACTGATGTTTCTTCCTCTCATTTCTTGCATAGTGTCTAGGGCAAAATTTCCCAAAATTTACTAGTCAGTACTTGCATCAGGAGCACACTACTTGCTCACAGTATAACTTCTCAGTGTAATACTTACTGACCTCCATATCAAATATTTGCTACAAAACCAGTAGGAAAAATACTTTGATGCAATTATTCTACCCTGTTTTGTTGTAATGCAATTAGATTATTTAAGGATCTTTCAGAGGAAATTACTTTCCAGCCTGCTTAAATCCAAGAAATTATTCCCTCTAATAAAGGTGTGAATATTGGCAAAATAATGAAGCCATTTTTTCCTTGAAATTTAGATTATAAAAATAAGCAAAAAGAAAATATTTTTCAGTGGAAATGATTTGTGTTTTGAAAAACTCCACAGACCCTGTAGTCCTACTTTTTCTGAGCTCACTACTGGTTATTTATGTTTGTGTTACTCAGTGTAGTTGTCATCCAAGCTTGTGTTGCCTGTGTAATATGTATTAAGAGAAATGTGAAAAAAAGTCCAATCTCTCTGATTTTCTCCTAAAATGTAGAAAAGTCCAGTTTTCCACAAACTACAGAAAAATACTGTTTGCTTCTCCAGCAACTCCAAGACATGAAACTCCCCGTGGCCTTAACCCAGAGGTACTTGTCTTTCATTGCAGGGTGCTACTCTTCCTTCTAAGGCTGCTTCTATTTTTTTGTCAGTCACTGTTTAAAACTTAATCACTCTTCCTGTTTAAGACAGTTACCCTAATGCAAAAATAACCAGTCATTCCAATCTTAAAAAAAATCAGTTTGTTTCTTGAACTATATTTCATATCTTCCATTGTTCTATCCCTTTTCTTCCCCACATCCACCTCCTCCACCTTTCCCCAATACATGAATCACTTTCTTGTAAATTATCACTGCTGTTTGTCACTCAGCCTAACCCTGAGAGAATATTACCCCTATTAGAAATGTATGCATTTTACAGAGCTATTTGGGAACAACGTGATAAATAAAAGAAAATGGATATTTTTACCACAACCTGCCTGCAGAATTCTCTTTCCATTGCAGATGTATGATAAAACACATTGCAATCAATGGAGTTTTTTTCAGTCTAGTTATTCTTTGCAAGTGATAGATATTATTATTATTATTATTAATGTTCATTATTTTAATTTTTGTTGTTGTTATTGCTATGAATATTATTAGGAAAAACAGTTTTAATATTTTTCTATGCAATTTAAGTAACAAAGCAAAAGTGTCTTGTTTCTATCACAGAAGAACTCCCCTTTTTTATTGTAGTGTTTTACTGTTTTACATTATAAATATATCATAAACAGCTTTTAAGGTCAAGCAGAAAGGAAGATTTTCTTTTCCAAACATCTGTCAGCAACCACATGGAAGAGAAAACAGTACCAGCATAATTTAGGGTGTTTTCACTTGGTGAAAAATTTTCCTTGGACGCTATGTCAGGACACATACTTTAAGTAAAACTTTTTCCAAGTGCTTTATCTTAACACTGTATGACTTTGCTTCTCTTACACTAATATTTTTCATTTTCCTTATAGTATGAGGCTACAAATATGTCAGAAAAGGATCATAAATGTTATTTATTCTTCTGGCATCCAGGCCTCATTGAGATAAGAGTGAGCAGTTGCCACTCTGCAGATGGCAAGAAAACTGGTTATAGGTTTTTGTGTACCTGGATGTCATTGATGGCTGTGCTGGAACACAACAAGCTAGGAGGAAGCATTAGGTTTGGCAGGCAGAGCGTGGTTTGACACGTGTCCTTTTCTGTCAGGGGCTGCCACAGGGCAGTAATAAGCATATGTATCCAAGGACTAAAAAATAATTTTCAGTTCCCTCCTCCCATC
Source organism: Pyrgilauda ruficollis (assembly GCF_017590135.1). NCBI lineage: Eukaryota > Metazoa > Chordata > Aves > Passeriformes > Passeridae > Pyrgilauda > Pyrgilauda ruficollis. Next base: position 9,215,235 of record NW_024519207.1, on the reverse strand, counting down.
CCCCCCTTTGCATTTAGCATAAACATACAATGAAGCTGTTGGTTCTGTTGAGTCAGAAAAAGAAAAATTTTTGAAGAATATTAAATCTGAACTGATTCAGTATAAATGCTCTTGGATCCTTCAGTAAAATATGCCTAAGCTGTGCTGGAATTATCTCCTTGGTTAGGAAAGACAAGCAAATATAATATATAAAATCATAAAATCCTATTCATTGCAAAGCAATGTATCTGAAGGGAAGCAAATTTCTGCAAAGAAAGTAGGCTTTAAGCTCAATAGGAAAACTCTGACACTAACCAAAATCTGCATGTCTGCAAATCCATAACCGTGTCACCTGGCCAACCCAATGAGGGACCCGGGAACCCAGTGAAAACTGAAAGCATTCTGAAACTGAAATCCTGTCAGATAACATCAAGATCTGTAAAGGCACAACATACGTAAAGGGGGACCTCTTCTCAGTCTAGTGGTGAAAAACAGCATAGGTAGATTTCAGCGCACAAAGTCCACTTACTCGGTAAGTTATGCCTTTTCCAACTTCATTGGAAGATATGAGATATATGGCTTCTTCCAATTAGCCTTTTTAAAGAATTCTTTCTCTTCTTATAAGAATTTTATAGTTACATTACCATATCTGCGTAAGCCTGCTTAATTGCATTTGTAAAAGTAAACAGCTCTAGAGGGGAATTTGGAGCCTTTTAGGGTAGGTCACAGGAGTTACTTCTGAAGGCCTTTTTTACCTTTAACTGGGAAGAAACCTGGCTAAAGACTTAAATGTTTACATTCTGTATGTTAAAATGCATGAATCCCAACCTTCATGTCTCTTACATGCTGAAACCGTCATAGCTGAAATACTGTTGCTTATAATTTTATTGTAAATAAGGCATATAAAAAGATTATGTGGGGTCTACAGAAGCCACTTCTGCTTATACAGCAGGTTGCATATATAGCAGTGTGGTTATATTGCCAATGTTCTGTTTATTGAAAAAAAATTATATTATTATATTGCTTCATATTTCTGCTTGTCTTCTGAAAGAAAATAGTGGATTATGGTGCCAAAGGAACCTTCTACTGATGCAGAAAATTGTGAGATATCACCACCATACAAATGGTAGTACAGGACAAGGTCAAATTAATAAATAAGAAATCGCTTGTGAGGTAAAGAAGACTTGTATTTTTCTGTAGAGACGTGTTGGTATATTATCTCTCCATAAAAATTGGACTTTCCTGGAATTGATTACAACAAATACATTTATTCTATAATAAAAAGAAGTGATGAGAAAGCTACATTTTCAGAGCTGAATGAGAACTCTATGCAGACAACTTGCAATAGAAGCATACAGTATAGTAGTATAGTAATAACATAGTATAATAGTATGCACAGTAATTTAGGAAACTGGTTCTGATATTTAACTGACTTTACACCTTCTAGAGAGTGTCAGCTTTATCCCCTGTTTTCAGTCATGGGGCTGCTGGTTATAGCTTTATAGCAAGGTGTGATTATCTAGAGTTGCTATATATCTAATAATCTATATCTAATAAAGAAAAGAAGTTCAGGATTTTTTAGCAATGTGTCTTCAGTCTGAAGTGATTTCAGAATCTCGTTTAGCTGTAAATAAAAGCTTGTGTGAAAGTAAGTAGTTTTAAATTCTTTTGCTTTTAAAATTTAGAGGATATGGGGGAAAATTTATGTCATGGGAGAGAATTTCCTGAATCATCTGCAGTTCAATGCCTGTGGATTCCACTTGAACTATAGAAGAGTCAGCTGCAGACTAAATCTGTTGCCAGACTTGGCTTCTCCTGCAAATATTGTTTGTGTGAATAAGGAAGTGTTCAAGGAACCAGTCTGGTCCAGATTTTACTTGTTCTTGATTTTTGGTGCTTGATCAAAATGTCTACACCACCAATTTCTTATTTAGTGGTTATTTAGTGGTCCTTTATTTTCACATTTTTTCTATTTTGATGTAAAGATCCACTACGGAATATTCAGTTCTCTAAAAGCTCAAATTTCTTTCTGGAAATCCTCTGCTCATTACTGAGTAGCTAGATAGTTAGGATGGATTTCTGTTTACATAAAAATAAGCTGAATGTATTTATTAATGTACAACCTGACAGCAGAAGATTTCATATCACAGAATCATAGAATGAATCCGGTTGGAAAATAACTTTGAGGTCATCAAACCCAACCTATGACTTAATAGCAACTTGTCAACTTGACCATGGCACTAAGTGCCATATCCAGTCCCTCCTTAAACATCTCCAGAGACTGACTCTACCATCTCCCAGGGTAGCCTGTTCTAATATCTAATCTCTCTTTCTGCAAAGAAATTCTTCCTTATGTCCAGCCTAGACCACCCCTGGTGCAGCTCGAGGCTGTGTCCTCTCCTGTCACTACTTGCCTATGAGAAGAGACTGACCCTCATGTGGCTACAATCTCCTTTCAGGCAGTTGTAGAGAAGAGAGATAAGGTCTTCCCTGAGCCTCATTTTCTCCAGGCTAAACAAGCCCAGCTCCCTCAGCTGCTCCTCACAGGACTCCCTCTCTAGACTCTTTACCACCTTCATGTCCCTTCTCTGGACTTGCTCCAGCACCTCAATGTCCTTCCTGAATTGAAGGTCCAGAACTGAGCACAGGACTTGAGCAGTGGCATCATCCATGCTGAGAACAGGGGAGCAGTCACTGCCCTGCTCCTGCTGGCCATGCTATTGCTGACACAGGCCAGGATGCCATTGGCGTTCTTGGCCACCTGGGCACACAGCTGGTTCATGTCCAACTTAGTGTTGACCAGCACCCCCAGGTCCTTTTCTGCTGGGCAGCATTCCAGCCACCTTCTGTATGTTTTGTGACTTTGTTTTTTTAAGTTCCAGCTCCTTTCTAAAGCACAACAAAAAGTAAGTAGCTGAACATCAGCATTTTTCATAAAAACTTATTTTTTAGGCTTGTCAACAGTTTATATTGAGTTCTGTACTGTTATTTACTTTCCTAGCCTTCTACATAAGATTGGAAGCAACGAAAAGCACAAGTTCTGATACTTTTTTTTTTTTATTATGGTATGTAAGAAGTGCTTTTTAAAGCAAACTCATCTTTTATTTATCTCGCCAAAAAAATAGCCAGATTTCTGAAGAGTTCAGCAGTGAATATGCTGAGCTTTGGAAAAAAAAAATGTACATCTTGCAGCTCTGGACAAAAAGTTACGATAAGAGTCACCCACTCACTTCAAAATATGGCCTGTAATATGTTGTGGTAGGCATTTAATCAGTTTGGTTAGATCAGTTTCTGTTGTAATGTATCAGTTTTGCCACTGAATTCACCTGGTTGAGGATTGTACTTTGACTGGTACTGTTTTACTATACTTGAATTAAAAAAAAGTCTTGTTTAATGCTTGATGATGAAGAAATATTTAGTCTGTGGGATATTGAGGCTTTTCTTCCAGCACACTGATTACAGATCTTTAGTAGAGGTGGTGGGTAAATGCCCCACAGTCTTTCATGCAGCAGACACACATGCTCTTAACTTGTTCTGATGTCATCCTCTTTGGAGGAAGTCCCTGGAAAAACACTGATGCAAAAGATATGTTAAAAAAATCAATGACAAAATGTCACTGAGAATCGAACTCGTGTAAAGGTCCTTAGAGTGGTGGAATATAAAGTGAAAGAGATGCTGTCACTCTGCTTTTATCTCTTTGATCCCATGTTCAAGACTAGTATAGGCCTGCAGCAGTGCTTAAACTATAGCACAAGAGCAGCTATTGACCATAGCACTATTGTGAACCTAATACCATTTATTGGACTTAGCTTTTACTGATTTTGAACACTGACAAGATTTCTGTAAAGATAGATCTAGTAAAGGTTTCATTTGTATTTCTCAGGAAATTCCCCTAATTCTCAAAACAACAACAATAACAACAACAGCGACAATAACAACAACAACAACAACAACAAAACCAATCAACCCACCAACTAACCACACAAATTAAAATAAAATCTCACCCACAAATGTTGAAGAGTATATACAGGAGTTTGTAATAGACATGACAGAAAAGGGGAAAATTTATTTACATTTTCTAATTTATTTCCATAACATGACTGGAAATAGCAAAGATAAATAATAGTAATTCACCTTCTGATGCATAGAGATATTACTAGTATTATTCAGCCTGGAAATGTGTATTTTAAAAGAAAATATTCTGTTTTAAAAATGTATGGATTTTATTTTTCCCAAAACTCATTAAAAAGAAAAGAGACTAATTGCAGAATACATAGATTGGTCTTTCCAAAGAGCTACTTTGGTCTCTGTTCTCTGATGATAAATTATGTCTATGGTTTGGTATCTAGGTCAGCTTCAAGTCAGTGGTAACACTTGAGTATTAACATGATTCTGTATCTTAATTTCAGGAGAAACAAGCCATCAACTTTTCAATTGCAGGTTTCATCCCTTAAGCGAAATTAACTCGAAGTGAACACATCATGGTGAAATGGTCTTGCCAAGGCATAATGAAGTATCAGAATAACACATACTGGAGCCAAGTTTTGCCTTATGCAGTACTGGAATCTTAAGCCATGGGGGGAACCCAGAAAAATTTTGGACTTCTTTTCCTAACCTAGTTTGAAATGAAGTTTCCAGCTAAGGATTTGTGAGTTAAAATGAAGAGGCATGAATTATTTCCTGCCACATTTTTCTGTTACTTGTCTATAAGCAAATCATGATTTTATGAACCTCAAGTTGCACTGAATAAGCAGTGGCAAAGAATAAGTCTCTTCCCATTCATAAGTACAGCTTTCCAAATTGTGGATATATGTCTGCTTCTGCATTGGAGGTGGGGGAAAGTTGATGACTTGATTTTTATGTATAAAATATTTTTATGTATAAAATATAAACATAAAAATTGAGTGACTAAGCATGTGTTAGCTATGAGACATGGATGATCCTTGAAAAATATACATTTGACTAATTTTCTGACCTGTACTGAGTTTACTTTTTCTACTTTCTATGCTTTACATTGTTAGATTATAAAATTCAGTGATATTGATAAAGACTAGAACAGTGTGGTGTTGACTGAGGCAATGAAAACTTTTAAAGGTTTGTCTTATATCTCAAGTGTTTCCTCCTTTTGATTCAATTTAACATGGGAAAACACACATATCCTGAGCATACTTACCTTTAAAAATAGATATTTTTCTGTATAGCAGCAAAAGAAAAAGTAACATGAACTGTATTCTACACAGAGATGTGTATGTATTCCAGTCTGCAGTTCATACAAGTGTACTGTAAAAAAGCGCAGCTGAAAATCACCAGTCACTTAAAATGTCATAGTCTAGAGTATGCCTGAGTTGTGCTGTCAGTATGGGAAATGAATTCAAATAATAGGTGCCATTACTGTAGCATGAAACTATTAGTTAAAGTTCACGGTGCTTGACTGGATCACTTAAACCTTTATTAGAAAAAAAAATGAAATTTTGAATGTTCTTATTTTCTTCCTTAATTTGAGCAGGGGCTCAAAGCTTAACCACAAACATCTGGAAATAAGTTCCAGTGCTGTGCTCCTGGTTCAAGTTTGAAAGAACAGAAGGCAAAACTCCCTGAGCAAGGTGCTAACTAGTATCGCGGGGGTGTCAAACTTGATTTGAAGTAGATTGACGTGTCATTATTCCTCACATTCCAGCTTCCTTTTTAATGATCTGCACCTGAGCTCTAGTGTGTATTTTGTGACACTTATTAGCAATCTACAGGTCTGAGAGAACTGTTGTTTATCCATCTCTCACCTGTTAAAATGTTAACAAGACGAGACGTGCCACAGTGTCTGGTGCCAGCTGAAGGTCATGGATGGAATGAAGAAGCCCCTGACATCTGTCTCTCGCAGTGGGCTTTGCACTGTGCTTCACTGAGAACAGCAGGCTGGGCGATTTCTCACCATTAATATCAATGGGTCCTGAATGCCGTCTACCGGCACACATTCCTCAGCTCCAGGAGTGGAAGTGTGCAGCTATTAACACACCTCATTCACATCTGAATTAAGAATGTTGAAACGGTTCCACATGGCAGATAAACCAAAGAAGTCATTAGGCTTATTCTTGTCCACATGCGCTCCAGTGCCTGATGGCAACAGCCCCCCACTGTTTTAAATCAAGACTGAGACTCAAGGCTCCTGAGTATCAATCAACATGGACTAATCTTCTCTTGCTCTTATTTTTCTGCTTCAGTACAACTAGGTCTCATTGAGTAAATAATTTATTTTTATTTCCATGCTGCAAGATATTCATTATTCTCTAGTATTAATGGCATTTGCATTTTGGAAAATGGTCATACCATTTCAATTAGAAGTTTTTTAGGATGGAATAGATGATGCTCATGTAAAAAAGTTTTAAATCATAGAATCAGATTTTGTGTTGAAAGGAACCTTAAAGATCATCTAGTCCTGAATCCAATCCACTGCCATAGGCAAGCATGCCACTCAATACTCCCTCTCCTCTCCTCTCCTCTCCTCTCCCTGTGAATCTGTCTGCTCCCCTTCTCTTCCTTTTCTTCTATCTTATTTTCCTTCTTGTTCTTTCTTTATTTTAATATTTTCTATGTAGTGGCTTCTTTTTCTGTGTTTTTATTTTGCCTTTTTTTGTTTGGTTGGTTGGTTTGGGTTTTTTGGTTGTTGGTTTTTCTTTATTTTTATTTTTTTTTCTACTAGTAACATTTTCTTCCTTTTGAAAATCATTCAGACATTTTAGTGCATGCTGGGCTGTCACAGACACTAACAGCTTGCTGAAAAACCCTTCCATTTCTTATGGAGCACATGAAACGATGCTGTTTAGCAGAGACAGTGGAAACAAGGTGTGCAGTCCTTTCAGTTTTTATTTATGGCAGTGGGGAGCGTATTGCTGGAGGTACTAAGAACAGATTTACTTTCTGAAAGAGTCAAATTTGTCTCAATTGTCTCTGGATGGAAACCCATCTATCCCAATAGCCATGGAAACAGCTCTTCTGATCCCCTGCTACTTTGTGTTCTGAAATATTCGTCTGTTTCATGAATGGTTAAACAACTTCATTCTTAATCTCATTAGTATAAGGCTCTCACGCAACACCCACTGAAAACAGCTGAATGGCATTCCTGAATTTGAGTAGATTTTAGTTCTGACACTAACAAATGTCCCACTGGCTTAGCCTTTCAAAAGGCAGACAAATGAAAAATAACTTTAAACACTTCTATCAAAAATAAATACCATTTGTTTTCGGAGGTCTGATTCTCAGAGGTTCCCATTGATGTAGGCTATAGCAGGCTTTGGAATATGACATATTTTTATAGGGTTGTTTCTTTTAAAGCCAACTTCAAAACATTTTTTTTTGTTTGTTTGTTTTGGGGGCTCATGGCTATTTAGAACAATCTCCCAACATCTTGCAAGTTACAGCTGCAGTCCTAAGTACAGTAGTGGGCAATAAATAGGAAAGATTAAGTATTCTGTAGCTGGGTTAGAGCAGAACAACAGCAAGAGACTGCTGCATTCTTTCAAAACAAACAAAAAACCTAATTGGAAAAATTCATTTATATATTCTCTTACGTTAGATGGGGCCACTGAGTGAAACATTCACTGATGAATTACTCCTCTAATCTGTGGAGGGAAACCAGCTACTGGTGAATTAGAGTCCTGGAACAGAGCCATGAGAACTAAATGGCTAAAAATGAAAACAGGCAAACATTTGAAGAGTATTCTACAGAACACAGATCTTTCAACACCTCCCCCTTTCCATGGCTAATTCATTGTCATGGAAACTGAATTTATCAAAATGTTCTTGTTCACTCCTAGTGACCCAGTGAGTCAACTTACAGAGCTGGTGAATGGTAACTCAGGCTGAAGCAATTTTTACAAATGATATGCAGCAGTTCATAAGTCAGTAAATTTTGAATGGCATCATTGTACTTCCCAAGTAGTTTTCCCTAGTCTCAAAAGACTCTTTCTGTCTGCAAGCTGGAGATGTCTGAAACACCTACTAATAAGTTAGCATGGGTGGTATGTATGACTATAGATCCTTTTCCCCCCCTCTGCTCTCCTTTAATGTTTTTCTTCTTACCCTGTGAATTGATGCTAAAATTTTGTTGTTTGTGTCATTTCTTTACTTGATACATTTTTCACAGCATTTTCCTCTGTTGCTATGTAGCCCAAGGATGCAAAAATCCTTCATCACCTCATGACAAACATCTCTTCTTATCTGTTACTGAAGATAGGTGTTGACTACCAAGCACAACGACTACTGTATGCAGCCAGCTCTGCCAAATCCAAAATAACCCTGGAACTCTGAGTGTTTTCACCATGTCTCAGAAGGTGGGGTTGCTTGTATTTCTTCATCACACATGAAAATTGTCATATAACTATTTGGAAGGTTTTTCACCTGCCATGTCACTTTCAAATTCTGTCAAGGTTGATTTTTCTTTTATTTTCTGTTAGCAATTAGTGAATTGTTGTCATGGAAACCATACTTCACATGATTCTTGAACTTAAATGGCTGAATGTGATCAGCACCCTTCATTCTTTAGCCTTAGCAGTTAAAGACTTCTTTGTGTGTGTGATCTTTATTACAGAATCACATAAAATATCTATAAACACACAAAATAACAGCAGAAGGCTACATCAATTAAAATGGAGTATTCAATAATTCATTCTTTAATTAAAGCTCTTCCTTTTCCTATTGCTGTAACCTTTCAAGTGTTAAAGCAGATATAAAAGCTAATAATTTGTATGAAGTATCTTTCCTAATTAGCAGTTTGTGAAACAATAATGAAGAAAAACAAAAAATGGATATTTAAATCCTTTTGCTTTTACTCTTAATGCAATGAATAGAAACAAATATACTTTAGAGAAAATATTTTCTAGAAGATAAGTCTGTATCTGTGGATAGTATGCATTCATGTACACAAAAAGGGATACACTTGTTTCAGCTTTTTGTTAGTAAATAGATGAAATTACTTTGGAAAAAGGGAAGGATATGTCCCAATATAAGCTCAATAAAAGACACATTTGAATTTGTTCATCCACTAATTTTTTTTAAACTCCAAATCAAAGTCTTAAAACTTTATTACAGAGGCTGTATTTTTCAATAGAAACTACACCAAAGGATTAATATATTGCATTTTTTTTTCATGTGAGTGGGGTTTCCACCATTTAGAAATATTCCAGAAATATTGCTTCATCATAAAGATCTGTGATCATTGAAGAATTTCTAGATCTATTGCTCTAATAGTAGTGGCAGAGTAAGCTGAAGCAGGTCAATATAAAGACTTGTGTGAAGTCTACTATTCCAGATCCTAATCCCATTCCAAGTTATCTAGATATTTCTATTTTTGTGTGCATGTGTGTGTGTGTATGTATGCACATGTATAAACACATTTTATTCAGAAAAACAGTTCTACATATAAGAGTTATGCAGACATAACTACAGTATTTTAAATTCACTGTTTGTACTGGTTCAATTTCTTTGTCTCGATAAATGGTTCGTGTGGTTGCATGTTCATGTCCTTGTCTGACTTGAAAATGCTGAATGGTCCATAATCAATAAGAGTTCAAGCTATTTGAACTTTGTAAGAAATTATAAGAATCAGACCTGGGCATGTGAAATTGTAAATGTCACTAATGAATGCTAACCAGTAGACAGTGATTTTTGAAGACTTTCCTGGTGTTTGATGCATGGAAAGAGTCAGTCTTGAAAGGACACTGTACTTATTAAGCTTTTCAAATGCCTTTTCGGAAAACTAGAACTAAACTAAACTATTGGTTAATATAGCTGTCAGAGAAAAATATAGTCCAAAAGAATCTGAATTCAATGTTATTCAATGTTATTTCCCCCTATATCTCCTCTCATATACTGAAGACTCATTACTTGGATTCAATAATTTTACACAGTAAAGATATCTGTTTGCTTTCAGTTATACAAAACCAAATAGAAATTATTTTAGCATGAATTTGCTGTGTTCAGAGGTTACTTACAAAGAAGCAATTGTGAAGTGTTTTAGTGGAAAAGTGTGCAAGTATTAATATAGCATGTTATAATAACATCAAACATTTAACTGAATGCTTTTTTTGTGAAAAAGGAAGAAAAAATGGGCTAAATTGTCTATTTCGTATACTTGGGATAGTAAATATATCTGCCGTAAAGCACCATAGTTATAAAATTTAACCTGTTTGCTGAATATTTTGGTTAAACTTTGAGAGAACAGGTAAATATTTCATATTTACCTCTGTCTACCTCATATTTACTCTCTGTCTCTGTGCTCACTCAAGTTCTAGGAAATCAAAGCAATTATTCTGAAAACCAGGTGAAAAGCAGTGTGAAGCCACAATTTATCTCATATTAAGACTGAATTCCATTGAAATCCATGTTATCACACCAAGTATGGCATTTCCGAGTAAATTGTGAATGTGGGCTTTAAGCTCTTTTTTAACTGTTCTCCTGTGTTAATGCGTCAGATTATTTTTAATTCTTATTTCTCTAGAATATGTCTTTCAATTACCATCTTCTCCTAAAATTTGTTAGAAATACAATCTACACTTTAAACTTTTAAAATCAAAAAACTAGTATCAATAATTGTATTAGCCCTTTATACATACACGTTCTTTCCTGAACACCTGCAGTACATATTGGTTTTCTAAAGATTTGAGTTTAACTAACACTTATTACTAGTTGCACAATGTATTTGTTTTCACAAATGTGTGAAATTCTATCTGGGTTGGTTGTTTTTTTGTTTGTTTGTTTTTTTTTTTTTTTTCCATTAATTTTTTACAGAACAAAAAGCATCAAATTACTAGTTTGTACTGGAGTGAAACATTTGACCTTGCATTTGTACGGGGTCAAATAGTTCTACAGAACTGTTGTTGTTATTAAAGCAATATTTTAAAGAGAATATTATGGAAATAAAACTACCGAACATGATTCTTCAATATGTACAATGAGGAAAAAAGTTACTCCTTAAAATCAGATGTAAATGTAATTTAAAATTATGAAGTTAAAAACCAGATGATTTTCTTTGTTGCCCAGGATTCCTGTGGGGTATTATTTCAGTCTTGTATTCTTTTTAACTTTTTTATACTTGGAAAGACAATGGAATATGACAGGTTCTTTGACAGTTTGCTAACACAAATTAACCTCATTTATGGGAAAACTGGTTGTGCGTGAACATCTACTTTTGCAGTGCTTTTCAAGACTATCTCTAAATTGCTGAATTTCTGGGAGGTCTGCTGCCTAAATTTTAAGCATTCTGCTGAGTAACAGCATTTATAATGTAACATGCATCTTATGATAGGCCTGCATATTGATGATTCTATAATATTTGTAGAGGAAAAAGAAGAAATAAAACATGCTTGATATGTTCTTTCAAACTAATGAAAATTCATTGCTGCTTTGCATATGATTTCATCAGGTAAGAGAGTGGGGTATTTGACCATGGTTTATTCTTTAATTCATAAAGAACCAAATCTTAAGAGATTTGTGGTGGGAATTTCTGTCATAGAAATGATATTAGTCTAAGGGAAATATGTAAGATAGTATTTTTTTCTTTCTAGCCTAAAAAATGAATAAATGATTGTTCCCATGAACAAGGAGAATACAGGAGAATCTGACCTAAATATAACCCCTTTACAAATACTGGTAACCAAAATAACTCTTAGGCTATTATTATTTTGCTCAATTTAATTCTTTGTGGATGGAACCTATTTTATAATTAGGTGAGAGGTACTATATAAACTGGGTGAAGATGATGAAGAATATCTAAGAAATCCAATGCTAGTGGGCTTTAAAAAGCCCATACATTTATTTGAAAATAAAATTATAAACAAAAGGGCCCAAGCTCCTGTCTATCCACCTTCTAAAGTCATGTGTATTTTTCAATTTGGTTTAAGATATACTGTTGAAAAAAGAAACAGCTATACAGCAGAAGATAATACAAAATGTTATACAAATACAAATGCCTATGTTTCTTCATCAATAGTTTTGGATTTTTTTTTTTTTTTTTTTTTTTTTTTTTGGTGTAGAACCACTGGCGCTGAAGTAAGGACCACAAAATTTTCATGGAGGGTGGGGACAAATGCCATATTATTGTCTCTACAATTTCTCTACAATGAAAAATTTGCAAGTGTAAAGAGAAATATTAGCTCTGTGGTAAACAAACAAACAAACAAATAAAAAATGCTGACTTCTTCTTGAGTACTCTAACATTGGACTGAAAATTTTCACTTTAGGCTACCTTTTGTGAAAAATTTTGCTATCAGTTTTATTTGTTCTGGATGACCTACATTTACGGTGGTAAAACCTTTAATGTATAATCACATAATCATGTTTTCTGTACATGCCGCATATGTTAAGAATAAACTATTTTAGGTGCATATCAAAGCATTACAGTATGTTTATGGATTATTTCATGCTGTTAAGGTAAAGTTAGATTCCCTGTTTACTGTGGGTCCACTTGTGTGAAGGTTACAGAGGGAGCCTTTGAAATCTCTAAATATAGCTTAAAAGAGTTTCTCTACATCTAAAATGTCATGACATTAACATCCAGTATCTTGGGATGCTCCAAAGTTAGAAACTGGGAAACTGATCCTTTCCAGTGGTATAGAGTTCTAATTTCTAGCCTTACAACTATTCAAAGAAATGGACCTACCTTCTGACATTTTAGATAAAAAAAGGGTTTTTTCTGAATCCAGCTCATTCTGTATATTAGGAAGCCATATTTTCTGAGGAAGAATTACTGATTTAAGAAGGGTTAGAATGAATGACTTGGTGTTGTATTTAATTAAAAATAATAATAAGAAAAGATCCTACTCATTATTTACAAGTATTCTATAGTTCTGACTTTTATAAGAGGGTCATAAAAATTATATTAATTACTCAAAATATATAAAAAATATATTATAATCAAGTTCATGTTTACAAAAAATGGACCTACTTATGTAGTCCTGAGTGAATCTAGGGTTTGAAGATGCAGACATAAATGCTTTTTATGAGCAGAGAAAGGAGATTTTATTTGTTGCTATTAAGAAATAAGTTCAATTAAAGAGAATAATTCAGATGTAGTGTGTGCTCAGTTTTTCTTTGACCCAGTGCTCATCAGTAGTGATTGTCTGTTCTGGGTTTTTTTTTGGTGGTGAGACTGAATGTGTAATTAATTGCAGATATGAATATAAAAAGAAATTTACTTTCTCAGTGCTCTTCAGTAAAGCATTTCATTGAACTGGATGACAAATCAGTGTCTGAAGTTTTGTGTCACAGCCTGACTGCTTTTCCATTTAGGGCCTATTTCACACTGACTGAAAAATGGTAGAGTGGTTCAGCTCCATTTGCTGAATAACCTGGAGGTCCTTAGGGGGAAAGGGGAAAAATCTGCTGTGTTTCAGAGAGTGTTGGATCTAACTTGAATTCTTGGCATGCAAGTAGCCTATTTCTCTTGCTTGCAATAACTTACATTAAGCCTGGCTTTGATTATTGTGATGGGAATATCAGACACCTCCCCAGAGTAACATTTTGCAGTACAGCAGGAAAAAAAAGCAGTTATCTGTCTGTTTGCACAGAAAATTATATATACATTTCTGAGCTGGATCGATAATACTTCTTGATATTGCACACGCCAGTTTACGGAACAGAATTCAAAACCAAAAATTTCAGAATTTTCAAATGTACTACCATTTTTCTGCCTGAATATTTTGGAAAGGCCTTGTTTTTAAAATATGAATTTTCACAGCATTATGACCATCATGTCATGGATGACTATGGGACAAAATGGAGAAAACCAAGATCTTTTATATTAATACAGTCCAACATAATTTCAGAAACTTATCTACAAAAGTTCATTTTAATTTATACCAACTTCACTATTTCCTACATAATGTCTGCAAAAAAAAGCATAGTATATGTGAATATATAGGCATGTTAAAAAATTGCACATAAAAGGCATAGAAATAGACACATATATCAACTGCTTTAATGTACAGCAGTTTTAAGAAATTCTATGTTATATCTATGGTTGATTATGTAGCAAAATAGACTGCAATATTTTGTTTACATGAAATCTAATTTAATAATGATCTACAAAAATAATCATCACTAACAATGACAACTCAGGAAAGACCAGCATTTGAACTGCAGAAAAACTGGAATATTTAGAGCTGGAAAAATCAAGAAACATTTGAATTTAAGTGAGTAGGAAATGCTTGCTAGATAGTGAAAGCATGCCTGGTTCAATAAAACTCAGATGTCAGTTGAGCTGTTTTATTTTCCTTTTGCACTTTCTCTTCCTCCCTCTATTACCTTATTTCATATTGTCTTCTTTCTAAATGTGAGGTTCTAAATCAGTTATTCTTAGTCATCTAGCAGTTCCACAAGACTCTTAGAGAGGTAAGAATGGATAAAATTGGATAGACTTTTTTTTCTCCAGCTTTTGCTTCTTGCTGACAGATGTTGAACATGATCTGAAGTGAATTTTAACCCTAAAGAAGTTTTATAGAGAAATTCTGAGATAACCTTCTTATAATGAGTTCATTGTTAACAATTCTAAGCTGTACTTTCACATTATCTATCATGGCTTATAGACAAAGAATCCTTATAATTCTCTCCAGCCAATTCAGCAGATCTGACAGTGTTTTAGCTGTGGTGATGTGTTTTTCCATGTAATTGGAGCATGGAAGCATCCTTCACTGATATTTTTTGCTCCTGGGAGGCCTTGCATAAAAAGAGGATTGATCAAATGGTCTCCTACAGGGGTGCCATTGCTTCAGGCTGGTCATTTAGGGTGGCCAACCTTAATATAAGGCAAATATGGGGCAGATAAAAATAAAAAATAACAAATGAAGGTAGCCAGAGGCAGAAAAACAGCCAGTTCATTCTTCTGTTATAGCTGTGCTTCAAGCATCAGTGCTTGTAAGAAGCTCCAAAGTGGCCCTAGGATGAAGCTCTGTAATTGCAGGCAAGCAAGGCACAGATGTTAGTTTTTATTAAATATCAACAGAATTTGATACTGCCAACAGCCCATTGCTAAAGGAGAAAGGAGGATAGGAAGGAAATTCCTTCTTTGAGATGATTTCATGCTTACTGTCCTTCAGACCTACCCATCAGACCTGTCATTATGCTCTGTGTGCCTGACAGTCAGGCTAGATATGAATACCTTGATAGCTTTATGCACTTGAGTTCTGTGTATAAGCTTTTGCTCATGAGAGGCAGTAGGCTGCCCTGCCTGGCTCCCAGCTGTTATTACTGAAAGGTACAATTTCCTCTTAAGTCCAGTGGTATCTGTCGTCCTTATGGATACATTTTTACTTCCTTGGAATGCCTCAAAAGTCATTAGACACTAACATTTAGGCAACTGAATCCTTCTCAAAATTCTAAATGGATTCCTTGAGTGGGTGAAGGCATATATTAGAGACGCTGATAACTGTGCAGCAAAATGGTCCTCTTTCCTTTGTCCTCACAATGAAATGAAGAAGATTTAAAGAAGGAGGCAAAAACATTGAGCCCCTATCTTCTTTCTGATCATTAGCACTTTGTAGTGGCTTTTTTAATGAAAAACAAGTTGTTAATTTAATTTAGAGAGAGATATTATTGGGTTCTGGTAATTTGCCATGACATGGCTTTATCCAGCTGCAGAACGGATTTGTTAAGGCAGATTTACTGATGCACTTGGACTTCTCTATATTTTACTCAGTGGGTACAAGTGAGGTTTAAGAACATCTCTAAGATCTCAAATCTTCTTCCCCTTCACTAAATTCACTGGACCAAACTAGTAATTTAGAAATACCAGTCTTGTTCATTTAGGTCATCCCTCTCTTCAGATTATATGAATAGCACTGTGTTCAGAACTTTCCCTAAGATCATGCAAAAAAAGAATTTTATATAAAATTATTTTACTTTGTGCAATTCAGAACATTACAATATTGAATTGCAAAGCATTGATGACAACTTAATTGGTTTTAACTTGTCAATGCACCCACACAGTTCTTTATTTTTTCAGATTGACCACATACAAGCTGCCTTTATGCTGAAGGATCCCACCCCGAAGTGGCTACTCAAGAGCCATTACTCAAAGGTAATTGTAGAGTTCAAAGGTATTCAGTGCTAACAACAAAATCCCTCCCACCTTTGCCTCCCCTCCAGTCCCCCAAGGTGCTACAGGAAATGCTAGCAGCAGAGATTGTCCCAGGAGACATTGCTTTGCTTTGCAATGTTCATGCCAAAAGACAGCATTATTCTAGCCTGAAGTTCTCTTTTATGACATGTACAGATCAGCATAAAGTACTCTGCAAAATTAATTGAATTCTCCAATAATTGTTCTAAAGCCAAATACCATACAGAGCCTTAAGATATATATGCATTTTCAAATGTCTTTGTAGCCTGATTTGGACCATTTACCTCACGAAATCTCAGCTAAAGGCTGAGTGCATTAATGAAACTGCGATTCAATGTACATTTTTTTTCTTTTCTGCTTTTCTTTTTTTTTTTTTTATGTGGATGCTTTTGTTTTCTGCTACAGTGAACACGTTTCCAAGGTTTACTTGATTTGTCCACCTGTTGGTGACAATATGAGCAAGGATGGGGAATAACAATGAATAGATATGAAGAGAAAGAGAATTGTGTCGAAGAAGATTAGGGAGAAGTATACAGACACAGCAAATCCAGTTTGATAGTTCTAGGAGATTTAATAGAGCAAGGAAATCAAAGTTTAGTCTTACAAAGCTGTCTAAACTGGGGGCAGTATTCCTCTGCTGTGTTCTGGCTCCTACTGCACAGGTTCTCTGATTCCATCCCACACTGAGGGGGTCTGCTGTCAAGGATGTTGTGTCAAAATTAATGAATGAATTCACTTTCATTTAGTATGAAAAATGGATATATCTTCTAGAACATACTGAGAGATGAGACTGGTCAAAACCAGTTTGGACCAATGAAGATACATTGAGTTGAACATTGGAGCACTCAGAGGATCACAAGGAGTTCAGCTCCTGATGACACAAAAAGATTGAGAGATGTGTTTCTTCAGAGATAAATTCTAGAATGGATCTGAGATATTAAACAGTTGATTTGGTGGTGAAAAAATAAGGGTAATTTGTGCATAGTAAGAATTTTAGTTGGAACAGTCCTTGTTATATGTTATTCCTCCCATCAGTGGCAGGAATTTGAATGTAAAGTACCAGAAATTATGGACTATATTTACATTAGTAAATAATTCAATCAGTAGGGAAGGAGCAGCAGATCAAAGCGGGACATGTTGGAATTTATGTCATACATGAAGTCTGGAGTTTCAGCTCTACACTGGATTTAACATGATTTCCCTGACTAAACATATCAGCTCTGTGTATGGCTCGAATCAGCCAAAAGGATCAGTCACTGTGTCACATCCTTCTGTTTGTCATGACATGAAGGTACATTTGATGCATACATCAAGCCACCATTTTTATTTAGATTTCTGTTAAAGAAATCAGCTTTGCAGTGACTGAAGCTACTTTGAGCTGCATTGCATGTTTTGCTCTAGAACAACAAGCAATAGAATAATTTCTTAATAAATTAATAAAAATATATCTGTTGTTCATATACCGCAAGATGTGTCTAGTTATAACTCCAACTTCAATGAATTTATATTCAATATTTGATTTTTCTCCATGTGTCTATTCTACCCCAAATAAAATATTAAGTACGTAACAGGTATTCCATAAATGCAAACCTTTATAGACTCATAGGATCATGGGCTGGAAGGGACCTTAATTTTTTTATTTTCCACCTCCCTGCTGAGTGCAGAGATGCCACCCTGATACAGAAGCATTTTATAAATGTAAATTTTAACTGGGGTTATGTTAAACAATTTTTTTAAATTTCCCTTGCTTCATCTCTTTGTGTGTATGCATATAGTGTTTTTACACACTTTTTAAAATTAAGAATTAATTAAATTTTTCATTTGAAAGAAAAACTGTACTATGTGTTGCTAGTACTGTTAAGTTACAGATGTAGCAGAAGAGTAAGCGGTAATATTATAGGTTCATGCTTTTAATTTATTAATTTAGCAATTTTATTTTTCAGTGCTGTATGTTTCTCTCATATTTTGCATTCTAGATGTTTTACTATGCTGTTTTCCCCTTCTTTTTAAAGCACCACTAATTCACCTCAGTGCAGCAATAATCAGTAACTGGGAAGGAGTTTGGAAGGAGAGGGAGGGAAAAATAGAGCTATTGAAGTAAATGAAGCATTACCCATGACTGCTGCACAAGCCAGTGCCTGTTTCTCTACTAGCATCATATCCCCTCTTCTGAGCATTTGAATGATAACTCATTTCCCAGATCATTCCATGCTCAAGGGCACTACTTACCTTCAACAGAGAGAGAATTAGCACTGACTGTTATAATTTTGGAAATACATAGCAATCACTTATGACAGAAACTCAGATTTCAGAATCCATTAATGAAGAATGACAGATCTGAGCTCAGAGATGGTGGCCCAGAGCTGCTAGATTTGCTGTTCTACACAACTGGTTCATGGAATCCCTATGTAGATCGTGTTCCCCTTTCTTTTTCTGTCTTTTTCCTCCTTTCCACTAGTATTTATGATTTGATCCTCTTAGCCTCTCAGCTGTATTACCCTTTTTGTTCATTGCATTGCTTTCCTTACCATTCTGTTTGGATATTTTTTTGACTCATCATATCTTAAAAAAGAAAATGCTTAAATGAACTATGTTTTACAGTTGCTTTGCACTAGCATGAACTCTTTGTTTTTCTTGTATGTTGTCCAGATAGCTGCTTTTGTTTTATTTCATAGAATCATATTCATAGAACAGCCTGGGTTCGAAGGCACCTAAAGATCATCTAGCTCCAACCTCCCTGCTGTGGACACGGCAATATTTCAGTTGACCAAGTTACTCAGAGCTCTATCTTTGATCCTCTGTATTTCAAAATTAAAATTTATTTTACTTTGAAGGTCTTAAGGATGTATGAAAGCCATGTGTAGGTGTAACTAACCATGTATTTACACTGTTGGGGGTAGCATAACATTAATAAAACTTCTTTTGGAATTCTGCAATTTGTGATAAACCAAAAAAAAAATAATGTTAAAGCTCACTTCTAAGTACACATACTCTCTAATGACATTTATTTTCAAACTGAATTACATAAAATCTAAACTCTGAGCCTGATGTCTCTCTCTCTCTGAGTAAGTTTCATTTTCACATACTATTAGAAAGATATTTTTAACTGGAAAAAAAAGGCCTGAAGCAATGTCTGAGAAATATCATAGATAAAGATCTAAATTGTTTAGAATTAATGTTTACTTGGCACTAGTACTTTTCTTTCTGAAGGAATCTCGGAGACACTTGTGTTTAAAACACTTATGATTAGAGATTATTTTATCATAAATGTGCCAGTCTCATGCATACAAATTTCTTTGAGCTAGGGACACACAGCAGAATGATTTACAGCTTGACTTCATGGCACTGACCACAGCCCTCGGAGACTAGTGGTTCCACCAGTTTTCAATGCACACTACTTATCTCTTCCACACTTCCTCATTTTGTGTATGAAGGTGATATGGGAGAGTCTTGAAAACCTTACTAAAGTTGAAATAAGCATCAGCCACTTCTCTCACTGCCCCCTGCTACCCCTTTGCTACCCCGAGTTGAACTAGTCCTTTTGTTGTGAAGGCTACAAGGTTGATCAGGCATGACTTCCCTGTTGTAAATCCATGCTGACCAATCTTATCACTTCCTTTCCTTTAACACATTTGGGAAAAGTTTCCAGGGCTATTTGCTCCATTGCATTCTCCAAGACTTAGGTGCAGCTGACTGAATTATAGATCTCTGAACCCTACTTACCTTTCTTGAAGGCAGGGGTGACCTTTGCTTTCTTCCAACCCCTAAGGAACCTCCACTGATCATCATGACCCTTCAAAAGTAATTGAGATTGGCATTACAATGACATCAGTTTCCTCAGAATTTGTAGGTGCATCCTACAAAAGAAAGGCTTCAGTGACTGGAAAATGAAATATCACACCCATTTAAAAAAAAGGGTTAAAAGGAGGGTGCTGGCTGTCAGTGTCATCTCAATATGTAGAAAGATAATGGAACAGAACCTCCTGGAAGTTATGTCAAAACATATGGAAGATGAAGATGTGATAAGAAACAGCAAGTATGGTTTCATCAAGGACAAATTCTGCCTGATGAATCTAGTGGCCTTCTAAAATGAAGTAACTGCTTTTGTAGACAAGGGAAGTCATTAACAGATATTATCTATCTGGACATTTGTAAGATCTTTGATATGGTCTCCCACAATAATCTTGCCACTAAATTGAAGATAAGGGTTTGATAGATGAACTGTCACATGCATAAGGAATTGACTGGATGGTCACATGCAAAGACTTGCAGTCACATGTTGAATGTTTAAGTGAAAACAAGAAATGAGTGGTCTCCCTCATAAGTCTGTATACTGGCACAAAACCCATTTAATATCTTCATCAATATATAGAGGAGTCAAGTGCAACCTCAGCAAGTTTACAGATGACAGTGAGTGGTACACTTGATACATGAGGGATGCCATCCAGAGAGACCTTGACAATATTGAGGACTGGGCCCAGGCGACTCTCATGGTGCTCAACACGGCCAAGTGAAAGGTCCTGTCTCTGGATCAGGGTAATCCCCATTACCAGCATGGACTGGGGATGAATGGATTGAGAGCAGTCCTGAGGAGGACTGGTGGATGAAAAATTGGTTATGAGTTGGCAATCTGCACTTACAACCCAGGGAACCAACCCTGTCCTGGACTGCATCAAAAGCAGTGTGGCCATCATGGCAAGGAAGGGGATTCTGCCCCATTGTTCCTGTTCTTGTGAAACTCCACTTGGAGAGCTGCATCCACCTCTGGAGTCCTAGCAAGATGAAAGACAAGGATCTCAGAGTGGGTCCAGAGGGAAGAGGGGAGACTTAGATTGGACACAGGGAAGAAATTTTTTTATGAAGAGCATGGCCCCAGTTCTGCACAGCAGCATCCATCCTACGGACCTCCAACCAGGCTGAGGTCTCCTTTGAGCTGGAGTAGCTGATCCAGATTTTCTTGTTCGCATCTATACAAAATGCTTACCCTTTGTGATCTGCTCTAGATCCAGTATTTACATTGGGATCTCCATTTCCCTGTTGAAACTTTGTGTGACCTTCACCAGTCAGGAGTCAGCTGGAGCAAGAGCTCAACACCCTTCAATCAAGTTTCTGAAGAAACTGAATTCTGCTTTCTAAGGAGGGGTGTGAAATTACCAAAGCTGTCTTGAATAAGAAGAAAAGTGACATATTTTATCATTGACTCCAACACTTTATATTGGCATAAGAGCACTTGTTGTCTACCTACAACAGACTAACAGAAAAATGAAAGACAGAAAAAAGACAGGGATTATCCACAGAAATTGTAATTGCTTTAAAAGGCTGATTTAATTGCTAATGAAAAGTAATGCCATGGTGCAGAAGAACTATTGTTTACAAATTTTGCCACTTAGGTTTGAATTTTGAAAACTTCCTGCCTTTGTATTATTAGTTGTCATGCATGATAATAATCTTCAAGAAACCATTAAAAAAATTAGGCTGATTTTGAATGCAGTTAAATAATGCTTATTTGGTGTTCCCTCCTTACACATATGCTCTTCCGGTTCTTTAATGTTTGTGGAGCAAATGAAGAATTTCTAAACAGTGCCAGAGGGACATTGTGCTAATTCTTTGAGAAAGAAAATCCTTACAATTTTAGTATGCCTTAAGCACTGCTGTTTTATGATAAGGTCTTTGTAGATGTGCAATAAAAATAATGGCTTATTTAAAATACTATCAAAATACTTGGTTAGGAAATGAAAACCCCAGTTCTTAATGCATTGTATTTATATGAGTGAATGTTCTTATTCTTCCTATAAAGGATTGCAATGTACACATGGGTACTGTGTTATGATGTTTTTTTTTTTTTTTTTTTTTGTTTTTTTTTTTTTTTTTTTTTTTTTTTTGTGTAACTGTGTTTGAATATAGAAATATGGCTTGGATTAAGCGCCATCCCTCTCTGAAAGAGTTTTTTTCTGAGAGGAGGGTGAATATGCTTTGGGGTGAACAAATACCACTGAGATATCTGTTTTAAATTCAAGCATGAATACAAATGCATGAATAGATATATAACATGTAAAAGTATGTTCTAGTAAGTATATTAATTATTTTTGAAAGGAGTTAATAATGCCCAGAGCTGAATAGATTATTTTAAAAAATCAGGATAAGTAACCTAAGATTTTTGTTGCAGATATTGTATTCTATTGCATGTTCTTTGTCTATCAGTATCAGAAAAGGGTGTTGATGGCACGCGGCACTAATATAGAGAAGGAACTGAACAGTTTACTTTCCAGTGGCTGCTTTTGGCTGTACTAAAACACTTGAAATGTATTCAGGTAGTAACTGAAAAGGGAGTGCAGGGATTTATTTGACTGTCCAGGGAAGAGGAGTTCAATTATCTTGTGGATCTCTCATCATATGTGTAAAATATGGGTGTAAAGTAATGTGATCAAAGCTGAGCAACATCATCCCAGCAGCACTGTGACAAGAGCTTTAGATATAGCAATATGCTATATATCATAATTTTTTTCCCCACTAAAACCTAATGGGATAGTATAGCTTTTGATCTCTGCTGATAAGGCCTTGTACGCATCCTGTATAACAATGTGTATTTTGAGTGTGTTGTCCTTCTGGCCTATATAAATAAATATTTTGAAGGCAGATATGAGTGCCCTCATTTCAAAAGTTTCCTTTTTTTTCAAGCAGAACATTTTTTCAGGCAGTAAGGTCCAGGGTTTCTGGTAGAGATTATATGCTGAACTGGAATGTTTTCCTTACCTCTGCTAATTTCAATATAGTAAATTTTAGCTATATTCGAGTGTTTTAAAAAAATGCCACTCTTGATACATCTGATGTATTATTGTAGGTTGTTATAAATTCTGCCATGCATCCATACAATATTTTTTAAAGTCACTTATGTCACCAGCTAAAATATGAATTGCCTGTATCCTGATGTTTTCCACAAATGATGGCTTGCAGTAATCCATTTATAAGTCCATCGAGCCTTCAGCCAGATGTTATGTTGCCAACAGTTTCACTGGCTCCTCCAAATGCTGTTATCATTTTCCTGACCTTTCTGGTGCAACACCTTTGAACCTATTGATTTGGTATATTATAATGATTCTACTCTTGTGAGGCAACAGTTACTGCTGTTCTCTGGATATTTTCAGGTAGAGTGTTTTTCCACATGACTGTGTGAACAGTATTTTCCTGTGGTGAAATGATTTTTTTCTCCTCGTTCAACGGCTTTTTGTGAGCCAGAATTACAAAATTAACATCTGAAGGGCTAGTATTTTTTTCAATGTCTCATTAATCTTGTGGGATAAATGCTTGGCAGATTCCAAAGTCAGAATATGTTAAAACAGAGACAGTTGTAATATGGTATTAATATAAAATGTAGTAAGAATTTAATTTTTTTGAACATATATGCTAATGCTATACTGAAAATGGCAAGTACTATTAGGCTCAGAGAATTAATGCAGAGAAACAGATTGGATAAGTAGTGGAACTGCCCAATTTTTTGCATGATATTTTAGGGAGCCAAATTCACTTTCCTAATTTCCCATGAAAAAGATGGCTTGATGCTTAACTAGCTCTGTCACACAATTACAGAATTTCTGAGGTGGGAAGGGAACTCTGGAGTTCAGATTGTCCATCCCTGTGCTCAATGTGGGTCAGCTGCAGCAGTTTGCCCAAGGAGTTTAAACTCACTAGCCATTCTTTGAGGCTAACTAGATCTTCCTATCTGCAATTCAGTACTTCAAAAGATTAGACTCCTCTGTTAGCAATAATTTGTACTATGCCACCTTTTCCTATTGTAGTTAGATATGGGTAGTTTTAATATTTCTTCTGTGTTTGTCATATAGGGAAACTCAATGAGCATAGTAGCAATCAATTTAAAGTAAATAGATATCTCTGACAGTTTAAAGGAGTCCCAAAGAGGATGACAAGAGATTGGTACAAGACAATAAATAATTTATAGCTGAAGAAAATTAATCAAGAACCCCAATTCCCTCTGTCCCCACACGCAGGTGCTCAATTACAGTACCTCTAAGAAGAGGCAGGAGACCAATAACCAAACATCTGTGACATAAATGAATTTAACTATTAGGGAAGAAAATCTTGAAGCATATAAACACACTAAAGTAACCAAACCAAATTACAATACAATGTACGTTTGCTTTCTATAATGTCTTTCATTATACTATTTCCCAGAACTCTTCACATAATTAAATAATATAAATGTTATGGAGTGTAAGTGAAATACAGCAGCAATAGAGAGATTTTCTAATGGAGGCAGAGAACATAATTATAAGCTATTGCAAACAGTAAAAAAAAATTGGAAAAAGAGAAGAATTCAGACAAAGATAACCGTGAGACTCAGTTTCAGAAATCTGGTGTATGGGGGACAGATGGGCTCCACTTGTCAGCAAACAGCATCTTCAGTCATAAATTTGTTAAGCTGGTGAAGACAACTTCAAACTGGAATTGCTGTGGGATGGGAATATCAATCTATCCCACTCATACCAGTTTGATGCCAGGGCCAACAAAAGATGCCCAGAGCCTGGAGAGGGATCACAGGTCAGCAGGAGAGCACATGAAAGGTAGCAAATAGTAGTTGAAGCCACTCCAGCCAGTGAGTCATCTTCATCAGAATCTAATTTAAAAGACTCTAAAAATGTGCATGGAGCATGGAGAATAAGCAAAAGGGGTGACGAATATGCATACACTTACAAGGCACACTGGCATGGCTCCTATGACTGCAGTGTAAGGATACAGTCTCTTTAGGAAGGAAGGCAGGAGCACAAGGAAGGGGTGTTGTCCACTGTATCCATAACCAGCTGGAGTGCATGGAGCTCCGCCTGGGGATGGATGAGGATCTGACTGAGAGCTTATGGATCAGGAATAAAGGGAAGGCAGGGACGGGTGGCATTATAGTGGGGATCAGCTACAGGCTGCCCTATAAGGAAGACTGAGTAGATGAGACTCTTAATGGACAAATAAGTCCAGCTGCACGTTTACAATTCCTGGTTCTCATGGGAGATTTCAGCCACCCTGATATTTCTTGAAAGAATAGCACAGTCAGGTCTAAGAAACCCCTGGGGTTAGCGGAAAGCATTGATGATAACTTTTTTCTCCAAGTGATAGAGAATTCAGTGAGGTGTTATGCCGGACTTTGTTCTTTTCCAAAAAGTAGGGGCTGGTGGGGAATATGAATCTTGATGGCAGCCTGGGATGCAATGATCACGAAGTAGTGGAGTTTAAGGCCCTTTGGGCAGTGAAAAGGGTGTGCAGCAAGCTCACTTCCCTGGACTTCAAGAGAGCACACTTTGGCCTCTTCAGTGATCTGCTTGATCTACCATGGGATAAAGCCCTAGAGGAAAGAGAAGCCCAAGAAAGCTGGTTAATATTGACAGATCTCCTCCTCCAAGCTCATGAGAGCTGCATCCCAACAATAACAAAGTTGGGCAAAACAAACAGGAGGCCGGCATGAGTGAAAATGGACCTGTTAGAGCACGTCCAGAGGAGAGCCACTAAGTTGATCACAGAGGCAGAGCACCTCTCCTACACAGACAGGCTCAAAGAGCGGGGGCTCAGGGACTCCTTATAGCAGCCTTCCAGGTAACCAGAGGGATCCTACAAGAAATTGAAAGAGGGACTTTCTACAAATGTATGTAGCAAAAGGATGATGTGTAATGGCTTTAAATTGACAGATGGTAGTTTTATATGAGGTTTGGGAAGAAAATCATTGCTGTGAGGGTGGTGAAGCACTGGAGCTGTTATAGATGTCACATCCCTGGAATTTTTCAAGGCCAGGCTGGATGGGCATCTGAACAATCTGCTCTAGAGGAAGGTGTGCCTGTCCAGAATGGGGACTTGGAATAAGATGATCTTTAAGGTCCCCTCCAAACCAAACCATTCTATGAGTTTAATAGGGGGAACAGGAAGAGGAGTAAATAGATATGTGACATCCCTGAAGAGTTTTGGAAATAGTTGCCTTCCTCATTACTAGTTTTCTTCATTTTGATGCCTGCACAATGCAGATTAAATAAGTGAATTGAATTAACAAACCTACCCCAGTTTAAAGGACAGACGAGACTAAACAGTGCAGTTCAAAATGGTTTCTAAAATGATTGTTGATCCCTATACATGCAGGAATAGTCCTTTCTATTCCATATTTACCTCTTTTGTTTTATAAAGCAGTAGTGCATGAATCCTACTGGAACAATGCCTGTGAGTTTTGAGACTCCCAGGGCTCATTCAGTGTGTTGCTCATCTGATTGCTTCAACATTAAACACACAGTTTGGCTTGTTGCTACTGCTGTAGAAGATCATTTCTGTTTAACTCCTGACAAATGAGATAGCTAATAGCTTATGTAACATAGTTGGATTTACTCACCTATTTTGATTTTTTTTCTATTGACTAAGGAATAAGCTAGTCAGAGCTATGTTTTTTGATGTATCTTGACTTTATACAGATATACATATATGTAATTAAAGTCAAAGTTTATTTCCTAATTTCTATCAATTATGCCATTTATGATTCTATTTTGCCAAATAATACTTTGGCAGGTTCTCCAGAAGCACTCCATAAGACTCAGTGATGTATCATTTTTCTTTGCATGGGTATTTCTCTGTCCAAAATACTTTTTCCTACTCTTCTCCTTTTTTATCTAATAACTGCATGGAGGTGGGCAATTCCCTTGTCTGGTGAGATATAATTTTTTTCATTTTTTTTGAAGGCTGCCAGAATGAATCATCCCTCTTGCTTCCCATTATAGCTTATAGAACTATTATTTTCCTTTTATGCAAAATGGGGCTTTAGTTGTCATCAAAATCTTGTTATTGTAGTGATGTAGTCAAAAGATTTATTTTTATATTATTCAGTTCCTGAATCTAACTAACAGATTCATTTGAATGAAAAAGGATTCTAACCAGTAGCTGAGGGTACAAGACCCAATTCCTTATGTTTGACAGAAATGATAGTCAAATAAAAATCATACAGAAAAAGGATAAACTACTATCAGGACAGATTATTTCTGAGGAGTGCAATTGACCATCAAGGATGAGATTCAGCAGACACGGGTCTCCTATATTAATAGATTTCATGTCCACAGGAGATTCTAGATTATTTTGTAATTGTGTTTTAAAATATATTTTATTTATAATTTTATTTATAATAGGCATTCCAGAATGCAACTTAGCAGCCTCCATATATCCTTTACTTTATCAGGATAATTTTTTTTTACCTGTTTTAGTAATGTCAATAATGTTTATTTTTCTGAATGATACATACCTCTTACCTTTCAGAATGTAGATCTGCTTATGCTGCAGTTGTTTAATTTTTTTTAGTCTTTTGTGTTGCTCTGTGTAAATTTGCTACATGTTGAAGAGTATGTAATTTCATAATTTAGCCTTTTTAATCCAGTTACCAATAAATCAATTTTAGCTGATTTCACCTAAATATAAGAAAAATAATATTTTAATTTTATTTGGCTTTTTCAAGCAATGTTTCAGTGCCTTTTGTGTATGAGCTTAAGAATCTATTGTGGCTTATATGTATTTTGAGATTCTAAATGGTTGTTTAGCTACAGAATTTTTTTACATGTGAGAACTTTTCAAAATTAGTCCTCAAAATTTAGTTTCAAGGGGTACTAGTCATCAGAAAAAAGACTCAGGAAGTGTAAAAAAAAATTGTATGTAGTTTTAAGCATAGGTCCAGGCACTTTTCCAAATGGCATGGGTCCATTTTTGAGTGATTTTGAAATGCCCTAGAAGCTGATGTCATGGTTTTATATATATACACATATATATATATATATATATATTCCAAAAGGTCCTTAGGTGATGCCATATGGAGTATGAAGCAGATAATTTGATCTATTTTGTAGAGCTGTATACCAGATGCTGAATGTGGCTCTGTTACATTCAGAACTGAACAATAGGTATTT
Source organism: Pyrgilauda ruficollis (assembly GCF_017590135.1). Lineage (NCBI taxonomy): Eukaryota > Metazoa > Chordata > Aves > Passeriformes > Passeridae > Pyrgilauda > Pyrgilauda ruficollis. The sequence goes on along the minus strand of NW_024519207.1, from coordinate 9,187,227 downwards.
TAGGACTAAATTTAAGTCAGTCATATAGAGTGTAATGAATTTAAACTCTATGGAGTGCTTGCCAAGGAGCATGCATTCTCCTTCCACTCTCTCTACTGAACACTGCAAATGTACACTGCAGCCAGTATTATTATGTAAAGAAACTGTTGCTTAGTGTTCACTATATGTAAAAATATTGAAAATTCAATCTTCAAGTCCAGCCTTCAAAGTCCTTGCTGTTATCATTTCTTCTTTTTGTGCACACTCAGTACTGCTCAGGCTAAGATCCCCCACCTACACCTTCTTGGGATCTAAGACATAGGAACTAAACAAAGTTGAATTAAGCATGTAATACAATGCTGCTAAATCTTCCTTCTTTTTAAAATCTGACCAGAATAATTTTTTCCTTCCCTTCTCATTCTCTTCTCTGGTAGGAAGGGCAATCACTTACAGAAACAGAAGGTCTTAGTCCTTATGATTTTTTTAGTACAAAAGATATGAATCCTAGCATTGTCATTTGCCAGGAGGGCCACTTAAAACCTCAATTTATAGAGGGTGCAACAAAGGGTGAGTCAGGTGGAGTTGTGTGGAGACATAGATCCATGCTCCTGTTGATACTGTACCACTGTAACACTGCAGAACTATAGGTGATGTGCAGGATCAGGAAGAGCATTCTAAGGAAGAGTAACTCCATACTACAGTTATTGAAGGCTTCCCCTTCCAGGGGATCAAAATGTATTATTTTCTGACAGTTTTTGTTTATGTGTGGAGGTGGTATAACTCCGGGCAGCAGTCAAGCCCCATGCAACCTCTTGCTCAATTCCCCACCAATGGGACGGGGGAGGGAATTGGAAGTATTAAAGGTAGAAAACTTGTGGGTTGAAATGAAGAGAGTTTAATAGGGAAAGCAAGAACAGCGCACACACAAGCAAATCAAAACAAGGATATGACTCACCTCTTCCCATGGGCAGACAGATGTTCAGCCATCTCTAGGAGAGCAGGGGCCCATCACACATAACTGTGACTTGACACCATCACTCCAAATGTCCTCTATTTCCTCCTTTTACCCCTCTCAGCTTTATGTACTGAGCATGATGCCATATGGTCTGGAACGTCCCTCTGGTCAGCTGGGATCAGCTGTTACTTTTCAACCTCCCTTACACCCCCAACTTCCTCACCAGCATGACAGAAAAGGCCTTGGCTCTGTGTAAGCCCTGCTCAGTGAGTCTATTCTGGTCAGAAGCTGCACAGTGGAATAGTCATTGGGAAAGCATACAAAAAATTATGAATGAAGAAAAGAGAATTCCTTAGGGTAAAAAGGTTTAACACTTGTTATTTCCACAAGCACTGTTCCTTCTTCCAAAGTGTAAATATACCTTAAGCCCTATCCAAGATATCTCATTCTTTGAAAAAAAGCAATAATTGCAGTCTAGATCCAGGAATGAATCCAGACATGAATCCAAAATGAAGAAGGGTGCCTAGGTTTTTGAGTCTCAAGTCCAGACACAGCATTTAATTCCAGGCAAGTTTAGTGATCAGCATTTCCTTGGTTCTTATTTTTGGCTTCTTATTCATCATATGAGTTTATTTTCATTATCCTTCTTCATTCCTCCTATATAGGTTATATGTGTTTACCTAGTTCTAAGATTAAAATTTCGTTCTGGGAACCAGGCCTAAATTTACCTGCTATAGTGTATCCAGGTTAGTTAGGCACTATTATTGCATCTGGTCCTCACTGGCATGGCTTATGACACAAAAGAAGCAGTATAGAAAAGTTTGTCCTCACAATGTTTTGTGAAGGTGGACAATGCCCTCCTGTTTTGCAAGGGTGATTCATAATACCTAGCTTGTGTTTTTGAAGTTATTGAACTACATTTTGACTCATCTCCTTGATGGAATATGTGTTTCTGATCTGATTAGGACACAGGTTCTATTCTGAGAGATATTCTGCCACCTCTTCAACATTTCTCATCAGCTAATAAATTTCATTTCTTGATTAAATTGCATGATTCAAGAAGGCATATACATATTTATGATCTCCCCATCAAATTTCTAGAATTAGTACCAGCTATAGTTTACTTTGTATCTTTGAATTGTCCCATATTATTGACTTATCCTTTACATCCTTGAGAAAGTATAAATTTTCTTTTTTTAGTGGATAATTTCTGTACTTTTTATAATATTTTTAGACTACAATCAAATTGCTTAGATTATGTCAAAGTTTCTTTTGTACTTGATTTAAGTATCTGGACAAAGAGCTTACAAAAATGATAGTGCTCCCCCAGGCAGCCAAGGCCATGGAGTACAACTGGTCCATTCTTTCTTTAGAGGATACTAAACATAGCATAATCAATCCTTATATCCTTCCATTTTTAAAGCTGTGTTTTGTCAGAAACAGAACAAACTAAAATTGCCAAAAAGAAATCACACTAGATAAAAGGGTCTTGCTTTTCAGCCAGCAAAATTTAAATTGAGCAGTTTCTGTACTGTCTGGATCCTACTAATTTACCTTCTCTGTAAGTTATTTCCTTGTTTTTCTTGTAATTCTCTTGGATCTATTTGTATTTAAAATCACCAATTTTCTGTTTTTCTCTGTCTGTTTCTGCCTTTCAAGGCCAGGTTTTGATTGTGGGGGGAGCTAAGGGTTTGTCCTCTGTGAGAAGCTACCAGAAGCTTCTCCCATGTCCAGCAGAGCCAATGCCTAGGATGGACCCACCAAAGTCAAACCAGTCAGGAAGGATGACAATGTCTCTGTGAAAATATATTTAGGAAGTGAAACAAAGTTATTGCACAGATGCAGTTGGGCCAGAGAAGAACAACTCTGCAGACACCAAGGTCAGTGGAGAAGGAGATAGAGGAGGTGCTCCACTCGCTGGAGCTGAGACTCACCTGCAGGCCATGGTGAAGACCATGGTTAGTCAGGCTGTGCCCTGGAGCTCATGGAGGTCAATGGGACAGCAGAGATTCATCTACAGCACTAGAAGTCATGAAGGAAAACTTCCTCCCCTAGTCTCCAGCTACCTGAATTTTCAAAGTAAATGAAAATTTAATAATGAGTAGCTATTTGGATATCTTCTTCTTTCCTGCTTAAGAAAATGAAAACTGAATGTTTAAAATAGCTTCACTCCAATCTTCTCAGAAATGGTATTTCTTTAAAACACATAATCTAAAGGACAATGTCACTTATCATAAATCAAAACTTTTGAAAGTCTTAGCCATGTTGACCAAACCATGGAGAAAGGGACAAATTTAAAAATCAATTTTTTTTTGTCTGTACTAGTTGCAGAAGCAATTTTCTGCTTTTTCCCCACTCTGCCTATATTTGCAAATATACCAGCCCAAGAGTAACAATAAGAGAGTGTTCTGGATATAATCTGGCCACCCAGCCATGATACAATGTTGATATTAAGCAAGTGGGCATTATCACCTTATATTGAAGAAAAATGGCTGTGTTATATATTTGTAGTGAAAAGGACTGAGCAGTGTTTTCTACTCTGTGATCTAGGGAACCAGGGTATCTGCTAATCTGGGCATTGTAGCACAGTTTCTGATCTATACATATTTACAGACTATTTCAGCATCAACAAGAGCTGAATAGCATTTATAGACTTCTCATCCTGTTACTTCTTCCAGTGTTCATTTCTTCTTATCACCACCTTCTATGTGTCCTAGCCTCTCAGTAATGCAGATAAATAAATTATCATTACCTGTGGCAGATTGTAGCTGTTCAAGGAGATATATTTTCTGCCATCAAGACAGTATCTCCCTTAGACGAAACAAACACACCGTAATCGTGCAGCATAAAACTACAGCTGGAAACTCTTTACAGAAACTATGGACCTGGATTAATTTTTCCTCCCTCTAAATAAGATAGACCTCACCAGGGAGGTTATTATCTTTGAGAGACTTCTCTAAAAACAAGTTTTATTACCTCACTTTGCAGATTCACACCATGTCTGCCATAAATATGGTAGATCACTGGTGTTTTGTCTATATTTTTTGTCTTCTAATGGTATGATTGAAGCTCTCAAAGTTTGTTTTGAGGAAGGGAAAAGCAAAGGACAATTTTATGGAGTTTTGGATAAGGCTAGAATCCAAAATGTTCCAGTTAAAACATATGGATAGGCAAGATGTCAAAATGTGCTCCTTAGCATCCTATATTTATGCAAATAAAAATATGAGGCTCTTGACATGAATTAAGAAGTAGGGATTTTAGAATCTGAATACACTTCCAGCTTTGCAGATGGACTCCAAACTATGATGGGACTAGCTCAAATCCCCAGAATATCTTGTATGAACTTTGTAAGGGGAACTACGCCCATATTTGGATTTTACTTTAGCAGGTGGAGCATATCTGCATTTTGAAATCACATTACCATGAGTGTAGAGGGTGTGTGTGAGAGCAGAATGCTTGATAAGGGTTGCCCTCACTCTGAAACAAAATGCATTTTATAAACCTATGTGCTAAAGAAAAACTTGGCAGGTGGCACCCTAATAAGAGTTTGAACCTGCACAAATTTGCCACCTCTAACTTTCATACTGTTTGCAAAAACAAACTGACAGACATGGGTGACTTTTCTTGACATAGCTTTAAAGCAGGGCATTGTTTCAGTGTGGATTAGCATACCCATGCAATGGCAAGACACACTTGATTTAAGTATTTTTTGTTCCTAGATTTTTGAGTTTTGTTTTTGAGAAATTTTTTTTCTCCTTTTATTTTGTCACTGATGGAGCAGAACCTGCTTCTGCTCATCATTCTTTTTTAATCTAGCCCAGCGATGAAACACACAACTGGGGCAAGCTTGGCAGTTGAAGGATCCAGATGCTAAATTCCAGGATTAATTTCTCTAGCAGAGGCAACTGGGAGCCAGATCCTCTCTCTGGCTTTCCTAGCAGCTTGGTTTAACCCCCAGCAATCCAAAAGGCTCATTTTTGTGTTAGACTGGGAGTTCAGTTTTCCTGGAAGGTAAAGAACTGCCAGATTGCCTTTGTCAAATTAAGGATTCTGTATTTAAATATCAGTGCCTTGATTTTCCCAGCGATGGGAACTCAGTCATTGAAGACTTATGTATGTGCTAATGATGCTTTCACTTGGCATTGTCCTCAGAATGTGAGGAAAGAAGGAAGTTGACATTAGCAAGTGAAAACAATGGGGGGGGGGTAAAAATAAGCAGTGATACAGCTACATTAAAACAAGGATGGCAATTGTGATACATGAAGAGAGAAAATCGAAGCAGCTTAATTAATGTAGAAATGTAAAATCAGTTAAAATGCCATCTGATTATTATCATTTAACCTGCTTTTTTCCCATTGGTTGCCTTTTTTTGTTGTTTTGTTTGCTTAGTTACTTAGTTTGTTTTGTTTTAAAATGACCTTCTTTTATTCTTGATGTCAGGGAAATGAATTGTGACAGAACAGTAGAACAAAGAAATCTTGCATTCTTCCAGAAAATATTTTACCCTTGTTGCAGTAGTACTTAATTAAAAGTAAACCTTAAATATTAAACTTAACCTCTAAATTGTGTGTACTGTGGTTGCAGGGACTATTAGCCATCAGAAGACAAAAAACAATATAAAGACAGTTTGGATTTCCAGTAATGAGTTATGCATTGTGTGTGTTTTTTAAATAAGTTAATTCTGTATTTATCAAACAATACATGTTGAAGGTGCACTATATACTAAATAACAAGCATGTCATTTCACAAAGATATTACCAGGGAAAAAAGTAAGATGAAAGAGAATTAAAGTGCAACTACTACAGGAAAAAACAATGCAGTGAATGCTCAGTTTCACATTTGAAAATAGATCTTTCGGTATGACCATATGTAAATTAATAGCATACACTTTTGTAATATCACACCAACTACTGGTTAAAAAAAAAAAGCCTCAAATACAGCATGTATCTCAAGACCAGATAGATTTATTTTAAAATAATTTTTCTTCTTCCTGCTATTGTGTCTTTTAAACCCACTTTACAATAGGTATAGATGACTTTAAAAAAGGAAATTTGGCAAGACCCATAGAACAGTGGGAAAAACTGGAAGTGAAAAATGAAAGTTAAACTCCACAATGAAGATTTTCAGCATGCAGCCAGAAGGTGATCATAAAGGTTACATTTATTTTTAAAGATTTATTCATATGCTATTAGATTTATTCCTGCACCTAATAAAATTCCTGACCAAATGTGCACCAGAAGTGCTCTGTGGGAGAGGACCTGGAATGTAGCTCTGCAGAGTAGGGAAAAGGCTATCTTTTAGAATTTCTCCTTTGCTTTTCTGGATGAACACCTTCTACCCAGAGTATTGAAACAAATCTATTATCCTGAAGGCAATAAATGAGTTTATGCTCATTGTTTCTATGTTTGTTCTGTGTGCATACTTCAGCTAGCACACAATCAAGGTCAGATGGATTTTATTTAACAGATGAACTAAGTGTATGCAGTATAAGTAGTGTGTCTGTTTATGTGTTGATCTGAAAAGCAATCTGAGAATTTTTGGCTGCAGTCAAACTCAAATATGATGCCAAGATTCATGACCTATGGTTCATAGGTGGGAGCACAGGTCATAGAATTGTTTGTGAGCAATAAATTACAAGCTCCTGATTAGAGAATTTTGGAGTATGGCTTTGGTCAGGGTCTTGTCAAGTGAAGAAGTGATGGATCAGCAGAGGGATTAAAGCCTGGTCTAAAGAAATGCATTGGGATATCTCCGGGGATAATCAGACCTTTACCCCAATAAAGGAAAAGCAAGAAGTATTATATATGTGGAAAAAAATATGCATAGTCTCTATAACCTGTGTTCATGTCACCTTATAGAGTTTTCTTTCCTGGAGGAGGATACTTTATAGCAGGTAGGCAGCAAAGTTCTATTAAGTCACCTGGCTGAATTTCTTATGCCTCCCCTACCAGCACTCTTTATTATGGGTCAGATCCTGACACCACTAAAAACAAAGATAAAATTCCCACAGAGTCTCTTGGGGCCATGATTACAGAATAAAGAAATTTTTTTGTTTTGTGGTAGTTGATGTGAGTCTTTTCAGATTGGGATGACTAGAGGGTCCGGATGACCTCACCTGTTCTGCTGGCAATGCTCTTCCTAATGCCGCCCAGGCTGCCAATTGCCTTCTTGGCCAGGGAGCACTGCTGGCTCATGGACAGCTTGTTGTCTACCAGGACCCCCAGTTCCTTCTCCACAGAGCTGCTTTCCAGGAGGTCAGCCCCCAGCCTGTGCTGGTGGGTTATTCTTACCCAGGGGCAGGACTCTGCACTTGCCCCTGTTGAATTTTGGGTGATTCTTCTCTGCCCATCTCTCCAGCCAGCTGAGGTAATTCTGAAGGGCTGCACAGCCCTTAGGGATATTGGCCACTCTTCCCAGCTCTGTGCCACCAGCAGAATTGCTGAGGAGGCATCTGCCCCTTCATCCAAGTCACTGATGGATAAGTTGAACAATTCTGGGCCCAGTATTGGACTTTGGGAATACCACTAGAGACAGTCATCCAACATCCATCCCTGTGCCACTGATTACAACCCTCTGGGATCTGCTGTTCAGCCAGTTCTCAATCCACTCTCTGTCTTTCCTGAGTTTGCCTACATGGGTGTTGTGAGAGACAGTGTTGAAAGCCCTGCTGCAGTTGAGGTAGACAATATCCACTGCTCTCTCCCCTCATCCATCCAGATAGTTGTTTCATCATACAAGGTCATTTGGTTATTCAAACATGATTTCCTTTTAGTCAGTCCATGCTGACTGCTCCTAATCACCTTCTTGTGATCCATGTGAATAGAGATGACCTCCAGAAGGAGGTGCTCCATCACTTTTCTGGGGATTGAGGTGAGGCTGACTAGCTAGTAGTTCCCTGGGTCCTCCTTCTTGCCTTTTCAAAAAGACTGGGGTGATATTTGCCTTCTTCCAGTCCTCAAGAGCCTGAACTGATCACCATCACCTTTCAGAGATGATTGCGAGTGTCCTGGCTATGGTGTCTGCCAGCTCTCCCAGCACTCATGGATGCATCCCATCAAGGCCCATGGACCTGAGGATGTCAAGATTGCCTAGGTTTTCTCTGACCCAGTCTATTGCTTAGTTTTGCATAAACTGTAGTTTTAACTCACACCCAGTCTTAGGTGCAGGAAAACCAGAAATAACTGGTTGCAATGTTTTGGTAGGAAAGAAGCAACAAGGTTTGTAATTTTTAGGATATTTTTGGCCTTTCTTTCAAAACTTTTGCAATTCTTAAAGTTTTGCAATTCTTACATCTTTGGAGGCTGTAAGAAGAGGTATGAAGGTAGTGTGAATAGTTCATGATGTCAGAATAACTATAGGTTTATTCCAGGAATTTATTTCATTTGAATCACCAAAATAACTATTTAACAGTAAAGTTCTTTAAAAAAGACATACGTGAAGATAACACAAGAGAATGACTTAAATTACTCAGATAATTTTTAGTATAAGAATTTGAAGGTGTGTTCATTTATGATGTTGTTAGGGCATACAATATCATTGTTCAATTTAGAGCTAGAAATAGCATGTTGTCTCTAAACAATGTTGATATTATGCTTTTATTCATTTATATGGGTACTACTGATATCCTTGTTTGTCAAATTACTGCTGTGAGAGACCCTTTAGATCAGTTTAATTTTCAGTAAACCTTGCTACAAAAAAGAGCTACCATGTGATTAATCCATGGAGGCCTATAAAAGCTGTAGGAACTCTTCTTGAGAGGCACAAATTACTTTAATTCAAATACATTAAAAAATAGTTTTGAATAAAGGAACATGAAGAACAGAAGAAAACATACCTTACATACATTCATTTTTCATTGAAATACTATACAATTCTATACAAGACTGATATTTATCATATGCGATTCATGTCTGTTCTTAAAAGTATTTGGGGATGTAAAGGTTTTGAATTTGATTGCTGCAAATATGGAGCTGTGCCTTGGTCGCTGGAAAACAACTGTTCATCTTAGGTTGAGTTTAGGGAAGAATTGACAGATATGGTAGTGAAACATCAGTAAGTAGCCCTGATTTTCCTGAAAGGAGACTTCACTCAGCATTTCTGTGGGGATTTTTTCCAATTGGTTCTTCTAAGAATACCAAATAATCTTTCCTTTTAAGAGTTTTACCAAAGTAAGTTATTTCTAGCCAATAAATTCATATATTCAAGTGTGCCCTTGGCATCAAGAAACTACAGGCAACAGCCTAAGAGATGAAAAAATTTGGAAGCTTTAGCATTTTTTTTTCAGCTTTGTATTCAGTAATTGAAAAGGCTTTTGGGTATAAGTTTTAACAGAATGCTCCTTATTGAATTGCACCTGAGAGGAACAGTCAGTGAAAAATGTTAACTTGTGAATTATTTCTCAGCAGATAGTTACACTAGAACTCCCTCTGGATGAATGGTTTTATTTGGATTTTGGTAGACTCTGTCTCCCTTTTGGTCAGTCAAGTACAGTTAAACCCTGTTTAGTATTCTGTAAGCTCTAAAAATTAATTTCATCCCTAATTCTCTTGAAATATGGAATCAGACATGGAATGTGAAAGTAGAAGTACATAAGATATGTATGGTGCATTTTTTCTTTGGAAAGAAACATAAGGCAAACAGATGTGACAGTAGTCAACGTGTTTTCTTTATCTGTTCAGTCTTGACACCACCTCTCTGCACAACACACTTCTATAAATTTTAAATTGAATCTTGAGTTGAAAACTGCTGCAGAGGTTGTGTCTTTATGGCCAGCATTTTTTTTTTTTTTGTTTTTTCCAGAAATCCAATCGGAAGCAATGAGGATAATCAAATTATTCTTTATAGTGTGTTGCTATGTTTCATATTCTATAGAAACAATAATTTATGGGAAATAGTGAATCAATCTACTCAGAAAAAAAACTGACATCAATTCCAGACATATATGCACTCAAACATTGCCAAAATATTATTTTGATTTCTGTGTATATGTTTATGTCATCATATTTTTTTTGGCGTGTCTTTATTATGGGATCTGTAGTACAATTGTGGAACAGTAAATATGTACTTAAAAAATCTGTATTGTTATTCTTCTTTTTAATGAAGTGCCTCTAACATTCTACTTTTTGATTTGATAAAAAAATTACATAGTTTTATTAAATGTCACTTTAAGTTAGTATAAGTTAGGAGTATGTGCCATAAAAATCCAGAGGTAAACCTTTAAACTGACAGAGACAGCTTTGTCCCAGTGAAAGAATTTATGTGTGAATCTGTTAAAAATAGGTGTCTTCTCCTTACTCCCCTTACTCCCTTATCCCTGTTTGCAACCATTTCACTTCCATGGTCCATAGTTATCCTGCTGTCAAATTAATTAACTTCTTTCCATTTTGTCCTTTCAAAATGGACAAAATCAACTATCCTAATTGATAGCTAAAAGTATTGTTATTCTCAAATTGCAGGACCTTCTGCTCTATAAAAAAATATTTTTGGTAACAAATTCTTCATTGAGGTCTGCATTCGTCCCTTCCCCCTCACTGAATTTACCTGTGATTAATTTAAAATCATATGTGAAGAACATCTAGGCAGTCAATTATCCTGGCCAACGCAATTTTTATGGCCTTGTAGTGTTTTTAATCTTTTTTTTTGTTTACTTTTAAATCATTCTTTCCTTCAAATTACTTTCAAGTCATTAGATAACAATAGCTGTCCAAATAATACTTCTATTTTCAAAACTGCAGTGGTACTATATGGACTAAACCCAGGATCTACACTCATCTGAAAGAATTACCTAAGAGGTCATATAATCTTTCTCATAAGGATTATAATGTCTTCAGACCTGAGTACATTGAATATCTACTGAGATTTTTTTGCACCCTAGTTATAGTAATTTACATTTGTAGACCTTGATTCCTATAAGGCAGCTTGCCTATTTTAATATGCTTAATGCCATCAACTTTACTTAAAACTGAGGCAAAATATTAATTCAAGTTTTGGGGCCATATCTAGATTATATTTAATCTTTTTCCTTGATCTATTTTTAATTATGTGGATAAGAAACTTTTCAGTATTTGTTTAATATCCTTTGCAAGATCTAATTTATCTTGACTTTTGCAGTTCTCACTTCTTCTCTAAACATATTGACCTGTAACACATAACTTTCACTACTGATTAAACCCTTTCTTCCTTTCTTGCAGGTCTTCTGTTTTTCTCACTTTTGAAGACACTTTTTTCATCCATTTAGATTTGAGGCCCTTTTTTCCATGTTTCCTCTACTTTGTATTGAAAATCGAAGAAAATTCCCATGCTTATGGCTTAGGGAGATTCTAAATCTGTGGTACATTCAATTCAACTCCCACAAGTTTTCTCTTCTGAATTTAAAACCTTCATTATGGAATTGCTTTTATTTCATTCCCCTTCATTTCAGCTGAGTCACTCACAACCACTTGAGCCAGAGTTACACCACTAAAAACAACTTGATAAAGAGTTTTTAATTTTAGTGCCTCATATGAGGCTCTAGTCTCACAGAATTATTAGGAAATAAAATTCTTAGAAATCCACATGAATTTATCTGAAATAGCCAGTCAGCACTTTCATATATAGCAATAACTTTGATCAGGATGCATTTCTACTCCCAATGCAAAATTGATCTATTTCCTGTTTGCAGAAATTACTGGAGGAAAAACCAAATAGCAACCAAGAAAACCCCAAAAGAAACCCAAATGAACCCCTACGGGAAATAAGCACTGTTAAGTTGGGGAGAATATAGTAACTGAAAGGAAACACACATGTAATAGTGAAGAGAATGGATTACTGCTTCTATATTATTTCAATTGTCCAGGCAGATTGGCACAAAAAAATAGCATGTATTTTATTATGGTCTAATATAATATTTAGAAGAAAATAACACAATTATAAAAACAAAGAAAATGTACATGAAAGAAGAGACTGATTTACTTAGTATCTAGGACCAGATCTTATCTTGAATATTCTGTTTCAAAACTGACAGAAATGAAGGGTCATTCTGGGTGCTGCTATAACCCAATGATAATTATTCCATAAAAAAGTGGAACAACTTCAACATGAAAGAGAGACATGAAATATATGCAGGGGATGGATTTACAGGATGTTACTTTCATACATAATGAAAGCTCAAAAAATTGACCTGCTATTAAAAGTGTAGAGATATTTCCTTCTCCACTGGCTGAATTTTCCAAGGTAAGAAGGACTTGGAAATGTAACAGCAGGATACAGTCATGCTGCTGAATACCTTATTTAGACGTACTATTTTTACTGAAGGAGTTAATGAAAGCTTCTCTCAGATAGAAGTGAGAGGAATAGTCTAGAGGTAATCTTGTTTCAAATATAAGAAAATAGAAATCATATAGCCCACCATCTTTCCATCTTAAAAAAGCAGTCAGCCTTTTCGTCAGGTAAAAATACCATTCTCAGCAATACAATTGACTACATCATTAGCAATAAGAATCCCTCATAGTAGTAGAAGTTCAATTAATAAATGATACACAGACAATTAATGTTTTTTTCTGACGGTGTTTCTCAATGTGAAAATATAAGTCTCACAGAGTTTTTCTGGGGGAACTGATATTATAGGAGTCCCAGGTGACAGGAAGTTAGAAAACCTACAAGAAGGATCAGAAGGACGATCCAGGGTTGTCAGACTGACCTTGGTGCTGGGAAAGGCCATGGAGCAGATCATCTTCAGTGTCATTATGCAATGTACAGGACCACCAGGGCATTTTTGCCTAGCCAGCACAGGTTTATGAGAAGCACATCCTACTTGAGCAGCCCCAAGTCCTCTGATGGCAGAGTCATGAGCCCGGAGAATGAGGGAAAGGTTGTGGTTGTTTTCTATCTGGACTGTAGTAAAGCCTTCAGCACTGTTTCCCACAGCATTCTCCTGGCAGCTGGCTGGATGGCCAGTCCCAGAGAGTAGTGGTGAATGGAGTTATATCTAGTAATGGCCAGTCACAGTGGGGCTAGCCAGGACTCAGTGCTGGGGCCAGTCCTGTTTAATATCTTTATCAATGATCTGGACAAGATGATCAAGCAGACAACACGAGGTTGGGTGGGAATGTTGATCTGCTGGAGGGTAGCAAGTCTCTGCAGAGGGATCTGGACAGGCTGAATTAATGGACCAAGGCCATGAAAGTTTAAAAAGGGCAAGTTGCACTTGGGTCACAGCAATCCCCTGCAGTGTTACAGGCTGGGGGAAGAAAGTCTGGAAAGCTGCCCAGCAAAAAAGGACCTGGGAGTGCTGGTCAGCAGCTGGCTGAACCCAAAGCAATGTGCACAGGTAGTCAAAAAGGTCAATGGCATCCTGGCCAGCATCAGCAATAGAGTGGCCAGCAGGACCAGGGCAGTGATTGTCCCTCTGTAGTCAACACTGGTGAGGCCACACCTCAAGTCCTGTGTGCAGTTTTGGGTCCCTCACTGCAAGAAAGACATTGAGGCGCTGGAGCACATTCAGAGAAGGATAGCAAAGCTAGGGAAAGGTCTGGAGCACAAGTCTGATGAGGATTGGCTGAGGGAGCTGGGGTTGCTTATCTTGGAGAAAAGCAGGCTCTGGCGAGTGTTATCGCTCTCTACAACTACCTGAAAGGAGGTTGTAGCAAAGTAGGGGTTGGTCTCCTCCCAGAAAACAAGCAGTAGGGCAAGAGGAAATGGCATCAGGTTGCTCCAGGAGGTGTTTAGGTTGGATATTAAGAAAAAGCGTGAAAAGGTGGTTAAGCGTTGGAGAAGGCTGCCCAGGGAAGAGGTTGAGTAATTACCCTTAGAGATATTTAAAAGATGTTTAGATGTGATGCTAAGGGATGTGGTTTAGTGATGAACTGGGAAGAGTTAGATTTATAGTTGGACTTGATGATCTTTGAATTCTTTTTCAACCTAAACAAGTCTATGATTCTATGATTTTACTTAATCAAATATGTAAATAAGAAGTCTAGAAAAACAATCTTTGCCAGGCTCCTATTTTGTTGTACCAGATGCATGTGAGACTCTTGTCCCCATCTGCCTGTTTCATCTTAGATATGAAAACATCATATTAATTGTGACTATCATATTAATTATATCTGATTGTTTAGGACGTGAGTAACTGAATGCATCTCTTTCGGTGCAGGTGGCACAGTTTTCAATGTGATGAACTACAGCAATCATGGAAAGCTAGATAATTTATTTCTAATTTACACTGAAAGAATGAAATTTAGTTTTTAGGGAAAATATGTAGATCTTTCAGTCATTAAGGAAATTACAGTCACTTTTGTTGCAGTAATTTCTCTTTTATAAAAATCTGGCTTAAGGAAGAAAAATTACTTGACTGTAATTGATTTCTACTGTATTTTATTCTTTCATGCTACACCTGTCATCTTATCTACATGTGTCTCAGATTTAAGACTACAGAAATGACTGTAGAAGAAGGTAGTATTTGTGATGTGCTATGAATTCTATTGAAATCTTTTGAACTCATTTAGGATATGGCATTCTATGGCAGATTAATTAAAATAATTCACAGTTCCTTCAGCCTGGGACAGGGAAAGGGAAGACTCAGATGTAAAATGCACTCATCAGGTTCACTCACTGCCTACTCTTGTATCCATCAAATTTGTCCTGAAGTGAGTCATCAATATTTTGGCCATGAAAAAAAAAGGTCAGACGAACACTCTGGAGTCTTAAGTCTTAAAATCTTTTCCTGCTGGAGACAAAAATAATCTTTCTGTGTTCCTCCAGAAGTCTTGTGAACAGTGGAAAATACCTCCCTGCTTCAAAACTTCATCAAAAGTTCTGTGTGACTCCCCTCCATGACCTATCTGAGCCTCTGTTCTATGGGGAAGCCAAAAAATTGAGTCTGACTCTGTCCCACACTCTCAGGGCACGTGCTTCAGCCCATCTACAAGGCTGACCACAAACTGCTTCAGGTGATGACAAAAGTTTTATTTTTCTGGATGTTTAAAATTCACCACAGGAGGTAAAAAGTCATTCAGCTACCTTACTTCACTTAATTGTGTCCTTCATAAAATGCCTAAATTAAAATAGTTTTTTCCAATTACCAATAGTTAGCAATCTTTTTAGCTTAGCCTGCCAACTCTCTCAGGAATTTTTTATTTGGTTTTACTTTTTTTTTTTTTTTTTTAGGGAGGGGCATTCTTATGTGAACAATGTAAAATTAAGAACTCATCTACTGAAGCTGATTTTGACTGTCTTGATATTAGGAAATAAAAGGTTTTCTCTGTGCTTAATAGTGTCATATGGCTCAGCTGGGACTTAAATTGATCTTTTTGCTCATTTTCTCATTTTCCAGCTAAAATCTTGGGCTGGGACATGTTGCTACTCTGTTTACCTTCAATGCCTCCTGCTGCTCTTCCAGAGATCTGTGATGACATGTCTTCATCTTTTCATTCTTAGTTTGGTCTGTCATACAGCCAGAATTAAAATGTGTGTTATTGAAATGTGTGCATTTCAGATCCTTGAATGTGATAATGGCCTTCAGGTTTAAAAAGAGTACTGAAATGTCAGAAGCAAGATGTGATGTCTTACATCTGCCATCTGATTCATGGGAATATATGGAAAAATCTCTTAGGGAAAAGTAGAAATTAAAAAATTAATGTTTTGCAAACACAAATAAGTTGTCTGAGGAAGTCAAACTCGTGAACCTGGGATATGCTTAATTGAATGCAGCAGAGAAAGATGCTAGTGTGATGTCTATTTGCCCTGTCTGGTACCTTGTGCAATTTCTGTGAAGTAGTAAGCCCAAGGGCTGAATTGTGTTCAGAGGTGACAGTGAACCTCATAGCTCCTTAAAAAAGCATTTTCTCTGTGTTACATTCTATTTCTTTTAGTAAGTCTAATTCATGTTTTACGTATCCATGGTACTGTTAAAATGTGAATCATTCTAAGTAACTCTTTATGACAGCCTGGCTGTGGAGTGGGAAGACACCATAGTAAAAAAACAAAACTATAAAAGAACACTGTGCTAGAAATTGTAGTACAATTCAGCTTTCTTAGATATTTGCAAAATATGTGAGCCCACATGACAAAGATGCTAATAGAGTTTTGGTATCCTAGCCCAGAGTACTCCTTAAAAAGTACTTATGACCTTTTCTAATATTTCACTGGATTTTTATTTCTTCATTTTAATTTAAAATTAAAATGAAAGAGGAAATGGAATTTTTTTTTTTTTTTTTTTTTTTTTTTACTGTGCCAGCACCTAAACTCTTGTCAAAATCATATCTCTATTAGTTAATTCAGTGGAAATATGCAACCAGGTGGCAATTTCATTTGACACACTGAACTCTAATATAGCAGAGTAGGGACAATAATTAGATGTTCATGCCTTTTGGCACAAATATGTGATTCCAACATATTAAAAAACCTCCATATTCAGGATGATATGGTCTTCCCATTAGGAGGAGAAGGTCCTGACAGACAAGTATTTATTTTTTTCCACACTTATTATTTACAAAAAAGTTTGTTTTTCAGTGAGAAGAGTCAGGTATAACAACAGGCAATTTCTTTGCTCAGTTGCTGGCAATTCTTTCCCACTCTGTGCTGTCTCACCAAACAATGCTCTCCACAGAACTGCTGAGATACTTGGCTCCTTCTCCAGGTATGCCTGAAAGAAATTTGGCATAATGAGGACTTCTACTTTTAGTCTCTGTTAGCTGTGGCGTTTTGTAAAAAATATTCTTCAGCATAAAAATCCAGAATGGACTTAAGTGCTCTTATTTCTTTCCCCAGTTGACAAAAGGGTTTGTTCAAGCTGTGCGATTAGCTAAGCTGTGTTACTAGGTGACTGTATTCATGAAAATATATATTTCTTACCCTGGGTGTGAAAACATTTTAAAGTTTCAACATTTAAATATTTTTAAGTTTCAAAATGACCTTTTTCTTCTTAATCACATTATGGATATGTTACACACTGTGATATTTTTGTCCCCGAGTGTGACTGGATTGCTCTTTTAGGCCCTGATTCAGCAAAGCATTAGGGTATTTCCTGCTTTAAAAATCAGCAAAACACTAATATATTTTCTACTTTAAAAAAAAAGATCAAAGGTCTTAAAGTAATCCTTGGAAATTCTGCCCTAGTTTATTGGAAATTTTATTTAAAAATTCAAAGAGATACTGTTATTCTTCAGAATGTATAGTATCTTAAAAACTTCTGATGAAGGGATAGAAAACATTTCTCACTCACTTCTTTTTCTTTGTTTTCTGTGGGAAAGTTCATAAGGCTGTGAGGGCTAATTTGTTTTAATTGTATTGTTTATTTCTAAGAGACAGTGAGACCTTTACATCGCAAGATGTTCTCCAGTAAGTTCAATACACAGAACTATGTGGATGAAGAAATGATTAATAATACTTGCTTATCCCTGTTAATTACTTTATTTCTCTGAATAAAAAAATGAAAATATCGTAAATACAAATCTCAGAAAAGAATCTAATGGTCTCATGTTTTTTCAGAAACTGTAGCTTTCGAGGTATGTATTTTCCCAAAATATTAGTAATTGGAAACGTTCTGTTCTGTAAAAGAGTTGTCCTATAGAATTGATGCCACCCTTGATCACAGTGCTCCCTACTGAAAAGCACATATAGGTATTTCATAAAGCAAATTATTGTATTGTGAGTTTTAACATTGGTACAATAAAGTGGTTGCCAAACCAGCTGTATGAGTCTCTGCAGAAAATATTCCACTTCTGGGCAATATTCAACTGATGTGCATCTGGCACGGTAAGTGCAAAAAATGCATGCAGACAGAAGTAAGCTTTAAAGGATTGTCCTTTTGCAGTTCCCAGCTTGCTCTTTCTATCAAAGGACTACTGCAGTAACTGGTCAGATTTGAATAGCAAAACTCCACTTGGGTGCTTGATAGAAAAGCATCATGTTCAGGCACTGGAACAGCATCACAAGTGTTACAGCAGCACAATGGGGATCAAGAGCTGTATAATAAGGAGGTTTCACACAGGCAAAGTAGCACACACGACAGAGAAATACAGCTAGATAAAGTGGATCAGTGTTCTTCTTCCAGCCAAAACTCTCACACTTCAGTAGAATTAGTTCACATTTAACACTGCTTCAAATTAGAATCCTCCATCTCTGTTTAACAAATGAATATATAAAATGATTCTATGATCCTTTTATTTTGGATTATATGCTCCTGACATAACAGCAAAGTGAACAGACCTGAGACTTCTGAAGACAAAATAAGCACTGAAACAATACTGCCATGATTCTTTCCTTTGTAAAGCCACAAATGAGACATTTGGGAACAGAAAACTGTTTTGAGGGAACATTAAATTGGCCAAGAACAAATTGCTACAGAAAATGACATCCTTTTCTGAACATCCATTAGTTTCTGATAATCAGGAATTCTCGGATGCTTGAACATTCCATTAGTATGAAGCAGTGAGTTAATTGTAATAATTATCAGCAGTTTTAATTGTTTTGTTATAATGTATTTTGCAGTTTGTTTGACAGTATGAAATCAATATGCACCTCTAGGAAAATTATCTTGTATAATAAAATTAGGCTCCATTATGCCTCCCAACCTCAGAATAAAAATTTGCACATAAATATGTATTTCTGTTTGTGTACGTAGAAAAATTGTACTGAATGAGTGGAGATGCATAAATATATTGGACTTTGTTTTTGAAGTGGAAGATGGAGTCTCCTATTAATAATTTTTTGTAGCTTTCAAGCCTTTAGTTTTCAGGCATACAATCAGAGAAGCACTGTTATGTCTCTTCAACTTTACTGATTATTTTTTCATGCCTTTAAGAAATATAGGATTTTATAGAGATTTTAGCAGTGTCTTCTAGAATATCTGTATTTATGTGGCAAGGTATGTGAAAGTTATTTGTAATGATGATTTCCAGATGGGAATGCCAAAGAACATAGAACCAATAAAGAATTAAATGTTTCAACAACCGAGAGAAGGTTCTACTTGCAGTTATTACATCTGAAACATGTAATCTGAAATCTGTAATATGCAGTCAACAAAATCTGAAAATTCTGGAAAATAGTTATTAAAATTTACACAACAGTCTTCAATATGACAAAAACTAAACCCTAGACATTTGAATTCATGTATTGCACTTTAACAGCCAAATAACATTGACTGTTTCCTTATACTATTGAGGTCATTATTTATAATTCCTCAATGTCCAATAGGCTTTATACTATTCCTCAATATTTTACTAGGGCATCTGATACTGTAGAAGGATTCAGTTTATTGTATTTTGAAGAGGATGTTAAAAAATTAGAGTGGAGCAGAAAGAAGCCACAGGAAAAATTTAAGGAGTGTGGAGAGATGTAATTCATTAGGATATTCTCACAGTTTTATCTGTCAAAAGGAAGATCTACATGCAGTTTGACTACACTGTTTAAATATTGTTTTGTAAGAACACCCTGTATACTTAGGGGCTTTTTAATTTCATTTAAAAAAAAAAACCAAAACCAAAACCAAAAAAACCCCTGTAGTTTTAACGAGAACCAATAGCAAGATGTTGCAGATAGAAAAAAAAACCAAAAAACCAACCCTGGAAATAAACCTTTGGGTTTAGTAGTGATTTTAATGTGTGATTAACTAGTGGAACAAACTACCAAAAGAAATAAGAAATTCTCCATTTCTATATTTTTTCTATACCTATTGAGAATATTTGTTCTAATCAAATGCAAGTTACTGACTTTTGTAAAGGTACAAGACAAGGTGTAGTGGTCTAAGTTAGAAGTTTTATGGCACATGAGATGTCAGACAAAATATGATTCCTTCTGGTCTTATGCTGATTATTACCAACACAATTTACATCCTCCACATTGAATTCTCTTAAGAAGAAATGTCAGTTCCTGTCACTGTCTTGCAAGAGTTAAAAACTTCATTATGTTTGTTCTTTTTTTATGTGCCTGTGGAAAAAGACAGAAGATGCTCTGAGTCTTGGAGATACTTGAGAGGGTCAGAAGCTTAGCTGGATTCCAAAGGAAGATAGGAAGTCTTCCCTCATTCCTCTATGAAGATAAAAGTTGGGGAAGAGAAGAAATTAGTAAGGGGAAAAGATGACAGATGGGATGGGGTTGGGAAGCAGTGATACCAACCTGGAAAGATTTGTGATCGCAATACTAGGCAATAGATGAAAGTTTGGAGCTAATTTCCTTCAGTCTCATTTACATGCTGAAACCTGAGGTAAGGGTCAGTGCATAGTCTAGCAAGGAAAAATATAAAAATGTTTTCTGATAACCCAGACCAGGTGTCTATAAAGAGCATCTTCAGAATAAATTTGTTATGTAGCTATCTTAATTGTATTGAAGAGGGTTTTTTTTTGTTTTGTTTTCTGGTTTTCTTTTTTTTTTTTGGTTGTTTTTTTTTTTGGGATTTGGATGAATTTGATTTGTTTTGGTTTAATTTTTGATTTTTTTGTCTGTGTGTACTGTTTTGTTGTCATTTAATTTTTTTTGGTTTCTACTCTGTTGGTGGTGTTTTGTTTGTTTCATTTTTGCTTCCTGTAGACAAGTTGGTTTCTGCTTTTGTAGATATACAGCATTGCTGCTGAGCTGGAGGGAATGGTTCTCTCTCTGCTCTGTATGGAGCAGAGCAGCTGAGAACATGTTCAGCACACCTTTACAGAGTTGCCACAATGGGTGCATACTAGCAGCATCCTTGGCTAAATGCCTGCTTCACAGTTCAATTTTTAGGGGCACAATTTCAAGAAATGAATGTGAATGCTGCCTCTCACTGCTTCTCTGGTTTGTGATCTGTAAATAAAAAGAACTTTAACCTTTTGTAAGCTCAACGATAAGTTATTTGTTGGAGCAGCAATATGTCAGCCCCTAGCTGATTCAAAAATGACAACTAAGGAGCAAGCAGACTATGCTTCATGTAAAATCCAATTGTAGTGCCATCATTATAAGGAAGACTTGAGAGCTCTGCTGTCTTTTCAGTAGCTGTCACTGCCTCTGTCAAGGGCTTCATCTGAATTCAGAACATATAACTTTATTTCCTTATAATGTCTAATGACGATTCATGGTTTTTGCTTTCCACTGTCTTCAATTCCAACAATGCCTGTTTTCATACCTGCTGTCTTAAATCCCTCTATTCACTGTTCAGGAAAACCTCTAAAGCAAGCACACTCAGCCTTCCAAAGGGAATTCAATAGCTCCTGAGTATTCTTCCTTTTTTTAATACTGCCCCATGCTGTTTCAGCTATTCTGCCATCTTTGAGATTATAATTACTATTGTCACTGCTGGAGCTAGACATCTACTTGGGGAGTGCTCCAGAGAGAAGTGAGCTGCACCTCCTCCCTCCCCTGAGTCCAGAAGGACAGATCCTTCTCATCTCTGCTGGTCCCAAAGGCAGGAGGCTTCTGGCTGTTCTTTAACCCTGACCTCTTGCTTTGCAGTAGATAAAGCTGAAGTCAAGTCACTGAGCTGACAGTTTATAAAATGTATTACCTTCTATTACCAAAATCCTGAAGCAACTTTTTGAATTTTAGCACTGATGTTAGTTTTTTGTTGTAACTTTTTTTTTTTTTTTTTAACTGTAGCTCCTGATGGTTATTTCAAGTGACTTAACACATTTATTTTTATAAAGGCAACCGGTACTGTCTGCTTTCTCTGTCTCTCTCTTCCAGAGAACTGAGTTAGTGCTTACTTTTAACTGTGTTGGCTTTTGCTGAAATTATTTAAGACCCTCTCCTCTTTTTAATTTTTGAAACTACTGGGATGGCACATCTAATATAGTGTCTTCACGTTTCTGAAAATAAGTTTATTTATTCTAAGGCTGTGGCCTTGATTTTATTTCAAGGTGTTGCTGCTTTCCTCTGATAGGGAATACCCAAACTGATGCTGCATTTTTTGGAGGAAATGGCAAAAATGCCTACAGAAGGATGCTCAGAAGAAGGAGAGCTATGTAAATGACACATCAGCAATTGTACTCAGAGACTGGCTTTGCCTCATGCATACAAGGTGCACACCAATGGGTACAAAGGGAAAAAAGGAGGGTGTGCTTTGGGGGAAAACCAGTATTTTTCACTGAATGATTTTTGTTCCACTGATTTGTAGGGATGAATTGATTATACATTCCTTCACAAGCTAGGTCTTTGCAGGAATATCCTGTGCTGGCACCATGCGATGACAGAACTACTGCAGACTTGAAAGGACCTTCAGCCCTTTTTGTTGCGTGGTTAACAAGAACAGACAAGTTTCCTCCCCATTCCCAAGAAATAGGCTACTATTTCAAAACCTTTCTCTGCAACTACACGGGGGCAGGGCGGATCTTCTTTGGTCTAGACCCGATGAACTAGTGTAGCTCACTGAGGAGCAAGAATGAGCACCACAGGAGTTTAACAGTCTCACCAGGCTGCAGCATATCCATTTATTTTTAGACTTCCGTGGCACAGCTGGAGCTGACAACTCCAGGAGTAGTAGTTCTGTCCAGGAAAAGTAGTGAGAGTTGTGTTCACAACCCATGCTCTGAAAGTCATTAATAATAAAAAAATAGAGCACTGTAGGAAAAAAAATAAAATATAAGGGATTCTTTCAAGATGGCTTGTGTACTGCCAGACTGGATGCAGAGTAAAATGTGTGAGCAAGTTTCACTAACAAGGTATAAAATGTTCAGAATGTCATGTGAGTAATATCCAACCCGCTATTTCCAAGGGGGGCTTAAGTAAGAGAAAAACAAAATGCAGATGTGCCTTTCCAATTTCTTTTTGCTGTATTAAGAGTCCCTGTGGTATTTTAAAGTGCGTTTTCTGCATATTTTTGCATTAAAAATATTAGGTTATCACATCCTTGTGTATGCTTAAAGATGAACAATTTAGGAGACTTCACAGGAGACTGAAATTTTTGTACTCTTAATAAATCATCTGGGAGGGAAAAAGAACTCTTTCTGTGTGAAAGAAAAAAGATCTTTATACTTTCATAAAAGGGAGAGGCGGTTCTCAGTCTTCTTACCTAGGAGATCCTAAATAAAACTGAGACTGCTATATCTCAAAGTTAAAAGGATCATTCAAACCACTTCATCTTAATTGGGAAAACTACAGCTTTTTGCTGCATCTCCACAATCAGACATAATATTCCTTTCCCTGATTTTATCTTTTTAGCATTTTTCCTTTTTTACCTTTCTCCCTTATACCACTATCAAGTATTGTATGAACGCACTATAGAATAGAATTTGAAAATGGCCATAAACATCACTTACATGTCAATAAACAATAACAGAGATTCTCATTAAAATCACAGGTAATTCTCCTTATCACAACTCTAATCCTGCTATGTAAAATCTGCTTCATTAACGTTAGAAAGTTAAAAGGCTTTTCTATAGGTTTTGCCTTCTGGACGCAGTTCTCCCATACACAGTAGTTAAGATGTGACCAATGTGTAATGTATCAAAAAAATTGTCAGATTTTAGTTTTCAAGGGACATGTGGAATAAAAGAGATATGTGAAATTGGAGAATGAGGCTATTGATTTCATAATTTTTGACTAGTTACAGATATACTCCTAGTTTGCTGAGGCATGCAAAACACTGAAATATCATTCATTGCACATGTGAAATTGATATTTTTTTCTTTCTATTCTCTGATAAGAAGATATAAGATGAAAAATTTAAGTTAGTTTTTTAAAATTTATTTATAAAAGAACGTACCAATACCAAAGACATCTTAGAAATTAATGTAATATTTTCCTAAATTATATTTTTCAAGATAATTTCAACGCAAATAACTAAAATCCCCACCTTTTGTTTTTTTTCCTAAAATACTTAAAATTTTACAAACTACAAAGTTTTACCATAATATAATTACATTATAAAAGAAGTGTATTTCTGAAGTGCCCAAAACCTGTCTAATTTGTGGTTTGGTGTTTCTCCTCTTCTTGTTTTGAAACCAAGAAAGGAGGATTATGAGTGCATAAAAGAAAAGTGGAAGAATATGGAAGAAGATTTCATTGTTGTGGACTAATCTCAATAATTATATTTTTCAGATACACTAATTATGTATGAAGTTCTTGCTAAAAGGTTAAGAATATGTTAGTATTCCTATGTTTCACATTTGTAATGAGCTACAGCTGTTTTCCCACTGTAGCTTGTGTATTCTGTACTCCTGTACAATGAAAATAAGAGAAACATAATGTATTTTAATGCGTATGTCTCTAATTGTTTTTCTTTTATAGAGATTTTACAAGCTCATTGCTGTTACTGTGGTGTTTTACCACTTTTCAAGATTTAAAAAAAAAAGTATACTACAGCATTTGCTATCAGTGTAGGTTCTTCTCCCAGTTTGCCAGGAAAAAATATGGTATATATTAGTCTTTATGTGTCTGTTTTCCACAAACACTAAATTTATGTCTTTAAAACCAACGTTAAAAATAAAAAAAAAAAAACCCAAAAAAAAGTGGGGTTTGCCTCTGAACCTTACATCTGTAGGTTCTGTGATTTTTCTTGGCTTTTCTAGAAATTAATTCCAAAGGCAATAATATCTTGCTGAGTAAGCACAGCAGTCACCCTTGAGGTAAATTAGCTTCTACATCCACAGGAAGCAAGCAAGAAAAAATAAGATTCTCAGGAAAACCAGTGAGACGATCAAAAAAAACCTACTTTCATGGT
Organism: Pyrgilauda ruficollis; assembly: GCF_017590135.1. Lineage (NCBI taxonomy): Eukaryota > Metazoa > Chordata > Aves > Passeriformes > Passeridae > Pyrgilauda > Pyrgilauda ruficollis. Next base: position 9,162,694 of record NW_024519207.1, on the reverse strand, counting down.
GAGCTTAAACAAAGCCTAACAAGTCTAGTTTCAGCATCAGTACAAAGTAATGAAACCAACATTCTGGTAGCACTATAGTGTTTTAATCAAGGTGTGCATGGAAGCAGGAATTTCAGCCCAACAGCAGCCATCAAGGTTTTCAGATTCATAGAAGAGAAAAAGTTGATTAGCAGAGAAAGAGGGGGTAGGAAAGAAGAGACAGAGGAAGAGAGATCCCTGCTGTTAGCAGGTTACTGACTTCTTCCAGATCATCCATGTGATGTGTGATGCTTCATGCTGCTTTAAACTGGCAAATGTTATTGTTGTTGTAAAATGAGTGGCTTCTTGGAGTTGAATCTTTTTATGTTCAATCTAAACTTGCTGATCTTGTATCTTCCTTGGACAAACCATGGTGCTTGCAAACATTTTGAAGCCAAGAGAGAGAACAGAGCTGAATTTGTTTCAAAGGAGGACTTTGAGTAACAGGACCATTGAAGGACCAAGAGCAGTAAGTAAATGGAGTCAGGGAGAGGATTTTTAGCTTTCTTTATTTGAGAGAATTTGTTTCAACAGAGGCAAATTGGAGGACTTTGAGTAACAGGACCATTGAAGGACCAAGAGCAGTAAGTAAATGGAGTCAGGGAGAGGATTTTTAGCTTTCTTTAGACTTCTGTCTTCCATATACTAGCTAAAGTGCAAACTGATCTATCTTGTATGGAAAATTGATTCTATATTTTACAGAGAATATAGAACTAAGTCTGTGAAAAGAGGTTTTTTCAGCCTTTCAGTATGCTTAGTTAATCTTCTTTACAGCTAGCAGTAGCAGAGAAAGACAAGGTAGTGCTGGGTTTTGGAACCCAGATAAAGAAAAAAGTGCACTATCTCTTTCCAATAATTTAATTACCATTTCAAAGCTGTTATTTTGCATATGCCTGTACTTCCAAAATAGGCATAAATATGATTTGTTGAAACCAGTGATGTGTACTTTTCTCAATAGGTTACTTGACTGGAAAAGATGTCTCTGAAAAGATGACTCTACTTTTTCCCCTAGAAAAACCCCCATCAGTCAGATCAATTTCTCTTTATTTCTATCTGGTACATAGTGCAGTTGTTGACCAAAACTAACCAAAAGTATAATTTTGGAGCCTAAGTCCATTAACATATGTAGAAGTAAAGAACCCAGACTGTAGATGGAACCTACTGATGTATAAAAAAATTCCCATGATCTCTTCAGCTTTTGAGATTGTACCAATACCATAGGTATTTTGATGACAAACACATTGTTGAGATTTCTTTTTTTTTTTTTCTTCCTAGGCAAGCATATTGTCAGTCGGAGCTTCCCTGTCAGCCTCCTTGGGAAGGAAGGAGCAGCAACAGATACACTGAAAAGACCCTTCTTTTCTGGTAAGAAAACTTTAGTTCTACTGCTATTCCCTGCCATAAATTTTCTCTCTGTCTCTGAAACTAGAGAGAATGCTCAAGACCAACAGCAATCTTCAAAATGTGACGGCTGGAGAAACATATCAACTGCTGGCTCTTCAGAACCAGCACAGCTGGAATAAAAAAGGTATGCAGTAGTGTTTGTGAGACAGCATAGCCAGTAACAGTGAAATAAATAACTGAGTAAATAAACATTAAAATAAAAAAGCCCTTAATAGAAGAGAAATATAAATAGAGCATGAAAACTGTCATTAGAAGACACCAGATATATCTGACAAAATATTAACTTGTATTAACAATCTCTCCTGGAGATCGGATGCTAGGAATAGATGGATCACCGGCTCATCTAGTGTAACACTTCCTCTGTTCCTTTTTAAAATGCTATTTTTAAAACTAAGATAAACTGTATTAAAATACAGGAAGTAGACCATGGAGAAACAGTCTGTTACAAGAGATTCACAAATTTCCGTGGTGTTTTTTTTTTTTTTTTTTTGATGAATATGTCTTTTCCTGTTCAAGAAGAGTCTTTTTGGTGACTGAAACACATTTAATCCCTTCCAAGTTGAATCTTGACTCTGCTCTAGTGAACTTTAAAAATTGTAATTTATTATAATTTGTTGATGACATCAGGATATTTTCCATAGAGAAGGAATAATTTTGTCAAATGAATTAAATAAGAAATGCGTTTTCCCTCAAGGTGTAGGCTTATACCTGCACTTCTGCTTGCTTCAGATAGTCTGTACTTTCTATTTCAGTCAAAAGTACTTTTACCACCACCATGGCTGCACAGGTCTTTGGGCAAGCCTAGCAATCAAATTTCTTTTAGCTCCTCTGCAGGCAATGTCAGAAGAAAAATACTGGGCACTGAGGGTGCTATAACTTTTTTGCATTTTGTCTATGTTGAAACACTTGTAATTGAATCATAGGTGACATTGGCTATTGTACATCATGATTTAGGATTCAGGTTATTGGTCAAATTACGATTCTTTGAAAGGGGAGCTCTGTAATGAAGTCACAATTAAAATCCAGCTTCTTTTGTAAGTCAGTGGGAATTACATACCCAAATGTCTTCTGTGCCTTTGAAAATCTCTGCATAAGTTTATAAATTTGATCACAACAGTCCCTTCTGGCCCTCTAATCTATGAATCTCTTAAACTTCCTACCATGGGAATTAAACTAATTTTCAGCTCATAGATTGGTTATGCTGAGATCCACTTCATTTACTTACTGATGGGATTTATTTTTCCCTGTTTTATGCTGAAGGAAATATAAAACCCTCTTATAATTCATGGTAGCTATTGCTGAATTTGTTTGTTTGCCAGTTTATTTTGGGAGTAGATGACCATTTTGTATATGTCGTTTAAAGCAAACAACATGGTTTAAAATAAATAGTTACAGTTTTTATTATGTGTTTTTAATATTATTTCAACAGTAAAGACAGCATGCAATCAACAAAAAGAGAAAGTAAGCACACTGCAGGGCTGGAAGAAAAACCTTACTTTGATTTTTCCTTCCCCAGTGTTGCATGGATGAGAAGACATTATGGATTCATACACGATTTCTATATCCCAGGAGAACTGCAAAGTGACTTTCTTCTTTCTCTGTAAGACTTTCTCATGAAACAACAATGTGAGACAAAGAACGGGTAACTCAAAATTTTTATGTACATCTCTTCCTTTGTCCTTAAAAAGAACCTTGAAAAATATTGAGTTTTTTCTAAAAGCTTAGGGTCCCCATGAAGAATGAATCTTCTTCCTCAATGTAATATAGAAAACTGTTTTCCAACAGCATGGGTTGGACTAACAAGACTAATTCCTAAAAACCCTGTACTGCCACATATGTTTGGTCCACCCCCATTGCTGCAATATTACAAGACATGGCGATGCAAAAAAGTTGGATATATCTGGAATATAAGCAGTTTCTTATTTGTTTTTAATTCTTAACTCTGCTTCCTTCTAACCCCTCTTGCTTTAAACATTTATACATCATGAGGATAATATATTCTGAGATGCCTGTGAGTTCACTCATTTAGTGATATTACCATCCTTTTATTGATAATCACTTCTTGCTCCAAATTAATCTTTGCAGGAATCTTTGCAATTCACAAGTATGTATTTTTACTGATGAAAGAAAAAGCTTTACTTTGTGTTTTTACTTTCCAAGTGTTTTGGAAACCTACTTCCCTGTAAATATACACAACAGTAAGTCTATTAGAAAACATTTCACTGTTTTCAGAATTTCACTGTTATAAAAGTTTAGTGTAAACTCCTGTGCATCTTGTTTGTCTGCTGCATACTTTTATAATATATTGAGAGCTAACTGGACTGACAAAAGATAGACAGTTTTATTTAGAATCAACCGTAATAATCATGGGAGAAAAATCTAGACTCTGCTCTGCCTAGAAAGATCTGGCAACATTCTTAGTCCCAGCTGCTCAGAAAAGGCCCAAGTTGCCTAAACAAATCCCTCTAGGGCCAGCTGAGACACCTTATGGTGCCTTGCCTGCCCTCCAGCAGGCACAGACTTTGAGTGCTGTGTTTTCTGCCTTTGTATGAGCTCTCAGATATTCTGGTTGTTTCAGTGGAACTAAATACCTGTGTGCCAGCAGCTGAAAGAAGGATTCTGTTCCAGGCTGTGTCTAAGACTGCTCAACCTGCCTAGTAGCTTGGTGTTCATCTCCCATTATGGAAATTGTTCGGTACAGTCAGTGGGGAAGAAGTAATTTCATGCTAAAGTGGTCACCTACAATTTCACTCACCATGTTAAAGTCTGAGAAGGCAGGAAAATAGAGAAAGATGATTTAGAGGCAGATAGAAACAAATTAATTTTTTTTTTCGTAACAAAGTTAGAAAAAATATGATAAATTAATTCCCATGAAAATTAAAATTGAGACCTGCTAGTATCTCTTCCTTCAGATCTTCAATTTCCTGTTTTCTTTAGCTGAGGCATTTCTACTTAAAAGAAAGCCTGGTTGAATGACAAGTTCACAGAATCTAAGAATGCTTAAGTCATGTTAAAAAAAAAAAGTATATAAAAATTGTATTGATTTTCATCTTCCACATCTTGTATATGTAACTCCCAAGTAAAGAATTGCATTGGGTACAATTCAGTGGCCTTAACACATGCATGTGGTGCTGTTTCAGGTTTTCTGTATCTCATACATTCATGTGGGACTGACAGATCTGACACAGTGGGGTTCAGTGCCTTTCTTCTGGAGTGACAGATGATCTGGTGCATTATGAAAGCACGCCAAAAGTGATATTGTTTAACTCCAGTTAGGCAACCACATCACACCTTTTTAGGATGGAGATAATGTGTGAAGTCAGGATAAAAACTTTCACTGATTTCCATGAAGCAGGATTTTTTTTTTATCTTAACCCTGTGGTTATGATAGCTGCAAAATATTAATCACAACCTCTTGTCAGAGGTCTGGAAGAGTGCCATTGGTATGGAACTTTTCCTCTCCAAATATTAGCAACACAATATATTTTGCTGACTTTTAAGGAAGTTGAAGAAGGACATACATGTCAGTCTGAGGAATATCTGTTACCTGTGAAAGACATAACTGAGATTTATTAAGATCCTTGTGTACTCGCAAAAGATGTGCTGTAACTCTGCTTGCATGACAAAAGCAATCAAGTTTACCTGCAGAAAAATACAGCAGCATCTGTATTTATTCAAGTTTGATTAGTTGTCTTAGGAAGTTTTCTATTTCAGTAATTTTCATGGTGGTAAAACAGTTGCTAGTAAAATCACATCATTATTTAAGCAGAACTATCTTTTTGATCATTTAAACACTAATTAAAGTCACTACTTGAATTATTCATAAAACTTTCTTAAGAAATGGCACACTTAAGAATGACTGCCTATGAACATAATTGTTTTTGTGAATTGTTCACTTCTTTTGCATGACAGCTTGGCAAAAGGAATTCATACTATCACACCACAATTTATTTTGCTTTGATGTGATAGGAGTTTGAGCATAATTTTGCTTATATGAAGTGACATTTGATTCAGTCTGCCCTGGCATAGTCCAGCAGCACTCTAGTTAAAAGTTAATATACATGACAGCTTCAAGTGAATGGCTTGATACGAGTAAGTATTTTGTAGTACTAGAACTTATCCTGATGGAAAAGCTAGGAAATGTGGCACAATATGAACAATGCTGAAGTAGATTGTTCGCTTCCTTAAAAGGTAAAGTCAAAGAGGCATTGCATTGCTGGCTGCCAATCAGCTATGGATTTCTTTTAAGGAATTACTGTGCTAATAAAATGGCAATCAGTTCTGAGAATTAATTTCAACATAGGCATTAGGAAGTCCTAAAAACCTTTTAAAGTTCCTTGGAAAACATCACTGAGGCAACTACCAAAGAAGTATACTGCAGTGGTTAGGATGGCATCAAATGAAAGAGAAGGGTGAAAAGAGAAAACACATGAACTTTCAGTACAGAATTGTGATGCTGAGAACAAAATTAATCAAGACACCAAAGGACGATGAGAGAAGAAATTCTTTAATCTTTAATTGCCTATACACCAATGATAGAAGCTTGGGTAATAAACAAGCATAATTGGAATTGCTTATTTATGAGCATAAACACAACCTCGTTGGTATAACAGAAACCTGAGGGGATGGTTCACATGACTGGAATTTTAAAATCACCATTTATGCATCTTTTAAGAAATATCATTTAGGCAAAATAGTAAGGGGAGGAGCGCTTTTTCTTATAAAGCCCCAAAAGACAGTTCTTATTTCTAACTCTTTCTGAGTTAGAAATAACTTCGGGAGGAAAAAAGAAAAAGAAGTATAGTAACCAGTGTTTATATTAATAAACTTGGGAAAGAGAAGCATCTACAAATCCATGCTCCTCAGCAGTTATGCAAAGAGAACAAATTCACAAACTCCAGATTGTCAAATCACACTGTAAAATGGATAGCTGGTTCCTTAACTAATAAAATTCAAAAAAAATTAAGTCTGAAATGGTTCTCTGTAGTCTAGGGTAGTTCATACAAAGTAGAAACAAGGACTACCATTGATAAAATACCTCTGCCATTTCTTGTTATTATGTAAGTCAATTCTCAAATGTCCTCTCAAAGAAGTCTCGAAGATAAGCAAGTGGGGAGCCAGGGAAGTGCCACTGGACTGAATAAACACAGCTAAAGGCCACTGCAAAGTGAAAAACTCCTGTTATTAAGGTTATTTATCTTACCAAAAGAAAGATTAAGAATGATTCTATGATGGTTTATTCAAAAAAATAAAAATGAAGACATTAAAAGACAGTTTATCAACACATAAGGAGAGTTTATGTTCCAGTGTTCAATGCTTGTTTTGGGTGAAATACGTTTTATCTATACTATGTGTAAGTAGTTCCTGGAAGATCATAGCACAGATCCCTCTGCTACCAGCCAAGTAGTTGTGAATCTAGATTTTTGTCAATGGAAGGAAGACAGTGGCCCCAGAAATGGAGCAGCTGGGAAACTACTGTGTTGCATTTTGTGCACTTTGTCATGGTGCTATGACAACACTGGTCATTGCTCTCTTTGATTTGTAAAATTTTTCTGTCTTTGTCAGAATTGTTTGTCTTAGAAAAGCAAATCACACCAAATGCTATTGAGTACTGGCTGTATAATGAATATAATCTCTGGATTATTTTAACTAGGGTACAAAACAATGGGTGTGATGTAATTTGATAAGGAAGATAGTAAAGTCCTCATCCACTGCTTCAGCATTAGGTTGTTAAAATTTCTATTAATCTGAATTATGTATATTATATTGAATTTACACTTTTTGTATATGAGGTAATTTTTTTGTCATCTGTGGTAAATTTTAGTGACAGAAGGGTAATAAGACAAAGTGCCAAGCTGTTTGAAAATCAAATTGCTGCACCTTGTGTAAAGAGCCTGTAAATTGTTACTGCTCAAAGATTTTCATGAATTCAAACCAATTGTGTCCTTAAGCTGTTGTACTTAAATACTGGAGCCTCAATGCAGGATAGGTAAGCACATCTGGGCTATACATCTATTAACACAAAACGTTTTCTTCTAAGTTACATTATGGCTGGGAAAAAAAGTTTCTGCAGTCTTTTCTTTAAAAAGAAAACTCTTGAGATATTTCTCATGATTTACATTTTTTTTCCTTCTCCTATGAATATAAAAGGCTACTGGGTATATTAAATGACAATGGTAGTGTAGTAAAAGGGATTATAACTCCTGAGAACTGCTCATATACATTAGAAATAGTATGAAATATAATAAAGAATAATTAGCAACTAGACATGAAGGTTCTGTCTGATTCATCTGATAACCTAGTTGTAGACACAAGGAAATGTGACTCAGTATCTGAATATATGTGGGAGGATGAAAACCTTCTAAACCTGAGAAAGTTTAATTGTAAATTATTTTAAAATTTATCACAGATATATAAAATCTTAATCATACAGTATTTTTAACAAAACATTCATTCTATATCCTCAAGTATTCATTCATGTGACTCTTAAATTTGACCAGTATAAAATTCCTTTATTCACCCAAATTATTTCATTGCGTCTAATTGAGGTTCCTTCCTGGGTGTGATGTCAGACTACAGATTGCAGGGAAGCTGGTGCATCACAAAATGAGTACATTATTCTGGTTTCCAAGTGACCTGTGCTACACAGACACAATAGAAATTAAATCATTTAAGTGAGGATTGTTCCTGTTACCCTTGTTATTTGGAAAATTCAGTGCATAAAAAGCATTTTCGTTGCTTAAAATAAACTGCATGTTGCCTTTAGCTCACAACTTGGTTTCATTTGTAAAAATATAAACTGTTTTTTATATACAAAGCACTAAAAGGCACAGAATGATACCTGCAAAAGTTTGAATACTTCTCCAGAACAAATACAAACATAATGCAGCCTTTGTCACATAAAATGAATGTAGCCTATCTAATCACAGCTGTACATCAAAAGGACAAAAAAATATGGTGACTTGTTCTCCTTGGGATAGTGTCTCTAAGTTTTTGTTGTGTGCTCTGTTACATGGCAGGTTGTCAATGCTGTGTGTGCTCATTAAAGGTAAAGTGCCTCCTTGTGTTATAGTCCTTAAATCTGTCTCTAGAATCCCTACTTGAGCACCCATGATACATTTTACCAGATTAGGTCCTCTGGAAAGTCCAAAGAATGACTGGTAGTTGTTCTGTTCTCAATCATTTTTTTCTATCAATGGTAACCATTGTTCATTTATTTTAAATAACATAAAATTATTCATTGTAGAGTTATTCAAACAAAAGACAGTAGAACAACCAGTTGTGATACAAGTAATTAAACATTATCCAATACAGCCTCACAGATTTCTGTCATCATCTTTCCTTTAACAGGCCTTAGGCATATTCATAATGTAAAAGAATATTCTTTATTTTATTTCCTATTGTATTGGTCTATCCGCCTACAGATGGAATTGCATTATCATGGGAAATTAGTTGTGTGCAGAACATAAATAATCTGGCCTTCTCCTTCAACTTTTTTCTTCATCTTTTCCAAATGAATTTCAGCTTTATCCATTCCATTGACTGAAGTCATTGGTAACCCACTCTTAAGCTTGGTAAAGGAAGTGCTTAAAATTTTTTTCTTCTTCCTTTGGATCTTGATGAGTTCTATCAACTATGCTTCTGCACTTGTCTGTGCTCTTCAGCCCTTTCCTCAGGGGTTACTGGTTTTGGGCTCCAAGGTGTCCAATACTACTGCCATGAAACTACTCTGAATCACTGTTTCTTAGTTTGAACTTCTGCTAAAACTGTGAAAAGTCAAAATCAAAAAAGCCAACCAAATTCTAGAGCAATGGACATGCTTGAAATAGAAGGGATTCACTTAGCTAGGAAAAAAAAATTGCATAGAATTGCTCAAAAGATGCACAGTTTAGCTGTGGTGAAATTAGATTTTTACAAAGCATCTGAATTAAATTTCATTAAATTTTACTTAACAAAATTAGATTGATAAGAATATTTTAAAATATTTTTTATAAGCTGAGGAAAAAGGAATTATAAACAAGAGAGAGTAAGGATGAACAGTTCAAGGATTTCCATTCTTTCAGTCACAGTGCAGAAACAATGAGGGATTTGGCAGAAAGGAAGTTTATAAGAAAGGAAGTTTCAAAGTCCTCCCCTCTGTATGGGAACTTCAAAATCGCTGAACAAGTTTGTTTTGACTAAGCAAAACCAAATGCAATGGTTAAAAATAGTACTTAGAAGTTAAAATAGTACAATAGAAGTCAAAAATAGTACAATAGAAGTTTTGTCACGGGTGTTAGTGTGGCCAAGATGACACCAAGGAAAGGAAATTTTTTGTTATAGTTTTGTAAGGCATGTGGTTGCACTCAGAGCAGGTGCCCAGGCAGGGGAAGTGGGCGCTGCAGGGTGGCCTTTGTGGGTGGTGGCCAGGGCTGCCCTGTGCTGGCCACGGCCAACTACAGACCTCCCCAGCTGACCCAGCGCAGGGCATGGCTGACTGCAGCAAAGGAAGAGTCCCAAAAAAGCACTCTGTGGAACAAGGCTGGATCAACTTACATACATAGTGGTCAGAGTATTTCATGATTTTTTTCACATCTAACTAGGATGTTTCATAAGAACACTTGTATTGGATGCCTTTTGCTTTGTCATTGGCAGAGAGCAGTGGGAATGCAATTGGGACAGAATGCTCACGGTACTATGTGCTATACACAGCCTAAATCAAACATTCAGTTTTTATCTGCTGGATTGGGAAGAAAACAGATTTTTCACCTTGTAAGAAATGAATTTCCAACACTAAGGTCTCTTTCATGGAGATTGCTGAGGTGGGGTTATTACTGTTACTGTCAATATTTGTTAATTGTCACAGTCCCATGTAGAGCACGAAATAATCAAAAGGGGAAATAATATAAAAGCAGAATTACTTGGATTTTTCTTTTATTGAACCTACCCACCAAATCCTGCCTTGGTGAAGCCAAAATTTTTATTTAAATCTCTTTGATTAAGGAAAAGTCACTTTTAAGTGACAAGTTTACAAAACTTGTTAAAAAGGTTTTCTTCCTCCCAAAATTCAAAGTTTGCATATGTGTAGATATACAACATTACTATAAAACTGCATCTTGATATATTAATATTACTTTATTTATTGTTTATTACTGATGGGTGGGGTCAAAACAATAGAAATACTTGATGTTTCAGATTATAAAAATTGATATGTAGAAATAAGACAACTGTTACAGATACCATTATTTGATCTTATGCTTTAGATCAGCTTGTGTCTGTGTATGATGAAACAGTCCAGCCTTAGGGGGGTAAATGTAAAGACTATCTATGTCCTGGGTTGCTAATGTCCCCAAGTTCAAGGTGTTCAATGGGGAGAGATAGGTTCCCCTGGAGGGCAAGGAAAAATCTAAAATTAGATTCAGTATTATTTCTCTTCTGAGGATTATTGAATCCTCTTCTGAATTGCCAGTGGAGATGTTTCCATCTCTCCATTAGCTGTAGAAAGAGACTTGGGAGATTAATTCTCCTGTGCTAAAGTTCATTTTTTGAAGCACTGCTTTCCTGTGATTGGTTCAGGTAATCTCAATAGGAACTGCAAGACTTCTGCCCATTTCTGCGGACTTTGGACACATCCATTTCTTGTCATGGAAAGAGGGAATTCATCTAGAAATTGGGATGTTTTGATTTTTTCTAGGACAAAATTGTCCTAATATTTTAAAACTGGAAAACAGAGTATTAGAGAAATAATTTGCTGTATTGGACAGTATTGCATTGCTGCTCTTGACCTATTCTTAACAGAATAATGTTCAGATGAAAAGTGAACAGAAATAAAGGAAATTAAATATAATTTTTTTCCCTACATGAAAGGTTCCAAATTAATGTATAAATTTATTTATAACATTTAATAAGAAATTCCAAATATTTTATCATTTTTTGTGAATGAAATGCTGAAAAGAGATTTCCAAAAAATTTGCAGCAGAAGTCTCTCTTGAAACCAAGCTAATCACCTTTGGCTTTTAAAAAGAAACAAGTTTATGCTGGTTAGCCGTAGTTGTCCAATTCTTCAAAGGACCTCTGGTGGATCTCTAAGATTTAATAATTATTTATACACTGCTAAATACATGGTTGCCAGGGAATTAAATTTAGCTCTGGGACATGATATGAATATATTAAAACGGTGCTATTAAAAGTAACTCTGTTAGTGTATAGAAGCATCCACCCTACATAGCACCTGGTTGTCAGTCCCCCTTCTGTGTATTTGATTGTCCTTTACAATTATTATTTAATTATATGATATTTAGGGTACATGTAGCCTGCCAAGTTTCTAGGGTGCCCTCCACTGGTCAGTTTGTTGAGACCTACATGGGAAAAAAATGTGGAAGAATATTTATAAAAACCTTGAGATATTCATAACAGAGGACAGGTAACATTGTGGCTGCTGTAAGGAACTTAAGCTGTCTGAAGCTCAGACATACCATGGCCTCAGCCCTTCTCCTGCAATATTCATGAAACTGTTATACCTTTGTTTCCATAAAACTAGGTTTTATTATGACACAAACAGACAGGTATGAGGTAGCTAATAGCAAAAGTCAGATCTGTTAGAAATGAGAAATTAAAATATAAATTGCAAACAAATCTGCTTCCTGACCCTCCTTGCAGGGTAGATTCTTTCCTTAAGGTTTGCTTTTTAATCCAGCTTCTGCTTTACAGGAAAGTGTACAGTATGCTTAATATTACTTTGTTTCTATCACCCCTAAGTTTGTCCCAGGTCATTCCATAATTCTACTGGTGACTTGCAAGATCTCCACTGCCCCTCCACCTCCTCCGTGGAAGGGCACTGTGTCCCTCAGAAAAAAATCTGTGAGGCAAAGTAAAGTTTTTTCTTTGCTGAGGTTGAATAATACTAGCTTGTGAATAACTATTATTTCATAGAATTTTTGTCAGAATGTTAAAAAAAGGAAAGTGGTATCATTATAAGCAAAACCTATGATAAATAATTGAATCTTACTGAGATATTCATTTTAATAACATTTGTTCTGACTGCCCATGAAAAGCATAATGACTTCCAATGAGCTAAGCTCTTTAAAACTTTCTTCAAGACCTGGGGTATAATTCAAACAGAATAGGTCTAGAATATTCTTTGATACTTAAAACTTATATAGCTACTTTTATCTTAAGTCTCCTTGATGTCAAAATTAGCACCAAGATGATGTAGAGAACAGCAGAGCATAATGCCTGTGCTTTTTCAAATTTTGGTTAACACCCAAACATTCCCTTCACATTTAAAAATAATACCAGATTGGGGGCAGACAACATATATTTGATCATATTAGGAAATAGTGTAGTTAGCATAAAAATATGTGCTAAAATCGGAACTCAACTAGTACATGATAATTTTAAATGGGAGCACTGTTTTCCTTTTATCGAAAGAAAATTATAATTTCACATTTTTTGAAAGGGAGACATTCACATAATCAGTACAATATGAATGCAGAATTCTCCACTTTCCCAGTCTTTATTGATTAGAAACAAACCAAATAATAAAAATTTAAGTATCATAATGTATTATCACCTATTATCTTCATTTTATTAAGAAGGCAGGGTAAAAAAAGAGTAACAATTTTGAAACAGGTTTTTGTCTTGCCAGAAAGCCTAGAATCTAAATATATAGAACTATACAAGCATAAACTCTTTCATTTGTCTCTGCCATTAACAGGAGATATAATGCCAGATCACTTGCTAAAATGTTTAATTATTTAATTAACTAATATGAGTATTTATCACCAAAAGAAGTGTATCTGAGGGAAGTCCTTTAATGTTCATTGGTTTATATAGTTAAGTGTTGGATTCATTGTAGGTAGTCACACTCAATGAGTCTTGAAGAAAGGATATTTCAAATAGCAGTCACTTGAACATTTGATATATTGATGAAAAAATACTGATAAAACAAGTTTGATGTTTCAATAGCTGCTTTGCTGAATGTGTTTCTACACTGGTAAACAAGGCATATCAGCCTCATTTTCCCTGCTGTAGCATTTTGGTGTAATTAATTTTTCCTGTTAGTTCTCTTCAAGAAGATTATTACATTTCTCTGTCAACTGTTATTTTTTTGAAAATATAATTAGACCTAAACCTTTCTGGGATCATTTTATCAAATTTGATAGTTTAAATGAGAGACATTGTCCTTTGCAAATTCATATGTTTTCATTAGATTAAAAGGCTTCCCATTAGAACTTTTCATTTAAATTTATATGAGATTTCTGATGTGTAATTCCATGCTTCATAATATTCGATTTCTTCTGCAATATTATCCAAACACTGATGCTTTTTCATTACTTTTAGTGTTACATTTCCCTCCTTTGGTGCTCTTATGCTAGAGGAGATGATAATTAAAACTACACAACTTTAGTTGTTTGTTTTTTTTTCCACAAAAAAAAGATATTTTTATGGGCACCAGAAAAATAATCACTCGTAGCTTCACTAAACCTTTAAATGTAGTTCTAATGAGACAAATTCTGTACTGAATTCGATGCTGGTTAGCATGATGCAATTTCTATTTCTTTAATCTATGAAAGTTAGGGTAGCAGATAATACTATTAACCCTAACAGAAATAACAGCAGCAATTGTTTCTGCTTGTTTGCAGTTTTTGTTTGTTTTGTTTTGTTTTGATCAAAGACAAAAGTTTCCGATTTGAATATGAATCTGAATGTACTAGGAAATTATTTGCTGGCTGCAGTGCAGTTCTGGTGAGCCTGGTTGTGGGAAGGACACACGTTAAGGGTTTGCTATGCAGAGAAACACACCCTTGTGCAAGGAAATGTCACTCTTGAAACACTGTCTTTGCCTCTGTTGCATGGAAATGAACCACCTGCACTGTACACCTAACTGGATATCCTTTTAAATTCATCCTTGTGATTGAAGCGTCCTGCTTGTTCTTTAAACTGGAAGTGAGGGAGTTGGCCACGGCCTCCCTGCTGTGCTCTTGGGAGAGGCAAATCCCTCTTCTGAAACAGATTGCTGACTTCTGCCAAGTGTTGAAGTACATTTCACTGATAACAATGAAATATGGCCTTGTGCTTTGAGGGTAAGATTGTCAATCAGAAGGAACAAAATGGGAGCTATTTAGATTATCTTAATTTATTTTGGAAAATAAATTGTTTATGATAGTTAAGTACAGAGCCATAGCTTTACAATTTCAACAGGTTCTTTTGAAAAATATGCTGCATCCTCCCCTTTCCTGCAGTTCCTCTAGCATTTTCTGCCTACAATGACAAGAGATAATCTTTAAAAAAAAAATAGATAAGCAGGATTCAGCTGCTTGAGCAGGTTAGTAACTTTGAGAATCTGAAAATAGAGAGAGGGCCTTAGCTCCCAAGAGTTGAACATGGTCAGACATCATATTCCAGAACACAGGGAGGCAGTGATTTCCCACTGGAAATCCCTCTAATATCAGATTGTCAGCTATGAACTTTCTAGAATTAACTACTTATGGCCAGCTTCTCTCCTGGGAGGCAGGAAAAGACTTCCCTGACATCTATGGATAGTCAATACAGTAGTCACTGGGACAAGGCTGTGCCTTATCTTGTAGTCCCAGTGGCATAGCTTAGAACAGAAACATAAATCCAGGTTTCCTACAGCCCAGGTTAAAAAAACCAAAATGCCAGAAAGCAACAGTCTGAGGGAATGAATAATTTCATTAGTCTATCTCAAAAAAAAAAAAAAAATTGTATATACAAAAAGGCCACCCCAGACCACCAAATCCCACAACGCACAAAAGAATCTGATTTCCCGTATCCCATATGAGAGCTTGACCCATCAAGTGAAAAATCAATCATTTCTTTTTCTCTTTTCTGCCCAACTGATTCATTAGATTCAATGCACTATTCCCTCAGGGAATTGATAAGAAGTCTTCCTAAGTGTAGGAGACACCAAGGCCTCTGAAGCACTCAGCAAGATCTGTGTCTGGTCAAATATATATGACAATTTATAGATACCTACATAGGTGTCCCTGTGACTGTATCATAAATGTAGATACTCTAGATATGAGGCATTTCCAATGCAAGAGAATATCTCAGTGTGGAATGTGTAGTTCAGTAACTCTAGGCACTCTGATTAGACACATTAAGTCAAATTAGACACTCAAATTTCTGTATGGACTTATCTGGGAGGATCATGAGTTTCAAATATGGCTAGGTGGAAAAGAAACATAGGTTTAACTGGTATTCAATTAAACTCTGCTCTGAAGTCACTTTTTGAAAACCTCATCTGATCAAATCAGCCAACTGTCTGGAAAGGGAAAGGTAGTCCTAGCTGCTCCTTAAGTGCTTGTGTACCTTGCAAATGGGAAGCACATTCATTTCATACTTGGGCTACTGCTTTGCAGCATGGTCAGTTTGCAAATAGACTTAAGGGATGTACCTCCCTTCAGGATTCAGTGAATGTAGCTGATATGCTCAGGGACACCGAGATGATTGTACTTGCCTGGTATCTTTCCCATATAGTGACAGTGAAGGAAAAAAGTATGTCTTGTCAGGATCATCTGGGGTTTTTTGGCGCTTGTAGCCCTCTGTAGAGATGTAAATGATGGTACAAGTTGCAAGGTTTTATAGAGACATAAACTGTGTCTAAAAATTAAAGCCAACATGAAAGTGGCAGGCTGTAGTGAGAAATGGTTCCTGCTCTAAGGGACAATCTCAGGATCTG
Source organism: Pyrgilauda ruficollis (assembly GCF_017590135.1). Lineage (NCBI taxonomy): Eukaryota > Metazoa > Chordata > Aves > Passeriformes > Passeridae > Pyrgilauda > Pyrgilauda ruficollis. Next base: position 9,146,589 of record NW_024519207.1, on the reverse strand, counting down.
AAATAATGAAATAGTTCTGATAAGATCTGACACAGTCATTACAGTCCTATACAGTAAAATCACTGTCAGTACCAGCTGTTCAGCTGCAGTTAAGGCTGAAATTTTCTGCATTTCTCATCTTCTCCCTGCTCCAAGAGAAATGTTTATATAAATACTGCTTCCTCTTCAAACCCATAGAATGAAAATTCTTGCCTCAGAGTTCTTTTATTTATCTCACTATTGTATTGCTCCAGGATGGTCTTCAGAGCATGTCTTTCTTCCCTTTAAGAAATTTTTATGTTGTGCTTGCAGAGGAGAATCAGCTGCCAGGAAGTGAACTCTTTTATTTTCACAATCAGGAACAGCAACAGCCCACGACTGGCACTCTCCTTTATCTTTTTGGCCACTGCTGTAGGAGTGAAGGCAAGGAGGAGCAGGACATGACATGAATTCTGTATGCACTAACCAGGACCAGTATGCTGGCATGATATCTTGTGCCTCTCCTCCATAAAGCTGCAGTGCTCTCTTGTGCACACAGAGCAGGCAGTTCTGGTCTGACTGGAAGTGTATCTACAAAATGGTCTATTGCTTTCCCTTTTTCTAAATTCGACCCACTCTTCTCTCTTAAGAACATGTCTATCAACTACTATCTGTTATTATCAAAACACATTTTGTGTTGTGTTTATATATATATATATATATATATATATATATATATTTATATTTTATCTTATCTATTTACTTTGTTATATCCATTACTTCCAATTAACTGAACACGATTTACACTTATCTGTTATAATTGTCCTTGTGGAATTATGTCGCTGGTGAATCTGGGGCACGCTTCCTAATTTGCATGCAATTTTTCAAGTTAAAAGCTATTAAAAATCAATTGAATCTTTCCTGTACATTAAAATTCCTTAGATTCTATGGTTTCTCCATTTTCCTTTCTCAGTTTCTCCATTTTCCTTTCTCATGCTTTTTTACTGTTCCTCCAGGATTCTTGTTTGGTTGTTTTTGTTTTTGTTTGTTTGTTTTTCTATCATGTTTATTACCTTTTTTTTTTTTTGGCAACATTTTACCTTCAGCTTTATTTTATGGTCTACATAAAATTTCAACACCAGAAAACAGAGTTGCTTCCTTGCTTCTGCTTTGTTTTTTTTTGGACCTCACAGAACTAGCAGGGCATCCACAAAATGCCCATAATATCCTAAAGAAAACAAAGGAATTTCAACATTTGAAACTACACAAAGTCAGGTGGCTTTATCTGGAGAGTATAATATTTTTGAAACATGGAGCACTGCATACTTACTGAAATCCAGTATTGAGAACAACTGTTTTAGTATTTCAAGATCTGGACAGTAATACTTCAAATAAGAAGTAATAAATATTTTGACAAACATTGCAAAATCTGTGTCACGTGCAAGAAGTGGTTTTCTCTTTCCAGGTTCTCTGGAGCTTCCAGGTGCCAACACAGACTACAACTACAAAGGGTGTGGATACAGATAAACATTCACCTTATTGAGATTGAAAGGAAATGGAAATCTTTTGTGGGAGAACTGTTCTGTGTATTGTCTAAACTATATTGGCAGAAATTCAGAAAAGGTGATTTACAATGTTATATGCTTTTGGGCAAGTGAATGAAGCAGTTTTGCTGAGATGACCAGATGATTGGAAGCATGGTATGGTAGCTATTTAAGAACAGGAGACATAGAAGCCAGAAAATACACAGAAAATGTGATTTCAGAAGTAAGTAAGATTTCTGAAAAACACATAGAAGACTCTGGTGTGACAAATTATTGCCCTGCTTTTCAAATAACCGAAGAGTTACCAAAGGGATTGAGATAGATTTAGAAGTAGGATTCAAATAGAGTTAGGCATTTAAGCTCTGAAAGTCTAATATCTTGTCCCCATAAGCAAGCAAAATATTCTAACAAGTTGCCTATTGATATAAGCATTTCTGATGAGCAGGTTTGTGCACAAGGGTAGACCTCTTGTGCCATACACATTCCAGGAGACCTTAACTTGGTTTTAACAGATTGTCTATATCCAAACTGGTATCTACCTGCAGTGAAACATTTGCAGAATTTGGGCTGGTCCAGAAGCGCATGGGGAGTGACTTTTAGTGTGTCCAGGTGACTCAGGAGCACAGGCACTAGCAGGTTTCTAAGTTTCTTGACACTTCAAACAATTCCTGCAAAGCATGGCATTTTCTAGGACTCGAGTGTATTGATTTAGTTTTTCCTTGTGAAGTGTTAAAGCCCATCTGCCAGTTTGTCTTTGCCCTGATTGCAGCACACCTCTCGGTGGTCAAAGCAGAAAAGCAGTCTGTTAGTGAGAAGCACTCACACACACTCATTGTGTGCGCTCATCTTTTGATGCCTTCCTTAAAACCCTGCACGACTCATGAGAATGTGTTTATAGCTGAATAGCCCTGAAATGTTATGTCGCTGATGCAGATTGACCTCCATAAATAGCATGTCCTCTATACCAAGATCCATTTTCTCCACTCTCTACTGCTCCTTTGAGATGATTTTTACTGTTGTTCCTAGCTCTGGGGATTTTTGTTGAGAGCCTGTTTGCAGAACACATACCACACATACCTTTCAAGGCTCTCTGACTCTTATTACTGATATTACTTTTAAAAATGATTTAGTGAAGGCTGCAGATGTGCTAAATGGTTTGGCAAAAAAGCATGGAATGCCTCTGGAGAGGGGCACCCACCTGCTGACTCATGAGTCAGTGCTTCTTTGGTTTTACAGTGCTGAATGTAAAATAAATAGCAGATGATGAGAAATTTTGTACACTACAATAAAACACAGAGAATGCACAGTTCGTGACAGAAAAGTAAATCACTGCTGCACATTTTGTTACAAAATATAACTCTACTGTTCTGTTTCTCAAAATGCTTCAAGTGAAAATGCAAAAAACCTCCTGTTGCAAAGAATTTTAATTTCAGATCACTCTTGCAATCCTCTGGCCTGTCTGTTTTCTCCCACAGGAAGCAGCACCTTCTTTAAGTACTAAGTCACAAGTGGCAAGTGCCTGACCTGAAGTATTTGGCTGCTATTAAGTTTCTTCAAAAACAAGAGAGAGGGAGAGACAGATCAAATATCACCATCATAAGCTGCTGTTGAGAAGGAAAGTGGCTAAACAAAATGCATTTAGCACAGACACAGTTCAGTACCACAGACTGCACTAATGTGATGAGGTAAAGAAGGAAAAATAAAGGAGTGTTGTTTCATCCTCCCCTGGACTGTGGTTGTGCCTAGTAGTGGGTTTCTTAATGTTTCCATCACATCCCCCTATTTTTAGAAGTTAATAGCTCGACTATAACAATTTGCTTCAGGCTGAAGCTTGGCGTACAAGGTCTCAGTCAGGCAGCACATTTAGTGAAATAGAAGATTACCCATTTTAAAGCCATATTTTTTTTTCCTGTCATAAAATCTAAAAATATTCTCGTTTTCAGAAATTATATTTGGCATCTGATTTATCTATAATATAATATATTTCCTCACTGCATGAGAAACCAATAAAAAATCCTCATCAGAAAAAAAAAGGATGTTGCTTTTTGCTTGTTTTTGTGTATTGATGCGAGCCTGGTGACCACTGTATTCACACTTTTCAGACTTTAAAAAAATCTGTAGCTATTTGAAATTCAAGGAGATATAGAAGGAGTAGATTATATGACATTTGCCTTCTGTGTGATTTTTTTTTTTTTGCTTTGGGGAAAGTCAGGAGAAAACATATAGGACTAGTTGAACTCTGGGTTTAATTTAATACTGCAGTTCTTATTTCTTTATGTGTTTTGCAAACATTGATTGCTTAGGTACTTCAGCAACACCAGCTTGAAAAGATACTTGCTAGAAAGACAAGGTGATTGGTCTGAACAAAACGTGAATCTTACAGCACAATGCCTGTAAGTCTCTTGTAAATTTATTTTTCTGTATTTGGAATTATACTAAGTATAGCAGAATAGATGGATGAAAGGAGAGCTTTAGAGAGGAAGCAAACACTCGGTCTTTTACACAAATTAAGATTATTGCAGAAGTGATGCAGTGGTAATTTCAAAAGCAGCATACTCACATTTTAATGATCTAAAATACTGCAAATAACATTAGACATTTTGTGTTTGTTTAGAAGTTCTTTCTACTTTTTGGAGATGTATTTATTTTTGTTTGTATTGTGGCTAAGTGAAAATTAATTTCCCAAGTTATATTATTACCTTGTTTTATAATGCTTCTGGGACTTTTATGGGCTGAAAAGCTGTAGCAAAGCCCCTTTTCCCCCACATCTCAGTAAATAAAATTAAAATACTTTACTTTTCTTTGTAAAAGCACAGATGACACAGTGAAATAAATACATGAGATTTCCATGGAAATAGTGAAAAAGAAAAGGTATCCTGTTTCTCAGGCTTCTAGGGGTGTGTCTGCAGCCCAGTGATCTGGACAGTGACCTGCTCTGAAATGGGACTATGACTCTGTTCAGCAGTCTGTTCATTTGACATAGCATCATGATAATATGTCTTTTCACTGTAGCATCTACACCAATTCTTGTTATAACTCAGCTAAAAAGCATAGTATCAGGCAATCAGTGCTTTAAAAATTACCTTGCACTTTCTCATACAATGGAATGCACTTTGTTGTCACGACTTTCTCTATCATCTCACCCCTTATGTGGGAGATTTTACTTTAGCATCTTTCTCCTTTTTTTCTATTTTCCATTTTAGATGTGAATGACTCAGCAATAGGAACAGCTTTTGTAGGAAGAGGAGTAGTCACCTTCAGTGTACTTTGTTTTTTTTTGGACAGGTGTGGCACTGCATTACAGAGTACTTAGATATTAACTGATTTGTCATACTGCTTGGTTGAGTGGCTTGCCATACTCTCTCCAAGGCAGGGAATCCTGGCTGATCTTCTCCTAGTCTCAGTCTCCTACCAAACAGTGAGAGCCTACTTCTCAGCTCCTGAAAGCAGCTCCACCAGGCTACTGATATTTAAGCATGTCACAAGTGAAGTGTGCTGGACAGGTCCTCTAGATGCTTCTGACAGACCTCTAGAAAGTTATAATTATTGGTTCTTTGTTCAGTGCAGACTGGAGAGTGTCTATGAATTTTTTACATGTTATGACCTCTAGAATAAGTACAATATTTTTGGCAAAAATTTCAAAAAACTATCTTCAGTTCAATCAGGCAATGGAAAATCTGTGTTTGAACAGCAGATGTCTTCTGTGAAATATTGAAGAAAGGAGAGAAAAAAGCCTCAGGCAGTCTTTGGAATGGGAATGTTTATCGAACAGCTTTTAACAGACTGACCAGTAAGTTTGGTTGGGTTTTTGTTTTTCATCTTTCTGTCATCTACAGCATATCTAGTGTAGAATCAGACTTGATAGAAAGGCTGAAATTTATTTTTAATTCCCTATTCCCAAATTTAAACTAGATTTGTTGAAGAATGATAGATGTTAGATATCCTTCCTCCCTTCCTTCCTTCCTTCCTTCCTTCCTTCCCCTGCATTCTTTCCTACCTTCTTTTCTCCCTGCAAACTTTCCTTCCCTGCCTTCCTGCCTTCCCTTTCTTTCCTTTTACTTCTCTAAACATCAACATTTATCCTTTGAATTTGTAAGTTATTATATATCATACCGAGTTTAAGGTAACCCTCACTTTAAATTCCATGGGTTTTGTTGGCTAAGTCAGTATTTCGACAGCATTATTACAGTTTTCTTTGTGTGAGTATTGTCAGGCAGACACTTAGCACAGGTGGGTATATTGCAGTTCTACTTGGGGCTTAGCTGTGAATGTCACCTATTAGGCCTTTGCGAAATCCTCACAACTGCTCAGAAATTCCACTGTATGGAAAAATTGTCTATTGTTAAGCAGAGCTTTAATTAACGCCATACTTTGTTTTCAATCCAATTTAAGAACAAATACAAAAAAAGGAAGATGTAAATTTTACAATGCCTGGCAATGTATCCAATTCTGAGCTGAACAAAGAAGCTTATATGCTGAAAATCTTGTAGGAATAAAGCAAGTAAGATAAATAAAAAGCTTCCAGTGCTTAATTCCAATCGTCTCCACAACAACTGGAGCTGCTGATAAGACACCTACTCAGAGTAATGATGCATAATGTGAAGAAGCAATAACCCAGACTGCATAAGTATGAAGGAATGCCATTCTTTTAAAGAAAAGTGTGGCAAATGTGAAGCTCTGTTAATGTTCAGAGCCATTTTCAAAGATATTTTTGTGAAGACAGAAAATTGCAAAGGTTTATTTTTTTTCCAAGTGTAATAGAGAGAACCAGAACCGTAACTAATAAGAGGGTATCACACATTTGTCCATGTGCTATCATGTAAATATTTATGTTCTGTCAGCTCATTATTAGTGGAGGTTCTAATAGGAATATAAATATTATAAAGTGTGTTTACAACAGATAAATCATAGGGGTGCTGAAGTAATTTGCAACATTAAAGCTCATTTTGGATAATTACAGAGCCCCAGAAGATTGTATTTATGTATTACAAAGGAAGGGGATGTTCAGAGGAAAACTGTTCTGGGCTGCTGACATTCTGAGGAGGCTGATCCTGCCTGGAACTGACTTAGGAACATATGCAAATACTAATGAAGTATTTTGTGAATAGAAGGGTAAGAATCGGCATAGTTTCAATTGCAAGGCTAACCTTATTCATTTAAATTTCATGCAGATGAATTACTCTAACTATTGAAGTAATGTAAGAAAAGATTAGTTAAGATTAAGCTGGCAATAAAGATACTAATGTTTTATTACACACAGAGTTCTATTTTGCATTTTATGTGGGGATAAATTAGATTGCAATGCTGTTTATCCTTGTTTTATAAAGGCTATTTTCATATTCTTATTAAAGCTCATTCTTGCTCTTGCCATCCCTTCCCTCCTGATCCCCATACCCATTTACCTAGGCAAACTAAATACAAAACACATCTTCTTCTTTGTGCTTTAAATACAGCTAAGAAGAAAAGAAAGCAACAAATTGTCTCCTCCATCCCAAAAAGGACTAAGCAGAAGAGACTTTGGAAGGTCGTATTATAATGAGATTAAAATGTAGCTCTCTGAATTTAGCAGCAAATAAATGTAGTTCAGCTCTTTTCCATGAATGTTTTATTAATAAGATTAATTTAAAGTGAAATATATATTATTCTATTCTGTGACAGGGTAGCCAATGTCTATCTGGTAGATGATCACTCAAGTAAAAATCCATGAGAAGGAAAATTATTTTCTGAACCACAATAAAAGAGCTTAAAATTAGAGCAAAATCTATCTATCTCACTCTTTTTTCGTCATGGTTGTAAAAGCTATCAAAGCTTTTGTTGCTTGTAGGTTTGTAATTTTTTTTTCCTCGACTGGTTATTGGGCATGGATTACCATTAGAGGACAATGGATTATGATAGCTCTTGGTCCTTTTCTACCCTCCCCAAAATGTGGTCAGAATGGTGGGTTTTGTTTTGTGTTTTTTAGTTTTATTTTTCATAATAGATAAATAAAAACATAAATACAGCATACTAAATACAATAATAGGTAGCTAATTATTTCTGTCAAGGCAAGGGATCAGGGTAGCAGCTCTTTGAAGTGGGGATTACATAACTTATGGAATTCTTCATGCAAAGCACTCCTTTAGATAGGGACTGCACATTTGTAGCAGCATTTGTCCTAAAGCCCAGTATGCCTTCACGAAATTAAAACTCATTGTCCTGCCCAGTCTGGCTCTCTCAACTCCTCGCTACAAACCACCCAGTCTTCCTCTTGATACAGCTGAGAACTTCACCTGCTAAGGCTTGCATCTCTATCTTGCTCAGTGTATTAGAGCAAAGCTGCCGTGCAAAACAAAACTGCGAGTTACTGCTGGGAAGCCCACAGCGCACTGTGCTGCCTCCAGGGATCTCTCACTTGCTCTCTTCCCAAATACAGTCTCATTTTCTTCACGTGCTCTTTTTTTACTTGCCAAGGCCAATGTTCATCTTTTCCCTCATGATGTGCTAAATATCCTGTTATGGGATAGGCCTGGAGAGAGAACTTCAGATAGTGAGAAACTGAATAGGAGCTGACTTGTTAACTAGATTCAAGAATATTATAAGTACTTTCTATTTCAAGTACTCTATCTCCTGTGTGATTCAAAGAATTAATTTAGATAGCATTTAACCAAATGGAAGTTGAAATTTATTTCTGAGAATAGAGTAGGTTTAATAGATTTTTCCATTGTTATTTTTGTATAACCTTTTTATCAGTCTCTTTCATTTCAGATGTCATCTCCTTTCCTGTGTTCTATCTTTGCCTTCAGGTTTTCAGTGGACTTTGCCATCAAACCAGTTTCAAAATTTAACCCTTTAGCCCTTACCATTGTTCAGCCAATGTGATATTTTTATACTAACCTTTTGCCTACTAATTATACACAGATATTTTTGTATGTTCAACTAAAGAACACTTATTAAAACACAATCAAAGTGAATGCACTGAAAATCTGTTACAAAAAATGGAAAAAGAGAGAAGGAAATTCAGCTTCTTATACCACTTTCATTGTACAGAGAGCTGTTAGACACCTAATCTTCTCAAGCAGTGGTTCTATGCTTTTAAGAGGATTATATTATTAGTGGTTTAATTATTCATAATGCACTCTTTTTACAAATGTTCCAAAGTTTATGTAACTTTATTTTTGAAGATATAATGTAATGTTTTAATTTTTTTGTCATTATTTGTTTTGGTTTCACCCATATTTCCATGAAAAATTTCTTCAAGAAGGACACAAGGAGATGTCTGTAGGAGAAACAGATAGATCCCCTGCCAGTGCAGTGACTCAAGCCACTGGGAGACTAGCACGAACTAGCTGTACAGAGCCTATGGTTTGATTACTGTCACTACCAGTCAGATCATTAATCACAACAGTGGTAGTGACAGCAAGTTTCTTGACCTCATCATGAAAGGCAGGGAGGACATCCACTGGAGCAATTCATCCTCCAGGCATAAGAAAACTGTAGGGAGGATGTCTTTGATTATATAGTGTGTTTTCTTTTATCCATTAATTTTGTCTATAATCTTGGCAAAAATAGCTAAAGGAAGGCAAGATCTTGCATTTCATCTCCTCTTGGAGAAACATCTTTTGTTTCTGATGACAAGAAATACATGTTCATTTTCTCAAAATTCTGCATCTCTGGGGATGTGGTAGCTTGGCATTGGAAACTGGAAATGTAAGGAAGTTTCTGCAACTGTCTATAACAACAGTGAATGTGACTCTCTTTTGTTATATTGAGGTTGGCTGCATGGAAAATTGCTATGGGCCCTCTTCTGAAAACTAATCATATATACCTTACAGAATAGTTTTTCTCTAATGGCTGAAGAGTATTAACAATCTTTTGCTCGCAAAGGATTTAAATCTGAAAACCCAGAGAGACTTATTCAAAAACCTGAAGATTACAAGGCAGAAAATATCCAGGTCCTGATGACACAGACACAGCACTGCAACCCACCTTACTGTCCATGAAACCTGTGGTACTCTTTCTCGGTCTTCAAAATCTGTGCCATTTTGCTGACAACATGTGTTGTTTGTTGTGCTTTTTCATTTCCTCATGGAAACTTCTCTCATTTTCCCAGTTATTTGAATACAACCAGTCTTCAGAGAAATGATCTTGATCAACCTTGACAACTAATGCCAATTTGATACTCATTTTCTTATGAGATTATTTGCAAAAATTATTAATTTTATCAACAGAGGATATAAAAGTGTGTTTTAAATACTTTTTCAATATAAGCAGAGTGAAGTTGCAACGGAATTTCTGTTCTGAGACTGGGAAAATGGTTAGGAATGATAGTATCTTCAATGAAAGCTTCAAAGACATGATCAAATATAGTAACGTAGTACTTGCAAGTCTTACGAAGAATTGCAAAATATCTATGCAAATAAATTCTCAAAAGGGTGGGTAATTAACAAGGGTGTGTCAGTGAGGTCTCTTTATGGCTTCATTTTTTCTCTTCTTCACCTGCCACACAAAGTAGGCAATGCAATATCATTGGATGATTAACCAGAAACACACACTTTCCAAGACCACAGAGAACCCTTCATTGGGCTGTTTTCTGCAATTATGTAATTTATATACTGCACTGAGAGCTAATGGGTACTTAAATGGTTTTAAAAGCAGTTTTCAAAATGAAATTTTATCAGAAATAGCCATAATAACATAGCAATAAAACCTTCTTTTGCACAAAGAAGTGTGCCTCATTTGGATGGCAATGTGTGAACTGAAAAGCAACTCTGATTCATACACACGTAACTGCAGAGTAGGCACTGGTCATGGCTTCCAGTCATAACAGAGACCTTGGCAATATTAGCCAAAGCAGATGTATATAATAGCATTCCTATTTCTTTATTTACACTATTGGCTAAATTATGACTGAAAGTAATTAATCAAGTGGGTGCACCAACTAAATTGTTTGGTATTTCAAATAAAATATTTCAAATACAGCATTTCAAATGCCAACTGCAGGCAGTGCCATGAAAATAGGCATGAAGCTGTGAGACTTAATTTTCATTGTGTTTATTTAAAACATCAACATTGCACTCCATAGCTTACTATTGAAACTTCCATGTTTCCTGTCTTTGTAGGAAGAAGTGCCAAAAATATTATTTTAGTTCTTGTTTCATCTATATAATTTATACTTATATCTCCAATTGTTGAAATTTCCCCAGGAAATAGTCACTTTATGTTAGATTTGTTTGGACTCTTGCTTAAAACCTAAATCCTATCCTTTTGTTTCACACCTGCTGAGACCCAGACATCTTAAATGCTGGTTTACCTTAACCTGCAGGATTCTCACTTATCCAGCTCTGCGAAATTCCAGTTTGGATCTTCTTATTTCAGGAAATTAGAATTTGCTGCTTTAATTGGGCCTTGCTGTCTTTGACCTGTAATTGGATAGTCAACTGGCACTTTATTTATCACTTTTCTTTCTGATTCTTCTATTTCATTCTTTTTTTTTAAATTATATTTTCACACAAGCAGTTTGCAACATTAACATATAATCATGTAAAATTGTTTGGCAAATTTCAATACTTATACAAGTAGGCCACAGCTAAATCTCAGTTAGTGCCAAGTGTTAGCACTGTGCAAACTTCCCAAATAATGCACTAAAACTTTATCTTAGTCTTAACCTCTGTCTCATCTACTTAAGTGATGTGGGCTTAACATTACAGAGAGTTTGTAAAGTGTACAAAAGTGACAAGCAGTTATTTATTTTGCTCTTTCTCTTAATATACAGAGAAGGCAACATGCCAGATTTGAAATCAAGCCCAATTAAAAAAATTCAACAACAAGAATAATAGTAATAATTTTAGAAAAAACTTACACCCTGTTTATCAGCTGGAGAAATCATAGATGAATTCATATTTTAGGTTCAATAGCTGACTACAGTTACTTATAGTTTGGGAGGTTTGTCAGCAATTTGAAAATTTGGGAAAATAAAAAAAAAATCTGTCTACAAACCCTTATAAATTTTAAGTACAAAAGTAAAAGAAATTTTTAAAAATCCAGTGACTATAAATCACTGTGATTTTCACAAAATTTTAATCTGTTCCAATAAAATTTACTGGTGAATTAATTTTATTAATTAATACAAAATTAATGAAAATGTAAATGTTTGTCAGGCCAGAAAGACCACAGCAGCTTTCTTCAGCTGCATGTAGAGATATGAGGGATTGTGGAGAAGGCATATTGCTGTTGAGTGTTAAAAAGCAAAGGAAAAAAACCCCAAAACTGCTAAATGTAAATGGAGAAAAAGATAGTAAATTGAATTATGACACTTACCTTCTGGGGCAGAAATCTTGCTTTTATGCATTCAACAATTTTGTAATGATAATGTGGAGTTTGTTCTCCATGCTAAGGGGACAAACTGAAAATCATATTCCATAATGTATTGCTTTGTTTTGCATGTAAAATCCTCCAATGCAACCTAATTTAGACATAGAACTTTCCTAGCAATTATCCTCCAACAATTTAGGAATAGGTAACTAGATTGACATTTTGTTTAATTATCCCTATTAAAATGCAAGCTTGTGGTATATTATTGTAGTAAATTCTAGCAATAAATGAAATGTGTTGGTGTTTCTACAAAAAGAAAACCTCTTTCTTTTTGGGTGACAATTTACATCATAAACATAAAAAGCCTATGTCATTTGGGCCTGTAATAATAATAACAATAATAATAATAATAATAATAGTAATAATGGCAATATGAATTATATTACTATCATCTTATTAAAAGTTTTACTTGCTCATACCTGGAAAGGGTATGAATTAGCATAGCTTAAAATGTTGTTTTCATCCTTGTTTCCAATAAGCATTCAGAATACAAGGTTAAAGGTCTGTCATTTTCCAAGTTAAGCCACTCCTAGATGCCAGAAGCAGATTGTTCTACATTTTTCTGTGGATCCCATTGGGCTTCTATCTGATCTGAAGATTACCAGTATGGATTGTGTTTTACAACACGATCATATTGGCATTTTCCAAACACCTTAAAAACTTCAAGAGACTCATCAGCTCCTGCATTCATTTTACCATGTCAGTCCAGGATTTTTCTTGGTTTTGCATGTGTTCTGCTATAGGTAAAGCACTGCAAGACGAAGTCTAGCAGCAGCATAATTTGTGGAAGTTCTTAAGTGCTTTTAGAAAATGGATCCATTAAAACGGAAATTATTCCTGAGGACCTACTTCCTAAAATTATTTTTTATAAAGGGCTGTGTCTAACATAATGAATTTCTTGTGCGCACAACTTTTTTACTTTGACCCAAAGTGGCTTTGCTCTGGAAGAATGCACCTGGAGGTTCTTTTTAAATAGTGATGTACAAAGAGTGATTGCTTCTCTCTTTTATCCAACAGCCCCACAGATATCAAGGCACTCTTCTAAATGCACCTGAATAAAGTTCTGGCCCTTCCCTGACTAGGAGAGTCTGAGGATATCTCTTTTGCCTACTTTTATCACTGAGTTCATGAGGGCATTTTTGGCAAGATTCTTCTCATGTCCTGCATTTAAAGTTTTCCCACTTTGCATAGAGTAATTAAGGATTCACAGGGCTAGAGCAAGCAAGGGGGAGTGACTGTATAGCACTACAGGTAGGATTAGTGTGCTTAGACAGGTGAAACTCTAGTTTCTCCTCCAAATAATAGTTCACCATGTGGTCAGACCCTTCGCACATTTTTGATCTTCAGGTTGCATAATAAATTACATACTTCCAAAAGCTTTAATCTTTGTGTAATATCTATTGCTCTAGATTAAAAGAACAGAAATGGCAGGATTTAAGGTATGAACATTAGGTACAACATAAAAAATGACTGGCTTGAGAGGGTTTCCGATGGATGTTTTTATTTATATTTCAGAAAATGCGTAGATTTTGGGGAAAAAGAAATTACCTTGCCTACATTTCAGTGCATAACTTTTCTTACCAGTCATCAGTTGGTTGGACTGGGGTCATAATGTTTAGACTGAAAATCTTAGTATGTTGCACTTTTACTAACCCAGAGAAATCTTCATTCTCTGCACACTTTCTTTAACTTGTATTGATTTTAAAACTAAATCAGATATGACCTCTTTCCTCACACTTGGGCACAAAAAATCTCTTGGTCTCTTTCCTTCTGCCTGTCAGACAGCTTGTGCAACTTCTGTATTCTTTTCAAGCAGTTTGTCTTCCTTCTTTTCCTATCCCATCCCTATCCCTATCCCATGGCATCCTGTCCTGTCTTATCCCATAAGGTTTTTTCAGAGAAACACAAAAGGTCTTTCATTTTCAGTCAATTTTCAATATATTTTCCATGTTCGCTAACTAGTATTTTCTACAGTCTCTAATTTGGAAGTATGCAAACTGGGAGCCTTTTCAGGAAGGGTGAACATACCCAGACATTTAATGATATAGTTTAAACCAGAAAATCCACCAGGGGCTAATTCCCAAACTCTCATTTCCCTCAGTCTTAATTCCAGTACAGGCAGTTGTAAATCCGACTTTCCTTATAGCAGATGAGTGATGCTCTACGGATCGAAAACTCTTTATGGGTATATAAGTGAATTTCCTTCTTTAAAAAATATCTCTGTTTGTTCCATCCTGCTGACTAGCATTCACATTTTGAAATTTAATAATTTAAAAGAATTTCCTGTCACAGATACAAGAGGTGGAAATATCTTTTTAGATAAATCCTGAAGTTTTGATATACCCATATATTTTAAAATAAATGATGAAATTTTGACATACCCAGCATGTAAACTGTAGTAAAATAAAGTTTTTCTTATAGCATACTCTTTTTGCTTGGGTATACTTTTTTTGTATCCTTTATTTCGAGGGATCAGCAAAATTAAAGTATTCCTAAAAGAAATCAGCATACTTCTCCATCTCTATTTCTATATATTTTCAACTTTAAAGATGAGGCCTAGGGAGACTGGTAGTGTCACTGTGCTATCTACTTTGCGAATTCTGTATGGTGATATATGACATGCAAGGAAGTAGGCAGCCGAAGATAGAGAAAAAGATTGGGAAATTACTTTCTATATTGAACTATGCTATGCAGTGAACACTGATTTTCTGTTATATCCTGCAGCTATCTTGTCATAATAATTTTTTTGGTAAGTCCTTTCCTTTTGTTTCTAGATTTTCGGAGACTTAGCAGTCTGCCTGAAAGAAATAAACGGAAAGTCTGAAAATTTTTCAGTACAGTATGAATGCCGATTAATTTTCTGATGTATTTTTAGTCATGTTCCATTAAATATGTAAAATGATGAGTCGCTAGTATTGGTGAGAGTGGGAAGTGGAATATAATTAATAGATGAAAGAATGCCCCTTCAAAATGTAGCTGCTATAAGTACACTTCGCTGATCACGAAATTTCTAATTCCAGACCTCATATCTATATTTTAGATTGACTATGCCCCAGGGCCTCAGAAGTGAGCTCCATTTACTGAAAAGTCATGGGAAGTCATGTTTATTGTCTCAGCAGGTAGCTACACTTTAGACTTAATACTAAAAAACAAGAGAAAGCAGAGGCTAGTTTATGTTATTTGGTGCACTCTGAAGTGTCCTGACTGATGTGTACGGCAGAAAAGAAAAAAGAATAAAAGGTAAAAGCAAAAATAATAGCACATACATCAGGATCTACCAAGCTTCAAATATCTCTGTTTTAAATGTGTAAACCTAAGTTCTTCAGTGTTCGCAAACACATTTGCAAGTGCGAACAGTGTAAGCAGTTTCCTCTGTGGAAGGAAATGTGACCAGTTTAACACACAAGAAACTGAGATTTTGTGCAGGCTGTAAGCATTTCAGCAATATCCTTCAGACTCCTATCAATTCTCTAAGCATGCAAGTGGAAGGATTTATGTGTTAAAATTGACTACAGTAATGAAATATTTTGTCTGAAAAAAAATTCAGACAGGATACTTATCTCTCCGAGGTTGCAAAGCAAAACATTATGCCAACATATTTAATACATGTAGGCAGCAGCGAGGCAGCCCCAGACAGCCTGCTCTCTTTTTGTCACATAGTGTTCGTGGTGCCTAATAACATTGTGATGAAGGGGCTGCCCTGTATCTGCGTAGCCATGTTTATTGCCATATGGTAGTTCCCAAATTACACTGTGCTCCCATGTGTCGGGATGGGCCAGCACGGTCTGGCTGGCTCCCAGCACCGAGCACTTGCTAACAGGGCTGGTGCAGCTCATGGTGCAATATGGCTGCGTTTTCATCGAGTTACCTTTCCTGACAGCTATTATTTTCTACAGTTACAGAAGGACTTCTCTAGCTTACCTCTATTATTAATTGTTGTACATCCCTAAAACACATTACCCATGCTTCTGCTAATAATGCTTCCCTGGGGCATAATACTAGCTAATTAATCCATTAACTAATTAATCCAAATCTTTGAAAAAGTTCATTTGAGGTGTCCCATTAAGACTGTCAGTCATATTAGTTACTCTAACCCTACGACTCCCAGGCCTGTTGCTAGTATTTCTGGAAGAAGTAGCATATTTAATTTTTTGAACGTGAGT
Organism: Pyrgilauda ruficollis; assembly: GCF_017590135.1. Lineage (NCBI taxonomy): Eukaryota > Metazoa > Chordata > Aves > Passeriformes > Passeridae > Pyrgilauda > Pyrgilauda ruficollis. The sequence continues at coordinate 9,130,574 of NW_024519207.1, read as the reverse complement.
CTCACAATATTGAGTGGGCTGAACCAGGAAAACAAACTAAGCTTGGACCAGCACTCCAAATGATGTGTGTGTTTGTTATGATTCTTAACCTCCTGACCTAAAATAAACAATGAGCCTCACCATAGTTTTTCTGATAGTTCCATAGACTTTACTGGATTTTTTTTGGGCATAACTAAATTGCTGTATCTTTATCTAAATTGGTGTAATCCAATCCTGAGGTGATCTAACAATTTTTATAAGCCCAGCCAAACAGTCCCAGTATGTCAATATGTTCATACTGTATCTGCTACATAAAGGTATTTATATAGCTCTAATAAATTATATTATATACTAGATAGCTGAAAGTTTCTTTATAGGCTAACCTGGTTTCTTGAAAAATTAATGAATTTACATTAATTCTTTGATATGTAGATAGTTAAAGTATAGTGCAATCAGTGATGGTGACATAACCTTTGTTATGGCACATATATGGCTCATAATAAAACACTAAATCTATGAGAGTAAGGAATGCCTGTCTGTAAAAAGAATCACTTGCATTTTGCAATTATTGAAGTGTACACAGAAAACCATAATTGCATCTCTTCATATTCTATTATATACTGTAATCCCACAGTGGATTAGCACCAATATAGTTCACAAAGTATTTCCAGAACTGAAACATACTAGAAAAGTCCGAAAGCTTGTATTAGGTCTTGAATTCACGAGGGAATCTTAGTCTGCTATTATACCTAGCACTTTGTAAGCTTTTGTTTCTTAAGACTAGAATTGTAAATCATTTTGTGAAACAGAAAGATGTTAAGATTTTATAGGTGTTGAAATTTATTTAATAGTGTTCATGAAATATCTTTATGTCATAACTAGATCTTTATGAATAACCTATTTTTAGCTGAACATAAAAGTCCAGACAAAAGCATAAGACAATCCTCTCTGCTCTTTGCAGCATTAAAAATCTGAAAAAAAAGATGTCTCACTGAACAGGGGATTTCTGTTGGCTTAAGTCAATTTCATTTTTTCATATAATTGTCTTTTTTATTTCAAAAGATATACTTAGCAACATTTCTAGATGAATAATTATAAGAAAAAAATAGGAAAAATGGGATGGAATTTAATGATTTTTCTTTGCAATATGTGTTCTTGCATTTTCAAGATTAAAAGTATTCATCAAATACAATTTAAACTCATTAAAGATTTCTAAGTTCTTCCCGGATACATGTCTGTTCACACAAAACATCCGCACAATTACATGTTGTTATAAAATGCTTATGATTACAACCCAATCCACTTATTTATTAAGTCCTATTCATAAAATTAAGCCCTCAGCTTCAGAAAGGAATTCAATAGATGGAATGCACATCTTCTTTTCAACAGAATCAATGAAAAACCATGAAAAGTCTTGTTGTGTCTGCAGTGATTTTTTTCAACAATGAGCTGTCATAGACATTACTCTACAAATGCTCGGCACTGCTTTTATTTTCTCTAGCTCTGTGCATTCTCTTGAAACTTATTCTGACACAAACACCTGATCCATCCTTAGAATCCCTTATAGCCTTCATTTGTTCCTAACCCATTAAATTTAAGTGTTAGAGATAATGGGTGTTTTTTCAAAAGATATTTAAAAGGAAGTCATGGTATGGTGCAGCTCTGACCTTGAGTCACACCGTCGGGAAAAGAGCTGAGTCCTGGCTTCTCTTCGCTTGGGAGGGGTCCTAAACCTGTCTTTCCATGAGGTTTTGTACCTGTCATGCACACCACTGATCCTAGTACTCACCTGATGACTTGAACTGCTGCCCCCACCCTGTAATCACCTCATCACTGTGGACTAGCCTGGCTCCTAGATGCTGGCTAAACTGGCTTTCCATCATGGGGCCTGCTCTGCTCACCTCATCCAGGGTCCATGTCCTTTGCCAGCCAGGTCCCTGCCCTGCCATCCTTGCTTGCAGCTCCCAGCTCCCAGCTCTCCATCCACAGCAGAGAACAGCCCTGCTCCTGTCTCTCTCTGACAGTGGGGCTCACTTCACAAGACCCTAGTTCTGTGTTGCTGCTCTCTATCAATTAACATGACTGTATCAAAAGACATACACTTTGCAGAAATAAGTAGCAATAAAGAAAATTGCAAAGAAATTTCTGTTGAGGAGTGGTGGAGCAGCAAAGGGAGCTCTAGACAGATACTTTCGTGTGTTCAAATGGCTAACCCTCCTGTGGTCAAGACATCCTTGGCAGGAGTGAGAGATGCTTGCTGTAAAGAGCCTATAGGTTACAACCCTCACAGATACACGTTGCTAAGGGGAATTTAAATACTGGCAGAAAATTACTTGGCATAATGAAAACATCACTTGATTATCATTCATTCAGTAATATTATTTTCATTAAGTAAATGGAAATTTCAAGAGCTTTCATGCCTCAGTCTCTCAGAAAAGAACACTGAAAAGCTGACCCTCAGCATGAATGTGAGCTAATAAAAGCTTTCCCAAATTGGAGGTAGGCAGTGGTGCCTACCAAGGTGATGTTTGTCACTGTTTGAATCGACCTTTCTGTGAAGCTTGAAAACCAATTCACATGTAATTGCAAAAGCTGCCTTTTGGTAATATCCTATTTTATTGACAAAAGGGGATGAGGTCAACTCATTTTCATAACAATCAGCTTGAAGAAATCCTTAAGCACTCTATCAACTATAGTTGTTTTGCCATACAGCCTATAAAAGTATTACTGAACTTAGAACAGGCAATAAGAAAGGAGAAATGACAAGCTTTGTATTAGTTTTGCTGTGGCTTTTTTTAATAACTCTTTTAAGAAGCTGCCTAAAAGCCTAACATTAATGAGCAAAAAAAAAAAGACAAACAGCAGAATTTTTTCCTGTTCATTGATCTAGTCTGGGTTTGAAATATTGCTTCCTTTAAAATCAAATAGTTCTTCTTAAATCCTTTCACAAATGCAACAAATGGAAAAAGAAAGAAAAATATACAATGCAAAGGAAGGAAGCAGTTTTCAAAATCAGACATATTTGAAAGGTTCCTCTCTTTTGTAGCAATAGCTACAAACATCAGCAATGGCTAGTGACAATAGATGATAAGTGATTGTCATGAGACCTGGTTCTGGCTTTGGTTCACTACTTACAAATATGGTTTCAGAGAATTTATTCTTTTATCTGATTTTGGATTACCCTAGTTTGAGTCATATTTTTTACTGATTAGTTAATGCTTGTGAATGAATAATTATCTTGAACAAATTACTGCTTATCAATTGTTCCTAAACAGGTCACTACAAGTTATTTGTAATTTTCTCCTTCAGTTGCATGGATGGCTATCTATGTCAGATAACAAATTTTTTGGTCCTTGTTGGAATGCAACAAGCTTTCTGAACTAATGTGCCTGACAACAAAACCCCATAGTTTTGATTCTTGTTATTGAGGCCGGTTACAGTAGATTGTTCCTTGAGCATACAGAACAACAAAGGTAATATAAAGACATAGGATACTTTAGGATATTTGAAACATTTTGGTGACTTCCCTTAGCCCAACACATAACACCCTTTTTAAAGGATCCCATATTTAGAAAATATATTATGAAATTCATAAACAGATTTATCAGTGGCTGTATAATAATTTATTCTCCTTTGTCATATTCAAATACCCAGCAAGAATATTTCTCACACAAAAGCTGAGATAGATGTGTTTTCTTCACCTGCTTTTTTCTGTATCTGAACTGAAAAACCATACTATTTAGGAAGCTGCTGTGTCATTTCTCTGTCTTATAAACAGTAAATGAATTTTGAATAGCGGCCTTAGAAGGGCATGGATTGAATATTCTGCTCTTTACTTAGTGCCATGTTGTCACCAGTTACTCTCTATTCTTAGCAGCATAAATATGTACAGTGGCCTTTGTCTCTTATCAAATGTGTTTATGCCAGGTCTCTTCTTTAGGCTTTTAGGGAACATCTTACTCCTCCATGAAGTATTCCAAGTTAAATATAACCAAAATGTCACCTTTTCCGCCCATGCTTAGTTGTGTTCAGGCAATCGGCAGAACTATCAGATGCATCTTTGGTCCTTAGGGCCTCCCAGGATATTGGGCCCTCTTGAAATTTTGTGGTGGAATCATTTCAATCCACTACTTGTGTCTTCTGCTACTGCTGCTCATTGTTTACTTTGTCCTGCTTTTCTTAGATAAGATATTTTCCCTTTCCTTTTCCCTTTCCCTTTTGCTTTCCCCTTTCCTCAGTTTTTGAAAGCACAGTACCTATTTTCATATACTCGCAGATTTGTGCCTGCCCAACTCTTGTCTACATTTTTAGGTTTTGAATTTTGAATAAAATCGTACTTTCTTCAGTAATTCCAAGAACAAGCCCAGCAACTACAAGCAAAATCAACTGTCAAAGTGTTGTTATTTGCAAACATGATTTGCAAGTTTTCTTTTGCTGTATGTCCCTGGTCCAGTGTAACTCTCTCAATAAACGGGTCATGAGGACTCCAGGGACAGTGCTGCAGAAAAGGAAACTGGCTCTGCTCCAAAGTTAAAAAGTGCTTTATTCCTGCTGAGGATCTAGGCATCTATTTTTAATTACCAGTTTTGTGATTACTCCTTCAATGATGCTGCTAGCAAAGAGAGTTATTTCATTAAAACAGTGTTAGCCAATTCCGCTACTTAAAAAATAATCAACATCTCCAAAAATGTTTGTTTTAATTAATTATAAAGGGCAAAACTCAGAAAACAAGTAAATATTAATAAAAGATGGCAGTCTTGAAAAGGGCAAAAGGGAGATGAATATATGTGTGTACTATTGTATAGGAAGAGGCACTTTAAATAGAAATGTTTGCAGAGTCAGACACAACAGAATATCCATTCTTGCAAATTGTTCTTAGTAAATCTATCTAATCTATTTATTTATCCTCAGATCATGCACATTTAGATCTGAGTTCTGCTAGCTGAGTTAATAATTCTTATCTGAAAGTAATTATGTTGGTCCATAAGTTTTCACCACTGTGCTGTTCCACATCGTATCAAACTGCGTGACATCTCATCACATTAGCATAAAATGCATTGTGGTGGTGCGCAGCATGGTGCAGTGGCAGACTAGAAATGATGCAGCATTCCTAGCAGTAGTGAATGAGGAAGTGTCACTGGTATTTAGAAACTTGTGCCTACTGCAGTTTGATTACTCGCTGGAGGATTTGGGTTTTTCGTCTTTCATTTACATTTGAAGGGCTTGAACTGGATATTAACTTTTATGACTCAGATTTGGTGCTCAGGAGAAGCACTGTTAGAACCCCAAAAGCCTTCAAACCTACCTTTTAGTTACAAAAATGTGTCAGTTTTGAATTTATTGACCATCTGTCAGACTTCACTCACTACGAGCTGGCTGTCAATGTTTGTTATTTGATGCACTTCTATAATGGCTCACTGCAGGAAGCTACCAGCATCTCCATCACAGCAATTAATGAGGTCACTGTCTATCTGCAAACATCTCAGCCTATAATTATTTTTAGTCGCTATTAGCTAGTGTGCCAGATCAGATGAAAGTAATGTGTCTATAAATAATATTTGGCACTACTTATAATATTTACCTGTTGTGGAGATATTTGGAAGATTGTATCTATTAGTTTTTTTCTTTAATTTTATATAAGATGTCTCCATTTAAATCTATTCCCATTTAAAATCATGAGCAATAAAACTAACTGGTTTTCATGTAGGTTTTCATGTCCTAAAAAATATGATGAAATTTCCTTAATAATATTTTTAGAACAGTAGTTCCCCAGGAACCTCATGAATATTTCCACTACATTGTGCAATGGATTTAGTGTACGAGGAGATATAATTCTCATCCTGAGGAGCTTAAAATCAAAAGAGGCAAACTTAATTGTGTATGGGGCCAAAAAGAAGGATAAATGTTTCAGCAGAATTGAAGAAGAAGGATTTTCCTGTTGTTCAGATATCATAGCAAGAGGAATGTACTTCAGGGTTTATCTCCAGAAAATTATTTCAAACTGTGCAAAATGTCCCTTCTGAACTCATATATTTATTTTCGGTCCCTTTTTTTTGTGGAAGCTAAGACCAAAATGGTCCAGATTCAGAAAGGAGAAAAAACAGTATGGATTCCTGGGTTTTTCCCTACCTAGTGCACTTTTCTTGTAGTAACACAACAAAGGGGACTTATCCAATACACAGGTACTGTCAAGTTCAACTCTCTTCTATTCCAAAGTGATTTAACACAACCCTACAAAAGTAGAATGATAAAAAGTATTTTTAAGATATGTCAGACCACCTTTTTGTCATGACAGATTTGTATAAATTATCAGAAAAAAATTGAGTAAAACTGCAAATAATTTTGCCTGTCTTAATTTCCACACTTGTTGGACTCACACAAAAGTTGGCAATTTACACTCCTAATTGAATCATTGAGCCTCTATTCAGTATTCAAAAAATAATTTCTGAGGATAACTGTGGAAACATTGTGACACAGTAAAATACTACAATGGCATAGATGATGTACATAAAAGGATACAATAATAATCTTATAGATGACATGAAGGAGTGTTTTAATGTTTTGTGTCAAACTGACAGGTTTTTTAATTGATAATCTGATTATTATTCCACTTATTATTATTATCTTAAAATGCGACCAAAGAGAAGTAAATAGATGCAAATTATATGTTTTACCACTTCTTTTTTTAAGTCTTGAAAATAAAATTCCTCTTCAACTGCTTCCTTTAATGATGACCATTATCTTCTACTCTAATTTATTCTTTTCACCAGAATACTTTGCTGTAACTATTATTTATTATTAAACTAATCAGCTTTTCTATTAGATATGATAATCAAATTCCTTTCTTTCTAAAGCCCAGTACAGGTCCACACTAAAACCCAGGCCATTTTACTGGGGTTATAATTTCTTTTCTCACTACCAGTTCTGTTAATTTACCCTTTCTGTAGTGAAAAACCTTCACTGCACTGAGTAAACTGTTTGCCCAAGGAGCCCAGTGAGGCTTGGAGTGAAATCCCTGCTAAGATATGGGATACAGCAAGATTTCTGGGCAGAACTGAAAGTATGAGCAGAGGTGCTTGCCTATAGACCTAGCAGAGATAAAGATGGTAATAGCTAGGCAAACAGCACACTTCCCATGATATGTAGTAGGAGATTAGGAATAGGAAAAGAGGTGGGGGTAGGAGAGGAGCAGAAACCTTTTAGGGTTTAATGAGAAGAGAAGGAGTGAAAGCTAAGACAACACTTATGTGCTGGTTACTCAGCACTGGAGAGACAAGCATGGAGACCCCAGAAAGATATTTGAAAAGCAAAAGTTTTTCAAATGACAAGAAAGTGAGTGGGTTTGGCAGTTAGCAAGCCTGATGAAAGGAGGAGATGATTGTGGAAAGTGTCTGAGGAAGTCTTGCCCAAAGATCTACGGAGAAAGGCCTGAGAATTTAGTCTAGTTAATCACAGGTTAACTATATTGTCTGTGTAATGTTGTATCTGGGACTTCTAAAATCTGATTCTTCACTTGACAGGAAGTTTTTATGGTGATATTTTGAAGGTCATTTCATGTACTGCTAGAGGAAATTCTCCATATAGAAGTCATTCTAAGGCTGCAAAGAGCAGTTTATTGTCAGGAATCACTATTTTTAGGTAAGTACAGTACTTCTTGGTTGCTTCCACACCTTGATGGGAAGAGTAGTCAAGATTTTTCCTTTCTTCCTTAGCTTTTGAGATGTAACTTTGGAAAATGGAAGGGAGACATAAATTACTTTTCCTTCAAAAAGGAAAAAAAAGGAACAGAGAAAACTTGATGGAGATAATGTGTTTTCTTTGTCCTCTTTCTCTGAAATCCTGCTTTGGGAGAGATGGATGAATAACCTCCAGGGAAAAGTTAAAAAAGAAAGAAGTGAAAATGGAAAAATTGAATGTACATATTTAATTGCTCAGGTGGGTAGAGCTGATGATTTGAATGAATATTGGTGCTTCAGGATTATAATTCATGTGGGTAGGCTGGGCAGGATATAATCTTGTGGTTCCTTTTGATGGATTGGTTGATGCTTCAAAATAAAATGCAATGAAGCATTCCTTGTCCAGAGAATGTTTAACTCTCCTTAATATTTTTCTTATCATTGTCCAAAACCGGGAGAGTGAGAAAGATGATCTGATTTCCAGATGCTTTGAAGGTGGCTCAGGTTTATGTTGAAAAAGCTAGTCAGGGAAAGGTGTACTTAAGAAAAACCTTAAGAAAAACCTATTAACTGGGATGGTGGCAGAATGTTTCATGCCACCTTTTTGTACTTAGAAAACCTCCAAACAGTTCCAGTAGATTGTACATTCTCACTTTGCTAAAATAATTTTAGAAGGTAGCACATATAATACTGAATCAGTCAAAGGCACAGTTCAATCTCGAATGCTACCCCTTTTCTTAATTCTTTTTAACAGTCTATTTGCTAGTACAATGTCATTTGTGAATGTTCATAATACCATAGCATTAGTATTTTTGTTTTAAAGAATAAAATTCTTGTTTCATCAAAAGCTTTACTCTGTAGAGCTGTAGGAAAATTGTACAATCTTTTTCTCACATTTGCTATTTTTATTTGTCTTTTAGTTTGGTACTGTTTTCCACCACACAGCTTTGTCTCCTGTAGACTGTCAAATTTGTCAGGATTCCTTATTTGTTGGAAACTTTTCAAGCAGAAGGGTTATTCTTCTACTAGCAGCTCTAAAAATATATCCCCAGCAGGTATGACTTGTATGATGATAACCTAGGCTGCAAGAAGGGACACAATTGAATAACAGAATACTAAATAAATAAAACTGACTTTTCTTTCATCTGCACAATTCAGCTGGGAGTACTTCCTTTATATGAGCTGTTGAATTTGAGTAGATCCAGTCATTTATTATGACAGGTTGCAATTAGTCAGCATGCCGCTTATGTTTGCTTCAGATTCTGCTTGCTGGAACACTGAAAATGTTTGAACAAAAGAAAGCCATAGGACCTTTGACTAACTAACCTAACCACTGGTTTGGCTGGAGATATTAGTTGGTTCAACGTTTACATGAACAACAATTTTCAGGCAAAATGTTCTGAAACACAGCTTTGCTCTGAGTACTGTCCCTTCCATTACTTTATTTATGTAATTTTTGAAATCTAATTTTACAATAAAAGATTATTTGGGGTGTTTTTTTACAATTATTATCTAGCCTACAATTTCTAGCACAAGGGGAGCCTGAAATGGAAACTTGTATCTATCTCTACTATTACACAAATAATAACAACATTTAACAGCCTTTTGTCTCTGAGGCATTAAGACAGCAAATTGAGCTGCATTAACGACTAATTAGTGTTTTCAACATCTTCCCTGTGCGTGACTCAAGGAAAAGGTAGTTTTCTTGACTTTTAAAAATTTATCCTGCCTAAATATGAATATTGTCTTGAATCAAGTTGTCTTTATATTCTGAATGGGAAAATGTAAAATTTTATTTTAAAATTTGAGAACACATTATATTTAACTTGAGAAATTTCCAGCTATGGAAAGTTGTGATTTCTTTTCTCTCTATTGTGGAAAATCTGTTGTTATGACAAATATGTTGATATAAAGCATACAATGAAGAAAAGAGGGATAAATATTTTTTATATCATTTTCCATAGATGGAAACAGGACATATTGTGTTACCTATATCTGGTCATTATAGGGTCCATGCAGCTTTAAACATGTAGATTTTTAAGTGATTGTTCTGAACTCCAGCAGGCCAGCTTTTGAGGTTTATAGCAAGATGATACAATTGAAAGAAAAGCTTGATTCACTATGTTGAAGAAAATATAAAAGCAGAAAGGGGTCCACAGGATATAATGAAGTAATCTGAATTGTTTGGAAGAGATGGGCGAACAACTTCCAGAGTAAAAAATTCCCATTGCACCATGGGTATTTTTACGTGCTTGAATTTCTTAAAAATAATTGCAGTCCACTGTCTTCTTGACCATGAAATTAAGGATTTTTTCCCCCAGATTTTAGTGATATTAATGAACTTGGAACTAACAAACTACAGAATGCTCTTAATAGTGTATTAAAATTATTAAAACAAAAAGGTTATTATTAAGTGAAAGAATCCCTTTTCTTCCTCAGATTCATTACAAGTTTCTACTTCTATCCTGCCTGCTCTGGAAATTTGTTCTCAAAGCTTTGTTGCTCTTCTTAACAGCTATGGATCACATACAGTCACCTAGAGTTTAATGATCAAATTTAGATTAATTTTTTTTTCTCAAAAATAAAAAAAGAGGCACCTATGGAGTTTATTTAAGTGGAGGGATAGCCCTTGTTGACAGATCAGAAATATTATGAAGGACAGCAATATTTTTAATAATGTTTCCAGAGAAAGAATGCACTGCTTTTGCTTTCCTGTATTGCAGATAAACATAAGCCATTCATGTGCAGGAAAAAAATGGATAGGAAAATATTTTTATATTTAAGCACTAATTTTTACTTAAATCTCAAACTTCTGACAGGAGAAAATTGAACTCTCTCCAGGCTGCAGGTCTGCTGTCATTTTTAAAGAAATTTTTTTTTCCACTTATTTCCTACATGCCTTTTTAAATCTTGCATAAAGTCTGCATTTTTCTATCTTCCTGAGGGTTTGCTATCACTGTTCCTCAAATAAACAAATATTTTATAGTAATTTTTTTTTTTTAAAGTTCAGTGCTCCATCAAATATCAGTGGTCAAACTCTGATCAATTTCAATGGATAGTAAATATTCTAACAAATTTCATTATAAATATGAACCTCTGCTTTTTATTTTTTTTTATTATATATTTTTTTTACTTTTTCTGAGTTCCACAGATTCTTCTGTTCTTGCTCTGGGGAGACCATCAATTATTGGATTTTAAATAAATAACGTAATTTTGATGTGTCTGTCTCTAACATGGCTTCAAGAAGAATGTGAGATAAAACATTTGGTATAGCTCTTCTCCCGTTGATCAGGACACTTTCTACAGATCCTCGTTACATCCAGTTTAAATTGCCTAATGCTGGGCAGGATGATGAACCTAAATTTTTCACCTACTACAGTGTTCTATCTACTAGGATATAAAAGAAAATGTAGATATAAGTTGATCTTTCTAATTAAAATTGGCAACATTTCATGAGCTGTTTCTCCAAGTATTTGTGAATTATGGGAATACAGGTTGGATTTGTTCTCTATTAGGAGTGAAGCATTTGTAATGGGACTGAAGGGCAGAAAGGGGCAGTTCTGAGATGAGCAGAAGCAAAGCCATGAGTTCAGATAGCTTTTCATTCAAACTGAATTACCTTTAATTTAACATTCTGCAGTAGCAGAATAGGGGTGTTGAACTGATGTCTTATACTTACCACAGTCTTGCTTATGTTCCACCTTATGATATTCTCTCTCCTCTTTTCCTCTGCTTTTAAATCCATTGAGATAACAGTGATTTACTGCTGCTCTGACTCATAAAGATGCACTAAGAGTCTAATTCAGGAAGTCAGTAGGATTTTTGCCACAATGAATCAGTATAACCCATGTTGCATAAAATGAGCAGATATAAAGTGCATTTCAGGACATGATATAGCCTTGTACTGTCTCCTGTGATGGTGCATGGAATTCCTCTGAAGAAAGCAGCAACAGTCTTGTTTTTACACTATGTGGAAGAAACACTCCACCTGGAAACTGTAATTTTTCCTTCTATTTCTACTGCTGATTCTCCATATCTATTGGACTCTGAGTATAAGCCACATCATTGCCAGAGTTAGTCTATTTGAAGCCATACCAGCTAAGCCTGGAAATATCTGCCTTTTTAATGTCTGTCTTTGAGAACTACCAAATGCCACACAACTTTCAGATTTTTAGATTGCTGATTTCTCAGGCATATCATTCTAGGTAACTGCACCCCAAAAGACACAGAGAAAGGAAAAAAGGAAGAGACAACTCAATACAATATAAGGATAGATAATCAGTCAGAACTTAAAAATCAGGAGCAGATGTAGCCCAATTAAACTCAACAGTTTCACAGGTGTTCATAGGAATGACTTTAACATAAACCACACTTCTCTTCAGGGCTTCTTAATTTTTTTTCCTATAGCTCTTTAAATTTTATATACTTCACCAAACTAAACTAGAAAATGTGTACGGGAAAGACAATTGGAGCTTAGTTGGATATAAGTGACTTAAAATTCAACATGCTGTTTGATTTTGGAATCATGATGAGTCACATTTATTGAGGAGATGAGGGTTAGGTGAAATCACATATTTGTTTGGTTTTGAACTTCTGGCAAAAAACATCCACAATTAAAATTGTCATATGCAAGATCTGAAGGTTGCTAGAAAATGCTGGTACTCTAGCCCTAATTGGCTTCAACATGTACAATTCATTCTCAGCAGCACATTTTGGAATTTGTCATTGTCTCACTACCTGAACATTGTGCTATCAGCCAGAAACACAGCATATATGCCATTCATTCTTTTCAAGCTGGTGCTTTCCTGACTGCAGTTTTAGGAGTTTGTTGAAGGGAATAGGCAGAGTGATAATGCAAACATTTTTCATGCATATCTGTTGTTATGGTATTAGCATTAATCCTTTGACTTCCTATCATATTGCAGAATGAAAAGGTTTTCTTCTGATCAGGTGCTGTAACATCTGAAAGACAGAATCCACCTATTTTTTTACTGTATATAATATTTGGATTAATTTATTTTTCCTGGAAATTGTATAGCCCATATTTTTCCATGACACAGCTCCTTAGATGATGTGCACTTTCTTGGTAAGTTAGACCTTACTGAAGTCCTTCCTTGGATTCAGGGGGAGCTGCACCTGCAAGTTCAAAGAGTAGACTGGAAAGTATGCATGACATTACCATCTTGAACTACCTTTACAATGCAAACTTTATATTATTTGGCTTTATTTAACCTGCTCTTCAGTGCCTTATTGTTTATTTCACCAGTGCACAATTTATTTAAGAAAATGAGTTCTACCTGCCAGAATTTGTCAATATCCTCAGGAGAGTTTGGTGGCTTGACCTTGTCCAGCAGCCAGACACCTGCCCAGATGCCTTTTCACTCCCCTTCTTCAATAAGGCAGGGGAGAACAAATGATGAAAGAGCTCATGGGTGTGGTGTGGGCTCCTCCATGGGCTGCAAGTGGACCTCTGCTCACCCATGGACCTCCATGAGCTGCAGAGGGACATTTGTTTCACCAAGGTCTGCACCTCAGGCTGCAGAGGAATCTCTGCTCTGGTGTCTGGAACACCTTCTCCTTCTTTTTCACCAGTCTGGGTGTCTACAGGGCTGAAGATCTCACGTATTCTCACTTCTAAGAATCACAGGATCAAACAGGTTGGAAAAGACCTCTGAGATCACTGAGTCCAACCTATGACCCAACACCACCCTGTCAACTAGACCATGGCACCATCTGCCATGTTAAAACTTTCCTTAAAGAACTCCAGGAACACCACCACTTCCCTGAGTAGCCCATTCCAATGTCTAATCACACTTTCTGTGAAAAAATTCCTCCTAATGTGCAACCTAAACCTCCCTTGGCATAGCTTAAGACTGTGTCTATTTGTCTTGTTACTTGTTGCCTGGGACAAGAGAACAAACATCACCAGGCTGCCACTTCCTTTGAGGTTTCCTTCTCTCTAGGCTAAACAGCCCCAGCTCCATCAGCTGTTACTCACAGGACTTACTCTCTATCTTCTCTCTCTCATTGTGCAGCAGTTTTCACTATTTTGTTTAACCCAAGGTTCCAGCCCTTGGCTGTGGGACCCTCCTGTGGGTCAGGTGGAGACAGCTGGAACCAGCTGTGCCCAGCGTGGAGCAGCCCAAACTGTGCTTCTCACAGAGGCCCCTGCAGCTCTCCCTGCCCCTTCAGTATTCATGTCCTCCGTGCCGTCTGTGATTGTATCATTAACATTTACATCCCCCTTAATTAGTCAATCTTCCAAGATGAAAAAACCCATTTACCTCGTTTTGTCCCAAGAAGCAAGAGGATGACATTGATCATCCTTGTTTCCTTTCACTGTAGGTTTCCCAGGAGCCTGCCTTTGCAGTGGGAGCTCAGCAGTGTGCATGGAGAAGGTGGCTGAATGTGGGCTGAGGCTGGCGTGCTCTCCAAATGACATTCAAGGCGCCAAACTTTCCCGTGGAAAGAAGATAAAGCTTCTGGCTTTTTGCTTTGTTCTTGCCAGTAGGCAACCTTCAGTCCTGGGTGTTCCTAGGGCTGATGCTCTCACATATTCTCACTTCACAGAATCATGGAATCAATTATCTTGGAAAAGACCTCTGAGATCATTGAGTTCAACTTATAAAGAGTTGGACTGAATACAAAGTTAAGAGTTCTACTCTCTAATTTTCCAGGGTAAGGATATCTATCCAAAGTAACTTGACATCTCCATGTTAGTTTTTACCATCTGTAGTAAAATAAATGGTAATTTAAATATTAGGACACTATACAAAATAATATTTGATATTTGAACAATGATTAAAAAAATTGAGGTTTATGGAGTAATATGTATTTTTATACATATGTTATGACTCTCTGCTTTGAGGAATTCATGACAGCTGACTTTAAGATTTAACATTTAACATTTAAACATCTCTGAAACACGGGTGGCTTTTAAAAAAACTTAAAAGCTATTTCACAGCATGAAACAACAGTGAGTTTCTTATACTTTTTGAAATGTAAAGTAAAACAATTACTCAGTTAAGGAATTAAATTATTTAAGTAGCAAGTCGAATTTGTTACTCTTTCAAGTAATTTTTTAAAATTAATAAAACATTACTTAAGTAAATTTAGTGCTTATGTCTCAAATACAATGTAATAAATTTCACATGAATGAATAAGTCATTATTTAATTTAAGTGTTAATACTAGGTCTTTTGAAAATGAGATCATTTTTGCTCTGAGAGTCTGTGGCTCATCGTGCAATAGATGTTGAGCATAGGATGAAACCAGCCTCATCAGTGAGCTTCCTGAAGTAGGCTGGGTGGCAAGAGGGCAGGGGCTGGTACCAAATATGTGTAGGGCTTAGTCAAGAAGAAAGAGTTGATGGAACTGATGGATCTCATCAGTCTGCTTCACTGTACTTCCAATTTTAGGCACAGCACTGTCCTTGCTGGAGCTACACATCTTGCAGAATTGTCTTTGGGCTATGTTGTTTAAAATGAGTTCTGTTAGAACAGTGGTCACACTGCAGTGTAGAAACAATCTGCGGATCACATCAGGAAACCATTATGCTGTTTGACAGGCCCCTGCAATCCATCCACATCCCAGCTTGATCCCAGAAACCTGACCTTGGGCCAACCTGGGAGGACGTAGGTGAGACTGCAGAACTGAAAGGAACATGCTTCTGAGATTAGCATCCTCTCTAATGTGTGAGCTGCCTGATGCAAGCCTGGACAGCTCTGCAAGCCAAAAGAGCAATGTGATACATCATGAACTCCAAGGCAGAATTTTGACCACCTGCTTTTTAAGAAACTCCCTTTCATGCAGCTTTTGATACATCAACTTACACTTCCAAGTAGGTGATTTTCCAAATTGCTTTTCTACCCTATTGTCCCTCTGTGTTCTACTCCCCTAACATACTGGTTTGATGCATAGTTACAAATACTTTGTTCTTTCCTTCTACTCTGTAGCTGTAGACATTTCCTCTGGAAGCTCCAGCTTGAGCTGTCAATCTTGGCTCTTCAGCTCTTTCAGAGCAGGCAAGGAGTCTAAGCATTATAGAATTCTTTAAATTCATAGGCTTCTGTACACGGAGACTGAAGAACAACTATCTTAATTCTAAATACTCTTAATCAAAGCACTGCATTTAATGTAAAAACCTTTATTTTTTCTTTTTCTTATCCTAGTGCCCTGTGTGTAGTCAGTTAATAGCTGAGTTTTACAAGGGATGTTTAAATTATATTTAATACAGTAGGTTTTAAAATTACATTAATAAATACTATTTAGTAGGATATGATGTGCTAATAAGTTCTATGAAAAGCAATTGAGAGTTTCCAAAAATTGGTAATTAAACTCAACTTAAATTCACTCTGTCTGCTGACATACAAACTGACTGTCACAAACCATAGGCACCTCCACTCTGGTTTTGTGTTCCTGTCTACATTTAATTACATAAATGATTGCATTTTATTTCACCTTTCAAAACTCTGTATGTAACCAGGCTAGGCTGTATTATGCATGACAAGTGATACAGGGTATTTTCATCTAATCCAACAATACTCATTCATAATTACTTTTTAATTGTGTAAATGACTTAATAGCATTAGATGACAGTAATGTTATATCTTCCTGCTGAAAAATACATTATTGGTAAGAAAATGTTCAAGTGAGTGAGAACTTAAGGATCTCTTGACTCTTACTTCTCCTAGGGCTCAGAGTTTTGCAATTCTGGTAAAGGAGTAGTGTCAAAGCTCATCAGTTCCTAGGAGACAGAAAGCCAGAAGGAAATTAAATTATTAATCTGTGACTAGTACACTAGGTCTAACAAAAGCCTTCAGCTGTGCTGCTTGCTCATTTCCATCTATCTCTAAGTAAGCCAAGTCATGACCGGTTTGCAGCTTCAGGTGGTTAATTGACAGAGTTTGGTGAGCTAGCCAGCAGTCTTTCATGTATATGGATTTTTTATTAGGACTCGGCAGTCCACCAAATCTGGAATATTTACTAAAACTCTTCCATTTTAACTTTCAGCACCAAAATAGGCACATTTCCATTGGAAGCTTTAACTTTGAGACCTTTTTGGAGACCTCAGGCCATGAATGATCCCTTGCTGCTGGCCAGTGTCGCTGTGCAGTGTGCCCTACAGCATAGAAACTGCTGAATTTGGGGACCTACATCTTGACATATTTCTTTGTGCTTTCATTTCCAAGCTCCTTTGATAAGGAAATTTTCTTGGTATTTATGGACTCCTAGGTACATAAAGAGGCCTTCCTCCAGACCTCAGGAATCTTATTATTATATTACAGAAATGGAATAACTATTTCATCTTACAATCAAAATTTTTTACAGAGCTATTATATTTTTCCTTGCCTGTGTTTAATAGTGTTTTATCAGTGCAAGATGATGACGTTTGTAATTAACCTTTGAAATCAAGAAATCCTCTTCCCAATTTTTCAATTTCATCCAGCAAAAATGTCCAGGATTTTTATTATTGGTGATCACAGGGTGGGAGCATCTCTTCTATGAAGACAGGCTGGGAAAATTGGGGTTATTCAACCTGGAGAAGAGAAAGCTCCTCAGAGACCTTGCCAGCACCTTCCTAAAGAGGTTCCAAGAGAGCAGGGTAAGGACTTTTAAAAAGGTCACACAGTGTTAAGACAAGGGGGAATGGCTTTAAACTGAAAGAGGGTGAGTTTATATTAGAAATTAGGAAGAAATTCAGAATACTGTGAGGCTGATGAAGCACTGGAACAGGTTGCCCAGAGAAGTAGTGGATGTCCCATCCCTGTGCTCAAGCCAGTCTGGATGTGGCTTTGAGTAATCTGGTCTACTAGAGAGTGTCCCTGACTGTTGGAAATAGATGATTAAAAATCCTTCCAAAACAAGCCATTCTATGATTACCTGCAGATGTCTTTGCCCAAGGTAGAATACAGATGCCTTGATCCAGTATGCATTTCTTGAATTGAATGACTTGAATTAAAAATTCAACAATTCATGTAAACACATTTTGATTTTTGAAAAAAAAATTCATTAAGGTGTAAAAGTGTTTCATTTCAATTAAATTAAGAATTGTATTTCCAAGAGACAAATAATTTTTTTCTAAAACTGACTTTATTTTGATTTCCTTTTTCTTTCTGTCTATGTCATATGTCAATAAATCCCACCTTGAGAACATTAAGAATTATGACTGGGGAAAAAGACCTCAAAAATAAACACTTCTTCTGAGTTGGAAACCTCTAGCACCAATGACTGTTTTTGCATTGAATTTTCTGAAGCAGAAGAACTGAGAACAGTACCAAAAAAGTGAGCAGCCATGGGCTAATAATAAAACAGTACAATATTGCTGGAAATTCCAGCAGAGATCGTGGACAAAAAGAGTCACTTTGAAGGTCAGTTGTTGGGCAAGGAATGATGTTAGCTTATATTTTTTTCATAATGAAGAGGCTTCACATTACTTAAAAAGAATTAAGGATAGAGCTGAAGTGAAAGTTTTAAAAAACAATTATATTTGACTCACCACCTCCCAAGGTGTCTCAATGTTTTGTCCTCATTTTGTCTATGACTTTATTTCAGAATCTCAACAACTTTTACTGAATGGAACTTCCATTTTTAAAAAGGAAGTTCTTATTTCTGACTGCTTTTCCCAGTCTGCTGTGTCTTAGATCTGTGACTTGAATGTCCTTTAAATTAGCACACATATTGTGGCCAAACACTCACTGTTTTATTATGAATGTAGCAATCCCTTCGACAAGTGACTGTTATAAATATTATTAAATGATTGATATAAATATATATATATAGATAAAGATATGCACATAACATTTTTCTAGTCTTTTACTTCCTGAATATGAAAAAAAAAAGTATGAAATCTGAATGTGCAACACTCCTTCCCTGAAAACAGCTACCTGTTACCTAATTTTCTGGCAGGTGAAGCCTTGGGAAGAAATCCTACTTAGAAGGGACAAAATCATGAATTCTCTTCCACCTCACTAGGAATCATAATAAATACTCATATCCTATGGGGCAAAAAAGAAACATTAAACAATAGGGTGAGTTAATGTTATTGATAAGGCTGAGTCTGAATGGAAAACAGGTACAAGAAAGTGGAAGAATATATTAAGAAAAAATCAGGAAGACAGAACAGAAGGGACAAAGGTGAACTGGAAGTAATCTTACAATGAGGCGCCATGAATAATTGTACTTACTTCTTCATTCATAGAATCATAAAATGGCTTGGGTTGTAAGGGACCTTGAAGACCATCAAGTTACATCTGCCCCAATCTGACAGCAACATCTAGGGCCAGAATAAGAGACTGTCTACATTTTGCTTGTCACCAGCTAAGCAGTATGGCACAGGACATTATACTCAATCTCTTTTCTTCTAGTGATGGCTCAGGAGATGAAGGAAGTAGGTTAGCATCAAACATGTAAAGGGATATTTGGAGACTGGAACTCTTTCATGGTTTAGAGACACTACCTCTAAGTAAAGTCCTAAAGTAGCTCCTTTTCTTTGATACTAATTTTTCTTAAATCTGTGCTATCAGAAAGCCAGTGCCACGTGGAAAACATTATTAACCTTTGTAAAACAAGCCAGAGGAACTGCTAAAACTGGAAGCATAACTAATACTTTACATTGACTTAAGAAATCAAGGCTAGGTAGTCTTAGGAGAAATCACAGATCTCATGGTTTCAGTTTTGTTGAGTCAGTGCTTATTTTTGTACCAGTGAGAAGTTACCATGGACACACTTGTCATGACATTTTGTCCACTTCTCCAGATAATGTAAGGATTTTCTCAACTGTTCTTTGCCATAGTGAGAAATTCTAAAAGCTTAGCTGTATGAGACACATTAAATCATCTTCTTTTTTTGGTACCACTTAGTGAGATCCTTTCCAGAATGACTGGAATCTCTTTCTGGCTTTACCTTTTCTTCCAGGGTTTAGCAACCCTCTGCTTGCTCAAAACCACTCATGCTCTGCTGTCAATTGGTTTGGGTCCAAGGCCTGAGGCACAAAAGTTGCCCATTTCTGAGGCTTGGAAGATACTTGAGGTTAGCACCTTTGGCAATGCATCTTTTTTAGGAATAACCTGTACTAAACTATTAAAAGAAATTTCCAATTTTTTTAGTACACTGCTTTTGCAGCTACCAATTCCTTTTCTGGACAGACAAGAATTTACTTATTATGTAATGAATTGTGGTCAAATTTTATCTTCTTTTTTTTTTTTTTCTGTGGTGGTGGGATAAATACCAACATCATTTTTGACTGAAATTTGGAAGGACATTTATTTTTTTCCAATTTGGCCATGGAACCAGAGGCACCACAGAAGATTAGCCAGGGCTCCATCACTGATCCTGTCTCCAGGCAGCTTTACACTGCCTTAACACTGACACAGTGTTAAAGCTATAGAAAATATTTGTGAGTTGTAATGTTTTACAAAAGGGTTTGCTTTGCGGAAGATCTATATTTATTGGGAAGTTTCAGAAGATTATAAGAAGAGCAATGGGATTTTTTTTCCTTACTAGTGAAGACGATCAGCATAGGCAAGCATAAATCAGGAGAAGCTTTAACATACTATATTTTAGAGTAATTAGAGTTTTTCCCTTACTAGTGAATAATCATTTATGATTTGTGGAACCTCACATTTCTAAGCTGTTGTATTCTTTATCCTGCTTCTGTGTTTAAATATCAAATACAAAATCTATTTTCAAGAAGAAAATGCATATTCAAAACATGTGGTAGTAGTACAAAATACCAAGAAGTATGATATACATACTAGTGAGACCTATTTTATGCTCCTGCACTCCAGATGTGGCATGGAATATGGATTTTGCTACATCATCATCTAGTAATGTAAGATATTTTGTTAGGTATTCAAAGACATGGAAAAAGTAATTTTATTACTTGCCTTTTGCCATATCACATGCATATCATGCAAGTAAAATAGGTACTGATAATAGGTAAGACAACAGTCTGGCACAAAACTTTCTGAACTGTAGTTTGATATAGAAGTTTTATTTAATATTTTGGTTTAAAAACACTCATTGCTATAATTTGCCTTTTAAAATGCTCTAAAAGCAGGAGTCACAAATTTGATGCTACATTTTTGAAGTTTTTTAATCTGGCAGAAATCATGTCAAATGAAGATCAGCTCAGATATTTGGCTCAATTTTTATTTTTTTTTTTTTGTTTTACCTGTAAGGCTGAAATCTTCTTCTCACACAAGTGTCTTATTTTCCTGTTGCTTACTGCTTTTATAAAAAATTGATCGAATTGTTAACTGCACTCTACATCATTTCGATTAAATATTGGTCGTTAGTCTTACAATAAGTGCTCACATTTTCCTTGTAAAAATACTTTGATTTAATAGATTCCAACAGCACTATAATCATTAACTAAACACAAACTTTCATAAGCATGCAAATTTATGCTTTAAGACAAACCATGTTGACATGAAAAAGGCAGATGTTAGTTTTATTGTGTAAATCACCTTTAAAATGTATGTTCCTTGATTTGAAATGTAAGGTATTTCAAAAGTATTGTGAAGCTGGAGAAATAATGCATTATTATAATGCAGAGCTCAACTCTGGAGGCTCAAGATTTGTTATTCTTTATCCCACTGAGCTTTGTGTAATAAGCAATGGAAAATGCCTTTTCATTTGTGCAGTTGATAAAGTTAAAACTTCTCGATTAATACTCTTTTGCAGAAATCAGGTACTGCTATGAATATGTCTTGGTGTTTGTAATTTCTTTTG
The DNA here is from genome assembly GCF_017590135.1 of Pyrgilauda ruficollis. Taxonomy (NCBI): domain Eukaryota; kingdom Metazoa; phylum Chordata; class Aves; order Passeriformes; family Passeridae; genus Pyrgilauda; species Pyrgilauda ruficollis. The sequence goes on along the minus strand of NW_024519207.1, from coordinate 9,109,186 downwards.
CAATAATGATACAGCTGATAAGGATTTTATTTAATAAAGGTAATTGCAGTCGAAGGGTCTGGCTGTTTAATATTCCTTAGGTATCTGTACTGACAAATCTAAAAAATGTGAGAATGTCTGATACTTGACAATGACCTTCAGTGTCAGAATTTATGCAAGCCTTATTCAGGTAAGTGGTGCAGGGAATACAGTTATTCATTGTCCTGTTGACATAACATATAAAATAAGGCCTGTAGATGGTGGGTACAGTGGGCAACTGAATCTCAGTTTTCTTTTTGGCTCTGCTAATAATTATCACCATTTTGAAATGCCGCCCTTTAAAATCCATATAAATCGTACTTTCAAGCATACTGGAGGCATTTCATTATTCTGACTATATCCCAAGTCAATTTGGAATAATCAGTTAATTGTCCTACCACTTTAATGCAACAGTAACAAGCACTGCACATGCATCAGCTGCAGGATATACTGGCCATATCAATACAAGTTAAACATAACTGTGAACTTTCCTGGGCGCTGAGCTCAGCTGGCGCCACCAGTCTTAGCTTGCAGAAGGGAGAATGAATGCAGCCTGTCTTCTGGGAGCAGTCCTCAGAGCACATTAAATGTCAATCCATGTTCAGGATTTATTTGGGAAAGTCATACCAGGATCCCAGTTTAGAATTGTGGCAGGATCTTATAAAAAAACCCAAAAAACAACAACAAAAAAACCCCCCCAGATAAACGACAGTCTCCCAGTAGCAGGAAATGTTCTACAATACTGTCTATATTTTTTCAAAGTATGTGGCCTTGCTTTTCCAATTCTCTTGGACAGATTGCTGGTTGCAGTGTGACTTCTATGATTATTAGTGAGAGAAGAAGCATGCAAGGTGTTCTAAAAAGGAAAAGAAAACAAGGGAAGGAGTTGGACTCTTCTCCCATGTAACAAGCCATATGACAAGAGGAAATGGCCACAAGTGGCTCCAGGGGAGATTTAGATTTTATTAGGAAAAATTTGTTACCCAGAAGTGTTGTCAAGCACTGGAAGAGGCTACCCAGGGAAGTGGTGGAGTTGCTGGTGTTGTCACTGGAGGTATTTATTTAAGACATGTAGGTTTAGGGGACATGGCTTTGAGGTAGACTTGACAGTGTTTGCTTTAAGGTTGGACTTGATGATGTTAGAGGTCTTTTCCAACCTAAACAATTCTGTTCTTCTATGATTCATGAAATTCAAGAACTCAGGAGGAGAGAATAGAGTGACAAAGGAGGAAGAGGTCAGTCAGAGGATATACATCTGCACTTACACAAGTACGTAAGTATTTGTATATGCGAACACACTCTTTCTGAGTACCGGAGGCCAGCAGTACTGGTGATGCAAAGGAGATCTTCAGCTCAGTAACTCCCTTGTCTTTAAGCATTTCAGTAGCTTCATTAGCTTCAGAATACAGGATCTAAAGACCAGATGTTCTCTGTTGGGGATTGATTCCTTCACTGGAGGAGGTGACAAATTATTCACAAGAGCATGGAATATTTAAAAAATGTGAAGACATTTTAATGCTCACAGAGACCCTATGCATTTTGTTGAGTTTACATGCTACATAAAAAGCCAGCTGTGTCTTGTCTGCTGGCTTTCTCATACAAGGCAGGAAGAAGGAATCCTTGTGCATGAACCATCAGTGACGAAGTTAATGGAAAATACACATTTCCTCTGAAAGTTTTTTTTATCTATTTTCTCAAATGGATATGAAATACCCACTGGGTGTGGTTGTGCTGCTACTGTAAGATGTTGAAAAACAATTGAAATCAAGGGGAGATTTAAAGCCTGAAGAATTAGCTGAAGATCTTTGTGTTATTTCCACAAACAAGTGTAAGACACTTACAAGACTTTAAAGGTTGGCACTTAACACTATACATATTCATTAGATTGTTTGTTCATCTCCCCTCCCTCCACCCTTCTCATTGTCTTTCTCATGGATATCTGAACTCTTCAGGTACTGTTTTGTATTCAAGGACTCTAATTTTGTTTTGATTCTACAGTGATCATGTCCTCCACTAAGTTTATGCTTAGCTTTTTTTTTTTTCTTCAGGTGTCATTTCATTGATCAGTAAAATTGAGTTAATAGTAGCAGTGAGATGCCTTAGCTGACTGAGGGACATATTTCTATTTTGCTAACAATTTTTTTTAAAGAATTTCTTTCTAATATTTAAGACAGAGTAATCCATTGTGGGCTGATCAGAACTTTGATCCTGGTCTAATCCCTGATCACTCTGGCATTGATTTAACATTATTTTTGCCTTACTAGGCCAATGAGGATAAAACCTGTCATGTGCATTCATCTTTGTTAAAAGATGAATGAGTAAGACAGGCTTTAAAAGCATTTTAAAGAGCAAGGTGCTGGAACTGCATTCTTAATCTGCATTCCTTCCTGCTGTCTTATGGGATGTCCTGAAAATGTGCCTTTTAGAGGTCAGATAACTTTTTTTCAGGTTTGTAAAAGGGATGAAAACCATAAATTAAATGGCCTATGGGATAAGTTCAAGTGCTAGTCCATTTCATCTACGAACACCCTATTCCCTTGAAAAATTATGACTCATCAAAAACAAGAATTATATCTCATTTCTAGAACTCCAGCTAGTTTAACTCTTATCCATTTGTGGATTGGACTTTGCCATTTATAACAAAAACAAAAACAAAACCAAAAAAACAACAAACAACAAACCACAACAGAAAATTTCAAACCTCCCCTTTAAACCTTTTTTTGTTCCATTAGTTCAGGACAGACAAGTACAATCTGCTGAAATAGAAAATTCTTAAAGGAGGTCTTGATTGTGTTATCTACTGGGCCTTTGTGATATACCGTCATCTTTTATTCTACTCTAAATTAGGAGTCAAAGGATCGTTGACATAGCATGTGACATATTGTAATTAGCTGTCCAGAGTCATCTCTAAGTGAGGAAAAAAAGAGGAAAGTAATGAATTCCTTTGAAGTGCTGTGAAAAATACAAAATAACAGGGAAGAATTCTCAACATGGTCAAGCAAGCTTGTCCAGCATGACAAAAATAGAAGTGCTCATTGAAATACTAGGTCTGAAAATTGCCTGGCTTTGTGGAGAAACTACCTCTTTGTCAGTATTCTTGTTCTCAGGTGAAGAAAAGAGATCCAAGGATATGTGCTTCACACTCAATTTTCTTTATAAGTGTCAGTCAGAGTATATTTTTCTAAATGCATTAAAAATGATGCTGAGTTTTGTCATTAAAATTAAACTAAGAGAAACAGATATGTAATGTTTAAAATCACTTCTTTGTGGACATTAAGTAATGCTAGACAAACAGTGAGATTATGCTGAATAACATTGTCTAAGCAGCCTGTCACTGCCTTTTCCTTCTGCTACACAAGCTGTTTTTCCAGCAGACAGTCTTGTACAATAGATGTAGAATGGGGATTTGAGTTACAGTGTAATGTAAGATTACATTTGGCACTTGGATTAGGGCCCTTACTTCCAATTCTCCTCTGGTTTGCTGTAAAAAACTAATAAGTAGGTGTCAGATCCTTTTCTCTTTTGCAGAGGCTTGTGACAGGGATAAACCATAGTCTCCTGTTATTCTTGTTAGCTGAAGGCTCAGCGATCAGGTGCTGTACTGTTTTGCTCATTTCTTCAGCACAGTGTTACCTTCAGTTGTGAGTTGATTTGAAGTTACTTTAACATTTGTACTCCACAGAGAAGATTAGAACATTTCCATCCTTTGAAGAATTTCACTTAAGATTTTGAGTATGGCAGGATAGTCATAGCATTCCAGATCTGGAAGAAAAGTCAGTGACTGACTCATTGAACAGAACTTCGTCCAAACCAGATTCAGGAAACTCATGGTCAGCTATTGCCTGGGAATTGTGACATGTAAATTTTATATATACATGGTTTTATTGTCTTTGATATTGAGCAGACAGTGAGCCCATGCATCTGCATGTGCCTAGCAGTACATAGTACCACCTGAATGGGATTTAGAAAACATAAAAATGTTTGGGTTCAATTATCTTTAGTTATCTCTAGTGCAGAGTCAGGTAGTCTCCTCATCTAGATGAGTAGAATAAATGAGGCATTTCTAGGATGGGATTCATCTCATCCTAACCTAAACTGAACCAAAATAGAACACATGAATCATGCCACAGAAGTGTTTCTTTCTCTTCATTAACTATAGAGGGAATCTCAGCAAATATGTCAGATGATGACATCAAAAGTTTATTGTTGTTCTTCCTTCTAGCTCTCTGTGGGGTTAAACACTGGGTGCCTTCTCAAAGCATGTATAGCAGACTGAAGAGGTTGGCCATTGCATAAATATAACTTTATTTACAAGAAAAGTCTTATTAGTGTCTTTGTGTCACATTTAATAACAAAGTAATAGCCATGGTAGCCAACAGTGGACAGTCAGTTGGTTTACACGACCACAGTGAAGGTTGGTGACACCAGCATGTCTCCTCCTAGTGTGCTTCTGTGCAGCATCAAGAAGCAAGAAAGAAATGGACAGAGAAGACAGCAAGACTGTCTCAAACCAGGGCAAGAGGGATATTTGCAGCATGTCTGTGGTATAAGACCTCTCTTTCCCTCTGCTGACACCTGATATATTATATACTCAGTTGTGAATTACTTATGATTTTCATGGCTGATGGATTTAATTTGAAATCCATCATTGGCTATTTTAATGAATGTTTGCAATTCACCAGCTCCAGATATGCTGATATAATTCTTTTGCACTACTGAAAACTGGAATTGTTTCATTCCTATTATTTATATTAAGCTTAAAAATGTGTTCAAGGTGTTTCTAACTACTTATGGCATACAGTGAATCAAATTTTCTCTTTGTTGTATTATGAAAAACTCATTTCCTACAAGAAGCAGGTGATGTTTTTAGAGTTAAAATGTGAATAATTAAAGTTTGAATTACATGATGCTAACTGCTTTGGGGTGTCCCACTTGCAGTTAAGAAAGAACTGTTGAGGTAGTTTAACTTCATGGTTTGTGCTATCATCACACATCTCTTTGTTTGCTCTTCTGCTACTATGCGTCAGTGGAACATTGTTCTGCTCTCTTTTCCCAGAGTAACTACATACTGAAAGTGGGATAGCGTATAATAGTTAGTTTCATAGTGCCAGTATGGCCTCCTGAAGTACTTTTTATTATCTTGTTATTTTTAGAGAAGTTAACAGTTTTGACAAAGAAGTCGCTTATGATATTACCCTTTCCATACCAAGTTTTTATATCGACAGATTTTTATATACAATGGATAGGATTTCTGATCCATGGTTGTACCTGAAGAAATCTCATGCAAAGAAAAGGAAGACACATCAGAGATGTTTTAGGAAAAAATAAAGGACAGAAACCCCTTTCATCCATTGATTTTGATTTGCTGTTTTGTGTGCTAGCAGTTTGATTCTAAGAGCAGCAGCAGTTTGCAGTGACACACTCAGCAGTATAAGGTACCTATTGGTAGGTCAGCACTAATGGGTGTAACCTGGTGTCCTTCTTTACATCGCCCAGGTTGCAAAGTGACATCTTCTGCTTTATGGCTTGTCTTTGAATATTCTGTTGCTGATAATGCTTTCTGCTTTTTCAGCCCTGATTCTGGGTTTGGTTAAACTCAGCTGTGGTCACAAGTAGATCAATATCACAAACTATTACTCATTCTCAGGAGTCATATTAATCTAAGACTGCTCTTACTTAATTTTACAGACACCTACCTTTGAGCCTATCACTACTTGACACCCAGCTCTGTTGTTGCGTCAACACAGGTTTGAGGGGTGGGCCTGTGCAAACTTCATAAAGTTCAAGGAATCCAAGTACAGATCCCTGCACCTGGATCAGGGAAATCCCAACTACAAGTATAGGCAGGTATTATATTTTCCTCCTCAAGCCAGGTCTAATAAGCTCTCAGAGGAATATAATATACCCAAGATAGCTCAGGTACCTTTGGAGGCATAGAAATAAGCAGGATGGCTTCTGCTGCAGTGTTGGAAACAAAAAGGTTTAAGAAAAGGCAAAATAACAAACAGAAAAAACTGAGCCAGGTGCAAGAGATCTTGCACCTGGAAAAACACCTCACAAAAGCCCTTAGTTCCTTTGTTCTCTTCTTTTTCTACCCAATTGTTCAGGGGGGACTTTTTGGCTCCTATTCCATTAGCTGCCCTTAAACTGAAGTTTCCAAGGTCCTATGAGGTGGCTTTTCACCTAATTGGTGAAAGAAACTTCTGGGCTTCTTTCCTTTTTTTGGGGACAAAGGATAGTTTTGTCACTTTGTCAACAGGGGGCACACTCCTACAGGTGGGGTGGGGAATGGATTGACAGCAGCCCTGAGCAGGACTTGTGAGTGTTGGCTGAAGAGAAGATCAACATGAGATGGCAATGAGCGCTTGCAGCCCTGAAGCTAACTGTATCCCGGGTCACATCAAAAAGAAATGTGGCCAACAGGCCATGCTATGATTCTGTGATTCTGAAGATTTCCAGAAACTTATCTCCAGCTTTTCTGTACTGTGGAAGCATTCAGTATTAATTGAAAATAGAATTATTTGATTATTCCTTGTATTTGTCTGTCCTTTGGCTGATACCCAAACTGCTAATAGTTTTTCCTGTGCACATTGAGGAGAAAAACAAATACATATCAAAATTAGCACTGATTAGTGATGAATATACTGCTCATAGGAAAAGCTGCATGAACAGAAAGCAGTTGTGTTTCTCTGGCTACAGGGGGTTTCTTCTATATCGTAGCATGAGCTGCTGTTTCTGCTACTCCACATCATTGTTTTGCACAGGATGGCTTCTGAGCCCCTCATGCCATAGGGTCTCTCTTTAACAAAAAGGGAATCTGAGTTCTTTGCGTTCACAAACCTGTCAAAATTCATTACCACTGAACCTATGAAACTGCAGCATCTGGGACATTATTAAAAAAAAAAAAACAACTGAGAAAGAAGTTTCATAACAGTTGGCAGTGTCCAATCACAAATAAGATTCAATGTCATGCTGCACATTTACATAACATAGAAATCTCTCAGGTAACGCTCATTTGGAAGAAATAGGGCTTCTGTGAGCAATTATTGGTGACCCCTTCTTGAATACAGCATTCAGATTAGCCTTTCTCAGGACAAAAAAGTACATTTTTTTAATATTAAAAAGAAAAAGGGAGTAGTCTCAGAATGGAAAACCATAATGAGTGTCAGTAATTCTTCCAGTGGGAATTATTCATGATTATGTCAACATTTCTTAGACAAATTCTAGTTCTGAGAGAGAAGAATGAGACCCACAGAGCTAGGATTCTAATTCTGATTCTAATTCTAATTATGTGTGTGTGTGTGTGAGAGAGAGAGAGAGAGAGAGAAAGAGAGCCACAGAACTAGGAGCAGAAATTTTCCAGCCCATTTGTTAAAAATAAATGTATTGTATTGGTCTGACAATAAAGTTGGTCTGGCAATGAAGTTGATTTGACCTAGGAGTGATAGACAGCTCTTTCTAATGTCTAATTATATGCAATGACAAATCTACCAGGATAAAACCGCAAAGGAGGTGGGTGAAACATTAAACATCTAGTATTGAAAATGATGAACCCATTACCTTTCTGAAATACATTGGTTTTATTCTGCTTCAGAATTTAGTGGATGCTTATAATTTTTATACTCTTGCTTTGTTAGTCTTCACCCAGTTAAATGGCAGAATAAGGAGAGCAGAACTTAATCCTTGTTGGAGTCTCCCTGTCATTCAGAAGTCTTCTTAAAATTAAGCATAGTTTTTTTAACAGATTTCATACTCAGTGTGAATGCTACAAATCCCAGCACTGGCTGCAGTTGTACCTTCTGCATTAAATACACATAGGTTAAAATACAGACCTAGTTCAGGGAGCATGGATTAGAACCCATAAGTCTCCTCCCAGCTTAGTGCACTAATAATAGGCTGAAGTCTGTAACTCCCTCTTTGTAGAACAGCTTCAATAATCAGAGCATAAAATTAATTTCCTCACCGCAAGCAATCTGTGAACTTGTGGAAAGGCAAAAGATACTAGTGTGTACTCTACCAAGGCAAAAAGAGTACACAACCAGTCTCACATTTTTTAAAAATATTTTATGTAGAAAAGAACTGTGTGCTGTGGCTGCCTCTTTCATTTGTATTTTGTTAGTCTTTTGCTTGCATTTGTCTATTTGGTTTTTAATAGCATGACCAAAGCAAGTATACCAAAATGCAAATTATGAACAGACAGAGGTGTTCTCCAGACCCTTTCTTGGTTACTGACACTCTAGAAAATGGATTTGATTTGCATATACACTTCTCATGTTGTTAAAACCAGAATTTTTTCTGTGCTTACAGGTTATGGTTGTCACAGATTCATAAAATGGTTTGAGTAGGAAGGGATCTTAAAGGTCACCTATCCCAACCCTCCTGTCATGGTTAGGGACACCTTCCCCTGGACTGGGTTGCTTATAGCTCCGTCCAGCCTGTCCCTAAACACTTACAGGCATGAGCCATCCCCAAGTTCTCTGGGAAACCTGTTCCAGTGACTCATCACCCTCACAGTAAAGAATTTCTTCCTAACATCTAAATCTTCCCTCTTAGTTTTAAAATCTTTTACCTTGTATAACTTCATGCTCTTGTAAAAAGATACCCTCCCTCTTTTCTATAAACTCTTTTTAAGTACCAAAACATCTCAATGAGGTCTCCCCTGAGCCTTCTCCAGGCTGCATAACCCCAGCTCTCTCAGTATGTCTTCTGATCATCTTTGTGGCCCTCCTGTGAAAGATACAGCACATCTTTCTTGTGCTGAGGATGCCAGATCTGGAAGGAGTACTCCAGGTGGGGTCCCATGAGGGTTTGCTGTCTCAGAGTAGAGCAGTACAATCACCTCCCTCACCCTGCTAGCCATAGTCTCATGTTCTCTGGGCTGCAAATGCACACTGCTGGCTCATGTTCAGCCTTTCATCCACGAGAATGCTTAAGTGCTTCCCTTCAGGACTGCTATTAATAACTTCTCAGTACTTCTGCCTGGGCTTGCCCTGACCCACATGCATTTGTTAAACCTCATGAGATTCCCATGGGGTCCTTCTCATCCAGTTCCCCCTGAAAGGCATCCCTTCATTCTGTTGTGTCAACTGCACTGCTCAGCTTGGTGCCATCTGCAAATCTGCTGAGGGTGCACGAGATCCCACTGTCTGTGACATTGATGAAGACATTGAAGAGCACTAGTTTGAAGACAGAACCCTGAGGGACACTACTCATCATCTGCCTTCACCTGACAGAGAGGCATTGACCACAACTGTCTGCATCCATCCATCCATCTATCCATCCATCCATCCATCCATCCATCCATCCATCCATCCATCCATCCAATCTCTTATTCACTTAATAGTTTACCCTTGTTTGTGACTGCGTTGAAGTCCTTAAAGAAGTCTACATGGATGATACCAGTTGATCTTCCCTTGTCACTCCATCGTAAAAGGCTACCTGCTTGGTCAGGCAAAATTTTCCCTTAGCAAAACCATGCTGGCTTTCTTGGATCATCTTCTTGTCCTGCATATATGTGCCTTAACCTTGCTTCCATAGGGATCTGTTTCATGATCTTCCCAGGCACAGAGGTAAGGCTTGTAGTTCCCTGGATCTTCCTTTCTCCCCTTTTTTTAAAAATAGAGGTGTTTCAATTTTTCAAGTTAATGACTTCTCCTGACTTTTCAAATATGATAGAATGCAGCTTGGCGACTACATCAGCCAGCTCCTTCAGGTCCCTGGGATGTTTGTTATCAGGTCCCACTGACCTGTGCTTGTTCAAATTAATCAGTTCATCTCAAATCTGCTCTTTGCTGACAGTAGGTGGGAATTTTCCCTCCCAGTACCCACCTGGAGTTTCAGGAAGTTGAGACATATAGGAAACATGACTGCCAATGTAGACTGAGTCAAAGAACTTGATGAGTACCTCAGCATTCTCCATATATATCACTAATTCTTACTTCTTGTTTATTACAAGGCTACACTCTTGGCCTTTCTTTTCTGACCTATGTATTTATAGAATAAATTCTTGTTTCCGTTTTGTTCATTCCAGTATAAGGTGCCTAATTTGTCTTTTGAATTTGATTAGAAGGCAACATGTGGCAATGTTCATTATCATGTTGCCTGCCACTTGCTTTGTATCACTATGAACCTTTTTTCTCTAATAAGAGCAATGCCAGCGATAGAAGACTCAGAGTATTGATGTTTCAATATGATTCTATGTTTGTTTTTAACACTAAAAAGATGGTTCTCATTTTGATTATTTTTTTAAATTTCACGTTAATTTAATTTTTCATTGCCTGAAGCTGTAAGAATGTTGAGGTTTGTTACATTAATCAGCATAATTTTGATCATTTTTCTATTAGCAAAAATCAAATGTTGTGAGATATAATCCCTCCTTCCTGCTATTTCTGTAGGCAGGGGAGGGCTTGCACTTAGAAGAGAACCAGTGTAACAGTTCTGGGCTTTGTCTCAGTATGGAGTCACTGCTGACATGGTGAAGATAATAAGATTACAGGATATGATCACTAGTGTGACAGCAACTCATACAGACAAGATCAGCCTTTTTACAGCCTAGCTCTCACCCATGCTGCCAGTGGGATAACTGTGATAATGCAGAAGTCAGAAAAAGGATGCAGAGCACAGATGGTGCATAGGACAAGTGATTGGGTGTCCCTTGAACTGTCTGGCCACAGTTAGACATTAATATTGAAAGTAGAAAATGTAAACAAAAATTAAATGCATCTATGTAATGTACAGCCACATTTGTACTTAACTTGTAGACAGCTTTTACTCAGAATATGAATACTTATTGCAATATGTTCATTTCTCAGTCTTAACACCCAGCACTGCAATATGACTTCCTACCTCTGTCATTAATTTTTCTGAGTTTACGGCAACCTCATTGCCCTAAGCCTTGCCCCCAGTCTTAAAGAAATCAAATAACATGGTGATGGTGATTAGGAACATTCAAGAAAGAGAAGAAATATGTGGCTATCAGGAACTTGAAGGACGAGGAAAACAGTATTCTGTGCTGTGTTTTACCTCTCTGCCTCTCTAGGTCTGCAATAGTACTTCACAGAGATAATGTGTGATATAGTTTGATAATGCCTTTAGTGTTTAGCACAGTGCACCCAAGGGGATATAGGAAGAGTTATAGAAACAGACACAAGGGCCAGAATTCTTAATATTGTTTTGTCAAAGTGTCTAGACAAAAATTTCTGTGTGTATTAAAAGACAGGTGCCAGAATTCTTAATATGAGTTTTGTCAAAGTGTCTAGACAAAAATTTCTGTGTGTATTAATGATTTTTATTATGTTTTCCACATGTATTCCTATCAGTAGTGCCAAAACTGATTTTTGGTTTCCAAGTAGTTTAGCACTGTATGAATTGTGTTTTTGTCCATCTCTTCTGGATCTTTGTTTGTCTCAGTTCTTTTAATCTCACTTTTCCAAAACTGGCAAAAGTACCATCTATCATAATGGAGCTTGAAGGGACTGTCCAAGGGACTAAGCACTTGATTGGACAAATTTATTTATCACACTTGAAGTGCATTAATATGGTCTGAAAGCAAAGGGATTTCTTCCTTTCAGTTTGCTGATATTTCTTTTTCTCTTTGTGGGCAGAACCAAATGCCTCTGAATGATGCATCAATTAAAAAAGAAAACAACCTAAGCAAAGGCCACAGACACAGTTCCCAGTCACTTTGGGTAAAGCCTTTTCTTTTGTTCTGACCTGTTTCTCAGGAGAATTGAACAGATGGATATCTCCCAAAATAGAGACAAGTATAGAAAGCTCTTATGCAAAGAAAATGATGCAAGGAACATTCTAAGAATTTAAAATGTCTGATAGTGCTGAGAAGAGACAATGAAGGGTACAAAGCTAGGCAAAAAAGAAATCACAAATGTAATACAGAAAGATAAAATACATCTTAAAATTAAGACGGTGAAAAGGGATGCGTAAAAAGGTAGGAAAAAAAAGCAAAAATATTGAGGGACAGCAACCCTTCTTGATATGAAAGAAAATGCTTTTCTGGAGATTCATACAGCCTCTGAAAGGCAGAAATTACATAGGTGGCACACACTGAACAAGAAATGTGAATGGGGAAGTGAAAACGTTGTCTGCAATGACTTGGGACAATGAACACAAGGCAAGTAAGTCCTGCTGATACGTATCACAGAAGTGCAAGGAATTTCACAGGCTTGAAGAAGACTGCTCACCAGTGGGACCTGTTGTAGCATGGAGATCAAAGAGTAATTAACTTAATTCACTTTTTTGCTAGTTTAAAATATAAGTAAAAGTTTATTCTTTCTGCTTTAACTTCTGTTCTTGGGCAGTTTTTAGAAGGAAACACATGGATGTAAAGAACAGTGACTGGCCTATAAGATGAAGTTTAGGTAGGATACAGATCCAAATGTATTGGCTGTGGGTCTTTGCTAATCCATTTTAGCATTTCAGCTGAAGCAGAGATTGCTTTAATCCTCCATGGACTTTCTTCCTTCCACCACAATATCTGTTTTTTTCCAAGGTTATGTTTTCATTTCCAAGTTCCTCTGTGAACAGAGCAACTGCATCAAAAGCTTTCAAGTCTCTGGATTCTCATGTTCATGTCTGAGCATCCAAGCATGTTTGTAGTATCCCTTAAGATAACTAAATTTTGAATGTACATGTGTATGCACACATACATACAAACACATTTTGTGGTCTTATAAAAGGCTGGATAAAGGCTATTTTATTACCTTGGGTACCTTAATATTATCTTGACATTTACTATTTTCTGAAGTGTCTAACACAGTCTATAAATGCTATATATACTTTTTTTTTTTCTCGAAAATCTTAAGCACTCTTTGTTGGATTTGTGAGATAGAGAAGAATGAGAAGATTTTTTTTTTGTTTGTGTGTTTCCTTACTGAACCTTGTGGATCAATCCTTTTGCATGAGGGAAGAGGGAGGAATGAAGTGATAGGACAAGAGGGTAGTATCCATTTTGTTCTAAAACCTTATGAGTCTCTTGGCCTGTTTTGGACAGATTTTAGGAGAAGAAAAGGCAACATTTTCACAAGCAACAGAATTCAAGAAAGAGTCTCTAATTAGGCTGTTCCTGATTGAAGCAATACAAGATTTCATCTCCCCTTAAAACACATTTAGCCCAGGGAGAGAGACACTATAACTGTCCTAATCTATAGGAAACTAGTTAATCAAAGATTGTGCATTAATAAGCATCAAAATTTCAACTTTTTGATCAAAATTTCTCTGGTGAAGAAGTCTGATAAGACTAACAAAGATCAGGTTTAGGCCCTATAGCTGTAATAGAAGTAAAAAATTTAAAAGGAAATCAAGACACAAATTCATTAAAGGCCAGGGTTCCTTAGTTCTTCTATTTAGGAAACTACTTGTTGTCTCAATAAAGCAGCTGGTGATGGATTAGATCCTACCACATCACATTCTGCTCTATATTAGGAAAGCTGTGAGAAGTACAATTCTCAAAACTTTGATCATAGGTCATAATCTTCCTGACAGTATTTTAAAAATATCCAACACTGATCTAACTCTCTGCTTACTGAAACTGAAAATTAGTATCAGTTTCATGAACTTGTTTATTCTTGGTGATAAGCACCAAGAACTAAGCACAAGCACTTAGCAATTCATGGTAGGACCGTGGTTTGAATTTGGACTAGTAGTGAATTAGACTAATTTCCATCTGACACACACTTTATAGATTGCTTCTATAAACTAAGATTTATTCTCAGAAAAAAAGGGGTAGAGGTCCACCTGCTGCCAGGAATCCTATCTCGCTATAACAGCAGGAAGCCCAAGAAGGGACATGGCCTACAAGGACAATATTAAATCCATTAGCCTCAGGGAATGAGACTCCTTGACTAAATGGTGCTCAGCGATGCATCCACTCTGCTCACACCTCACTTTTTCTTGAGCAGACTGATGTGCCTTTTCTATGAAGCACTTGGTCCTTGGCTTCTTTGAACCTCAGATAAAAATTACTTGTGTATGTGTGTGTGCACAGGTGAGTAGGAGGCATAGTGGTGATGCTTCAGCTTGCAGAAAGTGTTTTTATGTCATAAAACTGATGCAAGTTATGCATAACCTATCATATGGTACATGAAAGATGAGATTATTTAAGGGCATAAACCTTCCGGCATTGTGACAGATGACTGGTGGGGAGCAATTCAAAGCTTTCAGGAAGATTTTCCTGGAAGTCTCTCAGATCCCATCCCAATCCTGCTCCAAAGGGAACTAGATGATTTGGTAAGTAGTGAGTGGATGAATTAACATTTGTGTAGTGGAGATGACAGGAGGGTACGGGATCAGTATCTGCTTTTGGCAGTGCGGGAGCATTTATTGCCTCTTCGTAAGTAAAGCAGTGATGGAATGACAAGGCATTGCTTATGCTAATTAGATCCACAAGGCAAAACAGACATCCCATCCAGATCCATAAAGAATCCCACTACTGACATGAACTGTTCCTTTTCTTTGCCTGAACAGTGACTGGGAGAGTCAGCATTGCCAGGAGGATGCTTAGAGTTAAAGAATAAAATGATATGAAGGTCGTTTGATCTAATGCACTAACACAGTTTTTCTTCCTAAAAGCGGTACAACCAACAATCCCATGTTTTTTACACCTGCTTATTCAGCATTTCTAGTAGGAGAGGTGTTTTTTTTTGTTGTTGTTTTTTTGTTTTGTTTTGGGTTTTTTGTGTTTTTTTTTCTTTTTAAAGGAATAAATATTTAGTAAATACATAATTCTAATCTAAATAAGTGGGTGCATCAAAATCAATTGTGTGTATATACTTCTCCTGATTGCTTTAAACTGTAGTTATTGAACCATTTCAAAATTAAAATAATTTCAATTTCCTTTCAAATGCCTTTCCATTTAATTCTTCTCATTTAAAACAGTAAGTAGACTGCCCATGCCAACTCATTTTTTTGGGTAAAAATAACAAAGCTGTACTTCAAAGGCCAAGCATAGGATGCAGGGAACAGATACAAGAGCATAATTTAAAACCATTTTAAATTTAAGTTAACTAAAATAAAGAAAAATAATGAAAAAAAGAATGAAGAGGAAATTCTCTCACATTCAATTCATCACAAAGATTCTAGAGACACAGTTTCTGGATACACAAATATTTTCTATTAAAACCACTTTTCTAGTGGTTATTTCCAGCAGGTTTTTATGTATCCAAGCATTTAAAGAGTTATTATCTTTCAGCATGTCTGCTTGTTGCTTCCACACTTACTGTTTGAACAGAAAAATTCCTAGTCTCTGATGAGACTGGTCTTAGTTAGGTGCTAGGTGCTCTCTGAACACAGAGCAGTGTCCTCAGTCTCCCTGGTACAGGATATGGCAGGAATTAATGCTGCCTGGAATAAAAGCTGCTAGTTTCATATGTCAAGACAGTTGCTCTAAAACAGAAAAAAAAATGCATCAGAAAGGGGACAATCCCAACTCTTTTGTCAAGCCATAGCCTTGTTCAAAAATACACAACCAACAACTTGCCTCAGGTTAAATATCCAGCTGAGTGGAAGCTAATAAATAAATCTTTAGATGTTCTCCAGACTTGTTGGTAGCCTGCTGATTTTCCATACTCTGCTGTGTTCCCTGGGTTATCTTCTATCTTACTTCAGCAGTTTTGAGCAGTGTATGTGGATCATAGTGTTGACTGCTTTCCATGTGTTTTGGTCCTGCTTAAGAAGTTGCTGTGCTATCTATAACATTTTTTTTTTCTACTGCAGAAATACAATTACACTTTCCATTAAAATTCTTTGGCTTTAGAAAGATGCACCTAGAAAGCAACATCAAAAGAACTCTACTGGCTGGCCTTCAATTACCAAAGTAGGAAAATTCACAGTTAGGGTAAAATTTGTGGAACTCAGTTCATCACTGCTCTCTGTGGGTAGTCTCAAGGCAATGACAAAGCATAAGTACGCAACATGGCTTTGATTTTTAGCTGTGCTGTCTACTTTGTTTCAGTCAGCAAAGTAATATTCTTTTCATTAAATATTTAATTTGAATTTTCCATGTTTAACTGCATTTTTTTTCAACTTGATAAAAAATCTTGTTCGCTTGGGGCCATTATAGTTGCACTACCATTTTGTGCTAAGTCTGCCTGTTCTTTTTCTCCTTCTTTCTCTCTCTCTTCCTGTCTCTCTCTTTTTTCTTCTCTGTTCTTTTCTTTTGTTTTGTTTTTTTCTTCTATGTCTTCCTTTCTTTGTGTTTCTTTTCCTTTCCCTTCTTCCCTTCTTTCCTTTTTTCTTGCCTTTTTTTAAACTCATCATTCCTCTCGTTCTCATTCTCTCCCTCATTCTTCATTTGCTGCCCATTCCTCTTAATAGGCCACTGTATGTCCAAACATGGTTTGAAATAAAGTATTAAAGAAGTAAATTTCTTAGGAAGGCATGCTCTCCTTTCTGTTCTTCTCTATTTTATATTCTTCTTACCTCCAATGAAGCTACTTGACACATGACTCAGACCTTCTTGATAAAGGCTATTTGAAAAAAAAAAAAAAAGATAAGGAGAAAATACTCCAGAAAACACTTGATGCCAAGTCTGTTGATGCCAACAGTTCTTTTTACACAAGAAAAAGAGAGAGGACTGGAGACCAGCAGGATTTTAGGACTAATCTAATTTATTTTTCAGAGCTTGACTTTCTTTCCTCATAACCTGCTAATTTTTTGTCTCCAGCAATGTCAGTAATTCACGGAAGAAAGCAGATACAGAAGTGATTTTTATTAGTCATTTGGTAAATCTGTGAATGACTATGCCTGTCAAAGGCTTCTCTGTATTCAGACTAGCAATAATTTCTTCTGCATTAAGTAGTCCATTTGTATAAGTGGAGGTCATTAAAGCTCCTATGAGAGCCTCATGGATTAGATTTGGATGAGTTTCAGTTGGATATGTTGCTATTCCCCATGTCAGATGTGTAATATTATTTCTGAAAAATGTTTACAGCACTGGAGATAAGGGAAGAAGGATGGTATCGTCGTACCTTCTCCAAGGTTTTGCATAACTCTGATAAGGATTTACTTTATACACTGTATTTCATATGAAAAAGAAAAAAAATCCCCTTATATTTATCTTCACACAGTTTTCAGATAAAATTCAGTGCAATGTTTTTACAAAGTTCCTTAAAATACTCAGCCTAAGGCTGAAAGAAGAAACAAAAATATTTGAGGTTATTGTATTTTTTTTTTTTGTACTTCAGATCTGAAAAGATCTCCAGTATCATTTATGTATTTTTGAAGTACCTAGCTTATCACCAATTCTTCAGTTTTTGAGGAATGATATCTTAGATTCTTGGAGATCTTTCTCAGATGGATATTGAGAATTGTGTGCAGTAAAAAAATATCCTTGATATCTCTCTTGGCATAAGGAGGCTTTGAAGCAACACCAGCTATGATAATCCATTTTTGGGACGTAAATGACAGTAAATTTAACTGACACACAACTGGGAACTGAAATTTTCTTTTCCTGTATCTGAAAGCCTCCCAGGAAATTATGGATGGGAGATCTAAAATAAAAACAGGTATTCAAATTACTTTAAAGAAAAAGGTATCTGTCTTTAGTATTTAATCATACCAATGCCATTTCATTTTCCTAGAAAGATCGTGTATGAAAATGTTTTTCATGTTCCTCATAGTTTTGCCTAAAGACAATGTCAGCTCCAAAGAGCTTGTCATCTAAGTAAATATGAGAGATACACAGAATAGGGAATAAATATTAGCCCAGCCATCTCATACTTCTATAAAACTGCACTTTATGGGCTGCTGCAGATGACTTGCTAATTAAGGTCCTCTACACTTCACAGATAGACTCTAGCATAATACTAAACCTTCTAATCTCATAGCTTCATTCATCTTCATCTACACCCACTGATTTCTCCTTCGTTTTTCTACATTATCTTTCTCAAAGAGGTGCAGGGATAAAATCCACTTTTATCTGTTCTATTGCCAAATTGAATGACGTAGCAATCTAAGACCTATTGGCTTTCAGTGTATCTAAAGCTCATAAACATATTTTAACAAGTCCTTCTTGGCTATTCTTCAGTCTCACTCTCACTGATAAGTGTACCTTAAGATTCCCTTTGGGGCTGAGTCAAATGATTTTAGAAATCTAAGTTTACTGGTGAAACCTGAAGATTTTTTTCAAATTATAGAAGAAACAGTTTGGTGTCCAGGAAAGTGATTCAGACAGTCCACTCTTAAATGCAAAAGAACAGCTCATAAAACTGCCTTTAGGAACAACTGAATTACACAAAAGTCCATGTTTCTTCATTTTACAACAAAGATTGCCCTTGGGTTGTGTTGATAATAGTATATGAGTACAATATATTTGTTTAGATTACTTAGTAATATTTAATTATTAATGTTTAGAAGGAACAGTGTCTCAATTATGTTAAAACTTCACTCTCCCATACAGCTCACAGGCTTGTTTAGTAGTTAAGAGAGGCTGGGTACCTTTCACAGCAGTAAGGCTAGAGTCAAGCATCCTCTTTTAGGAGACTAAGGATATTATCTAGTATTCCTATGCTTGTTGGATCCAGTGCCAGAGAACAGTTCTGGCCTCATTTAGTTGGCTAATATAGGTATGTCCCACATTAACTAACCTGTGCTTTCCATGCATACAGAGGTGCATTGTTAGATGCAACGTGTTTAGCTTCCTTCTGAGATCTACTGTTATACATTCTTTTTGTTAAAGAAGATAGCTAAATTTGCTAAATTCCAGAAGTGGGTCTTCTGGACAAACAAGACTTGCATACAAACACATCACAGTTGTCCAGTTTCTCAAAACAAAGCTGGCAGTGGAGCAACTTCTTACTTCTGCCTAATTTCTGCATATCAGACAAATATCTGGGGCAGTTACCATTGAGCAATAAACATGAGTTCTAAACCTCCTCAAGATTGTATTTCCACTCCATTAAAGATTTCTAATGGTGTGTATGGCAAATCTCTGAATGAATCTGCTGAAGATGAAATATTGCGAATGTAGAAATGTTTGTTAGAGTCTAGAAAAAATCCTTAGAGTGTATAGCTTGAAGGAAAGTATAACCCAGGTCTAACAAAGGTTGTTAGAATTAAGTTTTTGAATCCCTCAAAAGGGCAGGTGTTCAAATATGATTTTTTGTAACTGATTGCTCCTGGCAGTTGTCCTGATCAGCATAACTGTGAGATCTATCTTTCTCTTAGTAAGCACTACAAGCCTAAGTACCTAATTCTAACATTTCTTATGATTCTGTGGAGATGAAGCTTTTAGTTTCCAGTGTATTGTGGTGCTCCCCTCACCTTGGCCAGTCTGCCTAGGATCTCTGTAGTCAATAGAGAGAATTAATTTGAAGGTGCATTTATCTTAGTTTGTGTGCATTTGGTCAGAAGATTCACAGTTCAGAAATGACAATTCTCTTTACTATTTCTAAGGAAAATCTAGCTTAGATTTAATCATTTAAATTCTAAATACTTTTAGTAGTTCCAGTCGCTTTTTCTGAATATGGTTACAGATACCTAAAAATGTGACCTTAAAATGTAAAGAAAAAAATACATTTCCTGAATCTTTTGTGGCTCTTTGACAGACATAGGCTCTGACCATACTGAATAAGCTGATACATTCATTTTTGCAACTATGGGTATCCCTTCAGCCTTCAAGAATGGCTCAGATTCTTATTTGCTCATAATCACAAAACTAAAAGTAGGATTTCCTGTTAGATTTAGTTGCTGAAGTTTAGAAGATCTGAGGTTGTTTTGTGGTAACGAAAGTTGGCTTCCTAAAACTGTGCAACACTGTACCTTAACTCAGTAATAGCTTGTTGGAAAGCACCTGTGATCCTATAATTTTCATCATATTCATTAACAGAGCCTCTGTTGCTTAAATGCACCGTTAGTTTACAAAAAGCACTTTCTTGTCTTTTTTTAACTACCAGATGAGAGAGAAAATGTTTCTAACCTCCCCATTCCTATTGCCATTTCATGACATTAAAAGCTGCAGATCCTGTCAACAGAATAACTTTTAAGAAAAAAAAAAAAAAAAGAAAAGAAAAAAAGTAACAATTTATTTGCAGAGGAGGCTCTTAAAAGCCATCAGTTTCATATATCACAGTGTAGTAGCAATGTAAACACAAATGTTCTGGTTCTGGCCAGGAAAGGGTTGATTTTTGTAGAGTTGGAATGGGGCAAGGCTGCAGCCCAGAGGTTATTCTATAACATCACATATAATTGCTGGGGATGGGGAAAAGGGACTCTCAGGGAAAAGGGAATTTCCTTCTGGTTGAGTGAGCATGGCACTGGTCCTGAGCCAGAGGAAGTGGTTGGGCATGACATGGCCACACTAAGGCCATGGGCTCTTCAGTGAGAATTTTTGAATGATGTGAATCACTCTTTTTTGTACAATTGTTTTAAATATCATTGCTGCTACTGTTTATTTTCTTCTCTCCAGTAAATTGTTCTTATGTCCACCTGTGATCTCTGCCTTTTTTACCTCCAGTTCTCCTGCCACCCATAAGTGGGGAGAGGGGAGTGAGGGAGTGGAAATGTAGTTTCAGCAGGAACACTAAACTGGAGAATACCATTCCTAAAGCCAGACAATAATGTTTGCTTCAAAATATTGTAATATGAATATAATAACCAGGAGAGGACAAGTATAGCATTAATTAAATGATTAACTGAAATTGTTTATCATTGGTTTTGCCTTCTACTTGTTGAGCTACAGAAAATTGTCTGTAGAAGTATGGATAAGTGGCTGAAGAACAGCAGGAGTCCCAAAGGTGGAAGCTTTTCCTCTCATTACAACTTTGCCCCATTCTTTACAATTACACTTTGTCCAAGGAATTGGCATATAAGCCTATCTGTTTTGATAGCCTTATTTCAAACTTGAGTTACTGGTGATTTTACTAGCCAATTCTCTCAAGCCCTACAGAATGATATGACTAATAGGAGAGGATGATGAATGAGTGTAGAGGCAAGACTCTAGACTAATTATAATTTTTTTTAAAAAACTGTGAAAGTAAAGTAGTTCTTTGCCATCAGGGAAGGAAAGAAATATGAACATCTTTGGATCATGCAGTTCAGATGACTTAAGGCAATTCATAACCAACTACTAAAATAGAATATACTGTCAGCAAACAGAAGAAGTACAAGGTATGGTAACTGAAAACAGGTTTGTCAATGTATCATCCACAATTTAGTAGAATAATAAAATGAATGTGTTAAACTGTATAGTATTCAGAAATATGGGTAAAGCAAAGTTGAGAGCATGCTACTACTGTAAAGTAATCCTGCAAAGAAATTCAGGTCTCTCAAGTGAAGCTGTGTTTACCAGGTTAACTCCCTGCCCTTTTGTTTTTTAAAGAAAGAGATCCGAGAACAAATACATCTGGGCTTGACACTGAATGCCACAAAAGAAGGGCTTGACATGTCTCTGTGTTTTATCTTTATGGAATTACAGCATTTTCACTGCCTACTCTTACTCCAGTCCTGTCATGATGTTCAATCATCAAGTCATCACTTCTGAATGACTTAGTTTTGGTGTAGGTCTTCCATAGATATAGCTGTTTGTACAGTGAGGGACTTCATAGTTTGACTGTATCAGTGGTTTTTCAAGGGTCATCCAGAAAATAAACTGATCCTGTTAACAAAAAGAGACTGTATTCCAATTCAGTTTTAATTAAAACTCTTGGTGCCAGGAAACACTGTGTTGTCAGTTGTCTTCTTAATGCAATGAAGCACAAATGAGATTTGGTGTTGAAGCAAGTAAAAAGACATAAAATATGGGGAAATGCAAGGCCAAATTACCCTTTATAAAATAAGAGGCATTATATTTAAGAAATTCTTTTATTTCTAGCACTAAATGTAATATTTATCCGCTGAAAGAGGCTTCACAATACTATTTGTGCAAAGAGTACTTAATTTCTCTTCCAAATCTCAGCTTGAAGCATTGATGTGAGCTTGGAAAGATTTCCCTTTTTCCAAAAAGTCACACCCCAGCACAAGGGATTAGTTCTACACAGGTTTTTCAAAATACCTACAACATGAAATAACTAGTCCTGCCTTGGTGATAGATTTTAGGACACCTAATTTAAGGCTAACAGATTTACAACTACAATACCTAAGCATAGAAAAGGGTTTTCTATATGTGGGATGCACACATACTAGGAAGGCATCTATCTTGAATACAGTGTCACTGTAGGTTTTCAATATTAACAGTATGATGTAGATGTCAGCAGCTTAGACTGAGTCTGTATTTTGACATTATCCCTTTATGGTCTGTGCTCAGAGAAAGGAATAGTCCTTGGTAAGTTGCCATGGCAATAGATAGAGTAGACATGTCTCAGGTAGAGAAATGAAAGCAGAGCCAGGGTGTGATTCACCTGACTCTCTAGAACAATCCAGAGCCATCCTAGATATATAGGGTACTCCTAATCTCCAGCTATTGCATCAGAAAGGTATGGGATTCTTATGCATTGTGGCTCTCAGCTCCACATTTAGACCTCAGGTACATTAGACCAACTCAGGTAACTTTAAATAACCTATATTTAGGTAAATTATTCATTCATCAGACTCCTTCACTACTTTTGTCCTACAGATTTAGGTGTGCCTGCTTCTGTGTAGCTCAGCTTCTCTTTTCTGTGAAATGCCTTGCTAAAATGTTGTCTCCTCCAGCATTTCCTCTTGCTTTTCAGTTAAAACACTTTCATTTCTTTGCAGACTGTGAAGATGCTGAACTCTTTGGCACCCACACTGCAGCCGCGTGTTTCCCTCTTCAGGGTGGCCCAGCCGAGCCCGATGGCACTCTGAACTCTTTTGCACCCACACTAATATGCTGTGGACATTATTACTACCAGACAATGTCTCAGAACTCTGCTATCTTTGTAGAAATTAGTCCACCAATTTGGTGCCGTTAGGGCAAATCTAGAAAATAAGCTAGTATTCCAAATAAATATTGCATAACAATGCTTTTGTACAGCTGATGGCCTTTAAACATGTTTCGTATATACTTTCTTAGTGATCTTTGGAATTAGGTGTAATATACATGCATTCCTTTTCTCCTTTCAATTCTTGCTACCACCCCTCCTATTCTATCAGCTGTCAGCGTAATTTGTAGAATGTTTCATTGGTTGAGCACACTAACGTGAATCCCACACATTTTCATGCCTTTGATAGGAGGAAAGTAAAACATGAGCATTACTATACTGAAGAGACCACAGGGGAGAAGGAATCCCCACAACATTTTTATCATTGTGAATCAAAAAGCACAAACAGTTATGGATTCTTGTCTTCTTTAATTGAACTGGTAATTCTTTTGAGTTTTTCACATGATTTACAGATGAAATTCATGCTCTGATGTAGTTACTTAACACATGAGATCTCAGGGAGCCGCTCTAACTGTTTTGATAATGTATGAATGACAGGATTCTATCGCTGGCAGCTGTTCTACATGGGCCTTGTTATACATGGATGTGGCATTACATCCGTGTCTAACAATTTGTCCTGACAGTCAAAAGTCTTGTCAGATATTGATCTGACATCAGATTCATGTATAACAAGATTTTTGATTGACAGATGAGCAAATGTCCAGAATGAAACCAAAACCCCACTGTTTTTAAAAGCTAACACTGCCAGTCAGTAATCTGTCTTTTCTGTAGTATTTACCTACATCTACAATGTCTTGTATCTTTAATTTTGTATATAAAACCCCCTTCAAATTAGTAATATTACAAAGAATGGGTTTAGCTTTTTTATGAAATTTTAAAGTTAAGAACTGATATAACCATGTTAAAAAATGCTGTAGAAAACCATCCTTGGCAGCTACAATTTCAGTGGAGACATATGCGATACCAAAGCAGCAGGGAGAAAGTGAAAAGGCTGAGGTGATGCGTGTGAGAGAAACATGTTAGACATGAGGTTTTAGAGCCTGGGTATTATCAATAAAAATCCCACCAGTGGGATTTTTGAAGTTTATGGAAACTTGACCAGAAGCATCTCATAATTTCTGCTTTCTTATCTCTTACAATATTTATGCTATTTTGAAGAAGCTTTCTGGATTCTAATGATTAGTAAGAGGAAAAGGAGAGAAGAGCAGTGTCAGCTTCACTAAGCTTTTGGCAGTCCTGCTCAAAGGATGTTTTTGCAGCCACGAGACAGAGAGGGAATAAGAAAGAACATAAACTAGAGTGAAGAGATTAAGCATTCATCATGGAAACTACCACAACACCCACATCATTCAAGGTGTATCATCAGTAATTATTCAGGCATTGAAAGCAACCAAAAATATGGTTCATATTTTTATTGCAGTAATGCTATCTACAGCACAACCATAGTTTTGTATTCACCTTAAAAACTCACTATAGCTAATTCTGTGTGTTTTAAGCCACACTGAAGTCCCTGGTCTTTTTTTTAAAGTCCCTTTAAAAAAAAAAGGGCTAACAAACACTTTTTCAGGTCAACACTAGAGTGCAGAGGAAATGGCTGATGCAATCCATTAAATTAGTCTAATTATGATCAGTAGTTTAAGACAAATGGGAATCTTACTACTGATGTCAATTGGCTGGGGATCAAGCTCTAAGGGATCTCACCCACTTCAAAGGTTGCCTTCCCTCCTTTACTCCAACTGCTTTGAATTAATCTGATGACCCAAGGCATTCACTACAAGGATACAAAGTACCCGTTAATGTGGCTTAACTGGCTGGTTAAATCAGTTTTTTATGTCTCCTTTGTGTTACTCAACTAGTGCAACACATCCAGAACATATGAAGTCTAAAAGCTACAGAGACCGATTTTAAACACATAGAAACACACATGCACCATTTCTCCTGTGCTTATCTTCATTTTATTCAGAGTCCTAAGCCACTTAAAAACTATTAATTGAATCTTACCATAGTTCTGCATGCATTTTACTTTGAAGAGCTTTATGTCTGCTTTATGCTTCAATGAGCAGTTTTACAAGGACCAAGGCATCTTGCCTGGTTAATTCTGTATTTGCAGTTGTAGTTCTAAGACGTTGGTTTCCAATTACTGTCACTAGTCAAATAAACAGATAAGTAGACAGAACGACTGGTAAAGACAGATGTCCACAAACACAAGCAAATAGAAATGGGTGTATTTATGTACGTGCACATTTCCCTTCAAAAATATCAGATTCAGTGTTGGAACCTGAGGAAATCCAGTCAGAATATTATAGAACTGCAGAGCTTGGAGCAAAACTGAGTTTAAACTACTGAAAACCACCTTTCAGTTTTACTGACGAGGTTTGATGCTGTTATAAAACACTAATTCATTGGTGGTAATGTGCATTACATTTGTCTGCCTTAGCTCCATATGCCCCAGGATAGGGAAAAAGTAGGAAAAAACTCTTCGTCAGTGTGAGGATTTTTATGTGCTGTTTGTGTTTTATTCAGCACAATCCATTATTAATTTCTATATTCCTAAAACCTCCAGCAATGTTGAAACCAACACTTTCAACTGCAGCCTGAGCTGTGGTATCTATTAAGTGAAATCCTTGAAATTGCTACATTTGAAACCACTCTCAAATCACAGAATCTTCTAAATCTCCAGCCTGTGCATATCTATATGAAAATGAATATTTTCAAAGATATGCCTTTTTTTTTTTTTTCCCCACTAGGTTGAGAGTGGCCTGAGAGCTGGTACTTCAGAAGTTTCCAACTACCATGTGATGTGATTGAGGCTGAATTTCAGATCATAGTTTCAACAAAGAATGAAGCTTTCAGTGTCTGAGAACTTTAGCTACTTGAAATTATTAATTTTAATTAACTGTCAATCATTAATTTATATCACAATATGTTCTCAATACAGTATGTAGAAAAGTATACATTTTTATTTTGGACGTGGAGTGTAACTAAAACACATACTAAGCTACTTCAAAAACAAAAATCAGACTTTTTTTAAAGAAAAAACAACCTAAAATGTAAGCCACATCAAAATCAATAGATTTATACAGACCTGTTGCATTACAAATAGAAAGAAACTTGTATTGCACATCCCAAACAAGTGTTTTGGAATCCTTCTGCTGCTCCTTAAAGTACCCTGATCTAGCAAGGCAGCAATTGTAGTAACTTTTTTAATGTACCTTTTATGATTTCCAGATCCTGAAATAAAAGTAGGTGTATTCCAGAAGGTTGTCACAGCCTTACTTTATTTAGAATTTCTTTAGTTCCTCCGTATTGTGGGTTTTTCTCTTTCATTTTCTTGGGTTATAACATCTGTCAGTTCTGTTTTATAGGTTTGTTTCTCTACAGAAAATGGAAAAAGTAATGATTGTGCCAAGAGACCTCTGTATCATTTTATATGACCATGAAGAATAGCCATTCATGACTTGCTTGCAATGGAGACAGTGGGTCTGATGCTGGTATCAGTTATACTGATGTGAACCAAAAGAAGTTCCTCTGGAGTGTAAAATTAAAATGGGATTCGAGGAAAATATGTTTCAAAATCAGATATGATATAAAAGAAAAGTTTGTGAAAGATCAAATAATGCTTTTAATAAATAATTTTAAATTAATTCTGAATCTCTATTTTCTCCACTTAAAATATTCTAGTTGGCCATAAGGGGAATAACACCCTCTAGGCCTTTCACTTTCTTTGGCAGTACCAGATTTCTCATGCCTCACTATCTATCCAAGCTGTGTAGTTTTCTCACAACAGCTGCACATGCTGTCTTGAGTTATTAACCCCAGTAGGAAACCTGAGGAGCTGCTGAGTAGCTTCCTCTCCTATAGGGTTTCTACACTGGTTTGTTGGGCTCCTGCATGGAAAGTGGATGGTTTAGGAGAAGCCATCTTCTTAACAAGGACTCGTGAGAAGCTTGGTTTGGATACCAGCAAATGTCTACTCTTCTCATCCTGTTCCAGTCTGTGTTTGGAGAAGAGAAAGAAAATAAAGTTGAGGGCAAAAAAGAAGAAAAGGTCATCAAAATATGTTCTGTTCTGCCCCACACAGAGTGGGTTTTCTGTGAAATTTCTCTCTGTGTACTGTATATCAGTATAATAGTGGCAGTATTACTTCTATAGATTGGGTTGATAACTTCAGAGAATAAGTAATTACTTTTGGGGTATTTAGATCCTATAGTAATGGGTGTTGACATGAACTGATATGCATGTTCATTATGCAAAATTTGCTAATTGAGCTGTACATTTGGCCAGCAAGTCAGGCAGTGTATTACCTCTTTTTCAGTAGCTTGAAGCAGAGTACAGTTAAAACATGGGAGTGATAAATTGTCTTATGAGACAATGAAAAATCTTTAAATTGATAAAGAAGCCAAGGAATTAACCTATAAGGTAGCTTAATTTCCTACTACCTCTACATGAGAAAATTTACATTCAGTCAGTTTTGCAAAGGATCTGGGTTCTTTCCCACTGATGGAAAAGAAAAAAAATACAGTAGACACTATGGCCTCCTTGAGTATTTTACAAGCAGCTGGTGGATGCCAAATTGCTGAAATTTGTTAAATCTATTACCAAGGGGCTTTATTTTTAACTTTTTAGTCTAGATACTGGTCAAATGGGCACGCAATCTGTCCATAACCAGGTGTGTTGCCAAAACCATAGGTATTTTCCAACATGAATTATATTCCACATTCCAGTGGGATATATAGTTAGCATCTTCCTCCAGTGTGTGAACCATGAATTTTCAAATACCTATTCTCCTTAGTGAAAGAACCTCCTTTTCTTTTGTATTCCAAGATGCTCTTCCCTCTCCTTCACTCACTGTTGCTCATGCAAGGTGCTCAGTTAATGGAATTTATAGGCAAAATTAAAAAAATAACTTTCCTTCTCAATCCTTTTGTCTCTCTATGTCAAATAACTTCTGACATATGGATCTTTTTGGAGATGCAAACAAAGTGGCTGAGTGAACACTTCTGGCCATGATCTTGATCCAGATTAAAAAAACCCTAACAACTTTTCTCAGAAATATTTGTGCTGGAATTAATGCTCTTGGCAATATAATTCTGAAAAGATAAATATAAGGATCCTGGAATAAAATATATGCAGATATACACCTGAGTCTTAAAGTGAGATGTGATAACTTAAAAAAAAAAGGAATATAATAATCAAATCTCTGAAGAAATTTGACCTGCACATTTAATGGATTTTCATTAATCCTTTGCTGTTAAACTGATGGCAAAATGTAATTGACAAAATTATGGTCTCATGAAATTCAATGACTGGCCCATCATTGATTTCAGTGACTTAAAATTGTCAAACTGCATGTGTTTAGAAAGAGTTTGCTACCTACTTAGTGTTATAATAATATCTATATTGGAAATTTCCATTATTAAAAACAAGAAGCAAAAGTACCTACTCTATTTTTTTCTTCCCCAAAGCAATGGAGAGACGTCTGGCTTTATTGACTTTTTGATTCTATTTCATGGATTGGTAAGAAGAACAGAAAGAGCCTCTACCTGTCTATTCAGCACTAAAAACTCTTTACTAACTGGCTTGGCTAGGACGTGTGAGGAGTTAGAGAGCCCATAGAAATGACTGGAACTCAATGCAAAAGTCAGCAAGTACTACAGATGCTGATGAATCAATCTACTTGTAGCTCCTGAGAAGGGAAGATTCTTTCATATACGCAATCATCACAACTTAGTTTTATGTAGCCATCCCTATACTGTTTGGTTGCTCCTTATCTAATTCTTTCAATTAAATAATGTATAGAAGTGAAATTTTGCTATATAACACAGGTGCTGTACTAATGAAACCTGGGTAAGCATTTAGTAAAAACTATAATGGGTAAAACTGATGAGGAATGTCTGATGCTAAATAAATAAAATGAATTTTTTGATAGAACAGATGTATCTAAGCTCCAGTTATATATTATGTAATGTCCTGGGCAATCCTTTTCAGGCTTTTAAAGTTCCTATAACTCACTGCTGAGATATAAATGTTGCTGACATTAATATGTCAATTAGGGTCTGTACCAAATGGAATGATGTTGCTTAATAAAATTATGTCAATTATTATAACTTCCTCTCTTTCATGTATGTCCACTTTAAAAACTGTAGAGAAAGGTCAGCAATAACAGAGGCAGAAAGCAGCATTAATTTTATCAGATTTCTAAAGGAAAATTAGAAAGTTTTGATGGTATACTTTAAGGATTATTACAAATCAATTATTCCTTTGTCCGGAAGGAAATAATGCCTGAAATGTGATTGCTATGTCAATACTAGTCATGAATTACGTTTGGAAGCATGGGGAAATGCAAATTACTACTCCATGCTGAGTATTCATCCTGTAACTAATGAATATTCACTTGACTCTTGTAACCTAGCCTAATTACCCATAAAACCACAGATAGATTTCACTTGACCCTAAACTTTAAACCGTTAGCTGCTCCTTTGCCTGATAACAAAATGATAATGCAATTATTTGTGTACCAAAGCAGAAAGAGGTTGACCCCCAGTAAGATGTCTGTGAAGTACATAACATGGAAAAAAAGTAAGAGTTTTGGAAAAAAACTACTGCATTTTTAAATTATCTGCCTAGGAGTTGTAGGAATCTTTCAAGACTTATATAAAAGTATCAGTTCTAAGGGAAAGGAACAAAAAATTAGATAAAATAACCATAAAGGAAATAGAATAAAAAAGCACATTTACTTAGGCTTAAACCAAGATATTGCAGTTTTACTTTCATTCTCTGTGTAAAATAAAATTGTCACATCAGTGGAAACAGGCCTGCATAATAAAGGAGTCAAAGTTGATGAAAGATGGTCTCTTAATTTGATTTTCTGTTTTAACAGTGAGGCAAAAGTTTCACAAGTAAAATGACCAAATGCTGCCAGCTCTAGCTGAGAGATATACATGATTAATAGAGCCTGTATCATAGGAACCCTTAGGAAAACTGGAAATTGCATCAGTACTTTTTGTATTTTCATATCATATCATATCATATCATATCATATCATATCTATTTTTTAAAGAAGAATTTTTTTCATCTCCCTTGAAAAACTAGAATTTGTTTATTATCAATACAAGTTCTCTATCTAGCCATATTCCCAGCAACAGTAGACAACAAAGGAATTGCTTCAGTCTAGTGTTCTTCAAGTTGCTCTTGCAGATATACAATTATACACCTGTTTTTTTACGTTGTGGAGTTGATTGGAAGAAGTTTTGGGGTTTTTCAAGCTGTAACTTCATGTGCTTCAGTAGTAATGCTTGTGGAATTTTTTCCCATCCCCTGCTTCAGTCTTTCCCAGCTTGATCTTTTTGTAGCATTATTTTTCTACACAGGTAATTCCTATGACCTGGCTTGAGTCCTAGATTGACTGGGAAGAAAACTGTTTTACAGCACAGGGAGCAAGTGAAAGAGTCTGTAAACTGCTGTATGAGGAGATCATATAACTCCTCTCCTGCTCTAACACAAAAATCTGGGAGAGATCCAGACAGACTTACTTTTCTTTTACTTATGTATTAAATATTCTGAGAACTGAAAGAAGTGCACTTTGATACCATGGTAAAAATGAAAACCCCTGTCTTTTTATCCATATAAATCTTAATCTATAAATCTTCATCTTGTTTTTACAAGTTGTCCTTGTTTCTATTTGATCTAATGACAGTGATGTGTAATGCAGAGAGTACAAGGCACTTGAAATACATTTGTGGATTCTTACCCCAGTGAGCAAACCTACTATTTTGTGAGGAGTGTGAGTGTAAATAATCCTTTTCTGGCTATTTGCACTGGGAGGAATTGAAACAATAAAGCTGGGGCTTGATAAAAATTAGGATGACACTGTCTACTTCTCTGTCATGATTAGTATTGCTGGAGCAGGGGGCTGTACACTTGTTCCCTAGGGGAAGGATAAGGATTCCTGTCTTTCCCACTTTTCAAATCTGGAGATGGAGATAAGTTTACAAAGCAATTATTTATGCTTTCTCTTTTAAAGCTGTGGCTCACAAATTTCAGGATTCCAGTCACTGTGGTGAAACTGCAGTACAGGTTGCATGCAGTATCAGAAAGCAAAACCTAGTAAAACTTCTGGATTTGTACCAGAAGCTTCACAAGAACACTAGGAGGAAGATAAAATAAACCCCACTTGCGTCAAAGCAGAGAGAGTGGTCATCCATATTTGGGAGATATGTATCAGAGTTTTTACCTCATAGAAAGACTGGCTTGCCCAGGAAATCCTTGATTTTGCAATGGCTCTGTACAAACCTTGCCAAGGTTAATTAGAACTGACCAGAGATGACTTCATTACTAAATAAGGTATCCCTTTTTCTGCCCATTTAAGACCTCTCCTACATATGAAAAGTGGATTAATTTTGACAATTTTTTTCCTGAAAGCACATATAAATGGTCATATTGAAAAACATAAAACATAAGAGAATTTGCTTAAACCAATAAATTTAAATAATACCGCATCTGTTCCTTTAAAGACAAACAAATATAGAAATATCAGAGTCAGGATTTGAGGATCTCTGGTTGCTGATGGGAATATTTTAAGAACCAATGGTACTAAATACTATGGGTCACTTTCAATGTCTGATGCCTTTAAGGAAAATTGCACTAATATAAAAGTAATTGTTGCCATGTATGTCCCTTTCCTTTAAAATTGAGTATCTGGGAAATTATTTTAAAAGCAGAAATATTTTCAGATTAACTGGTGCTGATGTTGAAGAGATGCTTATAGAGAGAGGTACTTTTGTGTTTAATAGATTAGTGGTTTCAAAAAAGACACTCTGACCTGCAGCTAGAAAAATCTGTGAATCTTTCTTGTAGATGACAAGATGACTCCTGAAATTATTTCTTTTGTAGTGTCTTCACAAAGTGATACTATTGTCTCTGCAGACAAACAAGAAAAAAGAAAGAAAAAAAGCAAAAACCCAAGTAATGTTTCAAGGCCAAAGAATTTACCTTTTTCCTGAAGTAGCAAAATCCTCTCTACTTAGTCTATATAGACTTATGAGCTTAAAGACAGAATTTTTAGGGAAGGATACTAGGAGGACTTATTTTTTCTTATTCCAAAGAAATTAAGTCTCCAAACAGAAGATAAAAGATACCTTTTTCATGATTGATGATGCCAACAGGCTGTTTGATATTCAATTTGAAGAACATAACCTATCAAAGATGACAGAGGACTCTCTGTCTCTCCAGATTGCTTTGCACACCATGTGAATAAATACCACTGGTTACTTCTGGGCTCTGTTGTAAAGCAGAAGAAAGATAAGGATCCTATGATTTCACCAGCCTCTTTTTAATCAGAATTCTATAGGGTTACCTTAATAAAACCCACAAGATGATGAGTTATGAATTAAGATAGAAATTAGCTAATATACCCTGCTATCATGCTGCAGTAATTTCTTAGTATGTGTGACCTCAGTCTGGATGGAACATTATAAAAAAGAAAAATGGTGAGACTGGGAATAAAAATGATTTACATTGACTCTTTTCCATTCTTATGCAAGTCTGCTTAGAATTATTTCAGAATTGGGGAGCATCTGGATAGGTCAACATACTGCATGGCCAATTTGTATGGGTAGGAAATACTGAAAGCAGCTTATATTGTGCCATTTTGTGCCTTTTAGCACATTTGCAAAGCATTAGAGTTACTAACACCTGCAATTTCCTTCTTTTTATTGAAATCAAAGTAACATAAATACATAAAATGAAAATAGCAGATAAATTTTAAAACTGGAAGGTAATTGTATATTTTGGCCAAGAACATTGTATACTAGGTATCGTATAAAAACTTTCTACTCTGATGATCCATCACTGTTCTATTAGCATGCAAATTTTCTCCAAAATGGCATAAATATCATGTCACATATAAATCACATGTATCTCAAGAATTTTTGCTGAAATAAAAGAAAAAAGAAATATTTGCTGAAAATATTTTAATTTGCTATTTTTTTTCCTTGTTTGAAAAATCAAAATGGAACATTTAATTTCATGTTGTATTCATACTATTTTTTTTTTTTGTGTCTAAGGTCATAGGGACATGGATGTGTTTCAGGTAGATGAAACTTACTTGACTTCTGGGTTGAGATGTCAATGAAATCATCTTCTTGAAATGTACAAAGCACAAGGTGCTCTGTGTTTTGCTTCCCTGTCTTTCAATATATTCTGTCCTAAATCTCATGTTCTGCCAAAAGTCAGTTTTAAATGTTTTTATTTGGTTTTCATCTGTTCTCATTATGAAAAAGTCTTTCCATCTTATTAATTATTTGACAGAAGTTACTGGATTAAATGACTGGTTGATTTTTGGGGGAGTGGGGGGGCATAGTAACTGCTATTAGTAAAGCACAAATTATTTTTTTTAAGTTCAAGTGAAGACAGATTTAACAATGAAGAACATCTAGGTAGGTGTCTTTTTATTTCTGTAAGTACATTAAATGTTTTAATATTGATCTTATTATTGCTTTTTTTAAATACCTATAAGATCAGATCTAAATGTGAGTTCTGCAGGTACAGGGATGGCATCCACAGAGACCTTTGCAGGTTGTCAAGTGGGCCCATGAGAAGCTCATTAGAGTTGCCAAGGCCAAGTGCAAGGTCCTGCACCTGGGCTAGGGCAATCCTCGGTGCCTGTAAATAGTGGGAGATGCATGTATGGAAAGCAGCCCTGAAAAAAAGGACATGGGAATAGTGGTGGAGGAAAAGCTGTCCATGAGCTGGCCATGCAGCCCAGAAAGCCGGACATATCTTGGCCTGCATCAAAAGAGTGACCAATAATTGATTCTTCCCCTTTAACTCCATATTCATGAGACCCTACCTGGAGCAGTGCTTCCAGCTCAAGGGTCCTCAGCACAGGAAAGATGTGGATCTGCTGCAACCAGTCCAGAGAGGGAGCATAAAAATGATAGTGGGCTTGAGCACCTCTTCTATGAAGACATGATGAGAGTTGGGGTTGTTCAGTCTGGAGAAGAGCAGGTTCCAGAGACACCTTCCAGCACCTTCCAGTACTTCAAAGGTCTTACAATAAAGCTTGAGAGAGACCTTTTTACCAGGACCTGTAGTGACAGAACAGTGGCCAATGGTTTCAACTGAAAGAGAGCAGATTCAGAGTGGATGTGAGAAAGAAATATTTGATGATGAAGGTGGTGAAATACTGGAACAGGTCTCTCAGAGAATTTGTAGATGTCCAATCCCTGGAAGTGTTCAAGGTCAGGGTGATATAAGAGAAATTTAATGAAAATTTTTGCTGCCATTATTTTTACTCCCTATATAATATGGATGTATCTGTGATGCTCTATTGAGCATCCTTCTGGAATTCAGGATCTAGCTCCTGATCTTTAATTTCTGAAGTCACCAAAACTACTTGTTAGACACCCAATCACACTGTTACCTCAATTCAAATGGCTACCCTTTTCTTTCCAGAGTTTCTTTTGAGGTAAAAAAGCAGTTTTATTCAGTTAATGCAAATATACTCTGGAATATCTCTTCCTCTACCTGTAGCAGTTTCCTTAAGAGCAGTGCTTTCTGCATTTTATCTGTACTATACAGTTTCATTATTTATTTATTTCTGCAGGCTTTCACATATTTTACCAAAAATCTAAAGAAAAAGTCTATCCTCCTCATCTACTTCTAACTGCTGTCTTTTGGCCCAGCTATCTGAGTTTTGTTGGTGCACTAAAAATAGTTGATAACATTTGGCAATTCTAAAACCCCATATTCCATCTCCCTCCTTACAAAGTCTTCAATGAGCATTCACTGTACTATCTAATTTTAAGAAGACCTGACCAAACAGGAATAAAGGCAGTTTCTGTCTGGATTGTCAAATCAGCCAGATATTCTCACATGATGAAACTAAGTGTTTACATGGCCCAGCCACTGTTGCCAATGATTATCTTCTGTTGAGGCCATTGGAGGGAATAATTTACAGAGTATTGAGCCACAGAAAGAAAAATAATGAGCCAGATCAAAAATAAGGATTTGATAAATTTCCACTTTAAGTTGTCTTCCTTGGAACAAAGTGGGATTCAGAGTTTAGAGTTAGATATATGTATTCTTCCCTCATAGGATCTAGAGTGAGCTGAGCAACTCAGCATTGAATCCAGGAAACCTCTAGGATGCCTGAGGAGCTACCTTGATATAAGCATAGGAATCAGTGATGACAGGTGTATCTCAACCTGACCACCTCTGAAGTTTGCTGGCTGACTGAAAGCGCATTGGAAGATGCCTCCAGCCACTTGTGATCCCTGACACTGTACCCTGCCTAGAAGGTAAGTTGCTTACTTAGAGCTCTTCTTCAAAGAATGAGACAAGATTCTCCCTGGTAGCAATAAAAAAGGTGCTACAATTGCCTAATTTGGTGGGATTGTCTGACAGACATTTATAAATTGGGAATTGTCTAGGTACAGAGAGCATTTTTTTGAGCCGGAAGGAGGCAGACTCACATCTCTCCTTCTTCCCTAAAGACTTTTATATAGAGTTAATGTAAAAAGATCCCCTCCCTGTCATATAGAACTGGTTTCAAGATATATGGAGACAGAAGTAGAAATGTATGATGAAAAATCCCAGCCTGCTGGGTTCTTGTCTGGCAGGTTAAAATGTTTGCCAGCTGTGCATGTAAATATATATATAGAGAGACGACATTTGGGGTGGCCAAATCCAAAAACAAGTTATCACAAAGTTCTAAAATTCTCAGTGAACAAAATATTCTTAGCCTAGTCATGTCTAGTTTCACCTAACCATTTGCCTGATGTTGAGAAAATTATGGCCAAATTGTACTACTTGGGAAAAGGGTGACTATTCTGGGGATGTCTGCCTCACAGTTAATGGCTGCTTTGCTTTGGAGACACTGCTTGAGGAATGCCTGGTCGTGAAATTCAACTGATTACATTCAGAAATGTGCAATATACAGTGAATCATCCAGGAGAAATAAGTGCTTCTAAAGAGAAGTTCAAATAGCTCTCTTAAGTTAGATGTCTAAACCAGGTCTGTTGTACTGTTTGCTAAATTACCGTTTCTCCCTCATCAGCTAGAAAAGGAAATAGGTATAAATACCTAAACTGCAGCATGCTTAACGTAATAGGAAAATCCAGGTAATCATATTTATTCAAACAGCTAATAATTTATCATATCACTGTTCAGTTAAGGTACCTATATTTCTCTGTATTAATAAATGGAATAAAAATATACTAACCATGTTACATACCTTGTCACTTGAAATTAACTGAAGGGATGAAATGTACATTTAAAATTGAAGAAAAAGAAAAGTAGTAAAAAAAATATTTAAAATAAAATATTAATTGGAAAATAATGGGTTAAAATTCACAAGATTACTGGAATTTGCAAAGATGTTTACTAAGCCCTGTTACCCATGTACTTAAGGAAGGAATAATGTGCACTGAGAGAAAAAGCAAAAATAATTTTATACCTTTTCTTCCTATTCCAAAACAGCTTCTCAATAGTACAAGATATGCTTGTTGACTTTGATCTAAACTTTGAAACTCTAAAATAACTGCAACATCAGTAGCAGATTAGTGAAAAGTCCAAAACCAGTATTTAAAATTTTTTTTTCTGTTTATCTACATTTACATCCAGCATCAACTGAGAAAGCAATCTTATCTAACAGGGAACAAGCCACAACAAGGACAGAAGCTATTCCTAGGAGAACATTCTTTTTGCTATAGTTTAAATATTCTCCACAGAGAAAATACGGTTCCTGAATTTGTACATACAGAGGGAAGCAATCTGAATTTGACACAACTAAGGAGAATATCTGAAGGCAAATGTCAGCAGTATGTAAATGCTCTTTGCTCCTAGGATTTCTAAGCTGTTGGTTTTGGGTAATAGCAAACAGACCAATGGGTGTTTTACAAGTGACAGCTTTCTTGTAGCCTCAGTTGGGTTTGATCAGCTGAATTGACTACAAGACAAGGATACCACTGCTAATCTGATCCCAGTAACTGGAGTGCATTGGATGCAAGGCAATAGGTTACTTAGGCTCCACATTGTGCATCTGTTCAGATATTGTCACAGGTCCCATTTCTCCACTCACTTATTTTTCATGTCCTGTGAAAATTAGAACTTGAGGTTCTCAGGCCAGTGAAGGGTAGTATGCTAAAAGTGGGGATCTGTAGGGGTTTTGAGCCATCAGAGTACTGGGAGCATCCAGACCTGGGAATTCAGAACTGTCATGTCCCCAAGTCTACACCTTAGCCTGAGCCTGATCATCAGTGTGGTTTATGGTCCATTTCACTCACAAGTCAAAAACCAGGCATCCTAAGCTAGAGCGCAGATTTTTCCAGACAGGTTTTCAAAGCCTCAGTTGTGTAGGTTGACTTAGGACTTCATTACTTATTTGATGTTATGGTGGAAGGCAGTAGAAGGAAAACTTCTGCAGCTTGGTCAAGCTGTGAGATTGTAACTCCTGAAGCTGCAAGTCCAGGGCCTACAGGCACTCACTCATCTGAGGGTGCTGCTGCTGCTCATACACCAGACTCATAAAAAAGGCTCTGTAGGGTCCCCAAGTCAAAACCCATGGCTTGTTTGGACAAGTTGCACCCACACAATAAAATCTGAAAGAATATTGCATGTATTCTATCAATATTTCCACAGAAAGAACCTAGTGTATCACTTCATAGATCAGATGTCAAAATATATAAGATATTCTATAAAATATATCTTTAACTCCTTGTAATAAATTTAATTTATATTATCAGAACTGCACTGTGTAAAACACAGTAGCTGTGGAAATAAAAGCATGACTTCGAAAATCTCCAGTGCAATTGCCTTTGCATGACAGTTTTTTCAGGGAAGTAAAGTGATTACCGAAGAGAAATATGTGGTCATTATTCTAATCCAATCACCTTTGAACAGCTGGAACAATGATTCTTTCTGTCACTGATTTCCAGATTTTAACTTTATTTTAAATTCGTAAGAGCGGTAAGACTTCCTTCACACGTGCTTTTGGTTTTGGGACAGATGACAACAAAAATTATAATAGAAGTTTTTGAAAGTCTTACAGGATATGTAACAGGGCTGGCTCTGTTGGTCAAATAGTGAGATAAGCTTTCTTCTTCTAAAGCAGCAAAATGCCTCTAACCTATATCAATGTTACAAAAAATTACCTGCAGCAGGCTAGCTTTTCCTAACAAAAATAGATAACCCTTTTTGCATTTTGAATACTCTTTTTACTGTTATATACTTACTCCAGGAGGAACTTCTTATATAAGGGGTTGCATAAATGCACATATATTTAAATTAAACATCACAATAAAAAGTCACATCATTACCGTAGCAGAAAAAAAAATCAGATATGTAATACTACAGTAGCATTATGTAGTTTTAAAACAGAAAGCAAACAAATATATATACAAATCTATAAATCTATAAATCTATAAATGCATATATTACAAATATAATGCAATATATTATAATACATGTATGTATGTAATGGTATGTAGTGCAATGGCTTCTGTAAAATATCACTTGAGTTCTTCTGAATCTCAAAACTGTTGAGAATTGCAAACTTTAATGAACGTAACTTCTACTGAACGCTTCATAGAAAGCAGAAGACCCTGATTTATTTATTTATTTATACATCTTATATTCTAATATCTCTCAATGTATTTTGTGAAACGAGGGATATTTTGGACTAGCTACATTTCTGGACTTAAAACCACATCCTCTTCTAGCTTTTTCTACTTCAGCCATAACTAGAAAGTCATCAGCCAATTAACAATACAATCAACCTCTATGTTGTTATAAATAGCTTCAGCAATTCTGCTCCATTTTGAGTAGGAGCAAATGTTTGTTATTTCAGGACATGGAAATGGAATTACTCAGTGTGTATTACTGAATATTTTGAATTACATATATTGAATTATAGCCTAAAGTCTGTTAACTGAAGGTGTGAAACTCTTAAGAGGGTTTGTCCCTGGGGAGAAATGTATCCCTAGGTGAATCAGATGTACATTTATGATAAATATAAATATTAATTTTTAGACGCAGATTCAAATTTTTTCTCAATATCTCAAACTGCCTTCCAATCAGTATGATGCTGTCACTGAGTTTATTTCTTGAATTTTCTTCTCTGGTGGTATATTCATTGTTTTATTGTATAATATTTTTCTCATAGAAATGCAGAATAAAGGGTTTACTTAAACAAAGCAAACATTCTTCTCCACTAATAACAATCCTTAACATAGGAAATAGAAAGAAATGGATTTTTTCCCATATTACCAAAAAGTTTAATCAAGTATAAAAATTACATGCCTTGCAAATGACAGTGGAGTGTTTCCTGTACGTTGTGTGTTAATTGAACAGTGTAGTAGACAAAAGAAAACATCACTAATTACAGCAGTGATTATAAAGTTATGCTATTTTATAGAGTTATTTGGCAGATAATTACATAAATTTGGATCCAAGGCTAATGAATTAACATTTTTGTTTTATTTTCAGGAAACAGTGCAAAGAATCTCCTATTTTTAATATTGCACTTGTGGGGTGAAGCTCATGACAGAGTTACTCTGCTTGAAGCCAAAGTGCTAATAAAATGTTCAAAGTCTAGGGTTTCTGTTAGCTTGTGCAGGGCATCAGTAGAAAAGGAGAATTTTAGACCAAATATTATCTAGAGAGCAACAGTCTAAAAACACCACTAAATGATGTGGTTGGTTGCTGTCATGGTAAAGTTTTTGGTACTATGAAGTCAGTGGAGAGCTACAATTCACAAGCAACTTCAGTTGTTCATGTTCATTAATTGTTAGTTATTTCTTAATAAATGAGTATTTGCCAAAGAGTACAACGGTTTGTCAGTCAAAACACATTCCAGAAGACCCTTGCAGGATATAGTGCCTATATTTCATTCATTCTTTATTTTGAAAAATGTGCTCCAGTGTTCTCCAGACATTTTAGCAGCCTTTTATATGTAATTTCTTCTCTAGTCCAGACAGATCTACTGCTTTTATTACCAGTTAAAATTTACAGCAACAGCTCTGCAATATTTTTCTACTTGAACTCAGCAGACCACATCACGTCTTGGTTACATTTTTCTGACCCTGAGACTGTTGTTTTTTTAACTTGGGAGATGTGATGTGAAAATTTGCAGAGCTACATGCAATTTGGTTCTATTTATTATGACTTAATAGTGTCATCTTTATTGTCATGATATCTTGGCTTCTTCATCAAGAAGCACAATTTTCTTCATTGACTTCATGTCCTTCATTCAGATTTGTATCTTATGTTTTTCTTCTTGTTGTCTGCATGTAATTCAGCCAGTCAAAAATTCTACTTGGCTTGTTTTACACCATGGCCTACTGTTAGGTCCATTCAAAAATTCTGTAGAGCATTAGTCAGCTTTTGGTCTTCCATTTTTACACAAGCAAAATCCTTATACTGAAGGAATCCATAAATCAGCAAACATTTGAGAATGAAGGCAAGCTGGTTCACTGGGAAAATTTCATTTGAAAAAAGCATTGTTTTTTAAGGCTCAGGTGTTTTGAAGAGAGTGAATAGCCTAGAAATACCCACTTTTAAATATTATTTCAGACCAGTGTTAATTTTTAACTTAACTTTTAACCGGTCTTTTCAGATCTTGAATTGGCCATGAATGATTCACTGTAAGTCATTGCTGACTTCCAACTCAGGTGTTCAGTAAATAATCACTCTTGTGATCAGTATTATACTACTTAGGATCTGAAAGGTGTCTAGGGGCTTTGTATACATAGTGCTTCAAATATATATGGAAATATGCAAGCAGACATACTGTGCTTAGTAATATTAAGAGGATTTTCATTATATTGTATATTGATTTGGGGCATTATTCTTCTCATTATTCAAATGACAAGCTATTCTAGCTCTCTGTTTTGTGCTCAATTTCTGTCTGTGACCAGAGGATAATGTTTGCTGTGTTCTACACAGTTCAGTAGCCTGTTCTCACAAATATTTATGTACATATGTATAGAGCTTTACTAAGAGAATGGCCCACACAAGGTTACTCACATGTAAGTGTTTGTAGGAATAATTTATGGATAGACTGAGGTAGTGTAAAAATGGTCTTTCTATTATGGAAACAAAACTAGAAGAAACTATAGGCTGGCTTTAGCATTTTCGATTCAACTGCCTAAAAATTCATCATGGAGAAGACCACTTTTTAGCATTTGAGATGTTGTATCTGCTCTACTGAGACTGCTTGAAGGTTTTATTTTGCTTCTTTGTGCTTGCTGACAAATCTAACTGCTGATGTTTTTTTTTTTTTATTATGTGGTGTTAACCATATTTCTATACAGTTTTCACAGGTACCAAAAGAGATTTTGTATACCTTTTGCCATTCACACCATGCTAGAAAACAAGTGTTCACTTAGAGACAGAAGGAGATGTTGTGTTGTAGCTTTGCTATATATTTTCCTCGTTTCTCAATTTTTTCTTTCTTGCCTTTTTTTTTTAATTAAAATTCAGATGAAAGTCTTTTCAACTAAAATATAACCTTTTGAAGTCATTCATTATTCCCCAGCAAAGTAGGAAAGTGTGAATATGATAAAAGTTCTCCAAAATGAAAGATAAAATGTATTCGGTTTGAAATTATCGAGCAGAATGTCTCTTTTGCATAGAGAATATATTTTCCTCATACTCTGTATATTTGGTATGTATAACCATGATGATATATTTACTTTTCTTACATAGTCTGATCTGGTAATGGTTTTCTCTTTTGTAGAAGTGAGTGAGTATCAAGGTTAAGCAGTCATACTTTTTAAATGCTGCTTCTTTCTCAAAATATTACTGTGAAAGAGTAGGTTTGAAAAATGAATTGGGAATCATGGCAAATAATATTAAATTTATATCAAAGTATACCAATAATATCGGAGACAAACACATTGAATATGTGAGTTTATTCTGCTTAAGAATGTTTATAATGCTGTGTGTGCCTCATAAAGGCCTTTATACTGGTACTGGTTTAACTTCTCATTTGAGAATGCCTCATTTGCTACATGATATTCCACATCATACCATATAAATTTTGACTGATCTCAAGCTTCCAGAAAGCATACATACTTGAAAGAAAGTCTTTAAATCTTCTAAGTTTAAGTTTACTTAGGTACCTGTTTCATTTCAAAGATACTTTCTGATGATGTCTTTTAAAGCCTACTTAGAGAACTCAGTTGTGGAGAAAAGAAGAAAATGCATGCTCTGAAGATACGGCCTTTTCAATCATCAAAGATACCCTTCACTAAATTACTTCTTAAGAAAAGTGTTCTTCTTTTGAAATGAGGAGTGGACGCAGTCCTCCTGGACTATCTAAAGGA
This sequence comes from Pyrgilauda ruficollis, assembly GCF_017590135.1. Classification (NCBI taxonomy): domain Eukaryota; kingdom Metazoa; phylum Chordata; class Aves; order Passeriformes; family Passeridae; genus Pyrgilauda; species Pyrgilauda ruficollis. The sequence goes on along the minus strand of NW_024519207.1, from coordinate 9,066,993 downwards.
ATTTTTGTCAGTGCGTGTGTTGCCTGTTCTTTCACAACTTATCAGGTGTCTGTCAAGCTCTTTTGCAGATCAAAGTACCCCTTAACTGTCAGATGCTGATATCTGTGAGAATGATACACTCAGTCTGTAGCTGTCTTATCTTTTGGTGTGTGCCCACATTCCACCTTTCTTCAGAGGCCTTAGCTTAACCAAAAAGTACAGGTCCCAGAAACAAGTGAAGATGTCTGGAACAATATCTTAAAGACAAAATTTTCCTCAGATTGTGAGTACTAGTTTAGTCTAGTCATCTGCATCCATAGTAATTTAACTGAACAGGGCCAGTATGTGGGTCAAGCACTGCCTCTCAGAGCTAGGCAGTTAAAACTGGATCTGTCAGTGTGTAAACTGTAACTGCTTAACCTTTTGCACATTTAGATTATATCTACATCTAGTTTTAAATAGCTTGTATCAGGGTTACTTAAACACATGTTCTCTTCTTTATTTCTAGAATTTAACAACAGCAGCTCAGTAGTTAACCTACAATGTAGCATAATAAAATATTTAAAATCTCCATGACCCAGTTGCTAATTACAACTAAGTAGGAATGTGTGATTTAATCTTAGATATACCCTGCATGCAGTCCTAGGACAATGTAGGAGTGGGGACAGTGTTTCTTGTGAGAAATAAGGATGACTACTGTCAGAGAGCAGTAAGTCTATTAGTTCTGGTTTTGCCATATCCTGGGGCTCAGTTGTTTCAGCTGACTCCAGCTGTTTACCCCAGCATGTGGAACATCATGTTCTGGCTTCAATAGATTCATACTTTGACCTCTGAATGCATTTCTGCCTCAGGTGCTCTTTCTTGCAGTATTCTGGATTCTCTATCATGTCTGCAAGTCTCAGAGGACTGTCTGCAGACCATGGTCTTGTCTGGTCTTTGTAACTCTCTTTGCTAGACAAATTCTGATAACTGATCAAGAGTTAAATCTTAGTCTTACATTAATTTCTCCTTTAGGCTGTTTTGTTCCAGATTCCAATCATGATCTAATATTATCAAGGATTCAGTTTATCCCTGGATTGCTACATTAGCTTTTTACACATGAGCACTTCTATGCTTTCAGGTTTTTTGTGCCCTCTGCTTGTAAATGCATTGCTGATGTGTTTCATTTTTACGTAATGAGCAGCACTTCTCAAATCTCTGTATTAAATCTCTGCAGTTTGTCTACTCTGCCTGAGCCTCATCTACCTGAATTAGCTACAAAATACCATGAACATTAAGTGATTCAAGACCAGCTGTTGCCAGCAGCTTCCTCTAGCTTTTCTCAGGGTAACCATGGCTTGCAGAAACCAAATGATTTGTTACCTTTTAAACTTTCTGTTTTCATCTCCCTTTTCAGGAATGTCAGTTTTAACCCAGCTTTTAACTACTCCATCAAAGACCAGGTGATCTTAGAAAGATCTACTTTTTCTATGCCACATGTAAATTGATCTTTGTAGTACTAGTGTTTTATCATTGCAGGGTCCTGGTCCCCTGACAATCCAAAACTGAAAGTTTGTGCAACTGCAGTGTTTCACAAACACAACCCCTTTTTTTCCTGAATACCTAAATTTATTTTGTATGAAAAATGGATGGGGAGAGAGGTGAATGTGTTAGGATATTTCAATGGCTCCCAGGCAAATGCGCTCTCAGGGCAGGCATGGGTGACACCATTAGCCCTGGGCATTACTGACACCCAAGGTCTTGCTGTGAGCCGCTGTGAAACATAACAACGGCACTTTCTAGTGGTTCTGGTTTTGTCATGACATTGAACATCAGAAATACGCTATTAAAATGCAAGGATGATGCTTTTATAATACCGTATCTGTGACAAACCTATAACTTCTACAACACTCAGCTCCCTGCATTCTGTATAATTTCTTCTTTTTCATATGAGATTTACCTTTCATAAGATATTTTTCTCTGGGGATGCTTTCATGACTGACTGATTTGGTCAAGGTCATGCTGTAGCAACTCTTCAGCAATCCTTTTAACAGTTGGCAGTGATTTGCTTTGTTCTTTTTTATCCCATGAGGTAAATACTTGTTTCATTTGAGTTCCTCCTTTCTTAGAATAATGACAGATTCATATATCTTTCATCTGCTAATTTTATAATTCTGCTTTATATAACTCTTTTCTTTCTCTGGACATGAGACTTGCCTGGCATGAAGAAAAATATTATTTGACCCAAGCTTTATTTTTCTCCATTCTCAAACCATCCCACGCTGCCAGTGAACTGCAGATGGAAGAGGTCATCCTTTCAAGCTTGAGTTTGTATTCTGTGTGTTATGAAGCTGTCTTTCAGACAATGGAGTTCTTTTTCCTTCCTCTATTTCATGTTACCTAAGTAATTAAACTTATCTGTTACTCTAACATTCAACAGTCTCAAGAGTTCTTCTGGTAATGGCATGTACTTGTCAAATTCTGCTTTAAGTGGCAGATAGCCGTTGCTGTTCCAGGATTAGATGATCTTGTGAAAGTTTTTCTTCCTCAATTAGTTTGGAATTTAAAAGTTTTCAGAAGTTTCAGGTAATAGGTTTTTAGGTGGCAACAATTATAACTATTCTGTTGGGATATGTGGGCTAGGGAATAGGGTAAAAGCTGATGAATTTCCTACTCAGATTCTGTTCTAATGCCCATAAAATGCTAGGTTATGCTGGCACACATGTTTTTCACTATGAATGACAAATGAAAACTGAAAACAGAATTTCCTTTCCATTCAGAATTTGTCTCCAATGGAAAAAAAACATTACCTCTAAAAAAAAAACCCTGAATGTCTCAATTGTTTTTTCTTCTGGAAAGAGAGTGAAAAATGAATATGTTTTGTCTACATTTTGCATGCATCTTTTGTCACTGTCCAATTGTAACATAAGGTTGTATCCTTTTATTTTTACGATGCAGGAATTCCTATGAATAAACCAGTCTTGAAGAGTGCTTACTGAATTGGGCTGTGGAGGTAAGAGAGGTAGGAAAATGCCTAATCTATGCATGAGTACTAGTATTGCTATCTGAACTAACCGCTGCATCGCACATGGTGCTGTATCTAGAACAGTATTAAACTCCTTTTTTTATAATTTTTGATGAACCTGGAATCTGGTTTTGTTTTATGGCTTAAAGGTGATCAAGGGGTGGATAACTGACAGAGGTTTGACCACTGGCGGGCCTACACACTACTGTTGAGTCTCAAGCTTTTTTATGGAATGTTTTGAATCAAGGTTTTGGACATAGATTCCTAAAATGGTTTTGAACATTATTATCAACATCATAAATGAGGAGAACACAAAGGTTTTTATAAGACAACCAGCCAATTTTTATCTACAGCAACACCTAAAAATATTAGCTAAGTCTGATACTTTTCTTCTTGTGGTGCTTTTTGTTATGTTGAACTTGATTATATTATTTTGGATTGAAAATTAACATGAAGAGCTGAGGATGAGAAAACCTACTTGGTGTAGCTGTGTTGCTGTATTTGCTAATACAGACAAAGAAAGATTTCTGTTCAATGGGTTAACAAAATCCACGGCCTATGTTATTGGAGGAGGATGACGTGGAAATAATTGCATCTGGCATTTATAACATAGGACACGAGCAACTGTGTTTCATTCATATAGTGATAGTAAATGATGTTGAGTAGATAAATAAGATAATCAGCTGAGTAAAAATGCATTATAGATGCTTGAAAATGAATTGTTAAGTGATTGGAAACCATTCTTTTGATTTAAACCACTGCAGAAATGACTGTATTGTCTGAGGCTTGTCACTACCATAAAGAGTTATATATATGATGCACCATGCCATGGACCTAATATTAAATTAAGTTTATGGTTAAAAGTTTTTGAGTATGTTGGGATATTTTATCTTAAAAGAGTTTGTATTTCAAACAGTCAACATAAAAATGTCTGAGCAGTCTACCTGAAACAGTAAAGAGAAGGTTTTGGGTCCCAGAAGCAAGAAACAATAGGCAGACCTTTTCTAATTACTACAATTACAAAACCAGCACCACTTTGAGGAGGAAGTTGGACTAGAGGATCTACAAAAGTCCCTTCCAGCCACTTCCTATGAATATCTGACTGGAACTGACTGTAACTAGCTTTGTAATCCACTAATTGTGAATGTGAGATCCACCTGTAAAGTCTATTTCTGTGCTAGATACCCAAACTAAATTGTTTCTGTAGTGTACTTAAAGAAAGATTAAATTTATCTCATTCTAATGTAGAGGTTTAAATTCGTTTTGATGAACTGCCTCCTAAAAGTATTATATTCACAGTATCCCAATGAAGAGGTGTAAATAGGTAAGCATCTTGTGCAGGGAGAAACCATTCTGCCACATTTGTGATTAATAAACAAAGACAAGATATTTGTCATCATTTTCCAGTAGAAGGAATTTATTTTAGAAATAACCAAAGAGAGCAGTCATGCCTGTTATTGTAAGCCAGTGCAGGATAGGCAGAGCTATGACTTCCTTCGTCAAAGAAGCCAGCTGGTAGAAGGGCAGGAGAAAGGAAGACATGGTCCTGTGATTAAATCACTGAAAACATTCTCAATAAATATCTGTTTGGCTCCAAAATGTGACCTGCATAAATGTCTTGTGTCTTTTATCAGCACTCTCAGACACATTTTCCTGTTTGTAGAGTTTTGTTTTCCTTTTCTTTTCATAAGTTTTGCCTGTCTTCTCTCCTGTGACTTTTAACTTGTTAAGGATGGGACAGGTGATCCCAAGGGTGTGTGTTCAGACACCGTCTTGCATCACAGAGCCTCAAGCTGCAGGTGTAATGCAAATATAAATTAATAACTAATGGAACACAAATATCTCTTGTGAGCATGGAGATCCAGGAAGCACAGGCACAGCTGTGGGACTGTGTATAAACTGCATAACTGAGAACTTAATTAATTAAAAATAATAAGGGACAATTCATGCTGTGTCTTGCAGATCACCAAGCTATTTTCAAAACTAACTGATGAAGCTGGAGAGAAGCATCCTAGATCTGGAAAAGTTTTGCAGTATTGAAGTTCATTGTGAAAAAATTAGAGAGCTGTGCAACTGAATTATTAGGTAATACAGCTGAAGGAAGAATACATTTTGATGAGAATGCTAGAAAAATGGACATTTTGAGTGTTCAGAATGTTGATCCTCATACTTCATAGATGCATAGAATATTTTAGGTTGGAAGGGACCTTTGTAGCTCCTCTAGTCCAACTTCCTCCTCAAAGTGGTGCTGGTTTTGTAATTATATCAGGTTGCTCAGGACCTGCTCAGGAACTCTAGATGGACATTAAAAAGCATCCCACAACAAAATGTTTCATTCCTGTGCTTAAGCATTCTTAAAATTAAATTTGTTTTTCTTGTATTTAGTGAGAACTCTTTTGCTTCCATGTGGGATCATGGCCTCTTTTCTTTCATGATGCATCTCTGTGAAGGGTGTGCCACAACCTCTTCTGTAGTTTACCATTATGTAGTTAAAGAGAGCAATTAGATCTTCCCTAAGCCTTTTCTATTTAACTCCAGACAAATTCAGGTTTCTCAGCTTTTGCTGAGGTATCATGTGCTCCAGTTCCCCACACATTCTAGTGCTGCTTTGTTGTATTATCTTCATTTGGTCAGTACCTCTTTTAAATCAAAGGGCTCAACAAAAGATAAAGCCAGATGTGGATTACAGGTGTTAAATAGATAGCAATAATTATTTCACCTTCTGATAACTCAACACACTATTAGGTGACATTTAATCACTACAAGGATGTTTTTCATGACCTGTTTAATGCTAAATAATAGTCTTCATTTATTTAAACTATTACTAAGCATAAATAATCATGATAATGAAAAATACAAGAGGAAGAATGTGTATAACAAAGGTCCTTTGACCGACGTTTCAGAAATCAAAATATTCTCCAGTGATTAGAGTATAACTCTTAATGAGGTGAAGAGTAGGACATTCTTGCTGGTGTAGACCAAATATTTTGTTCTTCCTTGCCTTCCAGGAGAGAAGGGGTTCCTGATTTCTTACTGTAGTGTTTCCTTGATAATTATAATTTCCTGAGGAATTCATACTGATTCATGGAAAGGTCAAGCTAGAAAATTCCTTTTCCCTGCAAAGGTCTAAAATATTACAGAGCCTCATGGTAGACTTTGCCCTGGAAGGAAAGCAGAGTATATGAAAGATTCATGCCTTTCAGCAAAAGAAGTTATAAATATCCCATAATTCTTTGCAAAATAATAAAAACGTGGGTCCATTATAAATAACCAATTAGACATTACTTTAGACCTTCTTTCTTTTTTTCTTTAGCACTGTGTAGAGGGACACAGACCATGCCCTCCAAAATAACCATTCATTCTTCAAAGAAAGTAGATTTGATCTAGCACATTTTTTTTGTCCTTATATTTCACCTTAATACATAACTTATGTAGTTTGGTACTTTTGGCTGGCACAATTTCTTACAAAAATATATAAAAGTGAGAAATCTTATGTGTCACAAAATAGTATTTGAAAGAATACAATGAAGACCTGAATATCCAGTGAAAGCACCTTACTGTGGAGGATTTATCAAGATATCTCTTGATGATACAAGTGATCAGGTAGAGGAAGGATTATTACTGAACATTCGTCTGATCACTTCCTCCTCCTCTGGGATCTTTTGTATGTGTCCCCTGCTTAGCTACTTTTTTCTTGGTTCCTCTTTATGAGGTGCTGTCTTCTTTTTCTTTTGGAAACTTATGAGACACAGATGGAAAAAAGAGCTCACAGAGCAGGAAAGTCATGGCTGGCAAGGGTTCAAAGCCAACATAAAACAATAAAAAAAGGATTGAGGAAGCATTGCTTCATAGACCTTGAATTTCCTCTTGTATGGCTGGATTTGAAAAGACTTGCCCAAAAAGATACAACTGTATTGAAACCTGCTCATTTTTAGTAGAAATTAAAATACTATAATAAAAGTTTCTAATTTTTAGTTCAAAAATATAGCTTGTTTTATAATCTTGGTCATTGTAGTCCTTTTAAATAGGCTTTTGGGGAAATAATTCCTTGGTTATTTTCAAAGAAGTTCAAGATGATATTTTTGGTCAACTATGAATTAGAGAAGAACAAAGCTGAACTATTTGAATATTATCCACATACACACCATTTACTCTTTTTATTTTTTACAGAGAAAGAAGCAAGGACACTTTATGTGGTTAAGGGAAATACAATAACATGCAAAATTACCATGGGATTAATAGATTTACTACATAACAAGTATGCATCACAGAAAACATGATTAGTCTATAGAACGTGATTACATTTCACAAGACTAAGTAAAAGAGCCACATACAGGATTAGGTGAGCTTTGAGATCAAGAACAACAAGTTCTTGTTCTTTTAATCCAACAAGTGTCTCAGAATTAAAATGACAACTGAGTATTGAGGAAAACACAAAGGACCAAATTCATCCCAGGTGTGACTCTGAGTAAATCAGCATAATCACTCCTGGAATTATTTTCATATAAAATATCTTGTGAGATATAAAAAGATAATGAAAAATATCAACAATACATGTAATTGTAAAGAGATATTTTATAAAGGAAGTCTTTTTGGGTCCATCACCTACATTCAGATAGTACTCATTTTTCTTTTTGCTGCACAGACCTCATGACAGAAAAAATTGTCAAAACTTAAAAAAAAAAAAATCCTTTGCCAAGTGAGATCAGAAGAGACAAGTGTGTAGTAACACCATAAACTTAGCCTGGTATGCTATATAAATTGGGCTATTAATGTAGATGGTACTTCATTAATTACTCCATTTTAGTCATGACATCTCTATTTGTCTGGGCAGCATGAGACTGGATTTTTCATGATAGTCAGTAGACTTCACCTGATATAATGACTTGTCTGAAGAGAACATGATAGAATATAAATTAAATTGTCTTTTAAATTCTGGATTATCCATCTGAGACCAGTGTCAATTACTAAATTGCCAATACCTGCAGACCTGTGGGTAAAAAAGCATAATGCAGGCATATTTAATAGAAAACAGAAATGTGATTGCTGTATAAATGGTGCACATTTGGGCAGATTGCAGTATAATTCTGATCCCTCAGATTCTATAACTGGAAAAGGTTGTGGGAGTAAAATATATATTTTGAAAATTAGCCCTTTTTGCCTGATATTGTTAATAAAATCATAATCATTCATCAGAGAGAAAACATCAACACTATGATTATGACAAAAGTGTAGCAGATATCTTCTTCAGCCTTCCAATAATATTACTATTTTAGACCATTCTTGGAAATTTCACCTATAAGAATTTTAGTAATAGCATTGAGCAAACCTGAGCATTTCCCACAAGTAAGATCAGCAGAAAGAATATTTTTTTTTCATTTAAAACATCATGCCCCTGAACTGGGTTCTTTCTTCTTGGATTATGAAAGCAATGTTATGTGTATCGTTACCATACTTGATGCGGCAATAAGTGAACCTATCCATTTAGGGGTATGTACCTTTCCCCAAGGCAACCAGCACTGTAGAATGCCACAGTGAGAAGATTAAACATCTCTGCCTTTTAGTAGGAAAATGTTGCCCTTTGTATGCTCAGGTGTTGAAGGTTTTTTGACTTTGTTTCCTTCCTTCAGATTTAGTCTTAAATCCTGATCACCTGAAAATTCACACTTTGCTCCTCTGCCTCCAAACTCACACAAAATTAGCATCTGTGACCATAATTTCATCACCCTTTATATGCCAAGGCTGTGAGATATGATTGAACCCTTGATATTTTTTTTTTAATTAAAAGAATTAAAAATAGAAATAAGTGAGAGCATTGACACAAGTCAAACAATATTACTTGCCCTGCCAGATTCCTGTCTAACAGGTTTTAGCCAAAGATTTACAATTGGAACACTAGGAACTGTTGGCTACACACAATTTCTTTGTGAAATAGATGAAACCTTGGGGATTTACAGGCATTTTTGTAGGTACCTACAATTTGTCTCAATAATTACTAAGATCCTACAAATCACAGTGAACCAAGCATAGTACTTCTTTAAATCACATTCTGTCATTATTGTCCTTGATTTACCTTTACTATTCTATTCCTTTCAGTGGTAGATGTAGGCAATGCAAATGTAGGCAAAATGTAGATGTAGGCAAAATGGACTGTGTAGTCTTTGTTTTTCCAAAATAATAAATAATGTGAAGAAGACTGTTATACCTTCAGGGCATTTGGCATTTTTTTTTTTGTATTTTCCTTTAAAAGAAGAAAATTGTAGTCCTGAATTTAGATTTCAATTCACATATCTTTGTTAATGAACTGAAATATAGCAGGTTTGTCCTTTCTATAATTTCCTGAGGAATTTTGTACAATAAACTATTCAAGAGGAAACATAAGGCAGGTCTTTTCTGTGAGGAAAAGGAGTTCACTGTGAAAATGATAAGTGCCTGTTCTGGGATCTTGTACATCATCCCCTTTCTTACATTCTTCCCTAGGCACTAAACAGGCATTCAACAAGTAACAGACATATCTCATTGACAAGATACTGCGCAAGATGAATTTTTGGCCTGACCTAAACTGACTCCTATTTTCCTTATAATTTGGGATGTCATAAATTTGGCCACTATAACAATTTTTGGCCACCATAACAATTTTCCTTTTTTTTTATGGCTGGGTTGACAAAATAGTAGATTGTAGTACAGCGCAGCAAAATGGCAGTTACCTTTCCAGTACGGAAGGATTGTGTATGGGTGAAGTACCATGGAGCAGCTTGTTCGATTGCGAAACAAACTCTTTAATGTCTTATAAATGATGTAATTTTGTCATTTTAAGAAGTTTTTCAATACTTTTAAGAATCTTACAACTGAATTTTGCTGAGTGCCTTGTGCCTTGTCCTGACAAGATCTATCAATGTGTCAGCAGGATTGAAGTACTGCTATTGTCTTGGAAGGCCAGTGCGCCGTGTTGTACAAATGAATGGATGAACATAACCTCTCCCTCCTTCCTAAGGCAAGAACTTCTTTTTCCCTCCAAAATAACGAAAAAGTTTCTCTTATGCTTCATAAATTACCTATTGCACATCTTCCTGTCATTTACAGTCTGAGATGTTTGCTGCAGCACTCACATCACATTCTGACATTGCTTTGGAAGGAGGGAGTATAGCTGGTTTGAAGTAGTTCTTGGGAAATGAAAGCATGACAGCTGAAATTGTCCCTTCTGGGTTAGGTCTAGTAGGAAAATGCCACCCTTTTTGGCAATCTCTCTAATCACTTGAGATTGGTGAAGTCTTTGAAATATTTTGGTGGATTCATATCTTAAATGGTCTGAATTGTTTCCTGGAAGTGTCAGTTTCTTCAATGACTGATGAGGAGGACAGAATAAGTACACTCTGTACCTACTGCAAAATTTTGGTTTTCTAGGTGGAAATCAGCAAGATGTTTGCACCTCAGATCTAGAGGGAAATGCCTCCTGCATGCTAGTTAATTGATTATTCCTATGTAACAACTTGTTAATGAATAAGATTAAAAAACTTCCACTACATTGGTCAAGACCAGGCTGGATGGGACTCTGAACAAGCTGGTCTAGTAGAAGGTGCCTTTGGCTATGCCAGGGGGCTTGGAACTAGATGATCTTTAAGGTTCCGCCTATCTGAAATCATTCTATGACTCTATGATGGAAATAACTATCCTTCTTTGAATCAGTTCAAAACACTTGTACAAACATATATTTCTCCTTGTCTGGGTGAACTTCAATTCTGTTGAAGTCTTAGTTTAAATCAATTTTATTTGAACCCTATAATCAATGAAAAAGATGTACATTACTCCTAAATCAGCTGTATTTTCCTGAAAAGTAGGACATTCCAGGGCAGCTATGGCAAGCATAAAAGCATATTTGAAAGAGGAAAAAAAAGGAGGAACATTTATTTCTGATACACTCATGCCAAATCATTATTTGGAATACCTTGTTGAAATACAGCTTTGATTATACATATATGTGTGTGTTCTGGTTACAATTGTTATTTTTTTAATGTGAAGAAAATATACCTCTGTCCCTATATATAATTTTTTCAAATTTCATAAGGACTAGTCATCTTTAAATTTGAAACTTGATGGAATCGTACTTACAAACCAATATTCCTTCTTCACAGAGCTCCAATTCAGACAGAAGATGGCAGCTCTCTCTTTCCAGTTTTTAACCCTGGGTATTTTCTCCAGAAAAAAATCAGACTTCCTGGCTGTGTTTCATGTTTACAAATTGCTGTATACATTGACATTTCAGAATTTCTGTGTACTTCTGACTATCATACCTCACATCATAAAATTAAAGGCATTTATGTTCCACAGAATCCTGGGTGAGATCTAAATTGTTGTGCATTCTACTGGATGTTGTACAGTATTTCAAAATATGCATCCTCTAAAGATTATCTTTCTGATTCCCTCACTGCTTTGCTACCTGTACTTCTGGTAATAATGATGGACTTTCTTGACTTTAGAGCAGCAATCCTGATTGAAATATAATTTAGATATTTTATTTTTACATTTTTATGTACTGTAACTAAAAGTACAGGGTGATCTAATATGCTTTGAAGATGAACTCTATATTCTATAGATTAGATATCTTTTGGGAGATACCTTCTAAAATCCTGTTTAACAATGGTAAAAAATTAAATAACCAACAAGGAAGAGTTTAAAAATAGATAAGGAAATATAAAATGACTTTGAAGCCAGAAGTACTGAATGTATAAGACAGATGAAATCTTTGAAGATAAGCTGAAAGAAAATATGATTAACACTGATGAAGCAGAATAGTGCCAAGTATATGTCATTTCTGAGCCAAATACATTGTGCAAGGTGGAAATTGAACTTTCAGGAGTCATGCTAACATTTTACTCTTATGCTTTATCAAGGTAAGTGAGAAAATAAAAAAAAAAAAAGGAAAAACTGAGTATTGGTATGTCTATCTAAAATTGGTAAGTCTATTTTAAATATGGCCATGACAACACTGATGAATGACATCTTCAGGTAAAGTGATTACAGGACTACATAATGACTCATTTCTAAAGGCAGGCAAATACTAATGTGAGATGCCTTTTGAGTTTTCATTCCTCAAACGTTTTAAAGTATATTTTTAAACTCCATTTTTTCAGTAACTTTTATACAGATCTGCACTTTACATTTGTAGAGATATTTTCTGTTCTTGCACAATGCAAATCCTTTTCATTACACATAGCTAACTAAAAAATTCTCCACGGAGCCGTCCTTGATCTTACTTCAAAATGATAAATCTGTTTTCTTGTCATTGTTCTTTGTTTCAAGAGTAACAAATTTTCCTTCAGTCCATATGGTAAAACCTCTTCACAGAATCTTTACAGATATTTCTGCTAAAGAATATTGCTCTTGCTTGAGATATAACCTACCATAAAATAAAGGTTTGACTATTTTTGGTTTTGTTCTGTCCAGCACATGATAAAAAAGGCTCAGTTGTTAAATGCTGTAAATAGCAAAAAATCAGCAATGTAAATTGTGTAAATAAATTGTCAGCAAAGAAGTAATACTATCAAACAGGTGCAATTCTCATGGACCTTTGAAAATTTTTACAAAGGTAGCTGATCAGATCAACTTAGATCATGCATATGTATAATAATTAAAAGTCTGACTATTTTAAGTGCTGTATAAATGTTTCCCTCTCTCATGAGTTCACAACTCATACAATTAAAAAAGAGAAAACAGATCTAATGTTTAAACTTCTTGAAGTCCTTTGAGTCTTCTGAGTTTGTACGTTTGAAATACCCACCCTAACTTCAATGGCAAGTGTTTGTTGTTGGCTGATGAAATAAAAATACTCTGTTAAAAGATCAATAACTTGTGCAACATATATCTGTAATCAGTTATTATAAATTAAGGATATATCTGATAATAAAAGCAGTAATATTAGTCATGTGCTTGACAAAGTGTAAATTACAGCATTAACTAAAGAGCTAAGTCCTCCCCTAAGAAAAAAAATAAAAAAGCCAGTAGCTCATAATGAAGCTTTTGAAAAGTTTCTAAGCCCCTTTTAGGTATTTAACTTAGGTGACATACAGTGTAGAACAGACAGAATACAGAAGAAGAAATGTCTGTATCTCCTAAAAATCTGGAATCTCTTCTTTCCATTTCCTTTCCAGAATAATCTAAATTTGACGGTCATCCAAAAATATTTGTCTATTTGTCTATATTTGTCATCCAAGATCTATTTGTCTAATTTTTTTCTTGGGAAAAGGATGAAATTTTGTCTATTGCTAAGACGGGTAAATAGTGGAAACCTTCTTTGAACAATTATTTTTTTTTCCCATTTGGTTAGACGAGGAAAACTGTTGTGTGCATTTGAGCATTGCTATTGGTCAGCAGGGTTGCTGTATTCTGAACAGTAATTGTGTGCACTGTTACTAATAAGTGCACAGTTATTGTCAAACACCCAAAAATATGTATGGTTGCTCTTTAGTACTACCTCTGAAGAAAAACACAACTAAAATATTTTAACTTTATAAATGTATGTATACATATGGCTCTTGCTCTTTTACTTGTTTGTTTTTGTTTTGGTTGTATTTAATGTGATTACATTATAACTATTTCCAAAATATAGGATAACTATGGTCCTGATATATATGTGATCTATAAATCAGAGATTTATTGGAGATATTTGGTTTATTAATTTAAAGTATGAGAATTTCGCTCAGGAGAAGAGAAATATTTTTTTCCCTTAGAAGAGCATGTAGGAAAAAAAACCAACCTATAGACAGAATCTCCCCTGTTCTGTTGCCTTATCCCCCATGTGCTGCTATGCCCAAAAAAGGCAAAAATAATTTCCTGATGATAATCAAATATACAGACTCCTTTCCTGCCTCTGGAAGTTTATTCCACTGCTAAATATCTTCAGCAGAGACTGCTTTGTTGCCTAAATTCTGTCCTTGATATTTTTCTGGAGAGATTTGGTTGCTTGATAGTTCATTTTTTCTATACAAAATCTAAACGTACACTGGGGCAGAGACTGAAACCTAAGTGCCTCATTACCTAATATGTTACCAACTGTCTTACTAACTGGGTTGCAAGGACCACATCTATTATCCTTGAGAACTGAAAAGATTTGTATTTCCTCTTATTCTTTAATTAGAAAATATTTAAAGAATGTGAGAAGTAAGACATTAACAAATATCCCTACCTTCCTCAAATATAAACACCCTAAAGTATTGAAATATTCCTTGTTGAATGCCTTACATTTTAACCTGTAGGATATTTAAGGCAAGGTTATTTTCAGCTCAGTGCTTGGGGTTCTTGTTCCTCACTTAAAATCACTCAGTGCTCTTTGAAATACAAAGTGAGAGAACCAGTCTTTATGCAAGTAGCTAAGATGTTCACAGAAATTCTTGCCCCTTCTCTCTTGACTTTGCTTATCAGAATTGTACGTGTCAAGAAGACATTCTGAAAGCTTGTTTCAACCTTTCCAAATATTCCACAGTATGCTGGTTCTGACTCTGATCTTAGAGGTGACTGTCAGGTCTTCAAATGCTTCTTTAAGAAGGGTGGAAACCGAGTCTTGGTCTCCTATCACTTGTATAAGTCTGTAGTAACAAAGATAAGGAACCAAAGACAGCTCAGTGAAAGTTTTTTGCTCAATTTCTCATTTATAGAACATACTCTATTCTCTATTTGAAATGATGAATGAATTTGTGTAAAAATATTATCTCATCACAAAATTATGAACTGCGCCAAAAAGTACAGTGTGAAGATAGATGAATGAAGATTCCAGCACTTCTTAACTTCTGAATGCCTGATTCTGCTGCTTGACCAGTGTGTTTCTTTGCTAGTATTTTTTGCTTGCAACACTGCAAATACAAGGATAAGTGGGGATAATTTATTGCTGGTCCACATCTTGCTTCTCCAGGCACAGTGTTAGAGACACTGCATGTTAGGGAATTACAGCAGTCAAGAATTACTCATGTTTTAGGTAAATCATATCTCTGAAGTCCAGAGAGTTTTCATTTGTGATAACAAATATCAGACTCTGATGGGAAAAGTTCCCAAGCATTACCTCCTATTGATCACTGTTGTGGAATTTTAAATCCCTAACAAACCAAAGCTAACAAGGAACACTTATTTTTCTGGTTTCATGTGGAAAAGGCTCTCTTGCTGCATCTTTTAATAGATATATATCAGTAGGCCAATGTAGTTTCCAAAGAGATTCTGGGGGTATATCTCTGTATATTCAGCTGAATTGTGAATTATTAACCATAAAGACCCTTTCCTCCCTGCTTTTACTTAGGTAGTGTTATTAAGAATATGCCAGGGCACCTGAAAAATCAAACATTACTTAATGTAATAATTGCCTCAGTAACTGACATTGCTAAAATGAGCACTTAATAGTGCATAACAAATTAAGTTAAAACCAATGATTTTGTTTGTTGCAAGACGCAAAGCATCATCAGCTTTTGAAAATCTCAGGTAAGTCTTCAGGATCAGGAGTCTGATTGTAGTACGTTTTTTATTTTATTATTACTTTCTTCCTTTATTTCATTTTAGATTTTAACTAACAAACCTTTGATAAGAAGTAAAGGCAAAATTGCCACTGTAGCTTAATGAGTATGAATCCAGAAAGAATTTTAGAAATTAGATTGATAATATGGACAGAAGACAAGAACAATCATAAGGACTTATGTTTACAGGTCTGTGACACTCCATCACTATAAAAAATGCAGATTATCCTTTTTATTTTATTCATAAAACAACAGTGATATAATAGATTATTATGTTTAACAAGTATTTAATTAACTTCTCTAAAAAGCTACAAGTCACATTTTGTTAAAAGTTCTTTCATATTCTTAAATGCAATTATCTAAAAACTATCAATCATTTTTATTAGTTAATACTTGAAACTGCATGCATATCCAATATCATTATTAACGCCAATCCATTTACTGGTTCATTTGAGTCTGGCTATGCACAATTATGTGTGACATTTTGAAAGGAAGCACGATTTTCATAATGATACAATCATTATATTTTTTCTGAAGATCAACAAAAGATTTATTCATTTTAATTCTATTGCTTTTCTGTCTGCTATATAACTTATAAGAATAAGAGAATCCAGAGGGTAATAGAAAATATAGCTGTTGCTGCCTAAGTAATTGCCACTCATAAATTGTTTTTCCTTTTTGTACTTTTGCTACAGTACAAAATTAGGACAAAATAAAACCACCTAAGGGAAGGTATGAAAGAGAACTACTTCTCAGAGGTGAGAAAGTTGATTTCATGAAGCCTAGAGCGAATAGACTGGGTTTTGCAAAGTATCTGTTGATCAAAGAACAACGTTCTTTGTTCCTTTTACAAAAAATCATGTTGCAGAACAGAAGTTAATTAAAGAAATAGTTCCACAAGTATTTGGACCTTGGAAGAGGGTTTGATGACTTGATTGCTTACCCACAACTTTGGGCAGAAGAAATTTTTTCCCTATTTAGCCTCAGATTTGGTTTAGATGTTGAAAGGTCACTTAGGCCAGATTTAAAAACCCATTGTAATTAGGTTCCTAGTGTGCTGTAGAAGTCCTCATGTGGCTTAGATCTATTAGGACATATAGACATAAAAATAGTCCACAAAAATGGATAGTCCAAATTTATTTTCTGTCTAGTGCTGGCAAGATGTATGTGCCCCAAGGTGTTGTAGATCTTGTTAGACACATACAACACACTTTATAATCCAAAATGCAGAGAAACAGGCATTATAGTCTCTATTCCACTTCAGTAATTATTTATGATGTGGTAAAAAATAATCTAGCTTATTCTGTTCTCTATTTGTCACTTCATCACTGCTCAATATATTGGACATCTTTACTTCTCTTTATTAATGTGAGTGAATAGGACTGAAAAGGAGCAAGAACTGCAGAAAGGATTAAGCTGCCGTATGAGAATGAGGGGTAGACCTATGAACTTATGACTTAGAACTTTTATTAATCCTACACTCTCCTCATGGTCAATAGATAGCAAAATGGTTTCTTCTTCTGATTTGATTTTGAGAATAGATCACAAATACTTTGAAGGATGCTTTTAATTTTTTTCATAGAATCATGGAATGGTTTGGGCTGGAGGGCACCTTAAAGATCACGTAGTACTAACCCCTCTGACATGGGAAGGGAAGCAACTCACTAGATGAGGTTACCCAGGGCCTGATCCAACCTGGCCTTGAACACTCCCACACATGTGGCATTCGTAGTTTCTCTGGGCAGCTTGTTCTAGCGCCTCACTGCCCTCACAGTAAATAATTTCTCCCTACCATCTAATCTAAATTTCTGTTCTTTTAGTTTAAAACCATTGCCCTTGCACTAACACCATCTGCCTACTCTTCATCATTTTTATAAACTCACCTTAAGTGCTGAAAGGCTGCAATGAGGTCTCCCGAAAGCCTTCTCTTCTCTAGACTAGAGTAACCCTAAGTGACTCATCCTGAATTCATAGGAGATATGCTCCAGCTGTGTGATAATCTTTGTGGCCCTCCTCTGGACCCAAGCCAATAGGTCCTTGTCTTTCTTGTGCTGAGGACCCCAGAGCTGGATGCAGCACTCTGGGTGGGGTCTAACGAGGGCAGAACCACTTCTCTCAACCTGCTGGCCACGCTCCTTTAATGTAGACCAGATGGTAGTTGAAAAGGCCAACCTTCTGGGCTGTGAGTACATATTGTTGGCTCATGTCCAGCTTTTCATCCTCTAGAACCTCCAAGTCCTTCTCTGCAGGACTGGTCTCAGTCCTTCTTCCTGTGGGAGAAGGAATTCTTCCTTCTCCCACACTCATGCCCTGACCCAGGTGCAGAACTTTGCCCTTGGCCTTCCTTTTCCAAGCAATGTACTTACAGAATCCTTTCTTATTATTATTTTTTATCTTTTATTTATTTTTGGTTGTTTTTTATTTTTGGTTGAGTTAAAGATTTTGGCTAGTAGTTCAGACACTGACGCCAAACAGTTCCCTTCAGGGAAGTGAGATCATTACTACCTTTGGGGTCTGAAAGAGTCTTCACTGCATACAAGTCTATTTCATTCAGGGGGTCGTCTACAAGGAGTTGAGTGGGATGGTGCCTTTACAGCACTTCTTTATATGTTATGCTTAAAACTAACCATACTTCTCTTACATGGTTTTCTATTTGCAGAAATAAATAAAATTTAAATATAACCTTGATATGATTATCAAGATTTGAAGAATAAATAACCTCACTATGAATTTCAGTACTTTCAAACTCCCATCTGTATTGAACTTCCTTTCCTTATAAAATATCTGTATGATTTTTTTCCCAAAAGCATTTCCCCTTGTTGTATCAAATTTAGTTGCTATTTGTTTATTTCAAATTGCTACCATATCTTTTCAGCTCTTCAAAATAACTATTGTTTGTGTTCAACTACGTAATCCACAGGCAACAGTAATTGAGAAAAAAGACATGTTGAGTAGGTTCTTTGACTCTTTTTAATTTCAGATTTTAGCAAGTTTTTTGTTTATTTGTTTGTTTTGCTTGTTTTTGTATTTTTTAGTATAATCTCCTGTTAAGGATTTTTGAAAGTAATACAGATACGCAGTAAATGTATTATGAAGAGAAACATCGGAGTGCGGTAAGCTGACATCCACAATGTCAGATCAGAGGCTTGGACAGATGACTCCTATTTTATACTGCTAACTGCAGGTACAGCAATAAATCTAACCATGCCTATGAACAGTTATTATGCTTTTTCAAAAATGGTTTTATTATTTAATTATAAATTAGTATAACACTGTGTGTGTATTTATCTAGAAGGCTGCAGAAATTAACTAAGTCATTCTATTTTTCCACACCTATACAAAGGACAAATAAGTACTGTTTCAGGTCTAAGCTAGAGAAGAAAATTATAGAGGGCTCTTGGGGACATCTGTTTTTTACTTCTGAATTCAATCCCTGTGAAACAGAAATGCAGAGGATTCAGTGCCTGTGTTTAACAGCAGCTAGATATTTTTCCATGTCTTATCTCTCTTTTCTCCCACAAGTCATGCATTAGCCTTTGGAATAAAGGTTTTTTCTGGCTCATTTTGAGGGCAAATAAGTGTTGTACCCGACATGTCCATAAAAACTGTGCTGCTACTGTTTTGCCTTGGGGCTCTGTTCTTGCCTTCCTCTTGTGTTTTAATGTTTCATTTTGAATTTAGTGGTTCTATGCAGCAACAGATGGACAGCTCTGCAGATGGGAGCTCACTTTTTAAATTATAGAACTAGCGCAGGTAGAGAATGAGCAACAGCCAATAACCTTCCCTCATGTAGCCTTTCCTACATGCTAGTACAAAGGGACATTTTAGCAAGGTGATAGTTCTGTATTCATGCTCCTTCTATCCTTGGCTTTTGTGGTAAATGTGCCAAAATGACAAAAAATTAGATCATTCAGGGAATGCCAGTCCTGCTGGGACTGGTTTGAGAACTGCAAGTAGAGGAAAGAACTTGAAGTAATTCTAATAGCGCCCCATCTATTCTTCCTGGAATTAATTTTTTTTTTCTTTTTTCTTTTTTCTTTATTTTTTACCATACTCGGATATCCCATTTGCATTTGACATCCACTTGGGATCTTATTCTTACTAGTATGGTGCGATGATTACTTAAATCTATCATCATATGATAAATTTCTGAACTGGTAACTGCTCTGTTCTTCATCATGTTCAAATTTAAATGCTGAAAATATTATGTAGCAATGTCACTGACAGCTTATTAGAGGCTAATGAGTCTTTTATCAAAACTATCTTGAATTTTCTGGCCTTGCAGTGAAATATTCAGTTTCCTGTTCCCAAACACCTCAGATATGTCACCCCAATTTACCAAGATATTAACTAAACATCTCCCTTAATTTTAACTGAACAGTTATTGCCTGCAAGGGATCCTGACCAGGTTACCCTCTGACTTAATGAGGAAATTATTCTAAAGCTGTTAACAACCAAACAGGGTTCCCCTAGGGAGAAGACATGAATTCTTTCCTTAAGAAGAGATTGAGCAACCAGATGGACACCTTCAAGGCATGCACAGCTTCAAGGGGGATGCTTCAAGTGCCTCAGCTTGCCAGCAGCAATGGTGCTTGTTTACCATGAAAGGATTTTCTATGTAAGCTTGTTTAAATTTTAATTTTGGAATAATCAAATAGCAGGATAAAAACATTCTAATTGAGGTGAATTGTGTTAAACTCTTTAGAAGACATACACGTGTATATTTGACCGAAAAGAAATCAGTGGGAAATGTCAAAACAAATTCAGGGCTGTGGGTTTGCTTTTGCCTTTTTTTAAAAAAAAACCCCAAAACACCCAAACAAAAAACAACCATGTTCCAGCAGTAGTTGTGTATACGAGGTACATTTTTTCACTGCTATTGTTGTATTAAACTGATGGATTGACTCCAAAATATGTATTTTTAATGTTGGAATTTTCTAATATTAGAGATATCTGTGACTAATGAAGACATTAGATTTCTAATCAGAATGCAAATAGGAGAAGATAAAATTCTTCTTACAAAATTTTATTTTTTAATATTTGACCGTCAGAACTATGTAAGAATTATTCAGCTTTGATATTGCTGCATTAGTCATGTAAAGTTCTGTCCTATTTTAGAGCCAGTACCCAGGAAACTAATATTCACTCTGCTTTAATATGTTGAAATTTTAATTATAAGTCTCAGAACATTAACCTTTTTTGTGTGTGTATGTGCTTGAAGACAGTGCTGCATAACCTGCATTTTAACCCTTAGAGACAGTAACTGATTTTTTTCCCTGAGAAGCCTGTTCCAATAATAACCTTTTTGGGGACAACCCTTTCAGGGAAGAAATTTTTTTCTTATATCGTATCTAATACTCCCTTGGCACAACTTGAGGGCATTTCTTATTGTCCTATCACTTTTTGCTTCAGAGAGGGGACCACATATGTCCTCCGTTTAGGGAGCTGTGGAGAACATTGAGGTCTACCCTCAGCCTTTTTTTCTGCAAGATAAACAACCTCAGGTCCCTCAGTCATTCCTCATAAAAAATGTGCTCTAAGTCCTTCACTAGTTTCATGGCTTTTCTTTGGATGCAGCCAAAACTTTGACCATTCCTCTTCAGGGATTGAATGGTTTTCATGTAGGGTACCACTGCAAGAAAAAGGCTTAAGAATATCACCAGAAAATGCCATCCAAAGTTTACATGGATCTAAGAAGTTCATTATGTAAAGCATTTAAGGTGAGGCAATGTCCATAAGCAGCCCTAAACAAGGCGGCACAGTCAGCATCAGATCTGGTTCTCAGGGTAAAGCAAGGTAAACACAAGCTGTGTTATGCTCACAGCAACCTGGAATGAAAGTTTTATAAACACTAGTCCTGAGAAGATCTACTGCTGCTAATCTTCCAATATTTCTGAAAGGAAATGATTTTTAGGAAGTCCAGACTTGATCCTCACTGTTTGAAAGGACTGAACAAGTTCTAAATCCTGTTAGCGTTTCTTAATAACCCTCCATATTAGTTCTAAGAGTGGATTGTAAAATTCGATATGCTGGAAGCCAGATGCTTACAAAACTATATGCTACAATAGATAGAAAATTCTGGTAAAGGAAATAATTTTATTGTTTATGAATTGCTTGTATTTTTCTTTTACCTACTGCATCTATCTTAGTTTTAATTCATCAAGGTCAAAGCCAATGGTGGGAAACCATTATTGACTAGTGTCATCTCCATAATGAAGGTAACAGAATTTCAACATTAAAGTTTTTAACACAAATCCAGAAGAGCTGGTTTCCTCATTCTTCAAGCCTTTAAATTAACAAGGACTGTTACAACGTAAAAGAAGATCTGTGCAGAATATCTGCATTTTAATTATTTAACCTTTTGTTTTTTATACTGTTCAAGATGTTCATCAACCTGATATTTTTCTGAATTGAGAATGAAATGCATATTTCCTTTTGAGGTAAGATTTTTTTTTTTTGACCAAAAAAAACTCTTTATTTTTCTTTATCACACTACAGGCCATAATATTTTAATTTGATTTTCTTCTCTTGGCCTGGTTTAGATTTTCCTTCTGTAAAAGTCAGTTTGTTGCTTTAAAATTAATCTCTACTAATTTTTTTAATTGTGGAGTTCCTGTTCTTCCCCCCTGACTCTCACCATCTCCTCAGGATTCTCTTTTGCTTTACATTTGCTTGTTCTGCCTCCATTCACTGTCATGGCCTGGTGTCTCGTATGTGTGCTGATAACTCACTGGAACATTTGTTCCAGTCTTTGCAGTCTTGGGAGGCTGTGGCTGCTTGATGACATGTTTAATTTTTAGAGCTATTCAAGCACGCATGTCAACAAAATTTCTTGAACTTGGGAAAGATAAAACTGAGTTGCTATTGATTGGTTCTTCAACACAGATATCTCAGGTATAATCCATGCTCATATCAGCGAGTGGCAGCTCTTTTAACTTCCTCAGATAATGACTATGACCTTGGTGATATTGAACTTCTATTAGAAGTCTTGATTGTACAATTTTAAGCATGATTTTACTGTCCCAGCTGTTAAAAAATCAGGATTAAATTAAAGCGCTTTTTTTATTGTTTTTTTTTGTTTGTTTGTTTGTTTGGTTGGTTGGTTGGTTGGTTTTTTTCCTTTTTCTGATCAGGTCTAAACCAAGAAATTAGAAATTTTAAATTGTAATCTGATAAATTGCTTCCGTGTTCTTTTCCTGTTTGATATGAATGTTATCTAAGTGCACCTGTCTAGCAGTCCACCCGCCCAATTTAGAGAGAAGGATATTATGAGGGATCCTGTCAAAACTTTTACCGAAGACCAGATAAATGACAATTGTAGTCCTTCTCTTGTCCACTGAGGCAGTCACACATCATAGAAGGTCACTAGGTTGGTCAGGAATGACTTGTGCTTGGTGAAGCCATGTTGGTTATCTTGAATCATCTCCTTCTCCTCCATGTGCCTTAGCAAAGCTTCTAGGAGGATCTGTTCCATGATCTTCCCAGGCACGGAGGTGAGTCTGCCATGACTTGGTAACTGCATCAACCAATTTCCTCAGGACTCGGGGATGTATCTCATCTAGTGACTGTCACTGACTCTAGTCAATGGCTTAGAGTCCCAGTAGACACCAGTGACGGCTGTACCTCAGGGGTCTATACTGGACCAGTGTCATTTAACATCTTCATCAATGACATAGATAAAGAGATGGAGTACATGCTCAACAAATATGTGGATGACACCAAGAAGAGTAGTGCTGTTGACACACCTGAAGGATGTGATACCATTCAGAGGGACCTGGACAAGTTCAAGAAGTGGGTGCATGAGAATTTCATTAAGTGTGACAAGATCAAGTGCAAGGTGCTGCATCTGGTTTGGGTGTCAATAAGGGCTGGGGGATGAATAGAACAAGAGCAGCCCTGCTGAGAAGGACTTGGGGGTGCTGGTGGATGAGAGGCTGGACATGGCCCAGACATATGCACTCACAGCCCAGAAAGCCAAATGTGTCCTGGAGCAAAAGAAGCATGGGCAGCAGGACAAGGGAAGGATTGTGCCCCTCTGCCCTCCTCTGGTGACACTGCCCCTGCAGCCATCCAGCTCTGGAGTGCAGAAAAGGAAGGGCATGGACCTGCTAGAGTGAGTCCAGATGATGGACACCAAGATGATCAGAGGGATGGAACAGCTGTCCTGTGAGGAAAGACTGAGACAAATGCAAATGTTCAACCTGGAAAAGAGAAGGTTTCAGGGTGATCCAGCTGTGGTCTTGCAGTACTTGAAGGCAGCCTACAAGACAGGTGAAGAGAGATTACTTACAACAGCATGTAGTGAAAGGACAATGGGGAAAGGCTTCACACCAAAAGGATAGATTAGATTAGGCATTAGGAAGAAATTCTTTACATTAAGGGTGGTGAAGCACTGTAACAGGTTGCACAGAAAAGCTGTGGATGTCCAATGCCTGGAGGCCAGATTGGATGGCCTAGTGAAAAGTATTCCTGCCCCTGGAAGGGGGGGATTGCAACTAAATGATCTTTAGGGCTGGTCCCAGACCAAGCCATTCTATGATTCTATAATTCTATAGTTTTTGATTCTATGAAAATCACTATTCAATTGTAAGGAAGATTTAATACTGTGTTTTATTTATCTTTTAAATTATTTACTGTGTTTGGTTTTATTTGTATTGTGTTTAGGATTTTCCCATGAAGGACACTTTATGGAAGTCAGTTGCTTTTTTGGTAGGCTGTGTGAAATATTTTCAGGAAGTACCTATTTTATGTCATAAAAGGATATTTGGGAAGCCTGTGTGTTTCTGAGTTCTGAATAAAAACTGTGCAGATGCTGTACTAGGCTAAAAAACAGCACAGATTTTTGACAGAATGTGTAGTAACTGAACAAGAACTAAACTGTTTAGAAAAGTGCATGGTTTGAAAGATAAATATTAGAAATATTTACGTTCTGAAAAAAATTTTAGACAAGTAGCTTGTATTGTAAAACAACAATTCCTTATAAAATGTAAAAATGTTTAGTCTGGTATTCTCAGCATAGATAAATGTACTTTATTGGTTACATAACTTGCATGATTCTGACAAGGAAAGCTTAGAAAATCTCAGCTACTTTGATGGCAAGCAGCAATAAAATTCTGTTTATTAAAAAGTCAAAGAATTACAAACAGTAAAAGATAAGTGAAAACCATAATAAAAAGAAGACCAGATTATTTGCATGCTTTTTATACAATTTAAATACTGAGATATATTTTTGGTTGATGTTTCAAGCCTTAGAATGCATTACATATTTACTGTCAATAGTTTTTATATGCATTCTAAAATGTAATTGAAAACAAATTAAACTGCTCTCTTTGGCATAACAGTACATATATCAAGACAATGTACTACCATGTTATTTTGAATTTAGGGATTTTATATTTTTCTTTTTTTTTTATTTGGATGCCCAGGGGGATGCAGAGTTATACAACATTGAACCATAACAGGCACAGACAAAAATGTTGGTATAATTATGCAATGCTTGTATAGACTTATCAGTGTATTATATCACAACAGCTTTATTTTTTACATACATTTTAGAAAGAATTATGTAATGAAACTTTACTTAATCTTTTCAGTGTTTCTGAGTCTATCATGGTTAAGCTCTTCGAGTTGTTTTGTCAGAAGAGGAAGTTTGCTGCTAAGGGGTACCAGTTCCGATTCCATCTACATGATTAAAAAGTCTGTACCACAAGGCAAGGATAAGGAGAGCAAAACACTTAGTCTGAAGACATGATGCTTATTCAAATCACATTTTACAAAGTTTCCAACTCAGACCAGTCTGATGCATGAATATTTGAAGGCTCATTTGTACCTGGAGTACATTGAAAGCCTCAGTTTATTTTCAGTGTAAAAGAAACTTGGTTTGTGTGTGCTGAGATATTGCTGCATGCTGTGATACAAAGTGTGATTAGTGAGAACAATTGGAGATTTGTTTAAACATTACTCTTGATTCAAACTGAAACACCAATACAGTAAACATTCATGTTTACTGCAGGATTGGCTATATATTAATTTTAGCATTTAGCTTTCTGGAGAGCGGCAGATTTAAAAGCCAGGACAGACTTTTGCATAGTTTTCTCTTAAAATTGTTGAAAAAAAAGATATGCATCAAAAGGATAAAAAGCTAAAATCAGAGCGATGAATGGAAGGCGACCTGGGGCCATTTCACTTAATTGACTGCTTGCCTTGGGAAAGCAAACTACAGCCTTTTGTTCTAGACATGTCCCTGTCTCTAATTTTATATTTGGGTTAAAACTGGGGCCTGCTCTGTGCTTACAGAACTTGTTGAGATTTAATGCTGCTCAGTCTGCACTCTCTCCACGGTGGGATGGGGAGAGATTGGAAGGGCAACAATGTAAAACTGTGGGTTGAGGGAAAAGACAGTTTATTAAGTAAAGCTGCCCACAGAAGCAAAGCAAAACAAGGAGTTAATTCACTGCTTCCCAAGGCAGACAGGTGTTCAGACATCTGGAAAGCAGGGCTCCATCATCAAGCAGGGAGCCTAATGGTGACTTGGGAACACAAAAGCCATCACTCCAAACACCTCCTTTTTCTCATTCTTCCCCCAGCTTATATTGATGAATATGTTGTTGTATAGTATTAAACATCTTTTTTTGACTTTTGGGATCAGCTGTCCCAGCTGTGTCCCCTCCCAGCTCCTTGTGCACCTCCAGAATCCTTGATGGTGGGGAGGAGTGAAAAGCAGAAAAAGCCTTGAGGCTATATAAGCCCTGCTCAACAACAGCTAAAACATTCCTGCATTATCAACACTGTTTTGGTCACAAATCCAAAACACAGCAGGATACAAATTTCTGTGAAGAATATTATCCTAGAAAAAAACCAGAAATGTGAGTTTTGAGTGAAGTCTCAGTCTCTGTACCAGTTAAGTCTCTGCCAGAAATCAATAATTTTCCCAGACTTTTGTGAAATTCAGAGGCAATGGTCACCTTGCTAAGTCATTTGGCCACATAGAAAATAGAAGGCTAGGAAGCCAGCCCTACCCTCCCCTGGATGAGGACAGACTAAGGTCCTAGATCCTGCTTCTGATAGAGTGTATGCATTTTACATTAGATCATCATAAGAGAAAAGCAGGGCACTTCTCAAATAAGAGATCAGAAGCTCACTTTCTACCCTTTCTGCTCAGCTAGGTTCAAGCACCTCTTGTCTGTTTGGTTCCTGGTCCTATGACTCTTAGATTCCTCACTGCCAATGGTTTCATTTCAAGAAGGCTGAAGAAGTCATTATAATTGAAAAGCAGAAACTATGTCTGAAAGATAAAAGAAGGTAGTCTAGACTTTGGCAACATAAACTTAAGTACACAATAAAACAGGCCAAAAAAGATCTTTTGGAGCAATTTGCTAACAGCATACAAATTAATAATTTTTTTTAATATGGCAGAAGCAGAAACCATGCCAAAAAAATTCATATAACCAACATAATATTGATGTGTAAAAAGAATATCAGAAGATTATAAGGTCCTGCATAAAGGATAAAAAAAATTCTCTGCATTGGTATTAACAGTGATGGACATTAAAGAAGTTTCTTCTTTATGGGTGTCAAGTCTAAGGAACTGTCCCAAAGATGTTTTATAACTAATTAATGCCTATGTATTGTCAAGATGAAATTATTTTAACTCTAGAGCTTTAAAGAAAATCAAATATGAGATTGCTGATCTTGTTTGTAATTGATAGCTTACTGCTTAAATTTGCTTTAGTATCAGTTGAACTAATGAATGTAATGACTATTTTCAAAAGGACAATGAAAGCATCTGGGAAATTGAAGATTTTTATGTCTGACTGCTATTTCAGGCAAATGTTGAAGAAAATATGCTAAATAACATCATCCACAGACACATATGCTAAAGGATTAGACTGTGATTAAACTTAGGACATTTACATAAGTCTGTGATTCACAAATGGAGTAGATGTATAGTTTCTCTTTAAATGTTAACAAACATGTATATGTTATCTGCTTGAAGCCCCCTTTTCAAGAAGCTGTCAACTAGATCCTTCACCACTGGCTTATAAAGAAACAAAACTATCAATGAATAAGATGTAATTTCATGACCAATAATAGGTAAAAGAAATTAAAAGGTATACTTAAGCAGTTACTTGCTAAAATATGAAAGATAACGTAGATATCCCACAAGTTTTGCTCTTTGAAGTTGCTTAAATATTCTTGTAGAACTCAGGATTGGGGATAAATAGCAAGATCCTAAAATTTGGTGCTGTTGTATAGCTCTTCAGCTTGAAAAAGACCTGAAATTGACTGAATCTGCAGTAAGATTTCACAGTAGTACAGGAAGAAGGTAGATGAAATTCAAGATTCAGAAATGCCAAATAATGCACATGAAGGCAAAAGTCAACTATGAGTTTAGAAATATGAGCAGATACTAAATCAGGTATAAAGTCCCAGAAATGAAGGTTTTTTAGCAGATTATTTTATGTATCTGATTGTCAAATGCAGAACAAAAATAAAATTTGAAATTGCAAAAAGAGGGTAAACAGTGAAATAGAAAATCAAATTACAACACTGGCTAATTCAATAATACAGCTCTCTTTTGAATGCACCCACAGTTCTGATTTCTTCTTCCTAGAAAACATGTCAAAAATGGCAGCAAAAGATGGCCTTAAGTGTTCAGAGTACAAAATGGTTGACTGAAATTAAGAATGATACAGACACATGAGTTCAGGAAAATCATAATTAAGTGAAAGGTTTCATACAACTTAAATTCAAAACATAGATTTCATTTTCCTAGGATGTTTGGCTTTCCAGAATATGAGTTAGTAAAGAAAGCTGGGGAAAATTCTGCAGGAGCAATTAGATGGGCAAAGCAGATGCAACCTTTTGCTTAGGAACTTCTTAGACGTCAGGCTAGTGACATTTTTGACAAGTTATAGGAGAGAAGTATTACCTAATTCTTGCCCCATTTCTTTATAGTTTCCTATAGGCATCTTTCCTGGCCATAGGACAGATTAGATGGACCATACCTCAGGAAGACTGTTCTTTCATTCTTATAAGCCCATTTATATATAGTTACTACACTTATTTTTTCTTACTATACTTACTTTTTCTCCCATCTATCTAACTTGAAAATATATTTTGGTGATGTAATTTTTTTTTTTCTGTGTATTATCTAATAGCTGGGCTATATTTAACAACAGCCATCATAAAAATGACTGAAGACACAAATGTATAGAAATTTTTGTGTCGATAATCGAGAACCTAATCCTGCATTAGGTGGAGAATTAGGGGAAATACCATCAATATCCATACTATAATTAAAATTCAAATGTCTCTTAAGAGACCTGAAGAATTGGATTGTCTTTGAGACAATTACCTTTGCATATGAAACATATAACCTATATGTGTTACTTATTACATCCCATATAGACTTTTTTTCTTCATATATTGAATACTGAATGCAATCTCTGAACTGGCAAGTGTCTGAAGTTACTATAATGTAATAATTGCAGTATTTTCATTAAGGTTTTATATCTTAAGGTACTCATCAGTATTTCAAAATCAAGAATCTTCACTGCACTGCAGCTAATGGAATGCTGAGCTGTTTTCTATTTGGGGGCAGATACAGAAAGAAAAATGGGTGTCTAAAATGTTATGTATATAATTCCAAAAATCCACATTTGAAGTCCATAAACCTGCTTCTCAACCT
This sequence comes from Pyrgilauda ruficollis, assembly GCF_017590135.1. Taxonomy (NCBI): domain Eukaryota; kingdom Metazoa; phylum Chordata; class Aves; order Passeriformes; family Passeridae; genus Pyrgilauda; species Pyrgilauda ruficollis. The sequence goes on along the minus strand of NW_024519207.1, from coordinate 9,037,826 downwards.
TTGGCCTAGAACTACAGAATATCTTAAATTCTCTAGTACAGGTCTTGTAGTTAGCATCTCTGATTTACAAACCTTGTTTACAAACTTTTACTTACCTCAGCTCTATATGTGGGTTTGACTTTGGAAACATTTTCTATAGGTCCTTGATTCAATTAATTGATTTTCCATTAAAAAAAAAGTTCTAAAATATTTGTTTTAATGTATATAAAGCAGATATTTTCATTTCTATGAAGAAAAGCAGATTATTTCTTTAACTTTGTAAATAGAAAAGATGTTACTTGATATAAGAAGTGATTGAAAGAAAGAATTATCTCTGGCTCCACACTTGGATGCTGTGAGCAAAATTAAGAGATTCTCAAAGCTAGCACATGCTGGTAGATTTACAGCTCTGCTGTAATTGGCAAAACAGTTGACAAAACATGTTTATATAAAACTCATGAAAAATAAGACATTTTTTTCTTCATGTACTCAGTCTTCACAGGATTTCTTTCCCTCCTTCATTTTCACTATAGCAAGAGCTAGAAATTGACAAGTTTTATAAACACATTTTGACAAAGAAACAAAATTGTTTACCTTATTGATAGGAAGTAGAAATTACTCAGTTTTAGTGAGATCTTTTAAAGACCCCTCTGAGAAATTAAGTACTATCCAATCGGCTAAATGAGTTACATAGGTATATACAGTCTCTGTCCCAGAAATTTTTTAATCAATGCAATTACCACTGGAACCACGGAGTTACTGTAAATACATATTTTCAAAATATTTCCCAAACTCTTCACTAGGGTTCATAAAAAGTGTTTTTTAGAAAACTCTTTATGAAAGGAAAGTTAATTTTACATAGCTCTAGTTTATCTCTTCTTGTTTCCTCTTCTGCTGTGTTTGCATGGTAGAAAAATCTCATCAGAAATGTCTTATTCTTCTGACCCAGCTCCCTTTGAAAACTATTTTGTCATCTTTCAGCTCTGTAAAGGAAAAGATGAAAGCAAAAATATGGATGTGTTTCTAATGAGGATAATGAAAGTTGAAAGGCAAGTAGAAGCATTGGAGGAAGAGTGAAATGTGGATACTGATAGATGCTCAGCAGAGAGAGATGGAAATGATGAGTCTGTAATGTGACAATGACACTTTGGCGAAGAACAAAGATTGTGACGAACAATGCTGAAAGCAGACACTTGAGATTTCAGTGAGAATCTGAAGTCCATGTGAAGGGATTAGGTTGATTACAGGCTATAGTTTATAAACTTCTTGTGACTTTCTTTTGACATAGTGTTTAATCTACTACTGAGAGCTGAATGAAAATATTTTGATACGAAAATATTTCTGACACCAGCCTCAAAATATAATACTAAAGGGAAGCAGAGATCAGCACAGAACTCTCCTAACAGTTTAAGTTGGTTGCATTCTTACTGGAACTGGCCAAAAGTAATTTTTTTAATGGAGTTTTGTTTTTCTTAACATAGTATGGATTATATATATATATAATTTTTTTATTATTTCTGGGTTTTTTAAATCTCATTTGGTTATTTTGCAGTGTATTTTCTCAAACAAAGATATTTATCTGTTAAATGACAATGACACAAAGCTATTCCTGAAGCTAATTCCTCAGCTTCTCAGAATGAGTTTGATAAAGAAGCTGACAGTTTATTGGATGGAGATGATTTGCATGATTCTTGCTTCCTGCATTGTTTTTGCTTTGTTTTGTTTTCCTCTCCTCTCTTCATGTGCTTAATCTTTAAAACTTTATCTACTATCTATACTGATATTTTATTTTAATCTGACATAAATCTTTTGATGGATGATCATACTGAATATTAAATATTTGGATTATGCCATGAAATAATTTGAATATAATGGATTTTTTACTGTCCTGAGTGTAACATAAACTATTAATTATGTACTGTCTTTTTTATTTTATCAAACTATGGACACTGTAGATATAGTAAAATTATCTCTCGTTGTCTTACACTGGAAAATGTACAATGAACTAGATGAAAGAAAACACATTTTATAACCATGGTAACTGTCAGTAACATCTGTAGGTTCCTCTCTCTCTTATTTCTCTATGAGGATTGAAAAATGTCATTATTTTTTGTTGATTTTTATTTTTCTACAAAAGGAGAAAAGAGAAAATCAATGATAGTCATCATTTTAAATCACATATGGCAAAGTATTTAGGAATCACTAGCACAATGAGTATGGCAGGCAATAAAAAATATTTAGTTTCAAATAAAATTGTCAGAGACAGAATTAGTCTTTCCATAAAATTGTTTTGTCTCTGTAGTATCTCTGCAAACATTTAAATGATACCTCTAATGATACTTAGTGAAAAATGTTGATGTATATAATTATTTTCAAATGTTTTTTGCAGATAATCTGATGCATCTTTTTCAAACTGCACCCATCTACTCAAAAATCTTAGAGGATTTATACAAGAAAAAAATCTTTGTGAGACAATTCTGACGGCTTATTCTGGAATTTAGCAAGAGTGTTGTTTGAGAAAGGGAAGATTCCTGATTTTTACTTCAAGACTGCTAAATGTATTTCACTGATACTTTAGAACAACCAGTCATTAACAGGGAATTCAGTAAACAACATTCTTGTGCTACTGTATTTAGGGTTGTAATAGTCTCCTCTACTCAAATTCAAACACAGGCAGTCTCTCAGATCAAAGGCCATGAATGTGCAAAAGACAAGTCTTTCAGGTTGCCTGGAGTTATAACCCTGTTGCAAATCTGTTGCTAAGGCATGTTCTCCTGACTTCCTGCCTGCAGAGGAGAGCTCCAGGGGGAAGGGAGGCAGACTTCCCACATTGTGTCACTGTCCAGAGGTCAGAGGAGTGGTTCCACCCCTCCACTCCTTTTCTTGGAGTGAGAACTAATAGATGGATGGTTTATGTTAACTGATTACAGATTCTTTGTGCCTATCTGCCCTTTCTTCTGGATAATTTAAATCTGAGTGTACAGCAGCTCCTCTGTGATCTTTTGTAGGGAGTCACAAAGGCTTCTCCTATTCTTCTTAGAAATGCTGCAGAAACACTTCTTGCCTCAAAGGAATTTTCAAAAACAAACCTACAGGGTATAGAGATAAAGTCAGCTGAGGAGAGGGGTAGAATAAACTAAATTCATGTTTGGACTTCCAGAACACTGCAGAAAATTTTAAAAATGTAGAATATCCCACTAAAAAGCTGTTTCAAAAACCTTTTAAATTAATACTTTCATTCTAAAAGAGAAGTCATATCAGAGACAATATGCAGCCGCCTTCTTTGTCTGGATTTGACTGTGCATCTAGTTTGACAATTTTAGATTGAAACTGGCTTCAGTTTTTAAGAGAGTTTCAGAGTAATCTAAATTGCATTCTATAATGTGAGAAGGTTGTTTATGTTTGAAAGTGAGTCAGATTTCCATAGATACTGTGTTTTGTGAGAAAGTTCTTCAAAACAGTGAGTCAAAGTGTCAAAGTGTAATTTAGTAAATTGATAAAACAATAGATTAAATGTTACCATCTGTGGGTATTCAAAGATTCAAATGAGTTCAAAATTGTATTAATTTGAAGATGATCTTTCTTTTCTGTTTTTATTTTAAACTCAGAATCTATACAGCTACTGTTTTAATTTACAAACCCAAACATAACAAACTTTTCAAGACATTTGAGATTCCTTTATAAACTATTGTCTGAAAAAAAGGAGTTTAAGCTTCAAAAACAACATATACTATTACGAGAGCTAGAAAAAATTCATGAGTTGGCAATCCTGAGATATTACAGAAGACTATATATTAAAGCATTTTTCACAGGTTTTGTTAGATCAACAGAAGATGTCCTCATGCATTGTTAGCGATTCTCTGTGCAGCTCTTTACACGCAGCTCTTCATGATGCATTTAGGTGTTCCTGTCACAGTTAATCTGTGTGCTGGTACCAAAGTGCATTTCATATTTTAAATGCCATTGTCTTCTTTTCCTTCCTGTTTTCTTATACTTATTTCTTCCATATACCTTTAAAATATCTGAGCTTATTCTTTTCTATAAAACATTAACTTTAAAATAAAAGACCTTTTTCAAACATAGCAGTGGTCTCATGTTGATTTTAACATGTACTACCTTGTCATATTTTTGAAATCCATGTCTATTTTCTGATTTAAAGTGGCATTTTGTCCACATTGGTATGAAGGTTACTATTAAGGGGAAAAAAAAATAGAAAATAGTCAGTTTTTTATGACTTCTCCATGTTGCAGTTAAAAAATACTTCAGAATGTATAAAGAATACACATCTAGGAAAGTCTGAAAAAATCTCAGTATTATCAGAGGATTGAGTAATATCAAAGTATAGGAAAACAGCATGCTTAAACCTAGGATGTAATGAGGTTTGTTAAGTATGTGGAGAAATTAAAAAAAAAGGCGTAAATGCAAACCTATCTAAGCTTTGAAAATTTATATTCATAAATATAATTATCAAATCATTGTTTGTAAAGTAGACTTACATATTCACATTAGATTAACTTTGAGAATAATTATTTTCAAAAAAAGAGAGAAATCTGGACAGAACATTTTAAATTCATGACCATTTGAGCATTGAGCATTTCCATTTGGAAACTGTTATCATATTGCATTTCTACAGTTTAGTTATACACAGTCTCCTCAAATTACTCAAGCACATTCTTGATATTTTTCAGGAAAAAAATCAAAACCAAGCATTGCTGCTTGATTATAGCCTACAAAGCTTAAAGGCAGAAGACTTTCAAACATCTAATTAAAGTAGAAAACATCTAATAGAAAACCAGCAAACACTTAATACAAGAAAGAAATGCACAACATCACAGAAAAGACAGAAGAATAAAGTGCTTTTTACAGTAGATTTCATAAAGCTGACAATGTAACACAATTAGACACATCAGGGAGTCACAATGCATACTAGAACATTTTAGTAGTGACAGTAAAGTCCATACAAATTGTGTGGAGTATTGAAGCACAGCTTTCACTTGAATGGAAGTGAAACAGATGACTGCTGGGATTAGGCATTTTAGAATTTGTCTTGTAGACCATGGTTTGCTTTTGGGAAAATCTTACTGAAACTAAAGACATTAACACTCATTTTTCATTATTTTAAAAAACAATAGGAGCTCCTGAAGAAAAGACCAGGGTATGATGACGCCCAAAAGAAAAGCGTGTCTGAAATTTCTCAAGATTTAAAACTGTATTTTTGGAAGGATTTGCTGAGCACTTGTTTTAGGAAAGAGTGCTCTTGTGATTTAACCCCAGCTGGCAACAAAACACCACACAGACACTTGTTCTCTTCCCCACCAGCAGGATCAAGGAGAGAACTGGAAAGGTAAAATCTAGAAGACTTGTGGGTTGTGATACAGACAGTTTAATAGGCAAAGCAAAAACCACACACAGGCAAAGCAAAGCAAGACAAAGAATTAGTTCACCACTTCCCATGGGCACGCAGGTGTTCAGCCATCTCCAGGAGAGCAGAGCCCCATGACAAGTAAAGGTTACTTGGAAAGTCAAATGTAATCACTACAGAAGTCCCCCTTTCTTCCTTCTTCCCCTTACTTTATATATTGAGCATGATGTCATACAGTCTGGAATATCCCTTTGGTCACTTTGGGTCACCTGTCCTGGCTGTGTCTCTTCCCATGTTCCTGTACACCCTTAACTTCCTTGCCAGCATGGTAGTATAAAAAGCAGAAAAGGGCTTGGCTCTGTAAGCCCTGGTCAACAATAACAAAAGCGTGTCTGTATTATCAACCCTGTGTTCAACACAAATCTGAAACACAGACCCATCCCAGCCACTGTGAAGAAAATTAACTCTACCCCAGCCAGGAATTAACATGAATGCAATAATGTGCATAAGTTCAGGCACTTCCAAAAGATCAAGTGGTGGTGTTTGGGACAAGTGCTGCTTGATAGAATTCTGGCTATAATACCCAGAAAATGAAAATTAAATTATTTAAAGGTTTCCTTCTCATTGGTCCATCCTGTGATTAGAAACCAAGGTTCTAAAATGATGTCTCAGAAATAAGCAAGGCCATGTGATTAATACCAATTTCCGTTATCAGCTTTCTCTCTGAATGAGTATGCAACTTGCTGAATACTGTGCTAGTAGCATGATTTAAAACAGAGAATTCTGTTACTGCTTAAGTGACTTTATTCATAACCATCTTTTTCTATTCTACACCCACTCACAGGTAAACAAATACTCAGGATGCAAAGTTAGCTTTTGTGCTTCACAGTTGAATGTTTTATGGCCATTGTTACTAAAATCAGAAATCTCACTGTTTCTTCCATGAGCTGAAATGAACTATGCTGCAGATACTACCAAAGAAAGCTACTTTAGAGCACATATATTAGACAGAGATGGTACAGATAAAGTATGATGCAACATATGCCTATTTCAACCATTGTGGGTACTGGTGGAAGATGCTCCTAAGTAATGGAAAAAGTGGACATAAAATATTTAAAAGTTTTAACTATGTACTTTCTAGATATGGCCTGATCTATAACCCACAATCTTTTAGTTAATTTAAAAACTCAGTTCAAGTATGAATTTTCTTGATCTGTCTCTTCCTTGGTGCCTGATTGCAATTAAATAATATGCTCCCACTAGAACAGATCTACGGTTACTGTACTAATGTATTCAGGTTTTTATGTCACATTCATCTTGAGCTTTTCCAATAAGAAATGTGATGATGAATTCAAATGTGGTCTATGCTTCCCCTCATCTTCTCCCAGAGGAAAAGAATCCTATGTGTAGTGAAGTTGTTTTTGCTGATTTATTTATGTTTAATATGTGTACTCTGCTACTTGGGTTTATAGTAGAGAAGAAGTGTACTTTACCTTTCATCTGAAAGAGGTTACATAGTGATATTATCTATGCATTTCTGAGTTATCTTAGAATTGTTATTGTGAATAGGAAATTGTCTGTGGAAAACAAAAAATCTTGCATGTTCATTTCCTCTTTTTTTTTTTTTTTAACAGAGGAATGTATGGTGTTGAATTATATACAAGTTCTTAAAAAATATATTTCTAGTTTAAAATAACTGAATGCCTGAGTGATTAAGTCATGCCCATGGAACAAGGGTTTTGAAAATCTTTCCTCTGAAATATATTAAGTACCATACCACGGAAGGCAGTTCTTCCAGGAACAAACTAATGCAGTGCCAGAAAATCAACTTTTAAAGCATTGTCAAAATATTTCCAGCTATAACACAGTTTTACAAGCAGATGCTGGCATGAACATCAGAATATGCCTGAACTTCAAGATTTTTTTATTATTATCTATTTTTTTCTGCCTGTGAGAAGACGAACATTTCACTAGGTATGTAGCAGTTAACATTATTTTTAATAAGGCAAATCCTCCAGGATCTTGTCATAGAATGTTTCTGCTAATAAATGCAAGCTTTAAGTTGTGCTGCTGTTGATCCCTCTTGTAAGATGAAACTAGTGCAGAGACCCTGGAACAAGCCAAACTGATGGAAAGTGAGACAGCTGTTTCGGCACAGTGATGTTTCTGAGGTTGTTTTTGTTGACTGGCAGGTTCCACAACACCAGAATTGTTGCAGCACTCTCAGACACATGCTGGTAGCTCTTTCTAGTGCTTTCTGGCACATTCATGTCCACATGACTGGTTGACAGGTGGTTCAGGCACTTCTGTGCTATAATTCCTCTTTGATATGTAAGGAGATGAAGGCTCAGAATCTAGAAGTATGTGAACCTCTCTTCCATTGAAATCAGTGTGGGTAGGTCTAAATGCTCTGAGCTTCTTACACTGAGCCATTTGATCAACACAAAAAAACCTTGTGGAAGCACGGGAAACCCCAACTGGAAAGACTGTGCAAGGATAAGATTTTTAAGCCTTATTAATTCTGACCTAAAATAGATTATTTTTATGACCATCACATCTCTATATACATAATTTATTTCTAAGATGCTCTCAAACTTTTAAGCACAGGCATATCACAGTCATTTTGGGAGCAGGCTTTAACCATTTGCTAGGTGCAGATTCTTCCCCAGTACTTTTTGAACTGCATCCACAGGCACTTGCACATTCATTAGGGAATCTTTATCTCCTTCTCAAAGGAAAAGAATATTAGTTTCTTTTACCTTAATCATAAATGACTTCTTTTGGCTCAGTCATTTGAAGGGTACTTTCTGATGAACAAATTTTAAGTTGACAAATAATGCTGATGGGAGAAATATGCTTATTTGCAAACTATTGATGTCATTAACATAGAGACTCTGCTAAAAATCTCATGCAAAATCCAAGATGTAGAAAACACTAGTGTAATTATTGTAAAAGCAATAATCTTCAAAACCTACTTTTCCCTCATCTGCAGAGTGATGAGTTGCACATCACAACGTGAATTCTAGCTGATGGTCTCTAAATTCTGGAACACTGTTCAAATATATGGATTAGAATTAACTTAGTTGTGATAAAATGATTGGAAACTCCGTCAAGCTGTTCTGTTGCAGCAACATGCTGAGGCTGTGATGTTTAAGTAACTGAAATACAGGATAGAAAGAAGTTATACAAAATAAACATAAACAGTGCCAAACTACTACTTTCTGAGCTGCTCTTCTGGGAAACAGGCTTAGCGATGGTGATACTTCTTTCAGGGAAATGAGTGTATGGAGGGTTAATGATAAAACTGGATGCAGCTGGATGCTATTGCCAGTAACATCACACACCTCTGCATTATACAGTATTCTGACAGAGAAGCGCTCTTTTCTGTGTTTTTATTTGTTGTATTTATTTATTTTTTTAATTTGGCTGTTGGCAAAAACCATGAAAGCAGCCACAGCATACACAGAAAGGAGCCACACACCACAGGGAGTCTTCTACACAGTAAGTTGCCCAAATAATACTTTCTGAGCTTTTTTAAACCTCACTTTGTTGAGGAATAAATGTCAGCTTTCTCACCAACCTGAAGCTGACACTAAGAGAACTTGTAGAACTACTGTCATTGAATTATTTCTGCTTATATAACAGAGGAAAATAAATCTAAGTGTCAAATAAACAACAGACTCTTTCAGCACAACAGATTTAATTAAAACAATCTATTTTGTGATAACTATTAATAGCTGACCTTCAACTAGTTCTCAACAGAAAATAGAAAGAAAATTCTTTTACCTGACTGTGCTCTTAAGAAATTTTTAAGTCCTTTATAAATGAACAATGCATGTTCATTTAACCTTTATAACTATGCTATTTTCTGTAACCATACCAATATATTAATTCATGGATGTACATTTATGTGCCTGATACTATTTAGAACTCCTCCTTGTCTCAGAAGTAACTCTGCAACAGTCTGCCAACACAGATTTTCTCTAAAAGATTTCTCTTGTAGCCATGCAGAAGCTCTGTGGACCAAAGCTTTACACTTCCATAATGATATTTTTATTATTATTTATTAAAAATACAAGGATTTTGGCAAATTTTCTGATTGTGTTAAACCCAAGTTGATTTATACATAGAAAAACCCACGTCTCAGTGCAACAAACTAGAAAAAACAGTGTAACATATAAAGAACAGTCCTTCATCTACCAAAATGTGGCTACTACCTGTTTATGATTTGAAATCCAATTCATATTAGACATCTAAGAAAAAGGTAGAGACTGGGTTTCTAATGTACTTCTAAGAACTATAGAAATTAACCTAAAGACTTGGAAGATACAGCTGCAGGCTTTTGCAAGCTTTTAAGAATGCGTAGAGAATATATTTTTATACATCTGGCCTTGCAATCATGATGTGCTTGTTATTTTAGATTGCTTTTGCAGGCTGAGTTGTCTAGAAGATTAAAAAAACAAAACAACAGAAGAGCCCCAAACCTAAACTACCACTTTCTTTTAGGTGTATTTGTTCGTCTTCACATCTCTTCTGGAATGTTTGATATATGGCAGTAATTTTCATGTAAAGTGATCCACAGAATCACAGAATACTCTGAGCTGGAAGGGATCCACCAGGATCATCAATTCTAACTCTAAAGTGAATGACCCATACACGGATCAAACCCACAACCTTGGCATTGCAAGCACCATTGTCTAACCAGATGAGATAATCGCAAGGTTTATTCATAATGTGAAAAAGAAATTATTTTCCTATATTGAAAGGTGTTTGGAATTGTAGAAGTCCACTTACACAATGCAAAAATCCCTAATAAATAGGATTGCTTCTTATTACAGTGAATTACTTCCAAGGAGGAAAAATACAATGGTATTAAAACAATGGTGCTTAAATAATGTTATAGCAGCTGATATCTAGTCTTGTCCTTATGACACCATCCATGGAAGTTTAGGCAACTTAACCGCAGATGCCCAAGGATTGGAATCTTGTAATATTTCTCTGTGGTTGAGTTTTGAAGGTTGAAGGACACTAATGCTTTTTATTCTGAATTTCATCACCAGCTAGTGCATGGATTTGACTTCTGCACCTCAGTTCCCTGCCCTCAAAACAGGGGTAATGTCACCATGTTCCCCACTAAAATAGCTGTAGTAAGCACTTCCACGTTAATGAGGCACTGGGATATCCTCATCATGAACTTAGAGAAGTCACTGAGAGATTAATCATAGCTCCTATTCATAAATAAGATTTGAATTGTATGAAGTAAGTAAAGCCTTGGGTCATACACTAAATAATGAGAGTAAAAGAAAATATTGATCATCCTATTGATCACTAGGTGAGTATCATACATTCATGGTCTATAGAGAGGCTGAGGTCCTGTGGAAAATATGTTGTGTAATGGTGTAATTAAAGATTATAACATAATGCATGTGTATGAGGGATAAAATTAACATTGCAAAGGAATCTCAAATCCAACATTCTTGAGCAATTGAGCATTCAACCTAATAAGTTCTTTTAACCTTTATTTGTGGGTATGTACTGTATATGTGTAGGCAGCACTTAATTGTGCATATAAATTATGGGCTTCAGAAAAGGAAATTTTAAGAAAGAGTCTTTTAAAATTGTATTTTCTTTGTTGTATGTGTAGCCATAAATAGGTCCTTTCCAACAGAGCAACACAATGGGGTTGAAATCAATGGAAGTACAGAGTGATGAGACATATTTCCTAGGGTTTTTTTGGCAACTGGTGGTCTGATGTATCAATATTGAAAAGAATCATGTCTTGTCACCAAATAAATTTTTCTCACCTTAAAACTCTATAGTTTTAAGGTCAAAAAAAAAGAGTAAGTGTGAATGACTTGCAAATTCTGCAGCCTACACATCAGAATTTTACTCCATCTATCTCACGTGCCCACATAGATTGACATCACTTTATCCCTTTGGGGTAAAGACTATTGCAATAAACAGAATGAAGACAATTTTAATGAGATCTACTCAAGATACTCTTTTTGACATCCATGCCATTGATAAATATGCAGGACTCGAATTGATGGTTTTAATACTGCACAAAAATTCATAATTTCATACAACCAGATGCAGTCCCTTAGCTACTAACTATTTTGTTGTATCACTATGGAGGGAGGAGGAAAAGAGAGAAAGAACACATTCTAATTATTGGCAGCTGTTGCTGCTCTTTTACTAATTGAGTAAAATCACAGTAACACAAAAGCGAGCTGAGAAGTGAAAATGAAAGCTTTAGAAGTTATGCTTACCTTTAGTTATGCAAAACCTGGATGGATTTTCTTTGTACTTTTTTATTTTGTTTCTCTGAAAAATAAATAAAAAGAAAAATTAAATGTAGATCTAGATTTTTAAAACAGCTTTTTCCCTCATCTCCTTCTTGACATATTTATGTATGTTCTGCTATATATTCATTTGCTTCTTTAGAGATTTCTTTATACATTATATAGTGTATTTTTATGTTTGTGGGATGTGTTTAAAGTTGCAATTGCATCAAATTACCTTAGCAGAGCATGTGGTTGCTATCATGGAATGCCACATTTCTCCCACAGAGATAATTGTGTTCTAGTAGTGGGTGGATTGTTCTTGTTCCTATGCATAAAAGATAAAGCACATTGGGATCATCTGTGGGTGACAGAAGCTGCTGCTAGTGTCACTGACTTTTAATCTAAGGTGGTCACAACTCTTTATGTACTTTTGTTGCAACCATTTGACCAGTGTTACTTTCAAACATGGCACCAGTTCTTGGGTGGTGCTCTGTGCTTTTCAAATCATTCAGCATTAAGAAAACTTCCCAGTCTGACCATCCATGAGACTCCCTGGCAGTCACATCCCAAGGACAGAGACTGCCACTGCTGGGTCAAAGCCCCTTCAGAGCGGGTGGCTCCTGTGACTGACGTGTCCCCCTTGGCTCCCCACACACCCATCCACAGTCAGACCAGGTTTCCTCACTGGTTCAGCCCTGGGTTTCCCACAGCAGAGTCTCAGATGCCTCGTTCCATAAAGCCATTTATTCACAGCACAGTAACACAGGAACAGCCCAAGCTGGTGCCCCCAAGGCAGACCTCAACCAAGGAACCCCTGAGCTTTTATAGCCTCAGAATCCATCTGCAGGCAGGTCTCCCTCTTCCTCTCCATGTCCATCCATCTCACTGGCAGTCAAGGGCCTTCAACTTTATTATGCAAAATGCTGGCAATTCCTGGCTCCTGTCTCTCAGTGTCCATTCTCCTGACTGATGTCACCCACCTTTATCCTGTTTTTTGTACCAAAGTTTGACAGTTCACAACCTCTTACCTTGGGCACCTGCTGAGAGCTCAATCTGCAACTTGCCCGCAGAGCTACCTGGACCACATATATTCCTCAACATCAGTTGCAGAGGCCCATACATAAAATGTATTTTTCTGGATAGAACAAAAATATTTAAAAGTTTGTGTTTAAAAAAATCCATAAACAGATATAATCCCCTTTCCAGATGATTATAGAAAGTACTTGAACACTGTACAGATCCCAATATTGTAGATAATCATTATCCAAGTTCAAAATCATAAAGTAATGCAGTAACTCTATAAGAACTTACTACATATGATCATATTGTGTATAAATACGTTTCAAAGCAAAAGATGACTAAGGATTTATTTTATCATTGGTAAGTTCTATTAGGTCCCAACTGAGTTAAGAATGTCCTTGGTTAATTAGCAAAATTTTAAGCATACACTTAAGTCACATTGACTTGAATAGAATATAGGTATGTGCTCATAAACACATTTCTCATTTATGGACACGTTTCCTTAAATGAATGCAATTACTGGTTTGTGGGTCTTCAATAGTAAGAATCAGATTCTACTCAATAAACTCATCATGAAGCCTTAATGTAGGCAGAAAGTCAATAAAAAATTGGTTACTTCTATATTGCTCTTAAGCCAAGAATATGAAAAAAACTGTTGGTTTGCTTTATCGAAAACTCAATCTTTTCCACTTATGTTGCTCTATTATATTAAATCAAAGTGGGTGTACCTTGCCAATAGATATTGAAATGGATGACAAAGCTCAAAGCAAATAGAAACTGAAATAGATGTTAAATAACTAGGGAGACCCTTCATTTTAGCTCTGATACATTGTGCAGAATGAATGTAAAGTCTGTGGATGTTAAACATGATAAATAGTATCTTTGTAAACAAGTGTACCATTAACCTCATTCTATTGACAATTAACCAATGTACCGATACACCATGGATAACCTTGGACTTCACCAGCTGGTATGAAAAGAAAACTTGCTGCTGCAAATGTCTTTTCTGCTGTCCTTACCTATTCTGCTAAGTATTGAACTGGCACCAAATTGCAAGTAGTGTCACTGACAAATACTGCATTTAGAAGGGCTGATTTAACAAAGCAGCAGTGCAGCAGGCTGGTTATGTCAGTGACAGAAGCACTAAGAGGATTTCAAAGCATTGTTAGACTTTCTAAATCTTTCCCTTATCATCTTTCCAATTTCTAATTTGCTCACTCATTCAATGCAATCTCTTTTCAGAAGTCATTCTGTTTCCCTTTCTGGAAGTCAAGGAGTAAACTGGAGTTATTCCCTGCTGCACTACCTTGGTTCCTTATTTTTTTTGGCACATATACATTAATGACTTATTCAAGCAATTCCAGCACTTGACTTTCTGTATCCTGGGCAGAGTGAAAAGCTGCAATAGGCTGTAGAAGTACATGCTTGGCCTTTATATGGTGTCAGTCCTCCTGCTAGATATGACTATGCCAAATATGAAGATGGAAGTGGAAGAGAGGAAAACTAATCTTCAGAAAGCATCCCAAATTCAATTAGAAATGCTTGGTATGATTGAAATTAGCATTGAACCAAATAAATTCAAAGCTTTGGAAGACTGAGGGTATGAATGCCAGATGCAAAGTGATAATGTGTGCAAAGGTTGATCCATCACAGGAAGTAGCAGCCAAGATATTGGTGAGATAATCAAGAAACAAAAGAGGTGGTTTAATGTACTGAAATATGAAAAGCACTTGGGAAGGTGATTGCAGAAGGTAGCAGCAAATACATAATTGGTGGAATACAGGAGGATCTGGAGAGAAACAGCTGCTGGAGTAAGATTGGAAATAGGTGAAAGGGCAACAACAGATGTATCCCTCACAAATAAGATTGCATATCCCATTCCATTTCATTGGGAATATAGAACAGCAGGGAGGTCTGCTTACATAATACACTACGCAGAATTGAAAAAGAATCTGCTAAAAATCCCAAACAAAACAGTGACTGGCTTTGCACGTGAGAAGTCTGTAGAAATGACAACTGAGAAAACAACTTATGTGAATACAGAACTGCACAGAAGCAGCAGTTTCTGGCAAAAGATCATTGAAGACCCAGTTGATCGTATACACCTGATTAAATTACTTTCTTGAAAGTCAATGCATTATTCTGGTATAAGAGCCTTTGAATAATCCATGTAATATATACAAACTTTATAGCAGAATTCAGTCTGGGAAGGGTGTCAAACACATTTCAGAGGTCAAAAATGAGAATTTGAGAAGAGATGTTCCTTGAATTTTGTGTGATTGATTTTAGACAGGTGAAAAGCATTAAACTTAGAAAGGAGAAATAAGATACATACATTTGAAAAAGATATTAGCTGTGCAATTGGATGAAAAAGATAAAAGGCTTAACATAAAGAAGCCACAAGTGTGATCCTGTTGCAAAACAGGAAAATCTCATTCTTGAATGAATTAAGATGACTGTTGTATGTAAGACACAGGAAGATTTTTTTTTTAAATTTTTTTTAATCTCTTCCTGGCTTTAGTGGATCCTTGACCAGAAAAGAGTCCGCCACCATGGTTAGAGAAGATTGTGATCAGTTGCAGTAGTAAGACTAATAAAACATCTAAAAAAAGAGAATATGAAGAAAAAGAAAGATTAAAATAAATGCATTTATACAGTCTATCAGATGAAAAATAGCAATTTTTATTTTGCCTGTGTACAGGTAGGACTAGGTGAAGCCTGTGGCTCAGTGATTTCTAAGATCCTGTGCTTAAATGACTGAGAAACTCACCAAATACAACAGAAATTTTCTACTCAACCAAAAACCAGAGAGGCTATTAATCAGGATGTTTTATGGAGAACTCCAGTGACTAATGAATTCTTGGTAAAGATGAATGAAAATAACCTGCCAACGTGAATGACATTCATTGATTATAAGAAAGTTACTGACTAGCATCAAAGAAAGAAAAATGCTGTTCTGAAAGCCACCCAAGCATTACAAAACAGTTATCTATCTGCAGTTTCTGAGAAACAAGTGGGCTGGACTGTGGCTGACACAGATGGGAAAGAAGAAAAAGAGGCCAGAACACTGCTTTTTGTCTGCAGTCTACTAGTGGTACATTTATAAAAAGTACCAAAAGGGTCCAGCACAGTCTGAGGATACAGTGTGTGAACTTGGATGAGTCAAAATACCGCTCCTATCCCATGTGTGCCACAAAGACAGGGTACAACATCCCACATACAGGGTAATGAAAGTCCAGGTTCAAACAGACTGAAAAGGGAGCTTGGGAGGGAATTTGGTTGGGGAGAGGGAAGCGAGAATGCTGATGTTCTGCCAAAACACATTTAGTTCTGTCTTAAAAAAACAAAAACAACACCCTAAAACACTGAATGGTTATTGCAAATCAAGTTAAAAGAATTTGTACTCCCTTAACTTAGGCTTTAATTTGGCCATATTCCTTTGAAAAGGTGGAGAGTAAAGGGCTACCAAGATGTCTTCATTCCCAAATACAATTTCTTTTCTTATTGGAAAAACTTGTTGTTTCTTGAGAGCAAGAAAAAGGTTAGGCACTTTTTTTTTTTTTAGTGCGGACACCATATCCTCATGGGTTTTTATAACCCCAACCACTAGGATACATGTTCTGTCTTGGTCTGCGGATGCTTCTACTTTATAAATCAATACACCTAAAGCTGCATTGAGCAGGAGAAAAAGTAAGATAAAACCAAAAAGGCAGCATTTTTTGAATAGGAAAAAAAAAAAAAAGAAAAATATGTGGAAAATGGCAAGGCTGAACTGTTCAAAAATCACAATAAAAAAGTCAACGAACTACCCCCACGTGCTGCATTACTCTGTATTAGCATTTCTACTTCCCTATTAGAGTGCATTAAGAACAACATTGCAAAAGAATAGGGATTACTTACATGGAAAATGCAATAAAATGTGATCAAACAAACTGTACGGTGGGCTCATTGTGATCACAGCAGTAAGGGATGAAACCTGAGAAATGGGAAGAATATTACTATTGTGTCAATAAATGCAATTAAGACTGAGATTATAATTTTATTCAGAATCTGTATTTCCAGCTTGCTAATGTCTCTCTCAGAAACTTACCTTTCCAAATGATGCATCTCATATTAGTTCTCTTCTAGTTCATTCTGTAATACATTTCCATTAGAGGCAAGAAGAAAAATAAAACTATATTACAAACAACATCAATTCCTAGTATTAAGAATGAATTAATTGAAGGAAAAATATGTTATGAATGTTTTGTCCTGGTTATTCTGAACTCAAATTGAATTTTCACAAAATCTTTAAGCTACCTGTGTGGAAGGAAAACATCTGCTTGCTTGTTTGATTTTATTATAGGTATATTTATACTTTGTTATTCTTCGCTAGCTCAAAAATTTGTGTATAAAACATTGCTTTTGATGGTGTACCATCTTTTTCTGAAATATGTGAGTGGCAGAAAAATCCTGTGGAAGCAGGATGGAGAGGAACATCTGCTGCCCAGGAACAACTGTGGGTCCTGTGGACCCGCTGTTTTGAGCCTTGGCTGTCGCAGCCAGGGACAGTGGAGTGCAGCCCCTTCCCACCGTTGATCTGGAGGTCAGGCTCCTGGGCACACAGCAGCATCCCGTGCTCCTGTCCTTGGAGCTGTTGCCAGCTGCATTTCAGCCCAGCTTCATCCCTGCCACCTCACAACCCTGCCTTCAATTGCCCTGCGAGTCCAGACCCTGTCCCCATGGTTCTCTCCATCCATCCAAGGGCTGTGTCTGGCTCTTCTTCCCTTCACTAGCCATGATCCTGTCCCTGACCCAAGAACATCCTGATCTGTTGATGAGCAGAAGGGACTGCTCAGAGTGGCCTACTGCCTCAGGTTCTACCAAACAGCAATGCAGGGTTTAATGTCAAGGGTACGGTTGAGGGATGAGGAGCTGTGATTGCTTCTGAGGATTATTTACAGGAGTACACCTTCAACACACCTCAATTTCCCGTCAGGCAGGACTTGGGCACAGGTCTATCATCCCAGTTATCTCTGTTGGTGCAAATTCCATCCTGCACACTTGGCTGTGTGGAAGCTTCTATGACCACTGATAGCAGCCGTACCAGCTGTGGTCCAGCAGGCATGGGACCAGGCAGAGACCTTCACACAGGAATATGTCCTTGTGCTGGACACAACATGTTTGCAAGAAGTTGAACCTGTGTGATCACAGTAATGGAATAGCTGGGAGACCTGACACATGGAAAGAACTTGGCAAAAGCCTCAAGGATGCCTTGGGTAGCTCAGGAGATTTAAAGGGCAATACATTCATTTCCCTTAATTCAGCGGTAATTTCTCCATCAACAACAAATATTGCAGCCACTGAGGAGGAGATGTCAGAGAAGACAAATGGGCACCAAAAGTGTGCAGAACTGTGGTGAAATATACACAACCATAAGGAATTGTTGTGTAGGGTCTAGCTGTTTTCAAAGGCTAATTTGTATTTCAGTGGCTTGGAGAAAAACTGAGTATGATAAATGTAAATGCATAACTTAAACCTAGTTAATTTCTTAATTCATTACAATACTTCTTTACTATAAGCAACTTGGAAAATTATTGATTAAACAAACAAACAAATCCTTGGTTGATTTTTGGCTGGCAACTACTCTAGCCCTAAATCAAATGTTGAATCTGAGGCAGCAGTGTGCTTATCAGCCTCAGGTCATGTCCTTAATGCTCAGTGAAAGGGAAACCTGTTTCTCATTCAGTGATTGCTCAGCTATAATAAACTGCTAACATTTTTTAATTTGATACTTTACATACTCATTATAGCCTGGTATCACAGTACAGAAGGTTTGACTTTTTCCCCAGGAGCCGTTTTCTCCTGAAGCCTGAACATTTCATTGCTGCACTGTAATTTAAAGAGTTATAAACACTTGGTGGAATAAATTACAATATTTATGAAAATAGCCAAAACCAAAGACGAAGTTAAAAAAAGGACCCACCCAGCTTCAGCACATGTACTTTTCAGTGGCTTCAGATCATACAGAGGGGTGCAAGTTTTGGACAGAGTACTTAAAACTCTTCCAGTCTTTATCTCCACAGGAGGGGAAAACAAATTGACAGCATAACTATCTTAAAAGTTGATTTATTATGGTACTTTCCCCCACATATTTTTATATATACCAAAAAAATATCCAAAAGAAAACAGAAAACCAACCCACACAACCATGTTGAAATTATTTACACAGTTAGAGAATACAGAGAAAATACTCATCAAAGTTCCTTTCATAACAAAATGACTAATCTAATATTAAAAAATAAAACAGGCTTTCAGACATCAAAGCTTAAGCTTTCAGCTTTCCTTCAGACTGTATTTCTACATCAGTCAGAGGGGATAGGAAGGGTATGAAAATTGTGTTAAATCATCCAATGTAAAGGGAAAACAATAAAGAATTCAGGTTAATAATTAGAAAGAACTTAATTAAACAAAGCAACAGGACACAAGAGGTTAAACTTTACCGAGCCAGGAATGCACATTGTGAAGCACAATATTGTACACCAAAGCATATTCAGCCAGCTGAGGTACCTATTAATAGATCAGTTAGACATGGGTTGGTATTTAAAACAATTTCTTAGTTACAAAAGTCTTTAGGATTTGTTGACAATTTGTACATACTCATTCATGGTGACAAGCAGTTTTTAGTGGGAATATAGTGGTGATACCAAAAATATTTTTGTTTCCTCATTGTAATCTCCTTATTTCAGCCTCTGCAGCAGCTCCTTGAGGGCTTTGACATCAGGTGAAGCTCCACTACTTTGTGGATTGGTTTTGCACACTGATGTTTCTTCACATACTTTCTATCTGTGTCCTTTTTGCTATGATGTTCAAAACCTGAGCCTAAACTCTGCTGTCATTCAATATACAACATTTTGTTCAATTTCATCCATCAGAAGCGAGCTAACTGATTTACTGATTTTGTAGGCAGAAAAGCACTTTTTTTGTGGTAGGAAAAGAGAATTCAAATTTGTGTTCCCTTCCAACACAGCATGGAAACTAGCCCCTATCTTTTGCTATTAAAAACCAATCACTGAACCTGAGCACTGCTATCACAGACAGAGTGCTTATGCCTTTTTAGATAGAAATGTTGAGTATTTTTAAAAATTAGCTGAAAAAAATTGTGACTCTAAAAAGGCAAACCAAACTACTCTTCTGTAGTTTTCTCTAAATCTACAGAAAAGTAGATGCTGTCACATGGCTTCAAAAATAAGTGAGCATTCTGGATGTGTGTGTCTTCTTTACAAAATGTTATAGCATAAGCCACAGGCTAGTCATAGACTGACAATGTCTCTCAAGATTAGGAAAGGGCAGAGAGGAAATCTAGAGTGAAGAGGGGAAGGAGACCAAGGGAGATAAGTGACAGAAAAAGAGGCCTGAACAGATGCTTATATAAATATGGGGCTGCAGAAGGAAACAGAGGATTGTGGAGACTGTGAGAATGAAAGCCAAAGGAAGGTATGAAGCCAAAACACCAGAACAGAGACAGAAGGAAACAAAAGGGATGGAGGATTTTTTTTTTTTTTTCCTAAAGGCAGGTTTTGATGCATAGCTGTGGTTGAAATTCCTCTGAAGGGAAATAAATGACACATATAGATTAGAATTTTGTTATGAGATCAAATTCATGATCTCTCTTTATTCCAGAACCATCTCCAGCACTGAAAATATTTTTTTGATACAAAAATCCAAGAATACTGTAGCAGCCAACCCTTGTATAAACTCTCCCATCCAAGTCCCTTGTATTTCCCAGAAGTTAGGGATTGTTTCAAGATAAAAACTTGTCTTGCTTTATCCCACACATGTGCTCCAGATATTCATGTTGTTCTTATAAACATCTAATACTTCAAAATTTTTAAGTTCTTTGCATCAAATAATTTGCACCAACTTTTAGCCTGCACTTCTGGGCTCTCTACTGATTCCTTCCCTGGAAAGCTCTGTACCTCTCAGCTGGGAAAGATAAGGATTTCTGAAAACGACATTTGCAATGTTCTGATATTTCAGTTAGTGCCTGAAGTCAGCTGTGGTAATTTTGGTAATAAATTACCATGTTCGATAGGTGTGCATTTAAATTACCATTTAACTCAGGTGAGGAAGACCTTCATAGCAAATTTCCCAACTGTAACCACTTTGGTTTGCAATGTGGAGTTATTTGAGGGTACATAAACTGGATTACTTTGGGATAGAATTAATCAAAATAATTCTAACTTCTATGTAGAAGCCAGAAAAAGGTACAAGACTGGAGACAATCTGAAGTAAACCTCCAACTAACTGTGCATATCATGGACATCAGTTTTCAGCAACAGCTGTTTCACTCTACAGATATGCTCCTATTGCCTAAAAGAAACTGTTAATGCAAAAATAACCATAACCATCTTTAATCAGTTTTACAGGAATAAAGTTTTTCACAGAAACTCCTTTCTGATTTTTTGGTGTGCACTCCCTCAGTATATGTCCTATTATTTGTACATTGAAAGAAACAAATCAGTAAGCTGATGTGAAGGAAGTTAGGCACAAGTGAGTGCTATCTAAATTTGTGGGGAGCTAAAATTTGTGGTGGAAGAGAGGTGATGAAATTCAGTAACTGATTGAAAGAGGGAGCATGAGTAGGTAGAGATGTGGAAAGATTGAATCTCCCTTGAGAAGATGGAAGGACAGTTCAGTAATTGGGAACAGCAAAGACCCATTTGGAGGGCAGAGAGAAAAAGAGGAGTAGTTAAGATAGCACAGTTGTTTTCAGATCTTCAGTTCAGCTCGAATGCACTGAAGTAGTGATCTGAAAATAAAAGAGAATAGGGTGGGAAAATGTTGGGGTTTTTTTTTGTTTTATTGAAACACACAGCTTTTTTAATAATAAATGCACATTTGTGATTGCTAATTTTTTTATAAAGAGAGTTTTCAAAACAATCATATCCAGCCCTCTTGTTATACACTAAAAAACCTAAGTTTTGGCAAAGAACCTGGACTTTTCCTGCTCATATCAGGTGTACCCAAACCTATTGTGCATGCATGGCATGGTACTAGGATTATACACTGTAGTATTATTTAAATATGCAAAGTCCCATTGACATAATAGTCAGGGGAGAGTATGGCTTAATGTATCTGTAATCCACATATTAAAGCTCTCTAAGTATGATTTGACATGACAGTCCATAATGCCTCTAAGCTTTTACTTTCTATTGTGCCTGTGACTTATACTCCACAAATTACAGTATAGGACTGTGATGTGAAACTCCATTTCTGATCCATATTCTCTGTTACATTATTTATTTATTTATTTATTTGCATACCTCTACATACATATATATGTCTATAGCTTCGAGATATCCACCCCGACAGGATGGGAATTCAGAGATGATTTGCAGTCTTTAGTTCCCCCTGCTGTGTCTATGTGTTGAAGTTAAGTAACCTTGAAAGGCTTCAGAATGTGTCTGTGCCATCAGCAGGGGAGTAAAAAGGGAGGTGTACATGGTAGCACTAATACTTAAACTGCAGGCTGCCAAGTGCACTGATATATCACAAACACTCAGGGAGCAACTGCATTCTCATCAAGCACTCACTAAATATGGCAAGTTCCGACTTCCTAGACCACCATTGCAGGAAGGATCCTGAAGGGTTTGAAAGCTGAAGCTTTCCCTAAGATCATGGATATCCGTGCCATGGAGTTAATGGAGCTGGTCCTGGCGGCAGTTGTGTTCTCCCTTGTCACCCTGCTTTTATGAAAAGGTGAGATGGCAGCTGCTGGGGAGGGGACAGCTGCTGAAGAGCAGCTGATATGGTAGTGACCATAACATGACAGACCTGCTGCCAGTAGCCTCTGTGATGGACTTCTGTGACTGCCCTGATAATTAGGTTTGAGATAAAAATGCACAATTGAGACTGTCTGGTATCATCTGTGGGTGCTAGAACCTGTCTGCTTGCACAGTGGAGCAAGCTACTTAATGGTGTGTGCTTTGGATGTTTAACTAGGCATGTGATGATTTTTCTTCAGTGTTAACAACAAAGTTGATCTGTCAGAATTAGCAGGCAGCTCTAAAACCAGCCTCAGCTAGGTGATATTTGTGTGCCCAAGGAACAGCTCTTTGAGATTTCTTGATGGGGAAAGGGGTGAATCGTGGCAGGAATCATATGTGAAAGAAGAGGAACCCTAAGTAACAAAACCCCTTTTGAATCGTATTGAAAATTATCTCATAATTGAAGTTTGTCATATTATATATATATGTATATATATATACACACACACACACACACACACACACATAAAGCTTTCCAGAGAGAGCTTTTAAAATATATTGAGTTTAGAGATCTCAAAATTTTATGACAATGCAGCCCTAGTCACTACTTCAGGGAAGGAAGAGAGAAGACTCAGGCAAATGTTATTTTAATAACCTTAGCAGCCATGCACTAACATCTCTAAGCCCTTCTCTGTTCACACAGACATCCTATCATTAGCTCCATCTAATGCTCCAAATTTAATATTCTTTGTCTTTTCTTTAAAGAATGAGAGTCCCTGTCTATATGATTAAACCCTATAAAGAAAAAGTATGTCAGTGTTCTTCCTATACAGCAGATCATGTTGAGAAATATGATAGTTCTCATTATGCAGCATTCTCTTCACTGGGCCTGATCGGGTTCCACAAATAGGAAATGTTCAAATTGCCAATACTCATTTGCATAGCTTGCCTGTGTGCCTGCTGCTTTTCCACTGGGACCTGTCCCAGGCTGCTTCAAAACCTTTCAGTGAACACTTATATTTGTCTGTTTTTTCCACTCTTGTACTCGTGAACTGACTGATGGTTTTTTATGGTATCTTTTAAACATTTATCTCCCTGTTTACTGCCACCAAAGCAACATGTTTCCTGAGTCTTGTCTATAGAAAAATGCACACCAGAGACTCTTCCTTTCAACAACTTCTAATTAGGCAGCTGAGGCTGAGGTCTGAGCAAAGCAATTTTAAGGGTAACTTCCTTGAGCTGGCTCCAGTGCTTCCTGCTTACCAGAGCTCACTGCCTAAGAAGCTTATCAGCTAACTTCCTGCTGGTGAGACACTTGCCAATCATCTGACATTGCTCCTTCACTGTATCAATGAGCTGGACTGCTGTTTTGAGAATAATGAGAAGTGGAAGGAGGAACTGACCTTGTACAAAGGAGTGTTATGGCTTGCATGCAGAACACAGCCACTGTTGCAAGCAATGATTCCCTTTATAGGGCACACACGGTATTAGGTGGAAATATTGCTGTTTCTATTGCCAGGAATCCATGCAAATCTGGCCTTTGCACAAACTGTCTCTTTTGGCTCTTGATATTTGTTGCCTTGAAATTTTAAGGGATTTTTCACTTTTCCCATAATGAAGGGATGGTTCCCTTCTGCTGTTTTCCCTCCCTTAACTTCACTGCCTGACAATGTTATTCTAAAAGCAAACAAGTTTTCTGTTATGTTGTTCTTAATTCTGCTTTATCACAAAATGACAGTTCAATCAGCACAAGCAGCCTTTAACTCAGAGAGGTATGCAGCATGTAGCATCAAAGTTGTTTCAGAGAACTTTGGATTGGACACTGGCCCATTTGTCTCATAGGTGAAATAATAGTGTCCCTCTTTTTACTGCAACTTGAATAACAAGAGGCTTTTTTTCTTTCTATTCCATTTAAACAAAAACTGTACACAGAGAAAGCATAGGTTTTTTATTTTTGTTGTTTCATTCTAAAATTTTCTCTCCTTACTAAATAGTTACATCATTTCTCCTACTAAACCTAGTATATTTCTTCCATTAGTTAGTAAAGAAACTGGGGGTGAAATCACAAAATGTTCATTTGAATTTATATTTGATATAGAATAAAAATGTTCATCTCTCCAGACTGAGATTTTGTAATATAGATATGGGGGGGGCGGGGGGGGGGAACCCCAAAACAAAACCAAACAGATAAGAAATTATGGCTTCATTGCATTCTCTCATTACAGAGCTGTTCTTGAAAGAGTGTCTATATTTACACAATCTGTGAAGAATTCTGTAGGTTTTGTACATAATTTTTAACCTTTTCTTTTTATAGTGTCTATTTGAAACTACTGAATTTGTTGAAAAATTAACCAGGATCAAATATCTTGATGTTCTAAAACAAGGAAACAACTCTACTAACTTTAAATAGCTACTGTAAACAAATAGAGGATGTTTACCACTCGGTCAGTTCCTCCATACATTTTGTATGACAATATATCTAAACCAGCTACACTCTCACTGCAAGCATTAACTGACTTTATGGAGCACTGTGCTCTCAGGGTTACTCCAATGGAGAGATGAATGGTTTCTGTGATAAGTATATTCTAAATACTCAGACACTTAGAGAAAGATGTGGATAAGACATAACTTTATATTTTGTGTAAGACTTTGAGACAGGGAAGGAATTTCTTCTGATTTTTCTTTATCCTATATGCTAGGCCATGACACAACCATTTCTGACCACGCTGCCTTATGCTTTATTGGCTGCTTGCCCATTCCTTGGGGCAATTTCACAACATGTCTTGAGCTCTATTTGATTCACTCCTCCGAGGCTGATTTTGTCCCTTGGTGCCAATGTCTGTAATATAATTGCCTGTGTACAGGCTGCTTGCAGACAGAATTCTTCTGCTGGGTACATTTTGACACACCCCATGTGGTCCTTATGGTTTGCCAAAGCACTTGCTGCATACAACCTGTTTTCTTATCAGCAACAAGTGCCTTCCATGATTTTTCCCCCACTCGGTTGTGCAGGCATTGTTTTTGTAAATATACCTGTATTTTGGAAGGATACTTCTCTGCACAAAAAGTAGTTAATAGCTAAGGATAATAAAAGCAATCACAGAGCTCGTTGGATCTTTGTTGTTACTGAGCCACAATTAAAAAGTTAGAGTACTTTAATGGCATTGATTAGATCCATAAAAAAAAAACCCCAGGCACAACAGATCCCCATCTTTCATGTAATCAAGTTATTCACCCAGAGACAGCAGAACTGGCTTAATTTCCCACTTTGGTACTACTAATTCCACAATATCTTTTAACTAAACCAAACAGTTATTCTAGGCAAGGGCACACCTTAACCTTTCTCACTGAAACTGTGAGAATGCTCAATTCAAAGCTGAAGAATAATGTATTAAAAGTGAACACAAGGGAAGCATCACTCTAGCTCAGTGGTTCAGGCATTCACCTAAATGAAACAGTACTTTTCCAGGACTCTCTTCAAACAGCTGTTTATGCATTTTACCTTTAGTGGTCTTTGGATAAATGAATTAACACTACAGAATAACAGGGAAGTTGCTGCACAGTCAGTACCTCTGAGTCAGGCAAGAGGAGAGTTGGGGTTTTTTTTGGTCAGGATTGTAGTACTTTCATTTAAACATCTAAATTCCAAATTCCACCTTATTATGAAAGACTCTGTGATTAAGTCTGGTGGATATTAGTTTGTCTACCTTAAAGGCAATACTTTTGCTTATATGATATCATCAATATTAGCAGGCATTGTTGATCTTAAATGAGTTTGCAAGTACTCTGGGACTCTAGGGATCAGTTTCTGGTACTTGGAGCTGTAGGTTAATTTATTTCCAAATTGAAGGCATTAAAGTTACTGAGCAAGTATTCAGAATGAATAAAATCAACTGCAATGAAGTTTAAATTTTTTTTAATTAATAATTATGGAAAGGTACAACATTTGCACTGATATCCCAGCTGTACATCTGTATTAGTTGCCTTTTTGATGTTACTCAAAAGTTTTGAGTTCGGATGAACCTGCTGAGACTAACACTGTTAGTGCAAACAAATTACATCAACATAATAATTCAAGGCATCCTGCAGGCATTCTGTACGGACAAACTGTAAAATTATGGAATATGCATTTAAAGATCCAGTTTGTTGTTAGTGTTTTCTGTCTTTTCAAGCAAGATGCAAGAAATCCTGTAGTATCATGAGATTTTAGAAACAAAGAATGAAAAA
The DNA here is from genome assembly GCF_017590135.1 of Pyrgilauda ruficollis. NCBI lineage: Eukaryota > Metazoa > Chordata > Aves > Passeriformes > Passeridae > Pyrgilauda > Pyrgilauda ruficollis. The sequence continues at coordinate 9,011,205 of NW_024519207.1, read as the reverse complement.
ATGACCATGATCACATTGCATTTTTTTTTTACTCTTTCTTATTCTTGGAATGAATAGACACACCAAGTGTAAATGAAGAGTCAGGTAAACCCACTTTTTTAAAATCATAAACAGCTTTGAATTAATTTAAGATTTTTAATATAGGTTGTCACTCTGTCTACCCAGTTTTCTATCTTTCATCTGTAAATATATTTCTGTTTGGAAAGTAGTAATTTTTTCTAGATATAAGTGTCTAAGTACCTGTTTAACTGAAGTGTACATTTATTTATGGCTAGAGAGACATGCTAAATTACCTGAATTTAATCAGGTAATTAATATACCCCATTCTTCAGAAATGCCTTATTTTTTTCAACTGTTTCATTGCCTTTGGTTGGTAAAAAGCCAAGGATGTCTTTGCCTCCAGTCTCTTTCTTTTGTACTTCAAAAAAGAAAAGAAAATTCTTCATGAAAGGAAAACAGTTCTTATTTCATTTTAAAAGAAAATGAAAAGGAGTCAAACTTTCATCTTCATGTTAAATTATAACTGAAATGCTGATTAACTGATTAGTGGCTGATACAGTGAGCTAAGGTTCAGTTTCTCACCTGCTGCATTTTATTACACGTCTGCAATAGTACCTCCACATCTCATCTCTGTGGCCGGCCAAGTGTGAACCTGTCGCCACGCCCGAGGGCATGCTGCACATGCCTAAAGTGCTAAGTGCTAAAGGGTCTGGTGCTGACATTCTGAATTGTGCACTCTATGTGGTGCCCATATACACATCTTCAGCCTTGATTCCACCAAACTTGCACCAAAACAAACTCTTTCTTCTTGTGCATTAAACCATGAAAGCTTTATGCACTCATAAAATATCCCTTTTTTTGGTCCTGATGGAAATGGCTGTAGTACTTCCTGTGGAGGAAACATGAATCATGATAGGTCCTCCAATCTTCAACTCTTTCTTTCTCCTTTTGAAAATTCCCCCTAGAAATACTTTCTCAAGACAGGATTGCAGATATGGGTCTCCTCTTGGTAATGTGAAAAGGACACTGTTAAGTCTATCTTTAAGGCTCTGTTCACATCAAGAAAACTGCTTTCTTTGATAATGACGTTATCAAATGCAGTTATTTATTTCATGATATGGAGAGCACTGCCTGGAGGATCATGAATAATTTATTGTCTGAGATTGAAAAGATATTTTTATGCTTGGGCCTTGTATTGGGAAGATGAAAATAGCATTCCATTCTTTAAAGAATTCAAGAAGTTCTGAAAAATCAACAATTAAGTGAATTAGAACAAGATTATAGGGATTTTTTTCCTAGAAAAAGGTAGTTAGCGAGAAATCTGGGGACATAAAACCCTTAGGTTATATATACTTCATTTTGACAATAAGACATCGACAGTTACCCTTTTCCTTTCTTTTTTGCAGTTGGATAAAGGGAATAAATGGGCTGTGCACACAGATGCTGCCCACAAATTGGCAGCCTGCAGAGTTCATCCACCAACAATGGAGGAAGAGCCTTTACTTGTAGTTGAATGGCTAAAGAGAATTTTCCCCCAGAAATTGGAAGAACTATCCTCCCTCTGACTACCTACTGAGGTGATGTTGCTAGGACAAGATGTAAAGTCAAAAAGCTTCTCCCCTTAAGTTGTAAGCTCCTTCTCTGTTTTATTAGTCTGTGAACACCATGTACATTTATAGTGCTATAGTGTATAAGTAATAAAGTCGACCATAATAGAAGATCCCCATTAGCCATGTCAAACATGGAAACATAAAGGGAGAGTAGATTCCTTAAAAAAACAAATTTCATGATTTGGAAATTTCCTTTACAGTTTTCCAGGAGCTGTATTACACCATTATGGTTCTTTAAATCTTCAGGGAGGGTAGGAGAGGATCAGCAGAATGCAGTTTCTGACAAAATTGTGAAATATTCTTTCTGGTAAGTAGACTTTGTTCTTCTACCTTGATATTGAACCTTTTTTTTGCTTTCCATTTCTGTATAGGTATTGTATTTGGCATTTCATCACCTTGCACGAAATGCATGAAGGGTGTTAAGGATATGGATCTGAGACAACCGTCAATGCAAAAATCATAGTTTTAAATTTAAATAATTGAGTCTATCATGAAGTTGCTAAGTAGAACATATGGTAATGAGCACTCATGCAAACGAACTAAGAGACTGATTTAGAGCAAAGTAATGGAAATTGTTCATACCAGGGAGTCTCAAGTAGAAGGTATGGCATAGCATTTTCTGCTTGAAAACTAACCCTTAATGTCGCGTTAGATATTTTCTTTAACTGAAATACTGTGCTGCAATATTAAAACTGCCCTTTAAAAAATATTTTGGGCTTTTTAAAATTTTAAGCAGTAGAAAGTATAGAAAAAATAATAGTATTTTTAAGATTTGTTAAACTACTTGAACCAAAGTACCCAAAAAAAAGGGGTTTCTAGCTGCAGGAGACTAAAAATATTTAAGTAGAAAAATATTAACATAAGATATAACCATATAAGATATAACCATATGATTCTTTTTTCAACTTAAATTACTTTTCTATACATTCACAGTTGGTACTAAGTGTTTCATCCCAGATTTCGGGTATTGAGAGAAACAAGTTTCTGTATTTTCTTATGGGAATTAACAGGAAATTCACAAAGTGTGCCACATCCTCTGTCAGGAAGCCTAGTATGAAATAAAATTATTTTTTAACATAATAGGGAAATTATCCTGTGTTGTTCATTCTGCAACTTTGCATTCTTAATGGATCAATCTTTTCCAAAGGGCTGCTCTCACCACAAAGTTTCTAGTAAAGTTAGGGTAAAAGGCGGTATTAAAAGCACATCTTTGTAGCTTTCTCAAAAACAATCCCCTGTTCATCACAGTCAAAAAAAGAGGGACATCTCTCTAGCTCAGTACTGCGGGTGTCCCTGGAAAGGAGACAGATAACCTCACTAGGATCTGCTTCTAGGATTTTCTAGATGTGTCAGAAAACAAACAAACAGACAAATATACAAACAAAAAACCCAGCAGCACCACCAACAAAACAAAGAAAACACTTTTAGGAGAAGAGATCAACACTGAGCTCTTTTCTACTAGCTGAATGCCCTCACTGTAAGGAAAGTAGTAAACTCTGATTGCTTTCCTATTGGATGAAGGGAGAGCATGAAGTATGATCTCTCTCCTTTTTTTGTCCTTTTTACTTTTGTTTTTTTCATCTGTCCTGAATGAAAGTGAGTGTATGTGTGTGACCAATGTGCATGGTTCATGCCTGATCTGTGGTGTGCATGTTTTGTGCTAGCCTAACAAGTTAAGCTTTTTCTAGGACTTGAGCAAATGAGCACATATTCTAAGGATCCATACAGGCTCAGGGAGGTGTAGAGGCCAGCATGAAAATGTCTGAATGTACAGAAGTTCATCTGGAAGTTACCATATCTTGAAAGGTTTTGGGAAAACACATGTTTGTATTTGCAATTCTAAATTCTACGTCATCCTGTATTTTTTTTTTTAATATACGTCTCAAAGTGTTTTATAAACATTTTTTGTTTAGTTACCTACAGGAAATCTAGCTGTTTGGGAAAAGTGAATTTGTGTCTTTATCATCTTATCATTATGCTGAATCTCTTGCAGCTTTCACCCAGTTATTCTCTATCTGTGTGTGTTCATGTGTTTTCCTGCACTCATCTGAAATATGTGGCTTTTACCAGGAGGTTTTGAGACAATCCAGCACCCTCTAGTACTTCTTTAAATGAAAGATAAAATTTGCCTAAAAGTGAAACCCTAAACTGTCTTTTGTGTTAGCTATCATACAAATTGTGTGCAGCATTTTTTTTTCCTGAGGTATTTTGTCCTGACTGTTGATGCCTCTTCTATTAAGTTACTGCCTCTACAGCAATGGTACTTCACTCAGAAAATCACAAATGGACAAGGTTTGCAAGATATTTCTAGATTATGGCAATAGAATTATAAGATTAGATTCACCCTGGTAATCTCTGCTTTCTGCCAGTTTTTGCAGAACTCAGATTTGCTGGATGTGTTGAATTTAGCATCAAATTTCAGCCCACACTAGGGATAAAAACGATGATTAAGCTAGAAAGGGGAGAATACTGAGCACAGACCAATGCACAGGATGTGCAGGAACTATGATAGTAAGAAATGGATTCTTTGATGTATAAAGACAATTAAAAACCCTCCAATGTAAATTGTGGTCTATTGACCCTGGTCAGGAGCTAGGCAGCACACAGCTGCCTGCTCACTCCTTATCCTGAGTAGAGTGAGGAAGAGTGGGAACAAAAGTGGGAAAACTTATGGGTTGAGATAAAGGTACTTTAATAAGCAAAGGAAAGAGGAAGGAAGGGAGAAAAAAAAAAAAAGATGATGCAAAGCCAGTCATTTGCCATCTCCCACAAATAGACCCGAGCCCATCCAGTCTCTGAGCAATGACTAGTACTCCTCACAAAAAGAACTTCCTCAAGGTTTTTATTGTTAAGTGTGATTCCATATGGCATGGAAGATTCCTTTGGTCAGTTCATAACTGCTGTCCATATTTGTCCATTCCCAAACTCTTGGCCACCCTCAGCACAATCACTGCAAGGATAGAATGGGAAATAGAGTCAATTGTGCAACTTTTTCCCAGCAATAGCCAAATCACTGGTGTGTTATGAACACTGCTTTAGACAAAAATCCAAACTAGCATCATCAGGGCTGCAACAAAGGAAGTTAACTCTATCCCAACAAGACTCACTACACCAGGCCTAGGAAATAAGTTGAAAAATGAAGAGGGAATGAGGGCTCAAACCCACCTTTTCAGCTTGTGCTTTTGTTTGTTTCTTGCTTTTCTGTACATTTGTAGATTTTCTAGTGTCAAAACAGCAATATTTTAAAAAAAATATTGACAATTATACATGGAGAAAAGGAAAAAATAAGTCATAAAGTATGCTACATCACTTTCTAGTATTTCCCTCAATATCCATTTCTATCACAAATGAGATCAGCTTTGATTTCTGATGGTTGACCATTGTTTTAGTGTCAGAATTAGCAAAAGTGTTGTTCTGTGAGGGTATCCCACTTGCTAATCAACTCTGGTGTACTTATTAGCAGTAAGGATCCCATGGCTCTGAGAATATCTGTGAATGCTCTGTGGATGTGTATCTGCTTCAAAAGTTGCTGGCCTTTTTTTTTTTTTTTTTTTTTTTTTTAATTTCAGGATTACTTTTACTGATCTCTTCAGGAGATTATCCAGCAAGTTACAGGTATAGCCAAAGGGCCACTTGGTTTAGGTCTTACTACAGTTTGACCTATTTTAGATAAATCTATTAAAACATTAATCTGGCTTTAAATTCTCCAGAGATGTGATGTGTACAATATATTTTAAGGGCCAGAAGAAATCTACAGAAAATGTCTGCATAATCAGCAAAGACTTAGAACCTAGATGTATGTAAATTTACCTAAGCTCAATGTTAAGTTTTAAGAAACATCCTTAGATTTTTTTTCTTCTTTCTTTTTTATTATGATAATGGTCAAGAGCAATGGAATATGAAAAATTTATGAAAATTTATGAGGCTTAATGTAATTGCTGTCATATTTGCAAGGCAAAATACAAGAATCTCTGTAAAGGTTTGAATTTAATTTGCAAAGGGAAGAAAATTTAGTTCATAAATTCAGGGAAATTTTTTCTTGTATTAATTACTTATTACCTGATTTTTTTTTTCTATTCATGAAATTTAGCAAAGGTCAAAATTCCTGGTGAGATTTGGATGAATGTGGGAGGAAGAAAAATAAAACTCTGACTGAAATAAACTGGAATATCAAAGAAAGCTTGTCTAACTTCTGTAAATAAATTTGCTCAATAACAAGTGCTTTTTCTACACCTTAACGTTTCTACAGGGAAATTCTGTCCCTGACCGTCTCTTACAAACATTTCTGTTGAGCATTCTGCCCTCCTAAAGACCCAGCAAAAGAGAAATTTTGCTTTAATATCAGCACCTGTTAGTGCAAATCCAGCATTTTGGACCAAGGCACTGCTCAGACTTTGCAGAGAGCTGGCCCTGGTGTGCTAGCTGTAGCCTCATGAGCCAAGAGCTGGAAGGTATCGATGTCTCAGACTGTCACAGGTCTAGGTGAGTAGAGCATATTGGCTCCAAAGACAAAGAGTGAAGCTCCAATGCTGAAGATAGTGACAAAATCTCTTTGACTTCTGCAGCTCAGAATGATGATTTACAGGACATCAACCTGGAAATTCCACACCTACTCATACCACAGAGTTAAAGGCAATTTTTAATGGATGTGTGCAGGAATAGGCATGCTGATTCCGTTCAGGAAAGCTAAAAGATAAAGGTTTATTGTATTCAGCTTCTTTCCCCACCATATGTTACCCAAGATGTGTTTACAATAACTACAATATTATCACTTTTTGAAAAAATGTTTTAATAATCCTTTTCCAATTTAGAAAAACAAAGCCAAAATTTAAAACAGGTCTACAAATTAATCAAAGAAAAATATAAGACTAATTTCAGACAGACACTCTGTTGTAGGCCTTTTTTCTAGCTGTTAATTAAAACTCAGAAGTGAGTAAACACTTCTAGCTTTTCCATTATATGCTTGTTTTTACACAGGCAAAATGCTTATTTTTTCTGCAAAATAGAAGTAAAATATTTTCATGACACAAAAATAGGATGATAGGGTTAATTAAAGTCAGTGAGTTACTCTGAGATCTCGTGTCTCTGAGCTTACATTGTAGTAACTTAGGAATTTTTTCAATTAAGTGCATTGAAGATTGCATATAGTGGATATCACCTAAGAACACATATTCTTTTAATATTCTCTGACTGATGTCTTGTCCAGACAGGCCTGGATAAACCACAGGTAATCTCTGGATGCTTATTCAAAGCAAAAAGAACACAGTAAGTTTGAAATGTGTTTTTTAGCCTTTGCATGAGACTTTTATGAATAGCACACAGTACACAAGGACCTCAATGCCAGTCACTTTAAGAAGGTCAGAGAAAACTTGTTTCTTGATACAAATGGCAAAGGAGTTATCTGTCAAAATAATGAAACTACAAGGAATGATATCCACGGTATATAGCACTTTAAATCTGAAAAAAAATCTGATAGACTTTGCAAATCATAATCCAATCCCCTTTATCTAGGTATAGTGAGTAGGTCCACTAGAGAAATATTGCCACTTTTGCAATTAAATGAGGCTTCTACTTCTTACAATAAATTAAATCAAAAATAGCCAAGGAAAATACGTCAGTTTTAAATTTTTATATAAAATCAGATCACTAAAAGACAATCTGGGGAAGGAGAACAAACACACTGCCTAATAACCTGAGTTATCTGTCCTCTCTTTAGAGTAGTATGGTTCAACACTCCATCATCTTTTTTTCTGAGTCACTCTGTTTGACTATTTGACATGGGTGGGACGAATTTTCTGGTTATAGTCCAGCCATGTATATATAACTTACATATACATATATACATTTATCTTTTTTAGTTAGACTACGAATTTTTGAGGGTGCAATTTTAAGAGTAACCATCTCAAAGCATGTCTCATGTACCACTTTATCTGTAAACACAGGTTCATCTGGTGTTTAGACTAGTTTCAATTGCTGGCACTGTTTGACCTTGGAAAAAGTGTTATAGATAGGTGAATTATTTAATACTGTAACTTGGTGGTTGTCTGTTGACGTTTCTGCTAGCACAGTAATCTTAGAATCCAAGATACTAATCTGAAGTGAACTTGATTTTATTTAATGTTTCTCATTAACTGACCATTCAAAAGAAAATGTGAAAATTGCCTGTTTAAGCATTTCCTTTAGTAAACCAAACATGAACTTTGAGTTGCTGTGCTACATCCAATACTATTCTTTAAACCTTGCTCCAGTTAATATCTGCACATCTGAGGACTTGAAACACCTGCTACTGGAAAAACCTAGCAAATTTCTGTTGATTTCATAATGAAAGGTTGCATTCTGACTAAGACAGGGTGGAGGTATACACAACAAATCGTTTCTGCTCTTTTGTCTTACAAAGTTGAATATATTTCCCATCAATGTCTGTGTGACTTTGTGCCATTCCATCTGTCTGCCTCAGGTATCCTTGGATGCCATCTATAAAATAAGAATATATGCTTGGGAGTTTTTATAAAGAGTTTTGACTTCTTAAAAATGAAAAATAAGACACAAGTGCAAAGCACTGTTGTTTATCATGTATGAATATGAAATTCAGTCTGCTGCCTTATTTCTCCTTTTCACAATGCAAGAGGATTATAAATGTCAAATAGATTTTTTTTGTTAGTCATAATACAAGAATAAAATGTTGTGCATAAAACTTTGCTAAATTAAAACATTAAATACAGTCTATGTACACCCTAAACAGAAAATGTTTCACTAGTTACAGTCATTTTAGAACAAATGTCTTTGTCTGTAATATTTGGTTTTCTCTGATGAATAGTTGAAGATCACATTATTAAAAGTGTTAATAAATTGCTATATTTATGTTATGTAATTAAACCTGCCAGATAATAAAAAAAAATCTTATACATTGGATTCTATCTTTTTCTATCTCCCCTTAGGTAATTCAGGGAAAATAATTTCAGAGTTAAAAAGAAAATACATACAGATTTGTGTTTGTACTGAAAAAAATCTAAATGAGTATATATTTTTTCCAATTGTGTGTAATATGACAAAAGCATTTTTGCCCCCAAGCCATTGCAATTAAGAAACTTGTTAATTCTACTTTTTTCTTTGTAAAAAACTTAAAACATCTGATGACATGCTAATTTTTTACCCTGATGCACCAAGCCCTAATAGCCCTAAGCAGCCTCACCTGGGATCCTGACTGATGCCTGGATTTCAGTTCAGGTGTGGTGAAAGTGCACCTGTCCTAAGCTCTGACTCCAGGATGGACCTTTAGATATACTCTGTAACCTCATCCTCAGACCTGCTTTTGGCCAGACTCCTTGTGCTTCTGATGGAACAGAAAGGAGCTGCAAAGGGTCTGGAGAACAAGTCTTTGAGAGGTGGCTGAACTGGGGTTGTTTAGTCTGGACAAGAGAAGGCTCATAAGGAACCTCATAATTCTCTACAACTAGCAGAAAGAAGGCTGTAACAAGATGAACATTGGTGTTTTCTCCCAAGCAGCAAGAAATAGAGTGAGAGGAAATGACCTCAAGTTGCTCTAGGAGAGGTTTAGATTGCCTGTTAGAAAAAATTTTGTCACCAAAGTAGTTGTCAAGCCTTGGAGCAGGTTGCCCAGGGAAGTGGTTGAATCCCCATACCCAAAGGTTTTTAAAAGACATATAGATGTTGTGCTTAGGGGTATGCATGGTTTAGTGACGGGCTTTGCAGTGCTGGGTTAATGGTTGAACTTGATGATCTTAAAGGTCTTTATCTACCTAAGCAATTCTATGATTCTAAGATCTTTTAAGTAGAGTCCCCACCAGAGCCTTCAGTGAAAGTGAAGATTGACTGTCACATGGGTTGTAGACTTCAAGCTAATCTTCTGAGAGCTTTTATTCATCTGCAAGCATGTTACTACACAGGATTAAGTGTGGTATTCCAGATCTTAAATTGCTGCAACATATCAACCATAAGCTGAAGGAGTAATTCTGATACTGTAATTCACTGTACTCAGTAAATGCTCATTTCCTAGACTAGGAAAAGCTATTGCCTCAAAATCATACTGATGGAAAAGAAATGCACCTTCCAGTTTTTTTAAATTCAAATTAGTGTGTATCAGGCATAGATTTATGATTTTAAAAGGCTGTTAACTATCTACTGTCTCTAAAAGGGACAAGATTCAGAGAAGCATGCAGTTGAGACAGAATCTTCCTAAAACTACAGTTAGGTGTCCTTTTTTGACGGATTAAAATTTAGTTTTATTGCATTACACTAACGCAAGTAACCTAAAATCTGAGCTTTTGATTCAAATTTCAAATCCATCCTGAAATATTTAAACTATTGTCCTGCAGATCATGGATTTTCCATCTTCAATATCTTTCGGGGTTTCAGTTTTCAACAGTCTTTACATAGTCTGTTGGCATTTCCAGTTTTACATTTCCATTTATTCATATTCATTTTCATTGCAGCCAATAGAATAGACTAATAAACCTAGGTAACTCATGAATGAAGTAAATCTCACTTCAACAATCCATGACTATTAACGAAGAGGTACCGAGAATAAATAAAACCTTTGCCTTATTTCTCTCCACTTGTCCAGTCACTCATCCCCAAGCCTGTAGCTCTGCATGGGGTTGCTGTGATCTAAGTAAGGTTCCAGGACTTCACCATGTTGAACTTAAATTTGTTCTGTGTATTTGGAGATCCTTATCTAGAATTTTTTTTTTTAAATTCAGAATAGAATTCTGCAGTGGACACTGATGTTTGTTTTCCCATTTTATTTTGCAAGAAATTTACTGATTAAGCCAGAAATCTATCTCTTCACTCTGATTAAACCTATTCCAATACTCCATGGCTTTTTGGTCAAGTAGGATGAAAAATCTCCTTTTTGCTTAACAGGTACTGTTGAATTTTATTTCCTACCACATATATAGGAATTCATTCAAGCTACTTTTAAAGCATTCTGTTTTAAAAAGGATCCTGGGTATTTGCATATTTTGCATTTGTAGATCTTATTTTTTGTTTCTTCAGCTGGGCACTCCAACTTGATTCTGGAACATCCTTATAAAAATGGAAACTGAAGATTTAGCAGTTTAATTTGACAAGTGAGTGTTTCCTGCCTTGGAAAAAGGCACTTACTGTTTCTGTGTAAGGAGCACGGTGTTTGCAATGAGGTTGGAATGTAAGCAGTGTATGCAAATTGCCTCATGAATATGCATTTTTCTCAGCACTTTCATCAAGATGCGTAATATTTTGGTCAGTGTTGTCTTTACAATCATCTACAAGGACTATTCCATAATGACACAAAACTGCTTAAAACTCCATAGATTCTTCTGTCATTCCTGTTTTCCTGAGATGTTGTTGGCCGCTTTCTGAGACCTTGCTGCCCAGTTATATTTACTGTGAGCCTTATTGATACTTGCTTGAAGACCTGAGTAAAGATCTGTGGTTTTGTAAATTTCTGTGTTTGGAGTGTCTGTCATCACAGAATGTAAAACAGAACTGTAGTTTTAATGTGTTTTAACACTGGATCATCATGAGTCTCAGGGCACGTACTTAGCCAGTCTTTAGTGAGGGAAGCAAAAGGTGCAACCATATTTTTCTGCCATATCTGAACACTCATTGTTATTGTAATATCTGTAACCACCTTTTTCATTTAGTAGAAAAATTCACATTTACTCCAATTGAAATTACAATTTTGTAATTTTTGCTAACTTTGTTTATCTTGTGAACCACTCAACTGCTCCTATTGATTCCTGACCTTGTCCAAACCAAAAATAATGTGTATAGAAAAACCAGTACAGCCATTCCATTTGAACGGCCTTAGCAATACCCACTGCAATAAACAATGACTGTGGTGCATGTTGTGATACACTACCATGAACTATATTTCCATACAAACTTAAAAGTAAAACTAATATTTTCAGAACAGAAATTAACAGTGCTATATCATCTTCTTTACCACTCTATGGACAAATATATAGAACCTTTCCTCCTCCAGGGTGTCATCTTATTTCTGAACCTGGAGAGTTATTTTAATACAAAGGCTCCCTTCTTTTTCTGTTGAATATAATGCCACCAGAATGTAATGCTTGGGTATACTAGATATGGGAAAGCACTTAGTTGTGTGTCTTGTTTTCTTTGCTCATCCATATCTATTTGTTATTTTACAGGTGAATGTTCACTTTCATCTCTGTGGTAGAGTGACTTGGATACTTCTCTCAGCTTCAGGTGCCAGGGTGTATTGAAGCCTTTCCAAAAAACACGTTTGTACAAAGTAGCAGAGTGTGACTGATTGACATAAAGCTTATGTTGCCAAATTATAATGCTAGCAAATTATAGTGCTCCTATTGACTATACATTTTATTTATTTGCTATTTAAAACTGAACAAGTACGTTCTGAGAAATTCAACCAGTGGGTGATTAGAGAAAAATGTTTCTCTTGCTGTGAACAAAGGGAAAAACTACAGTTTGGGCTTTTTCCCCCTTGCATTTTGATTTAAAGATAAGTAGAGTGAGGAAAAACCTTCTTGGCAAATTGCATGTAAATCTCTGCTTTTCTTGAGAGGTGATTAAGGGGGATGAGATGGTGAAGTTGATTGTTTTCAACATGGCAGTTCAGGAAATTTCTGTACTTAATTTCTGTGCTTTTTCTAGTCTCTTCAGATTTCTCAGAAGGAAAGATGCCAAAACATGTAATACCCTCATTTGTGATAATTTTGTGGATGATTATATGTTCTGAGTGATGATTACTTTACACCTATAACTTTTTCTTGTCCTAAGGACAATGAAAACTGCATAGTTGCATTTTGTAAGTGTTTTTGGTTTTTTGTTTTGTTTGGTTGGTTTTTGGGGTTTTTTTTATGGTTTTTTTTTTGGTTTGTTTGTTTGGTTTTTTTTTTATTTGTATGTGTTGGCTTGTGGGGTGTGTGTTTGTTTTGTTGTTTTTTTTCTTTTGGTTACATTTGATGCTATATAATTCCGAAGATCCCGTTTCCTTGCATTCTGCTCAAAGAAAAACAGGAAGGCTCTACCGACTCTACTTCACCCTATCTCACAGCTTTTATATTACCAGAAGCAGGCAGAAAATAAGATTCTATACCCTCTGGAAATATTTAGGAATCTATCCATTGCATTGAGTGGGCTTTGGATAAAGGCCTAAAGCAACATAACACAATCATGCAGACATTTCCTTTTTCTTTAGAACCCTTTATAGGCTTATCCCTTTGTTTTGTTTCTCAAGTCTCTGATACCAGGAGAATATCTGTCTGTGAGTTAAAGACATATGAGCAGTAAGGAGGATCAAAACATAGCCAACCTTCCAGTGCTGCATCTGTGATGCAGATTCCTGAACACAGTTTAAAAATTAAATAATTGCAGTGTAACTCAGAGCTTCAGTGAGGTGAAAACTTTAAATTTTTTTCCTAAATTAATGAAGTCTAAATTTAATGCAAACTCATTACAGTGCTTGTTCACAGTAGAAAGTAAGGCAGTCAAAGGTCAGCTCTGAGGTGCTGATGTTTGTGTTCTGTAGCCTGATATAAAGGATGGATGCCATTTTTATTTGGGCAGGCCCATGGGGAAAAATTAATAAAAGTTACCACTCTTGCATATATCCAGAGCTGAATTCTGAGGTCAATGGAATTTCCTAAGTGAAGAATATTGTGGAATGAAACATTTACTTAAAAGGATTCACTAATTTCTTTAGTTCCATTACTGTATGAAACAGAAAGATAATAATATTCTTCAAGGAAAAATTATACTTTTTCTGAAACAGGAAATATTTTCCTCCTCAATAACCAGCTAAGTGCTGCATTTTCTACTCTTTTCAGGAATATTATAAATTCTGTGGGATATTAGTAGCCTAATTTAGTTTGGAAAATTCTGTGCTTTGACAATGCATAAATAACACTTTATTGAGGTTTTGCAACTTCTAACACATTTTATCCATTCTTTTGCTACTATGTCTAAGTATTTGCAAAGTATATAAGTAAATAAGCAAAGTATTTGCAGTACATATTATATTCTCAAACTGTTTGTATTTTTTGCTGTGTGTTATTTCAGGTGTGAAATTCATCACCTAAATCACTGCTAAGATTTCTAGTTTCTGCATTGCTATGGTTATTATTTTCTTCTTCATTGTTTGGTGAAGATGACAATATGGCCTCATTAATTCAATGGAAGATTTTGGGGTAGGTTAGTTGCACAAATCTCCTGCTTTTATTTCTGGTTGAATTTTTGCTGATTTTTTCACATCTGTGTTTAAAAGTGTGCTGTATGTCATTCTGAACCCTGTCGTGTTTGATTAGTCATTGTGAATTATAGTTAAGGTTTCATCAAAATGCTTGACTGATCCAAATAAGTATATGTCTCATTTCTTCTATTTTTGGTGGAGTTCAGTCTGGCTTCTCCAGACACAGTTTAATTTTCTGGTTTATCAGGTCAATTTGTCACAAAGAACAGAAACAGGTGAAAGAGCAGATCATCAATTCCTTTTGTGTATGGGGCTGGATAATACTGAAATTGTGTTGAATTAGAACTCAATGCTTACTGGTAAGGAAGAGAGAGACCTGTAATATATAGCAATTTTCAGTTGCCATGTTATACTTGGAGCACATAGAAATACAAGCTCTACTATACCTAGTTATTGATTGACAGTAGTGACTAAAGATGGAATAAATTGATGAAAACCTCAAGTTTCCTTCTACCCTTACTGTTTGTTTTAGAGAATAGGCAACCATTAATCATTAGTACTTCCTTTTCATCCCTAAAACTTTTTTTGAAATTTTTTTTAGGGTCTGAACTTGACTTTCTGAACTACTAAATAGTGGTATTTTTCAACTGAAGACAGAACTTTAAAAAGCTGGTTCTCTGGTGCAGATATTATGTGCAAACTAAGAAGCCCTTATGGGCTGTGTCCCTAGAAAGCTGTTGGTCAGCTGAGGGAGAGAGAAAAAGTTAGATGATTTCCATCAAAATGCTATCTAAATCCTACAATTATAGCCCAGGGGAAAGAGATTAATGTTTGAAATATAACTGTGAAATTTGGAGATGGATTTCTTGTAGCTGGATGGTACTTATTTTCACTTCATAACACAGTCATGAAATGAATAATTAATGAAAATTAATAACAATTTTTATGAATATACTTCAGCTTTTGGAGTGAATTGCAATATGTCAAAATAGTGTATCCCTCTCAGAGCCTTTACAGAAAAATACAGGAGATAAATAGCTTACAGCTTTTTAACTTCAAGCTTATGCTTTTATTGATTCAGAGACTCACATAGCCCAGAATTACATCCCTGGAAATAAACAAGCCTGGAGTAGAATTTTTTTTAATGGAAATCAGATAGAAAGGAAAAAAACCACTTTTTTTACTGACAGTTGTCTTTGTCAAAGACATGTGTAACTAAAGTTAGTTTTGACATGAAATTTCATCTCATGATAATAAAAGAAAAAAAAGTTTGGTGGTTCTTGAACTCTGTACTCAAAATGAAAGAAACAACAGTTTGGTGCCTTCTGACATTTCTTTCCTTTCTGGTCACAGAAGGTGAGTGGAAGATAGAAAAAGAGGAGGGATTGTGGCTCTATTCATCATGCTTTTCTCTAGAAGAACACAGCACTAAGCGCTATGGATATTCTGGAATTACAGCTCTATGGAATTGCAGGCTATCCTGAAATAGTGAAATAAGTGGATTCATCTTGCCTAAGTTGAAATATAAAAATACAAATATTAAATAGTCCAGCAAAAAGCCACAAACATGGTGAAGGTATCTGCACCTCTGATTTACAAGGAAAGGCTAAGCACAGGCTCAGGGGATGTCTTATGATTTGTTAACTGCATGATAGGAAAGAGTAATAAGATGGAATCAGACTCCTCTCAGTGGAGCTCAGGGCTGCTTTAACATTGTCTTTGTTTCTCAATATCCAAATCCAATTAAATTAGCCTTATGTTAAATCTTTCCTTAGTCAAGTCTGTTTTGTCCATGACAGCACTTGATAGCAGAACTCCCTGTCATTATTTTAATGCTTAATGAGCTTTTTTACCTTATTTTCTCCCTTATTCCTGTTCAGAAGAGTGACTGGATAAGTGCTAGACAGCTGACTAAGGTCAACACACCACAGGTACAACTACAGAATCACAGAACAGCACCAGATGGAAGGGACCTTGGAAGAGTTTCTATTACAACCTTTCAAGGGAAGGGGAGACTAGATGAGATTATCTCATAACCTGCCAGATTGCATCTTGAAAACCTCCAGTGATGGGGACTCTGTCAAGTGCCTGGGGAGGTTCTTCCAGTGAACTGTTATTCTCAGTATAAATGTCTTTCTCCTATCAAAATGAAATTACAGTAGAGCATCTTAAATGGAATAGCCACATGATTCCTGCATCCACTGAGTGTGTGAGGACAGCAGGTAATACAAACTTTGGATATTTCTCCAAAAGGCAATTACGATTTATTCCTGAAGCAGATCTTATTTTTTACAATTTGTTTAGGTGATTGTATAATATTGTTCAGCCTTGAAAACATGAGCTTCTGTCCACAGGCTGTGCAGACCTGGGACTTTTTGTTTATTTGGTAATTGTAATTTTTCACATGGGATAAATAGAAGCCTTTTTTTTTTTTTTTGCATTTTCTTGTTCATGCTTTGGATGCCTCAGCGTTGGCTACCGTTAGATACAAAGTACTGAAACAAAGAGAATACTGTATTGAAACATGAGTGCTTGCATTTGTCAGTGGAGAAGGACATTGTTTGCCAAATTTTTTTAAAGTATTTTATTTGAAACTTTCCTACTTCTATTAGCACAAAGCATTCATTTCATTTAGTGCTTCTACTAGTGTAGTCATAACCCTCCAGAAGGCACAATGGAAACTTGCACTATTTGTATCACTGAGGATTAGAAAAATCATAGCAATATTACTTAAAAGTCAGAAGAATCTGAACAGTATTATGTAGCTTATTTTAAAGACCAAAAGGCTGATTTAACAGCAACAGAAATAACAACAGAGTCCTCGTTATTAATTTAAATTGTAATGACTTTATGAAGATTACATATTTGATATGTGTTGAAACACCCTGGAATCTCACCAAGAGTAACCAATGAGCATCTTTCTGTTGCGATGTAACAATTATTTATTATTTATTATTATTTGTTAACAATTAACAGCATAAAGATTTTAACTTCATGTAAGATTCATTGCATCTGATTGTTCTAGGAAATACTGATAAATTTACTGCACTCTTGGAGATTAATTCTTCTTCAGCTGAATAACTACAAAAATACAAAAATATTTATCAAAATCTTCTGGTAATTTCAGTAATTTAAAATCATTGAATTAATCTCAAAAATTGCATAAAATAGCTCTAAGAATATGGCCAGAAGTCTCAAGTTGAGGACAAAAGTATTCCTTGATTTTGGAACTATTTTTGTGAATGTATTTCAGGAATGCCACCTCTTCTCTTATTTTCTCCTCTTTTTGTTGCTTCTTTTTTTTACTTTTCACTGCTTTTCCTTCTTTGTAAATCACCTTTGCTTATAAGATCATGAAAAATACTGATACTATCTGTTGCTTTCCAACAATTGGGCTCTCCAGTACTACTGGGTAGCATCAGCTCAGGATTTACTTTCTTTTCTTCCCTTAGTGTTGGATAACATCCTATTTAGGTGTCTGTCTTATAAACCAGACCACAAGCTTTGTGCAGTTCAAGCTTATGTTTCTTTTCTGTTCTTTTGTCATACCTAGCACAGTCTGTAAAGTATTATAACAACAAAGTTGCAATTAATGTTTCCTTGTAATTTACCTCTTGTGCTCCCTGCTCACCTTTACAATTCTTAAAATACCCTTTGTTTCATTCAGTCTTTATTCAGCCACTATGTTAATATGGCTAAACAACATCCTCAGAGACTGATCCTTGACTCTGAAACCGAGTAACTAAGACTGACTTGCCTCCAAACTGTTAGGGATTAAGTCTCTCTTTAAAAGATTTGTTTTTTAGAGAGCCAATGGGAATGGTGTAAAACATAGCCAGGGAGCAAAATAAAAATTAAGCAAAGAAAACCAACAGGGATCCATTGTAAAAGGCTACTTCCTAGCAACACAGTGGGGCTCTCCATCAGTAATTTGATCTAATGTTCAGATTGGAAAAGGAGTGTTTTAATGTCCTGCTTCCCTTTTCTCTTCAGGAGTGAGGTTCGTCATATGATATTAAAGGTCCTGAAAATACAAAAGGTAATGGAGTGCAGAAGAAACAAACCTGACAGCTAATCCATTATGTTCTGTGTGGTGCCTTTGAAGAAATAACAGTGAGATTGTGATTAATTTTAATAAAATGTGTGGGAAATGTAAACTTTCTGAGGTACAACCTGCAAGGTAGTGTAGCAATCTGATTCACTAGAAATATCTCTCAAGAGAGAAAAAAGATCTCTTTATTTGCAATTAGTGAGTCTTAAGAGCCTGCATTAAAATATTTTTTTGTATTTAAAGGGAAATTTTTGGCTATTGCAGCCATACTTATTTCCATTTTGATTTCCGTTATTCAAACTATCTTCTTAATGGATTACAAAACACCAAGGAAAGAGTAAAGATAGAAGCAGAATAAAAGGAAAAAGGAAAAAAGGTGCAGCTTATGGTGAATAGAGACTAATTTACAAATTACCCAAATGCTAAGTTCAGTAATATAAAGAAACATCTAAAAGACAATTAGTGCTGAGATTTGTCCAAAGTGGGTGGGGGGGAGGGGGGAGTGTGTTTTTTTGTTCCTTTTTTTTTTTTTTTTTGTTTGCTTTGTTTTGGGATTTTTTGTTATTGTTGTCATGTTTTGGGTTTGTTTGTTTGGGAATTTTTTGTTTTCTTGCTTGCTATTTTGTTTTCATTTTCTTTTTTTTTTGTTTGTTTTTTGGGGGGTGGTTGTGGAGTTTTTAAAATGTTTTTTGTCCTTCATCAAGGAAAACTTATGTCTCATTTTGTTATAAAGATCTTATCCCTTTCATTTTCTAGAATAAAGCTTGTTTCTCTTGATCCAGTGCTCGCACAAAATATGAGGCTATCAACAAAGTACAAGGTAGATTGGGTGACAGTGAAAAACAGACAAAACTATTTTGTGTATTAACAGATCCAGAGAAAGATTCAGTCACATCACAAATTAAGATGTGTTTCCTCATAAACTGCAAAGATCTGCAAGTGCCAGATATTGAGAGAATGCATCTGGAAAGTGTAATCCAGTACACTTGTGGAAAGAAATGTGTGGTGGTAATGTATGGTATTTTTTTAACCAACATTCCTACACAGCTTGTGTTTTTGCCCTCGCTTTGATTCTTGAATGTAATATTTTAGGCATAAATCACTTTTGTCTGTTTCCTTCATCCCTTCTTACATTTCCTATATATTTAACTAACCAGTTTCCTTCTGAGTCCTTCTGGTGGGCTGGCTGTCTCTTTACCTATTTTTTTTATGAAAAGCTTTCCTTTAATACTCTCCTCCTCTGTGGTTTCTCATCTGACTGTCTTTTCTTTTTATTTTCAAGCTCCCATGTTCCCAGTTCTACAGCTGTGCTGGAATGCAAGCCTCTCTGAGTTCCTCAGAGAGGGAGATGAATGCAGGGGTTGAATTAAAGCCTTTAGAGAAATTAAGATATATTAAGCCACATAGATATGAAGTAGAAATGTAGGTTTAAGTTTTAAGTTAGTAGAAGTGTGAGTTATAGTTTAAAGTAAGTTTAAGTTTAAAGCTTTAAGTTTTAAGTAATTAGAAATACATTCTAAGTGCCTTAAGAAACTGTGCTAGCTAGTAAGGCCCTAAGGCCTAGTTTAAAAATCAGCAACTCAGTCCTGGACATAATAAAAACACAGCAGAACCTTGTCACTATAATAGAATTATTCACTTAAAACAGATAAAACTACATCTGTAAATATATAGAACTATTCATGCAGATTGCTAAACCTATATACGTAAATTTTAAGTCAGAAAACAGTATATTTGTGTAAAAAGATAATATTATCTATGTAGTTTTTTAAGTAAGAATCGATACTACTTTCACACATTAGGATCAAATTCAAATTGGTTTAGAAAGAATGTTTTAGAATCGTGTTTTTAGCTGGTTGGATGTTTTGTGAATAAAAAACCTCGTAGTGGGGCGTAAGGATCATCATCATCATCATTGTCATTATCATCATCATCGACCACCACAGCATCAACATGTCAGCAACCACAAGAAGAAGACCACAAAGAAGAAAAGAAGAAAGAAGGCTGTGGTCCCTGCTGCTGCTCAGAACATGGGGCTCTACTACTGCTGTTGCTGCTCGGGACATTAGACTCTGAGCCAGAGAACAGCTGTAGCTGCTGCCGCAGTTCCTGCATGGAACCTGGGACTCTATACCAGAGAGCAGCCCTGCTGCAGCAGCTCTTGCTTGGGACTCTATGCCAGAAAGCTTTTGCATGGACTTTAGCACCTTGAACTCTTTGCCTTCAAGAGTGATGTATTCCTGCAATAAACAACCTTATAGCAGTCCACAACTGTTTGTGTCTGTTTGAAGACCCGAGGCCCATGTAACATCTCCACAGCCTGGACTCTGCCTTTCCATAAATCTCAACCAGTCCAGTTTTCATTTGAAATCCCCAGAAAGAATCCTTATGAGTCAAATTATTGGTATCTTCTTTCTGGTACACTTTGGCACCTGTGGTTGCAGCTGTAAAATATTGCCCGAAGTGGGAAAAGTAGTTCCTGAAATTGTGTCATATACCCAGAAGCCTTTGTTTTCGAGCAGCAAATACAGGCACAGGAACTATTTTCACCTCAGGGTGGGTATTTTTAATTCAATTACCTCCCACTAGATGTACAGGAATATTTGGCGTAGCACATGCCTTTGTTTTATTTTTCATGGAAAGCAGACTGATATCTCCTCTTTCATCCCTGCAGAGATTATTGTTTCAGAAAGGGCAAACTTTTCTTTTTTTCTTTCTGCCTTTTTATCATCACTTCTTTTCTTCTTCTGTAGAAAGAGGATACACTCCTGCCAACAGCACAGTAGTCTAAAGAGAAGAGGGGATACTTCAGGCCAACTTTCTCCCTCTTTTATGTTGTACTCAAGGCAGATGGAATACATTTTTCTTTCTGCTTGGTGAGCTGGTACTTGGAGCAGAAATGTCCAAAATATTGTTACTGATTATAGGCAGATGACTGCTAGTACTCAGGTAATTTAATATATGAAAATTTGGGAAAATGTGGAGTATAACAGGAATTTGGAATGTGTTTATAACGCACTTTACTTGTAGCTTGCAAGCAGCCAGTTCCATTCTGGAAATATGGATTTAGGTCTTAATTTTTGTGTCTTATGTTGGGCTGTGATCCCAAAGTTATGGTAGCACAGACTGAATAATTTGAATAAAGAGAGATGTCCCCTTTTTTTCAAATGAACTAAATCTTTGCTGATTAAGAAGTTTTAAGCAAGAAAAATACTCTGAGAAGAAAAGAGATTGAAAAAATTGTCAAGTAACAGACATCAGTGATTATTAGAATTGGCCACAGGGTTGGTTGGCAGAGAAGCTCTACATTACTAAAGAAGGGGCTCTAATTCACCAACCACCATTCAACCATTTGTAGTCGTTTTGGCTTGACATATCCTTAGGAGTCTAATTTTGTTCCCTTAACAGAGATCCACCTTCAAGGCAAACTTCTAAGGGAGAAGAGCAAGAGCAAAGGACAACGAATGTCAGAAAGTCAGACTCTTCAAGCAAAGTTTTTTGTTTTGTTTCATTGTTTCCTTTTTTTTGTTTGTTTGTTTGTTTCGGTTTTTTTTTGTTTGGTTGGTTTTTTTGTTTTTGTTTTTTGGTGTTTTTTTGGTTAGGTTTTTTTTTGGTTTGTTCTGTTAAATGAGACTACAGTGTGGTTAGGAAAATCTGTGGAAAAAAAGATATTAAGACCAGAAAGCAGAAATAATTAGTGAGATTCTGAGAAAGGCATTCACCTAAGCTATTTAGGAGTTTGAAGCAGAAGATGCTTAAAATAGTTTTAGATAAAAGGTCTACATCCAGAGGGAGTGCCTTGAAAATAGAAAATAAAATCAGTACTAACCCTAGTAAAACACCAACAAAATCAAACCAATCAGACATCCAAAAAGTTGACTATTTCAGGAACAGTCTGAGAGCTGAAGTATTGAAGTTTTGTTTCTTTGCATCAGAGAAGCAGAACATAGACAGCTTTGAAGTCTGGAGTGTCACAATGAATTGGGGAAAAAAAGAGACCATTTATGTTTTTTTATCTGTCTTTTTGGTATGTAATGTTAGCTAATTTGCCAAAAATAGATGTTGTTTTTTTGGGAAATAACAGAATTTCTTGGGTTAAATATATACAATAGTTTTGGATTTCTTTTAATTCTTTCTAAATATAATTTGAGAACAAATCAGTTGTTTTAAGTCCGCATGAAGTAAATTACAATTGCAGATAAAAACAGTGTGTACTACATTTGATTTGACATGTCTAACTATAAGAAATATGCCACTCACTGATAAAATGCTGAGGTGGACTGGTAGACTAACATCTTATCTAATTCTAATGCCACTGAGAGCATGAACCGTGAATCAGTTCTAAAACTATGTGCGCTCATTAAGCTCAGAGATTGTACAGTATGTGCAAATTTTTTTAGACCCAATGCAACTCAGTATAATTATATAATGTACAAACATTGCAATTACGAAGTACTGCAATTTCTTCAGAAGTTCACTTAGCTGTGCACAAGCTTACAATATACTTACATATTAGTTACACAAGCATTTTAGATGTAATTAACATAATAAAATTTGAAGCGTTACAGAACATTTATGACAGCTGTGAAGGAGAAAGTACAGACGTAGGACGAAAATATTGTTAGCCTCCAAACACACAAATCTTACACTCTCTGAAGTAACGTCAGCATTATCAATATATTTTCAAGGAAAAAAAAACCAATAAACTAGGCATGAGTTCTCATTATTTATCTTTTACTAATTAGCTGTGCTATAACCAATCCTTATTTACCTCCCTCTTAGAATTTACAGGTGTACTGTAAATTACATTTGGGTAACACAGCAAAATGAACTTAATTGTTTTCAGTGGAAAACCATGATATATTATGGCACTACCTACATTATCCATATAATTTTAGGTCTGTTGGAATTCCAAATTTAAACCACTCATTTTCAGTGATAACGTGTTCCAGATTTCTTTGGAGTTCAAATAAATTCCTTTATCTTTCACTTGGATCTTCAGTTTTAACAGTCACTTCACCCTTGTCAAAGTTAGTCTTTAAGTATTTTGGCCATATATTGTAATTTGCTACTGAGAGTGAGACACAAAAATTCAGCTCCTTCTCAGAAGAATGCAGGATCTGAGGTGAAGTTCACAAAAGAATGCGATAGATTTCTATTCTATTATTTCAAACTGGCTGAAGTTCCTTAAGGCAATTAAGGGGAGAGGCATAAGGGAGAGAAATTGGGATTGGTCTGTCAAGAATTTGGCCTAGTAATCTCCTGCTGGGGTTACTTTTTGTCCCTGTCGGTTCAGACCCTTTGCCGAAGATGCACCCCTTGAGGCTTAGCATTTGGTCCTAATATCCTCAGAAATTCACTCATGTCTCCTCTTGCTCTCTCTAGTTTGATAATGGAATTCCAAAATTGGATTAATAATTTGGGGATTTTCTGAGTCAGGATAAGATTCTTTTGTTTAATACTGATGACCTCTCATTCTATTTATTTTTCTTCATTTTTTTAAACTATATCTAGCATCTCTCTAAACATATGACAAGTTTCTCAGTTTAAGTTCTCTATGGAAAATGATGTTTTGTTTTGAATGAAATACACTGCTGTATGATTTCACTTGGCATCCCTAGTTTTCATGTGCTGAAAATTAATAGTAGTTGTTTGCCTTTCATATTTAGTCACAGATTACATAGGAAATGAATCTGCCATAGGAAATGAATTTGCCTTATCTTTTTTGTCAGGGTTCTATGTGCTATGTGTGTTTACACACGTTGCTACAGACAGAAATATGAAATAAACTTATATGAATAGTTTATGATTATATTGTATATACAGTGGTTACACCTGCATCTGTTCTTTAACTACAGTTTCACTCTTTATCTTAAGAAGGCCCTTACGATTATCTATTAGTCATAACTTCATTGAGAAAATGAAATTTGATTCTGTGAGCTTATTTGATTACCTGCCTAGTGTCCTCCATTACAGTTAATCCAAAGTAAACTGGACTCAGGCATTCCAGGCCCATTTGCATCAGTATGGGCATACGCTCAGGTGTGCATTCGCTAATAGAGATTTTCAAATGCTTTGGCTTATTGCTTGTGTTGAAGCAAAAATACACACCCTGGCAAACTGGGCAAATCTTCTCCATCTTCAGTTTGCAGTTTACACAAAGCAAGCTGCTTTAGGGACATTCCCTTCCACACAATGGACTGTAAAAATGCATAAGCAGGCTGAACAAGGTCCAGGATGCTGAATAACAGTATCTTTTTGGAAAGGAAATGTCCATGATCTGCAAATAATTTGATACAACATGTCTCCTATGTCCTACATTGTTTTTCAAGTCAAAATTTCTAATTCTGCTAGGTTCTGTATGACACAGTATAAGTCTCTCTGTGCTGCATTCTATTTCACTGGAATAAGTCTTTACTGTTATAATATAAACAGTTTTTATACTCCCTGTATACCCTCCTTGCAGGTTGGACTTGATGATCTAAAAGGTCCTTCCAGCCTAGTTGATTGTGTGATTTTAGTTGCTTTCATGCACAAGTTTGATTCTATTTTAATACAACATAGGGGATTTTGCATGGAGGTTCCTTAAAAAGTGGTTCTACAGACTTGGTTAACTCTAGTGGTCTACTCTGATCACAGGGTTGTGTTTTCTATTTTCCTTTTTTTCTGTTTAAGCCTCAGAATACCACTGCTTAATATTTATGGGAAAAAAATTAATATTATTAATTTCATGTGATCCTCATCTTTTAATATTTCTTAAACTTTGAGGATATAAAGATTAAAAGTGAAAAGTTAATGATGGAACTAGATGAGTAATGAGAAACTGTAGGCTACTGTTCCTCTACATACACATAGACATCCCTTGAAAACATGATTTTTGCATCCATCCTTCGTTTCAGATTCATACTTGGGTCAAAATCATAACAATTTTATAATTGAATTATAACGTCTCTGTGGGGAAAAAAAAGAAATCCAAACTCTCTTCTTTGGTTTATGTAGTTAAAGTACAATATTAACACTATTAAAGTGCTCTGTGTCCTCAATGTACTTCAAAATACTTATCTCTGTGACATCAAAAAATGTTAGTTCCATTTTACAGAGAGGCTAGAAAAACTGGCAAGCACATAGAGCAAGCCATTCTTAGAGCTGGCAACAAATCCTGGCAGTCACAGCTGTCACTCCCAGGTTTAGATAACTACTTCTCTTCAGTGTTTAAATAACATGATAGGTCTTTACCATTCCTAAATAATTCTGTTTGTCCCTAGATAATTTGTCTTGTGGGACCAAAAGAGAAGAGAACAGTAAAGAAGAAGGAAGCAAAGGTGATTTCCTAGTCCTCAATGATAAGCTGTTTTCAGAGCCACTGCCAAGGGGAGCACCAGACATGGGTTAGTGTTGCTGGGAAGGACTACAGTCATATGCAATTATAAATATTTATTTCCATTAATTATAAGCTCATAGGAACTGGAGATGAAGGAAACCTTCTACACTAATGCCCTTTAAATGTACCTGAAAGCTGGGGTGCATTTAATAGAGCTTTTAAGCACACACCAGAGAAATTTGGTAAAGCTGTCAGTGTAAGCCCATCGATTTTTTTTTTTCCAGTAAATTCAGTGGTATCTTCCTCACTGGCTACTGGAGTAAAACACATTGACTGAATTTTAATATCTTGTCCTACAACTGACTGGTACACCTTGGTTGTTCATACAAGTGCTGATGATACACCAGTTGGGATTTTAGGGTGCTTTTTGGGTTTTAGTACTTAAGATTGTTGCAGTCTGGGCAATCTTTAGAGATTGGCAACTTGATATTTGTTTTTTTTTATTTGTGCTATTGAGGAACTAACAAAATTGACATACATTTATTTAAAATTTAACATATTTATTCAACATAGGCAAAAATGTCTTTGTCTACGTAGTTTTTTGATCTTACACAAATTTCTTCTTCTGTTCTTCTGATAAAATATTAAACCTGATTGCATTTGAGGATGAGTTACTACAGTATAGTAATTGGGCTGTTTATAAACATTTAGAGTTCCTAAGAGTAACATTATACTCTATAATAATTTGTTGATTGAACTGGCAGAAGAAAATGGGTTTTGATTAGATGGTGCTGTCTCATTAATATGTATGGCTCTCTTTCTCCATTTTTTTTCCCATTTATTCCTGTATATACAGGGTAGGGGAAAATTTTATTTTTTCCTTGTTATTGGTTATGCATGATTTTACACAATTGAAGTAATTCTTAGAATTCTTCTATTGTTCTGGGCTCCTGATTACCAATCGCCTATTTACTCCTGTCAGTGTGATCAGTAGTCACCTGAAATCAACAACTAACAACTTAATTAAACGTATTTTAGATATGACACTGGACTAATCTAGGTGACTTGTAAACAATAAAGAACGCCAAACCAAATTCCACACCTCAGTTTCTCAACAGGACAAGTTTAAGTTTAATTTTGGGCTTTGCTGCCACAAGCAGCTAGAGAGACAAGAGGCAACTCATAAGAAATAGATGACATGGTAAGGCAGAGCAGGAAAATATGGACTTGCTCTCCCCACTTAGACGGAGAGAGAACACAGAAGGGTAGCTAACTTTAGTAGAGGTAGCTGTTCTGACTCCATCAGTGATGGTTTCTTCAGATACATCATATCACCCTCAGAAACAGACCTTTAAAATTATTTCAGCTAGCATTTTAGGCATGAAATAAGAGCAACAACAAAACCAGCAATAATACCAGTGAAATACTTTAAAAGTCTTTTCAGCCTCCAGGCAGCCACAACTACTTGCTTATTTATTTATTTTAGGACAGGCATGACAGGAATCTAAGGCTAAGGATATACTCTGCCCATGGGTTGTTGAAGTGTTGAGGGAACAGTACTTCAATACTTGTGTTAGAGCCAGTACAATTTGATTTCATATGGAGCACCAGATAGTTTTGCTTGTGGAGATTGATCTGATGATGTGAGGAGAAATCTGGCAATGAAGACTATCTGCTATGTATTTTGTTGATTTTTCCACTTGCTGTGCGCCCTAGCTTTGTACTAGTTAGTACCTTGGGAGCACTTGTTTCTTGCTTTTCAGTTCCGCAGGAAACAAGACAGCTGAACAGTGGTCTTGGCTGGATGGAGCAAATAAGAAATGAAAAACAATTTGAAGGTGAGTGTGCAAGTCTCATCACCATAATTATAAGCAGACTAGTGATGTGAAACCTATTTTTTACTGCAAAATGATAAATTCCTGACACTTCTCCATTTCTATCTTTCCAAGGGACCTTTCTGCAAAGCAGGGATGAATTTTCTTGAAATCTCTCAATAATGTCTATAATGTCTAATAATGTCTAATGACCTAAGAAGGTCATTTGGGTAGCAAAATGACCAAGAATATTTTTTTTAAGGGATCTAAAATGTGCAAGTCAGTTACTTTGAGTTTACTCTAAAAAAGCTGTTGAAAAAAAACCCCTCCACAGCAGAATTAGCTTGAAGTAAAAAAATTCCCATGGCCCAGAGTTCTATGGTACTGTAGCAGCCAATGATGGGCTATGCTGAAGTACTAAAAAGATAAATTTAGAGGTTTTTTTTATTCTAGTGTAACTCCATTTGAAAAAAAGAAAAAAAAACCCAAACAAGTAACAGCGCTGGTTGCTCCTACCAGTCTGAGTTCACTTAGTTTAATCATTTTGTAGAAACCAAACACTTGCTTTAACTTTTGAGGTGCTGTCCAAGAAAATTCATTTTGGCCCAGTAATTCTTCTCATAAACTATTCAAATCCTCTGAATTACTATAAACTACAGGCAAATTTTAATTTCCCTCCTGGCATAAATAAATATCTAACTTGCTCTGACTGTACTACTATTTGTCTTAAATAAAGATTTGCGTGGAACTTCTCTTTTTGTCTTACACTGGCTGCACCCACATGAAAAATAACACTCAATACATGCAGGATGTGGGAGGTAATTGCCTGGGGATTTTAATGGAGCAGAAAAATTCCAAGGTTTTGGAGGATGCTATGGGATGTTTCTTCTTGATAAGACATGAGAGGAAAGGAAGAGATTTCAAACTGATTGATTTTGGGGAGTACCGTGGGCTGTGTTTTGTATTATGCCTGAGCATGCCATTCATCCATAAATCTGTCCAAACCTTATTGAACTCCAGGGCAATGCATAACTTCCTGCATTCCCAAGCCATCCAGCACAAACTCATATGAGAAACAAAGAGATTGGTTCTGCAGCAGAAAAAATGGTATATGCATAACTTTCCTTGTGAAGAAGGAAAGTATCTACTTTAACTTCTAAACAGCTGCTTGTGGATTTGAACCGAAACAGTAATACAACTGACAGAGCAGAAAAAGAATTTGGTTATTGGAACCAATTAACTGTACCATGTTTATAGTAAAAAATCACTAATCATCAGACACGGAAAATAGGTAGAAGCAGAGCAGCAACTCCTTTTTCAGCAGAGATTGATGCTTTGCCCATGCCCCCCATGTTCCATGGAAGCAAGGGCTTCCCTGTGCTGCAACATGTCTTATTGGCAAAGAGGTTTACATTTAGCTCTGCTCTTGTAAATTACATCTGCATTCTTTTTTTTTTATTTTGATACTGTTTCCTCGAAAATTGCATTTTTTAAATCTTAGATTACATAAAAGCAAAGAGAATGAATGCTTAGCTAGAGAACTGTAATATACATGCACGTATGCTAGAAAATATTATATGGAATTAAAAAATGTAATTACATGCATCACTTAAGCTTTGCAAGAAGTGTACTGAATACAGTTCTAAACTCTTCAGTCGTTATAGTCTTCATAATTCTGTGGCTTAACACATACAGAAATTGCATCTTTACCTCCAATTTCAGGAACTTAGCAGAATGCTTTGATAGATGAGAGCAAAGTTTGTAAAGTTGAAGGTTAGAAACAGCTGTTATATTTGCCCATTTTCAGAAGAAAAGCAAATTAAACTCTATAAAGCTAAAGTAGCATTCAGTTTCTTGTTATATGTATATAGTAACAAACGTATTTTGTTAAACAGTTGTAAAGCTTCTTATGCAGCTATCTAAACACTGTTTATTATTCTTACAGCATTGCGTCCTCTTATCAATCAAAAATATATGCCTTTCTTACACCTCCTACTCAGTCTGGTTTTGCTTTGTAATTCTTCCAAGAAGTATTTGCAAACCAGCTTTTTTCCAGACATGACACCAGAAAAATGGATTTGAAAGAGAAAAAGGCATTGAAAACGTATTGTTTCAATGGATTTATTAATTAATTATGAATTCAGCATTCTAATGGCTATAAAGTTCTTTTGTAGATGAACATTTAAATAGAGCCATTTTATTAATCTCTGAACTTTCTACTTAATTCTACCCCATCTTGTG
This sequence comes from Pyrgilauda ruficollis, assembly GCF_017590135.1. NCBI lineage: Eukaryota > Metazoa > Chordata > Aves > Passeriformes > Passeridae > Pyrgilauda > Pyrgilauda ruficollis. The sequence continues at coordinate 8,981,990 of NW_024519207.1, read as the reverse complement.
TTTCCTTTGTGTTTTACAGTGTGCTGCATTTAAAAAAAAATATCATCATCATCATTATCAGTGTATTATTCTCCCAGTAGCTGAAATAGCTGAAGTAAAGGACAGGTAATTCACTGTCATTATATGTGTTAGAAATAAAGAATTTGAAGAAAAGACACATGCAGAACCCTAACAAAGCTTGTGCAAGTCCTATGGATTCATCACGCATTAAACCAGCTGTCATGGTTTGACCAGGAAGTGAGGTTTTGGGAAAGTTATGGGCTCAATATGTTCTTACTAGAAGAATACTTGTGCTGCTGCAGTTTGGTGTACATGGGCAATTTTACTCTATTCAGTGGCTTTATTTTCATTCTCAGCTGATCTGAGAGGAATCGATCAAAATTGCTTTATCTCAATACACCAATGCAGTATATAGAAGTTATTCTAGGTCAAATGACACTCAGCCTTCATCTGGGATAAAAAACCATAACTTAAATCTGTTTGTTTCACCTTGCTTTGTTATGTCTTGAGGCCTGTAGCAAAAACATTAAGGACAGACATAATTTTCTTTCAAAATGTCTGCAGCAACCTTGAACTTTTTGAAAAAGCTAATTTCCATTTTAGTGCTTCCTATAATTTTCATCTATTTCCGAACTTTAAAACCCAGCAATAAACAGAAGGGTTCAAGCCACAACTGTTTGCTATTTCCTTCCCATTTATGTAGGCTAATCTGCTTTTCTATTTTTTTTTTTTCTCTCATCTGATATCTCTTCTGCAACTAATATTGCATCACAAAACTGATAGGGAGTAGCACTGATTGCAGTAAGTGAATCATTACTGTCCATCCATCCATTACTGTTACATCCCCAGGGCACTGACCATATCATTTTCCCTGCCCACTGTTTGCCATCCAGTTTAATGGCAATACATTAAAAGGCAATGGATGAATATAGCACTAACTAATGATAACAGGTACAGGAATGACATGCTTTATGGGTAAAGGATAAATAAAAGAGAGAAAAGGGCTATCGTACTTCTTTAAATGGATCTTGAACTTCTCAGACTTTGCTTAAAGGACACTTGCAGCTTTCAGATAGCTGCATCAGGAGCATTGGCACTTTTTTTAGGAAGAAGACATAAATTACATCAATTAGATCACTGAGTTGCATGCATTAGAATGCACACCATGATAACTGTATGGAATTATTTTATAAAGCATTGATAGCATATGCGTATACTAGCTGGTAAAGGACATTAAAATAATTAGGAACTTCCTTCTCATAAAGAAAGTTCTATGAGCACTAAACAAAGGATTTTTAGTTTATAACCTAAAAATCTCACAATATTATTTTAAATCAAAAAACAACAATTATCAATAGTCATTATTAAACATAAATTATTTTATTTTAGGGGTTTTTTTCCTATGTATTAATATGTCTATGTATATTAAACATGTATCTCTTGGTTTGGAGTTTGGTTTCCTGCATCTTTTTAAAAAAAAAGAAAAGACTGCAAATCCCCATAACTGAGCAGTATCTTCATTACTGGAGGCAACTTGGTACTGACAACAAATGCTACTTTTCGATGCTTAGCCTCTTTCCAATCCTGTAATGGATGTGTTGTGCAGCAGGGACTTCAACAGGACTTGTCTGAGGGTAGTGGTGAAATAGTCTTACCTTCTGTTTTCTTTCTTCCAGTCAGTTGTTTAACATGTGAAGATCTTCCATTTTGTCAGTCTTCATTTCTTTACCTAGAGCAAGTTTGAATGATGACACCAAATTGATTAGAACAACCAATACCTTAAAGAGCAACCACTTCAGAGAAACCTTGAGAGACTGGAGAGAGGATGGATAAAAACCCCATGACATGCATTTGGGAGGAATTGCAATGTCCTTCATCTGGGATGGAATAACCTTGCCCCAGTACAGCCTGGGAGCCCGCTCTCACCTCAGAGAAATGCTAGAGTTGGGGTCCTGGAGGGCAATAACTTGAAGATGGGTCAGCAGTGTGCCCTGGGGCTGATGGCAGGCTGGGCTGAAGTAGGAAGAACACAGTGGCAGGTTGAGAAAAGTGATCACTGCCCTGTGGGACTCGTGAGAGCACAAATGGGTCACTGCATCCAGTGCAGGGCTGCCCAGTGCAAGGCAGATGTTGACAAAGTAGAATGAGTCCAGAGGAGAGTTGCCTTGATAGCTGGGGGCTGTAGAACAGAACTGAGAGATGTGAGCAAGAGAGAACATAAAGAAAACAGAGTCTGAGAACTAGGTTTATTCAGTCTTAAGAAGAAGTAGCTGTGGGGGATCCAATTGCCATGCACAGCTGCCTAAAGGGTTGACCACAGGGACTTCTGACAGAGGTACACAACAAAAAGCCAAGAAGTACTGGACACGGGGTGCAGAAAGGCAAATTTACCCTGGATTTAAACACAAAAAAATCTTAAGTGAGGGTGGTTAATCACTGGAAGAGATTGCCCAGAGAGTTTGCGGATACTTCTCCTGGGAGATGTTAAATCTCAGCTGGTCAGTGAGGAAGCAACCTGCTAGATGACTCAATGACCCCCAAAGATTTCTTGCATCCTGAACTAAAACTTGCTTAGATTAAGTTAGAATGCATTTTTTTAAAAAGTAGATTTGTTATCACATATTTTTTAAAATAATTATTGCTATAAATTCTATGCAAATTTTCTGAAATAATGGGCTATATCCAGTCTTCTTAAAATTTAGTCAGAACAGCAATTTTAACTTTCACACAACAATCCAGAATAGTTTTCCACATTAATCAACGAAGGATGTACCAAAAGCTAGCTTAGACACCTTAACTTTCTATAATTGTGTCATTTTATAATTGTGTCAAGTTAATGCTATCTAAAATCTAAGTATCTGGTAACATTATTTTTATCATGTAACTGTTACGAAGTTTTTTGCTAATTAGTTTGTCTTTGTAAAATCTTGATGATGACCTTTTGAATTTCCAGGGCATGAAGCTGCAGTTATGCAAACTGGACTTGCCATTAACACCTGTGCTGAATTATTTCCCACTGATTGAACAGGTGTTGGGCACTGTCTAACTCATCATTGATTTGGAATGGATGATTTTGCTTTAGGATACTTCTGGCAAGCTGAACCTCTCTAGTTGTTTCTTTATGCACATAAAAAAAGGGAATGGACTTGAAACTACAGCCATCACTGAATAATGAGTGCTGGGGGAAAAAATCCTGACTCTCAATATTGACAATCAGTAGGTAAAGAATTCCCTAATGAGAAGAGAGCTATCTCATTTTACTATCACTCTCTTGAATGGTGTGAAAAGAGAGAATATTATCTTAAATGGACATACCAAGTAATGACCTAATGCTGGATGAATTTGTCAGATACAACTGCATAAGTTTGTAGTTTGCTCCAATTACTGTTTAGCAGACAACAGGTTCATTTGTAGCTTAGAGTTCAAATTCTTGATTATACTAATGATAAGTAACTTAAAAAAAAAAAAAAAAAGCCACCCCAATACCTGAAAAACAATTGGTTTCAGGTCACTGGATATGTTCAGTTGAGAGCATTAGTTTCGCTCCAAGAGAAACTGTCAGCTCTGTTCCTTGAAGTACAGATCAGCAAAATAATATTTTTATTCTAATTATTACATTGCTTGTACAGAGATGGCAACCTATAATATGCTGTTCATGATAATTATTAATAAAGGTACTGTTTTCTTTATCTTTAACAAAAATTAGTTTAGTCAACGCTTTCTAAGAGGGCTGGTCTTTCCTATTGAAAAAAATTTTCTATTGGAATGAATTTTGAGAAGAATTACATTCTCCTCTGCTCCCAGTCTGTCTGCTCTTAAGCAATTTTGAGTTATTCTCTCTGAATATCTAATATAGTTTGGCTGAAAATATTTCTGTTATATAGTGATGTAGAGATGGGTCACAGAAACTAGAGTCTTAAGCCATCAATTTGCTATTCTAGTCTCTGAAACTATGATCTTCTGAGATTATTTCCCAGAAAGTGTCTCTTGCAGGTGGTCTCATATTAGACCTACATCATGGATGTTTTAGGTTAACTGGGGAGATCAAAAGACCTATAAAGATGTGAACAATGTTAATTGCATTTTCCTTAATGTATGGTTGTCCCATTACACAGGTTATATTTTATTTTGGTAGTTTTACTGCAACCTTAAAATGAGGGTGGGGGTGAGGGTGTTGAACTACACAGGTCTATATTTTATCCCAATCTGTCAAGGAAAGATACCCTTTTTTACTTGGTTTATATGCCAACGTGTATTTTGTACATATAGTCATTCTTGTATTTGCATTATTGACATTACCTGTCCCTTTGGAATTGCTTTATGTAAGCTGATTTGTGTCAGTCTTTAATGGTGTACAGGCCTTAAAGGGAGGTCAGAAGTAATTGCAAATGGAATTAAGAGCTTGGAAAGATATCTTGTGTACTTACATGAAAGCAGTATCCAGAAAATAAATCACAAAGTATATATGTTCTGTAGAATTCAGTGATATAAATCACATGATGAACAGTCTGTCACCTACATGAGTTACCTTTGAAACATATAATTTATTCCAGTTGTGGGTTTTATGACACTATATACACTGAGATAGTCAGAACAGCATTCTTTATGGGAAGAGAGTTCTCATTTGCTGTGTAAGCAGATGTTGCTATCTGAGAGTCACCCAACCAAATCTTTGTTGTTGAAAAGGTAGATTTATGATTTGAGTCTCATGGCATAACCAGGTGATAAGTCCTGTTCAAAAGTTAAATATGAGAACTTTTCAGAGACACAGGCCAGATGCTCCACAGAAGCTCATAAGTTAGACCAGAAATAACTGACCACAATATTGTCACTGCAGTAAATTCACGACCCAGACTTTAATTGCTCATGAGACTATAACCCTCATGCTCTACCCTGCAGCATTTTAATTTTTAAACTTAAAGAAGGAAAGGCAAAAATGGATCAGGCTGAAATTGTTATGTCTCCGTGCAAATGAACTATGTAGCCATAGAAAAGGCACACTTCCTTATGAGGGCACGTGAGGCTGTCTTGTGGGTACTCTTGTCTGCAGAGGTTGCTCTGCAATTTTAATGTCCACGCTAAAGCTGTCTTCTGAACGTTTAAACTGAGATTGTTTTGTGGCTAAATTCCAAAATCTTCTGACTGAAACTGTAGTAGCTGTCGTACAGAAATGAAAACATTCTTTCTTGTTTTTGCTAATGATCAAACAGAACTAAATTGTGATTGTTAGCTAATGTGTCACTCGATGAAAACCACTGGGAGAAATTCTGCACAGATTTGCTGAGTGGATGGCAATTTGCCCTTTAATGCTCACAGTGCATTAGTTTCTCCTATACAGTGTACACGTTTTGTTGTCTTGTGTCTACAGCAATATTGAGGCTGTTTCATTTTCAAAGCAGCTCCATATGAGTCAAAGAGAAATTTACAAAAGACATGTAAAGTCTATTCAGAAGCACAGTCTTTGTGCAGCAGCTAATTCCTACACAAACAAATAAGAGGGATCAGCAGGTGCTTTATGCTACATTGTAGTTTTGTGTGTTATGAAGCTCATGGAAGGAAGATGGGATTTAACTTTTTACACCTTCCTGCATTCTCACATATTTGTGACACTAAATGGAAAAATCTAGAGGGAACTGCTTATAAAGGTTGAATATAAATATGCTTAGAAAAAAAGAGAAAATCATAATGGTTTGTCTCCACAGGACATGTTTACAATAACAGGAAACAAGGTAAGACCTTTTTTTTCCATGTTAAGGCTGATGGAAATTTGGTGCCAGCCTGCATGTCCTTCACCTGCTATCCCTGAGTAGATGTTGATTTTTCAATTTACAGGTCTGTTAAGAATTCATGACAAAGTTAAATTATACATGAGAATGGGAATTTTCTCCTACAGAGAGGAGAGTCTCAGTTTGTTGTGATATGGGTTTTGCATTTTTTTTAATTGCTAATAAACTGTCAGAAAAACCCTCATTTTTATTTCCCCTACCCATTTCTCTTTACACCAGTTTGTCATTTCAGTATGAAAAGAAAGATGGATTTAACATGGAAGAAAAAGTATTGATATCCTTTTGGAACTACTCATTAGTTCAGAGGCAGGGGAAGCTGGAGAGTTTAAAAATTGCCTTCTATCAGTGTTTACCATCCAAGGTTAATTATGTAATTCAGTTTTACTATACAGTTCATTAGAACTTTAAAGCCAAATTATTACCTTCACTCCTGCCTCTAAATTTCAGATCATTCCTGCCCAAAATTAATAGCATTTATTTTCAGGTCAAAACCCTCACTAATACTGCATTGGCTCTTACTAAAATTTTATTTATAAAATATTTTTCACATGAAAAAAAGATATATATCTTTGACAATAGAAGTAAGAACTAGGATAAAATCCTTGACAGAAATCAGTACTTCATACTGCAATTAATTGATTCTATCACACAGTACAGAGTGAATTTTGGAACATGAACAAACTGAGAAGCAGACAGATTTGTTTAAATCTCAGTAGGTAAGCAAGTTAAAATATTTTCTATTGCTGAAGGGGAAGCACTGACACGGGTATTGAGCAAAGTGACATTTCATGAAAACAGTAATTGGCAGGTTGAATTAAATGATTATAGTTTTGGGTACTTTTGGTTTCTTCCTGCTTTTTTTTTGAGTCTTTTATTATAGGCTGAGTGGATTCCCCAGAGTGGACGAATTCCTCAGTAAACTCTCCATGGCAGATTCCCCAACATAAGTTCTAACCTTGTGCTGGAAGAAGTGATGATATATAAAATTCTACTACTTTATGAAGAAGTACTGAATTTGACGTATAAATGTCAATTCTGGCTAACTTATTGTAATTCTGAAGTCCTCTGGGTGTTCCATGTCCAGAACTGTAAGATAACAGACTTTCTCTTGGTATCCTATAAGAATAACTTGTGAAAAAATAAGTTATAGTAAGTATTGAGTGATAATATTCTTGAAAGGTCTATTACTGTCAAGGGAACCTAGAAAATTTTAGGAGCTCTAAATATGTTATTTTTAGTGAACTTATGCTACTATACACACTCTTTCAATACCAAGGAGAAATGTATAATTATACAGCAGGTATATAAACTAAATTTGACATCTGATTGTGAATGAATGTCAAATTACCGTGCTGAAAAGCCCAAAAAACTGAGTGACTTGCTTCTGGAAAAGTTAAAATAGAGTGGAAAATAGAATTATGTGAAGACAATTAAAAGTGTTTAATTCCACCCTTTGCATTGTCACTGTTTGAGTAGCAGTTACATGGCAGATAACTTGTGCAGTGTAGCAAGAACACTGAAGAAAGTAATTACTTATTGGTTTACTGGCTCTCTAGATGAAGTGCATGATTTATATTTGCTGGTAGAATATATATATGTGTATATATGATTTATAGAAGCATAGGGTAAAGAAGAACACCCTGTGATGCACAGTTGCTCCTTCCTTTTGGAGTAAGAGAATGATCGTGATGGATAATTAAATTCTGCCAATGAAGTACCAGACTTCAGCCTACATAAACTCACACTAACACAGTTGCTTAAGCTGTGCAGAGAAAGCATAGACTGATTTGGGCTGGAAGGGACTTTTAAAGGCCATCTAGTCTAACCCCCTTGCTATGAGCAAGGGCATCTTCCACCTGATCAGGTTTCTCAGAGCCCCATCCACTCTGACCATGGATGTTTCTAGGGATGAGTCATCCACCACCTTTATCCCTTGTCTTATTGGCAACAGGCCCTGCTAGGAAGTCTTTTCCCATCTTTCCCACCAACCATCCCACCGGCTTCAGTGAGAATTTCACATGGCAAATCAGGACAACAGTGGCACATATTTCACAGGAAAGAATGGATAATGCCAAGTATAGGGAGAAAAGAAATTCCTATGTGGAAAAAAACAGAGTGAAATAAGAATATGTACCAGTCATAGAAATGATATGGTGAAGCAAGCATATTTGTATGAAGTGGAGAATAGCTGATGCTGAACTTTCATATGGTGCCTCCAGCATCTGTTTGACACTGAATTTTACCTCCAGTCAACTGTGCCCAGTGTAGTTAAAAAAAAAAAATCAGCATCAGCAGGAGATACTTCTCTCAGCAATCTTAAAACCAGAAAGGACAAGATTTCTGTTGGTTGTAGTTCTAAGTACCTGTCTTCTCAAAATTATCTTTATATTTCTATTATTATATTTTATTTTGAATATTTTGAAGCTACAGGAGAAAAGGTCCTAAGAGCTTTGTGAACCAATGTTTTTCGGTAAATTATTTGTAGAGATAGAGGACAAATTTTCATTAATAGATTGTAACTTAATTTTTGGCTCTGGTAAGAGACAAAAAACTTTGGGCTGTTGTATGCTAAAAAAGGTGGTTTATAGAAGGTCATCAATTACATGGATCAACTTTATCCTAGCTAAAAGGATTTTAGCTATTCTAGTCCATACATGTATAGGTCTATGTAAAAATGTGTATCTTATCTGATATAGTTTTCAATTTTGCAGTCTCGTGTGTGTGTCTTGAAATTATGTGTGTGTTTATTTTTATTGTGGGCAGAAATTACAAATTGTGGAACACCAAGGGTTAAGCTGTGAAAGCTCTCTAATGCAGGAAAGAAAACATTTGCCAGCTTTTGTGAAGGAATTCAGATCTGTCCTTCTCTTGTCATTTGCAAAATGTTTTCATGCTTAAGAACTTGAATGGAAGCAGTGACAAATTCTTAATTTGAGCACACAGATGCTGTTTGTGTATGTTATTTTCTTTCTGTCCACAAAAGCCATCAAATGCAAAAACAATTTACATGCAGACGTTTTCATATATTCCTGTATAAAGCTGAGCATACGCAAAATGAGTGCTGATAAATTAATGCTCTAGAACCCAGCTAATGTAAAATTTTCCACTTATAAAAGTTTTGGTGGCTTTTATCAGAAAAAACAAAAAAAAACCAAAAAAAAAAACAAAAAAAAAGAAACACAAAAAAAGAAACGAAGCTTCAAGCTGAGTCATACAGTTTCCTCTCAAGAAAGAAATACTTAGCAGAAATATAGTGTAAGGGAAGATCTATCATTAATTGCAGGAAGTCAGCCCCAGCAGAGACGGCGTTTACCCAAAATCGGCGGCTAGGCACGTTCAGTAATGAAGGAGCCCGGAAAGGTTCGGGGCCGGTCCCCGCGCCCCGGGCCACGGACGCGCTTTTGGCGGCTGCTGATTTACCGCTGCCCGGGCTGCCGGGGCACGGGGCGGTGAGCCGGGCTCAAAACGCGTGGCATCAATAAAGCTGTCGTGTACGCTCTGCAGGTGACATAAAACCTCAGCAGATGCTCGGGCAGTGGCAGGCTCCCCTCCCGCGGCAGACACGCCGGGTCTCGTCGGCAGGCAGCCTGCGTGCCGGAGCGGGGCTCCGTCTGCCCGCCCGCCCGCACTGCGGGCACCGCTCCTCCCGGGATGCTCCCCTGGACAGCCTCTCTCCCCCGACACGCCGGACTCAGCTTTATGGAACAGGCAGGATTTATTGGTGAATGGGGGAGGAATTTCACCTGGGTTTTATGAACTGGAAAAGCTGGAGGCAGAGCTCGGTTACACAGCGTTACATGAGGTGGTGCAGGGGTCTAATATCTGTCACAATCAAAGGCTAATGCAAATTCAGTGGGCGCTGTGATATAAGCACTAATAATCAATGTTAAGTTAAGATGTATTATCTAGGTAGCATGCATAAGGAAAAGGGGAGTCCTGAAATGTCGCAGTCATTTTAATTAGGGGAGTGTTGGAGCTGGGGAGGAAGGCTTGTCTCTATAAGGAAACTATGGTAAAATCATGGCCAGTTTTTCTGGAAAACACACTGTTAATTACACTGACATATGCTGAAATGAGACTATATGGTTACTCTCCTTGATGAAACAAGCTCTGTGTTTCTTATGAGACAAGGTTTGAAATAAAGTACATAAATAGAGTGGTAAAAACTCCTTTAATACTCCCTGTCTTCCCTCACCCATATATTTCCCTTGTAGTTATTTTCAATCTAAAAATTAATTAAAAGTGCAGCAGGCACAGTATATCTATGGAAGTTGTCTCTCTCCCACACACTGCACTTGTTTAGCACATAAAGGTTTTAGAAGTGAGTAAGAGCATTTAATATAAAAGTGCTTGAATGCATGTGTTTGAGGATTACTGCACCCCAGAAAGGGCAGTGGTGCCCTGTGCAATATTACACGCCATCATTGCTAAAACTCAGGGCTGCAGTTTGCAATTTTTAATGTAGTTTTTATGTATTGAAAACTATATATTATATACATAAACACACACACTTTATCACTTGGCCAGCATTTTCTTCTATTTCCAATATCACAGTATAGCAAGGTATGGATTATGGAGTATCATAGATCATCCTTGTTATGCATAACATGTTATCCGTGCTAAATTAGAAAACAGGAAGCAACAGAGGGCAGCTGGTACTTGCCCTTTACTATAATCTCCCAATAATCTGTTTTATCTAGCCTGTTCCTCAATTCTGGTTGTAGTGATGATTCAACTTCTTCTCCCCTGACAAATTATTCCATTGTCTAACCTTCTGGATGTTTCTGCCTAATGTGTAGTTTTAATATTTAAGTTTTGAATTTCAGAACATTATTTCAGCTATAATGGTAAATGTGAAAGCCATCTCCTATCAATTAACAACCATCTGGGAGAGATGGAATTCAGAAATGAAGCAAAGTGCTGTACCATAGTGAATGATGAAGCGAAAAAAAACCATCAACCAAATGAAATAGGCTTTTTGAAAGTAATTTCTGAGACAGAAAGGTAGTGACCTCTTCAACTTAAAAAGAAAACATTTCTTTTATACCTTGATATTATACAGAATTCATAATTGTCAGTATGTGTCAACATGACACACATGTGTCAAAATCACTAGTAAGTTTCAGGTCTTGCATTGTGTTAAAAAGCAGCAAAGAAAGAGCAAATTATTTGGAATTGTAGAAGTGGTTGCCTTCAGTGTGTTTTTGAGATTCTCAATGGTTATTGTCTGGATTTTTACAGAGCACAAATGATTTTAAATTTTATCACTTAAAAAATAAAAGAAAACATATGTGTTGCCAAAAAGTTCAAGGGACTCAAGCCTAATGTTAGAAAAAATATTGGTAATTGAAGAATGACACAGACAAGTCCCATATAGTACTTAAGATCTAGGCAAGCTTCAACATATTGTCTCAGAATTTTGTAAAACTCTTATTACAATGCAGGTAAAGTTTTCTGAATGTCTTGAGAAGATGATAGATCTGGTTTATCAGATTTTCTCTTTTATGTACTTCGTGTAAACCCTAAAACTAATAAATAATGAACACTGAGAATGTTTACAGCAGTGGCAATTTTTTCTGCCTATCATGTGGGATGAGGAGGGAATGCTGGCACATGGCTACCACCATCAACTTACTGGGTGCATTAGTCTGCTCCTTCTATAGGGACCAAGCAGAGTTTCAGATTTCTTAGGCTTAGGAGACTGCTGCAGTTCTCTGTGTTGACTCCTTATGTACTGGCTGGGTAAACCTGTTCCCAGCTCCCTTTTCTTCCTTGAGGATTAGTGAAACCCAAGAAACCTCACATAACAAGCATATAACTGGTGTCTGGCCTTTAACTGGCTGTAAAGTCAAGTGGTTTCCCATACAACACATGCTGCCAGGAAATGTCTAGCCCTAAAAAGACCTAAACATTTGGCCCTCCAAATAAGAAGCTGGAGATCAATGTCTGTGTTTGTATCCTCCACTTAACTCCAAACCCTATAAAAGAAAACACTAGAAGTGAAGGCACACCAAAACAACACAGTGTTACTCTGTCCCTGAACAGAGAGAAGAATAATAAAAAAGGAAGAAACTTCCAGCTAGTAGGAGCTTCGTTTTTCACTGCAAATTATTGTAATACATTTCAGCTATAAGGAAATCCTCTTCCAATTTCATGCTACAGTAGTGTCCATAACAAAAATAAATGTATGTTACCAACATAGATTAAATAGCTGCTGATTGAATATTATACCTGGGAGAGAGTTCAGCAGATACTTGTGGTGTAAATTCTGACTTTTTTTCCCTTCAATCACTCTTGGTGATTTTTTTTCCCTTTCAGTATCTTCCCTCACCCCCCTCCCCCCAAAAAAGAAAGCTTTAATAATCTTGAGCAGTCAAAACCAGTACATGCTGCTAATGTTGTGACCCATTACTTCAGATGAGGATAGTGTGTTAATTTTTCAATGCAACATTTAATTTACTTTTAATTAATCACATAAAATAAAAGGTGTTTAATATATTTTGCGTAATATGCACCATTGAGGAGGTTAAATTCCTTCATGTCAATGTATGTCAGCAATGTAATTTAATCTGTGTATTGCTGACATAACTGACAATACAGGATTTTGAAAAGTAATCAGAGAAACCATGAAATCAAATGAACTGGGAGGATTTACCAGCAGAGTAGACATTGACATTTCATTTGATGAATATACCTCATTTTGCATTGCCCATTCTTGTAACTCTTTCTCATCTTGGGCAAAAAATAGTTTCACATACAAATATTGTTGCTGCCTAGTTTCATATATTAACAAGAATTCAAATAATGTACAACTATTTAAATTTATTATTGAAGTTAGTTTATGTTCAACTCAATGTTTTATTGAAATTATAATTTATTAAACTTCAGATACTGTAGATGAACTGACACAATCACCAGGTGAGAATTTCTGTCTAAAGTAATGTTTTAGGAAAGGTGAGAAACCCCCTCTCCCTAACTGGGTATTTTTCTTATACTGCTGAACAAATCAAGCTTGTTTTCTGGTGAAATGGACTAAACTCTGGTACAACAAAATAGTAAGAATGCTTTTCTTTTGAGGGCTGCTTTTTTACTCAGAAAGCAATTTCCTTTAACTCCAGGGAATTCCCTTCCTTACATACTGTTAAAAGTAGAGATTTACATGAACTGTATAAAAACACTTGGGGGGAAAAAGCATATTGTCACAGGGCACTTTGCGAAGAGTATCCTCAAGAGAATTATCAACCTGTAGTCAGTCAGGACCACTGAACAAAAACTTCCTCAAAAATTGCTCTTTGCTAATATTTACTTCAAGCAGACGTTCACAGCCTCAATGCACTTCTTCCTTGAGGCATTGTTAGACAAAGCTCTTTCCCAGGGAGACCTGCAGCAGCACAAATTTAAAGACATTAAAAAACCCAATGCAAAACCAAAGCAAACCAACAACAAAAAAGCACATTAGCTAAATTGCATGTGCTCCTATAATACAGTAAACAAATAAACTGTCTTCTGCTCAGTTTAGAAGTGAATAAATCTGTTTGCTTGCACTTACCCTCAACTGCACTACTGGGAGGATTGGAAAGCATTCATCTCATGCACAATCAGTTTTACCTCACACTCATCATCTTTTTGTTTCCTTCCCTGACTCCACATCACAAGAACGTATTGTAAAATTACTCACACATGTTGAAAAAAACCTGCAGCAACAGTGCTAGCAATATTATTATTTTTCTTCTTTTTTTGGACGAATTATGGTTTTACTCCCTAGAAAGGTAACCTATTTCATTGATATTTTCCTAGATTGCTTTTTGCCTTTGAACCTTGTTTAGTAAGATGGATTTTCATTTCGTTTAATGAGCTTACCTTTCAGCAGCTCATCTTGATGTTGGATTTTATCATCTTATGCATACTCCCAATATCTCAGCTTCTGTCAAAATAAATGTAATGCACAGTGTAAGATGCAAAGAAAAAACCTGCTAGGTGTAATGGAAGAATTGTCAACTTTTCAACAGGTATCTGTCTACTGCTCAAGAATAGTCTCCTTTTATTTAAATGAGGCCATATTCTCATATTGACGTTAGGGGCTTTTTTTATTGTTTCCTCTATCATGTTGTCTCTTCTACCTAAGTAAGGCTTCTCTAAACCTTAGCTAGATTAGATTAAATTTACCAAATTTTGCCTTTGCAGTATTTTAGCTGAAGAATATGATTTTCAGGACAGCATTTTCCTCAGCTAATTTTAAACCTGGAGTTTACTAATGCACATGCAGCTGCCTGCAGTGTAGATGTCAGTATCTGAGACAACTATGCCAGGTCAGGGTAAATGTGTTTCTTGTCCCTGCAGCCTCTCTGCAAGACACTGCTGCTGTGATAAAAAATCATGATTCTCCAAAACTGAGATACAATAGCAATTACACAGACTGTTTTGGTAGTTCTTGTGATTATCACCCAGTGTTGCTCTCTGTTGCTTCACAAACTATTGCCCGGTGCATCTACATCTGCCTGCTACCTCTCTTAATTCTGTAAAATCCTGCTTATGTCTTCCAGCTGCAACTCTGCCAGCTTATCTCTCTGCCAGTGACCAGGTTGCTCATCCTTTCCACTGTGCTTTGCTAAGGCACCTTACTTTCTTTTGGAGTAAACCGTCTAGATAGCAAGACAACAAGAGAAGAAACCATGCCTAATCTATCATACAGGACTGAAATATTTCTTAGCTTTCCCACTCTGTTTGCTTTACCCTTGTCAGAGCAGATTGCTATGCAGACGGACACAGTCATATTTGAAGTGACAGATTTATGTCTAAAACATGTAACAGAGTGTCAGGAACCAAACCTGGGCCTTGATTCCATATGGCATATATAGATGCCTTCCATCAGCTCAGCACAGACCAAATCCCTCCATAGGTCTATATTCAACAGAGCCATTTGAAATTCCAAACACAGAGCCGGGGAAAGACATGACCCCTAATCAGTGGCCAGGATCAGGCTCAGAAGCTGGCTCTCTTTATTGACCCATAGTGTGCCAAACCTTAGTCTCATGTTGCAACATGTGCCTCCAGAAGCAGTACAGGCATGTGCTGATTCTGATCCCAATGTTTACAGTGTGTGCAGAATACACATGCTGTGCAAAGGCACATGCAGTATTAAGCGCATCCCAGGTAAGGAAAACTTGAATGGGAATATCAGAGAGCTGCTCTTACTTTGTAAGCAGACCTGGATAACATCTAAAGATCTTGGCAACAGGAGAGGTAACCTTCTCTCTTTCAGAGCAAGAATTCCCCACTGAGGCACTTTCAACATTATGGAAATGGCATAAAAATAGAGAATGGATTGGATTAGAAGGGACTCAAAGAGTATTTCCTATCACCCTGCCAATGGCAAGGACACTTTCCACTAGACCAGGTTACTTGAATAGCCAATTGTAATCTTCTCAGGAACCCTCAGCTAGAGACATAGGCCCTATCTCTAGAAAGCGTTCATAATTTTGCTGTGAGGGGCTTCATTGTTGCCAGAATAAAAGGGGTTAGTGCACTTGTGGTCATTCCAGTCTAGGAACAATGCCTTCTCACCAGTACTATGTATTGCCATGTGCAGTATTTTGCCCAGCCCCTTGGCTTGTTTTTGAAGGTGGCTTGTTACTCCATTACATTTGCAGTGTGGATTCCTCAGACACATAACCCCCATTATGCACATATTTCAGCAATAATCTTATGCACTTATCTTTGTGTGATTTAAGTTTGTTATGTTGTTGGAGTTGTTTTTTTTTTTTATTGTTTGGTTTCAGATTTCCTTAGGCCTTGTAACTGTTTAAGAGTTTCAGAGTTTTAAACTGTAATACGCCATAGATCGTGGAATCACAGAATCATAGAACGGTTTGTGTTGCAAATGCCCTGAAAGATCTCCTGGTTCCAAACCCCCTAACATGGGCAGGAAATCTTCCATTAGACCAGAATGCTCAGAATTCCATCCAACCTGGCCTTGAAGACTTCCAGGAATGAAGTTCCAGGCCACTTGTTTCAGTGCTTCACCATCCCCACAGTAAAGAATTTCTTCATAATATCTAGTCTAAACCTATCCTTTTTCAGTTTCGTTATAAAAAAAAAAAGGTGATCATTCATTTATCTCGGAGACTTTATCATGATTCATAAACCACACTGATGAATGTGAAAAAAATGCATGAAAATATTGAGGTGTAATATATTTAAAGCGGTTAAAATGTTAAATTTAAAAAATGGGAAAGGGAAAAACTTGATTATCAGTTAAAAAAGTGTGGAGAAACAGAAGCATCAGCATAATCTTCTACCCTGTGAGTTTAACAGCTGACTTTTGGATAACACAGTCACTGTGCTATGAACTAAAAGTTAAGTTACATGGAGTGCAATTTATTTCACCCAGCTTCAGATGTCCAAGCCTGAGACAATGATCCTAGATTTTCTTCAAAAAGAATAAGGATTCTCAGACTGTGCTTCATTATATTCTCAAATAAGTATGCAAACCAGACCAGCTGAATTACTGTCAGGTTGCCTGAAAAAAGTTATTGGGGGAATGAATCAAGAGCTCATGTTTTTCCTACTGGCTGAACTGCAAAATGAACCTGCAGGAAGAGCATCTAAAAAGAAGGCTGTAGAAATATCCAAAGTTAGGGTAGAGGAGAATGAACGATCTCAGGAACTGAGGGAAAATTACTATCGAGGATTACAAGGGAAACAAAAATACAGAAATATTTTAGGAAAAGTGATGTTCCAATTATAGGAGGAATGGAAGATTTTGGGAGAATGTGGTTTATATTTTGAAGTCTTCCCAGAGGAATAGCCTTTCAAACCAAGATAAGGGATGTGCTACTAACAGAAAGCATCTCAAGGTAAAATATTAGCCTGATAGTATACTAATGTGATTGATGTGGTATTTTTTTTTTTTTTTCGTTCAAAGACTGCTTATGGAATGTATCTGTTTTCATTTGCTCTTATTTTTAAAAAGCTGTTCTTGAGAAGTGAGAATAAGTACCACTTGTTTATTCTGTCTTGTCTAAGTGGAAGACCATAGGAGTGAGAAAAAACTATGCCAGCCCTAAGAATACATGAACATGTTACTCCAATTATAGTGTTTTAACTTACGTTCAAACACAACTGTAGCTACTCGTAGTTCTTTTGATGGTTTTAGTATTGATACTTTAAGAAAAAGATATAGGTTGAATCACTTCAAAAATCTAACCAAAACCTGTAACAGACTATGTTGGATTTAATCCTATTTATAATAGATATACTTAAATTTTAAAACAACCAACCAAAAAAAAAAACCAAAAACCCAACCAAAACAAAAACCAAACCCCCCACCCACTTCCAAGTCCTGAGGATCATACTGGAAACAGACAATCTTATAAACTGATTTCTAAATTTGTTTTTAAGTACTCTCCACTGATATGTGGAACTTTGCATTAGAACCTATGCACTCCTTGAATGGAGATGAACACATATAATAATTTTACAGATTGACGCTTATGAGTACAGCTTGTTTTTTATGCTTAAGTGCCTACAGAAGAATAGCAAAGTAGAACCTCAAGAATAATTTCTCTTGCTCTACAATATTGTCATATGTATATAAATTCCAGAGTGGAACTTTTCAAAATGCATTGCATTGGGAGTTAATTTGATTTATTTACAATTACCCTCTGCATGCTCCTAAATCTCTTTCTTTATGACTTAGTGGAGAAGATTTCTTTTTTATATTTCTACTGAGTATTATCTTGGTCTTCATTAAATCTTATCTCACTAAATTACTGCAGCCAAAGTGCCAGATCATCTAGATGTATCTTCATTTGTTTGTGCTTAAATACCCCTCTTGCTAGAGGACAAAGATTGAAATATTTTAGTGCATAGTCAGTTCTGGATGTGTTTATTAATTCAATTCTGAGCTTTGCCAGACCACAATTTTGCTGGGCCTTAGACCTCTTCAAATAAATATAAAATACTAATTAGTTTAAAGAAAAAAAATCCCTTTCAGAATAGTTTTTTGATAGATCTTCTACAAAATCAGAAGGACTATAAGAAGAGTTCAAAGCATGATAGGTTTCCTGTGTAGTATAATCTTCCAGGCACACTATAATTTAGGTAATATGTATATACATCATTAAAATTATCAGTATTTTGCATAAATTGTTATGTCTGTCTGTATCCAGAGACACTGTTCTCTTTTTTCATGTAAATAAATGTAATTTAACTACAGGTAAACATATGCCCCCTTCACTTCTGTTTTCAAATACAAAGAAAGATATCTTATTACAGGTGGTGCTGGTGGTATTTATTCCATGTCTTTTAGGTGAGATGGTGTGACAACTCACCCTTAATGGGAAGGACCTCTACAGATGGTTTTATAGATATCTTGCTTGTGATAATTACAAGTGCTAGCGAGTACAGACTTACACACATAACCTAGAGCAGATGTTGGTTTAAGAAGCTTTGCTGTTCCATGGTGAGTCCTCACAATGAAATGAGAAGAGATGTCTAGGACTGTGGAGACACAGGCTAAGAAGTCCATCACAATGTGATGTGCATTGCAAAATCCATGTCCAGCTTCAGCCTAGATCCAACCTAAACCAAGCTAAACTTTAGCAGATATGACACAGAGTCAAGATGCAGTTTGGCAAAGTTAATATAGTGTAGTTTCTTTTGACAGAATTAATTTTTTTTTTATGCTGTGACATGAGTCAAACTAGTGAGTCTCATACCTAGCTTGGTTCTACTCTACACAGAAAGACTATCAAAAATCCCTGCTAGATCCTCATCTGCCATCCTTCATTTTAGACACATGGCGTATGTTACTGGAGTGTAAGAATTATTTTCACAATAAGTGTCAGTTCTAAACATTTTGTACCTAATGCCTAGTTTGAATAGCACCTGCTTCTGAACACCTTTTTTTTTTTTTTCTGTGACTGGTAAATGGTGTATTTCTATTTTTTGGCAGTGCTCGTACATCCTCTGTGGGCCAACATAAGTTAGGAAAAGGTCAGTGAAATAATTTAGGAAATGCAATTCCAACCTCCTGAATTAAATATTTTATTAATAATCTCTAGAGTGCTATGGAAACACGACATTTTCTGCCAATGCATTAAATTTCTATATATACAAATATAGATATACCCACAGATGCTTAATAATTGCAGTGCATAAACATGAACTAAATTTATGTTTTATATAGCTGTATGATCTTTTAAAGATTTTTTTGAGTTTTGTTAATTTTTTTTTCAGTTTGATGAAGTTTTACTTTACTTTCTTCCCATCTTTCAAACACTTTTGTCTCTTTTGGAAGCCCAAGATTAATTAGTTGATTCTCTCTTTTCTAATTCCATCTACAGTTCAGAGGCACGTAAAACCACAAAGCAAGATAATAACCAATAAATGGAATAATTAATTCAATGCACTGAAACTAATTTTAATTTATATTTCTCAAAGATTCTCACTAGGGAATGGAGAACCTGGAGTTCTAGGGACTGAGCTGCTCCAGTTCTGGTTATTTTGAATATGTTGTGGACAGAAACAGTTTCTCTAAAATTGGAAATTCTGACAGCTAAAATCAGAGGGGAAATTAATAACCAAAAAAATTTAAAAATTAACAAGAAGTAGGAAAAAGTTAAGAATTATTTCAATCATAACCTAGCTTTTTTAAGCACAATTATTTTGTTTGCCTCACAAAGACAACTGAGTATCTAAATCCCTGATGTTGTACAACCCCCTGACTTCTTCTCACAGCTCTGCTACTTGGTGACCCAGACCTTTGCCATGGCTCACGTCCTGCAGACAAGTAGCCCATCATTACTGGCCCTGAGGTCAGTGGGAAGCACCAGGAATCTCTGCTGCATTGGGCATGCAGAGCTGCATCTGCCTGCTGGAGCACCAGGTTCATTAGGGTCTGTGATGCACTATGGTGGTGGCTACAGTGGCTGCTGGGGACTGTGCCTGTGGCTCTCCTTGTGTGTTTCTGATGCCAGTGCTACCTGGAAGGCATATCATCCATAGTTATCTCTTCCTAGCAGGCATGTTAAAGTTCCTTGAAGAGTTCCCTTGGTCCCTGGACCAAATCAGATGGCCTGAAACCACTTTGCTAAGTCAAGGTTCCCCTCATGAGTATTACCCTATGGTGCTTGCTGTCCCACATCTGTTGCTAATAACTAAGCAAAACCCACTTCCTTGGAAAATTGGTCAGTTCAGTAAGAAGACTGATCTGTTAATGAACAGAAATAAGGAAATTAAGAATTTAAGACTAAAGGAATGAACATTTTAGAATCAAAGAAATAATCAGCTTTATGAAAACATGACTGAGACATGTTTTGTGAAAAATGAATTCTCACTCATCTTTAGTGTATATTTGGCTTCCTAGCCCCCCAAAATCAACAAACAGTAAGCACAGTCCTAATTTTTAGGATGAACTTTAATTATCTAGTTTGCGCCTTGAAACCTGAGTTCATATTCCTTTTTCCCCATCTGAATCTGCTTTAAAAAACCCATTTTAGCACTTACTATTTTCTTAAGTATAGGATAGACGCTTTCTTTTTCCCACCCTTTCCTGTGATACACATTAGTACCCATGTCATAATGCTATGCTGAAGTGCTTTCAGATGATTACAAGAAAAGTAGATAACTACTTTTTGCCCAGTGCTCTATTTAATGAAATGGATTTAAATATACACATGCTTTAAGAACAAATCAAATAAATAAGCACTCAGCAAAGAACCCCACTTACATGCCAGAAAGGGTAAATCTTTAATGGCTGGAATCACTGAAATTTTCTTTAATGTTTTCTGGCCCAATTTTCAATTAAATTGCAGTACATTATTAATGCCATGGAAGGGACAGCAAAGAAAGCAAATAAAAAGTTCAAAATGAGGCTCCATATCTAATAAGCAACTGTGACAAAAGTGCCACAATACAAAACTTCATAGTAATTATTCCATTGCACATAACAAAGTAACTAGTGGAGCATAAAACTAACAATTATTGTGTGTTGATAGTTCAAGCACAGTATGCTTTTAAAATGCTATCAAACAGTAGCAAGCTATGCCAGAAAGCACAGCCACATCCAATAGTTTTATGCAAAATACAGACACTTACAAAGTCCTAAAATCTAGTACAAAGTACTATAACGTGTTCCTAGGTGCTGTAAAACGTAATGAAAAAGCCCTAGCCAGCAACAAACAAACAAAAATTCCTCATTTGCCTGCTAGGTGTTCCAGAGACTTTTCTTTTTTAGAGCTTTTAAAGTAATACCATTCCCTTGTGTGTGATCCCTTTTTTGGATAAGTTTCATGGCCTGCATGTGGGTCTTTTCTAATTGTTCTTTATTGACAAGTACATCTTGCCAAATCAAGGTTTTTCCATTTGTCCTTTCAACAATTCCAGCATATTTTGGGTGCCCCTTGACAAAGAAATTTAGTTAGGATACATAGCAGTTATGTTCATTTGATTTAGAAAGTGAAATAAAGCAGGTTATTCTCTGGAAGAAAACCAATTTAGATCAGGAAAAAACGAAAAAAAAGGAAAGTGGCTAAAGAGTGAGGGCTTCACCCCAAAAGAAACAATCGTCTTATGCTCTGAAGAATCCTGAAGGATTATTTTTACGACAGCTATTTACTGTTCTTTTTGCTGCTAGATTAACATAGTGGTGTGCTTTCTTCAGACACTGAATTTAGCTTCAAGTCTATTATTCACACCTTTTAGGATGAAAAAAAATAAAAATAAAGGTGCTATAATTCAGACAGCTCTTTCCTTCACTGAATCTATTAATTTACCTATTATATACATTGGTTACATAACCTTTAGCAACCACAATACACTCACCTTTTAGTTGAGTCTCCTCTTATGACTTACAAAATTGTTAGTCCACGGCTTAGCAAGAGCAAATGTGCTACTGGAACCACATTAGTGTGTTTAAAGACATTTAATGCACTTTGTGAAGAGATCAACTATTGAATTAAGAAGTGTGTAAGATTCCAAAAAATGATCAGCTAGTAAGTTTTGGGATAAAAGTGGCAGTAAAACAACAAATTTCTACATTGAATTTCAGATTTCCAACAAGTTGGAAGTTCCAGCTGGATATTTTCAGTAAAAACTAACAAAATATTTCAAAGTCATATGTATTCCGGATGTGAAAACTACAAAGGCTCAGGACTCAGAGGTCAGAGTCTAAATTTGTTTTATTCTTTGAAGTCTCTAGGTCCAGTGTGTGTTGAACAACCACATTTGCCCATCAGTGTTTCCTGGTTTTGCTGAGAGATTATGGCTGCAAACATGAAGTCTGTCTGCCCTGCCATGCTGTCCCAAACCTCCGCTCAAAATTACAGGAGTATCTGTCTCTCCCAAATTACTGCTGCTTCCAATATTTAGCAGCCTAAAGAGAACCATGCCTTTTAATAGGACTTGAATTTCTAGTAATGCTGTATACCTATGAAAAGCTTCTGAGTATAGCGATATTTTGACAGAGGTAGAGTGGAGAAAGCTGTATTATAAGCTGTTCATGCTGTAGCTGTCCTGTGAATATATAGAGGTTGTCAACCACCAAGGTTGCTGTGTTTTTCAGCAGTCACTCAGTGCCAAGCAGCATGATGGAGGATTGCTACTTTCAGCATGCAAGTCCTAGGCAATCCATACTGTCTAACAGGAGTTCCTGAATATTATAACAAGACAGCAGATGACGGTGACTGCTTCAGTTTGGCTCATCTTAGCCTTTTAAAGGTTCAGTTGCACACATCCTTCTTTCTCTGCCAAATATTACTGTAATAACATAAACAGAATGTAAAATTTAGAATTTTATAAGCAGATGAGTAATTAAGCTAATTATGTCCATCTAGTTTTAGAATTGCTAGGTGCTGATGCAGACTGCAGTGGGTCTCTCTGAGACATCAGCATCATTGTTACCAGATGGAAATAAATCTTTCTTTTCTGTCTGAGACTCTGAGCCGAGTCTCTGAGGGCTCATCTGCTCAGCCTGCTGTGGCTGTAGTTTCTTTGAGAGATTTTTGGGAGACACAGCCAATTCAATGCCATTTATCTCTCTCTTTTCTGGGATCTGGAGAAGTTGTAGCTTATTGCTTCACAGTATATGCTGTTTGGAGTGACAGCCTCATAAGACAAGGAGGATACCTCTTGTGATATTGCCTCTGTTTGTGACCATTGTTTCTTGCTGTGGTGTACACAGCTTCATTTTTGTGAAGATTCAGCAACTGCTGTATGACCAAATTTTTTTTTTTTTTTGTCCTTTCCCTTTACATCTGCAAATTCTCAGTGACTCTGACATCAGTGGGTTTGGTTTTCTGTTGATCAAATGTGAGGAGGTGACAGCCCATGCTTCACCGGCATTATTCAGGAGGCTGGATGGGATTCTACAACTGCTTTTCTGAGGTGCTTAATTAGTTTGACACTGTCTCTAAACTCTTACCCTGGGGATCACGTGAGAATAGCAGCTAGATGTCCAGACCCATATTTCACCACAGAATGCCTAGACTCAAACCCACTGAGCTGTGGCCGCATGTCAGATGTTGATATGCATGGTCACCTGTTTAACTGTAGTATCTTTGCAGGATAGTAATTGTTTAGGACAGGTAAATATTTTTTTCCAGCCAGTATAAACAAATTTATGTCTACTTTGTTTTGAGAGGGGAAAAAGGAAGAAGCATGATTTTCTATGCCAGTGGACTGGTCTCTTACCACTGACTGGAAAATGTAACAAATCTTGATATCTTCTTCAGCGTTACTGCTCCTTTTGGGCAGTTCCAAGTATCACTGACCTTTCCCTAACTGAGCAACACTTAAACCTGTGTTATTTCTAAGCACTCTTCCAAATGTGTCAGAAGCATTTCTACTTGTTGAGAACTGCAAGCTGGCGCCTTAAAAAATCTGGTGAGTTTTGAGTACCATAAGATGACAAGTATGTTAATGTGTCATCAAGAAGGAGGCAAAAGAAGTAGCACATTTTTGAACATGCAAATCCTAAGCAGTCAAATGGTGTTGTGTCAGACTGTTTCAAAATGCCTTCTTTGGACTGAGAATAACGTTATGAGCAGAGAATTTATACAAAGTTATAAGCCTCTAAAAACATGTGGTTATAATGAAGTGCATCATTAGATGCAACATAACTGTTGCTCCAGTCATGATATTATGCATTCAAATAAAGAACAGCACTTAGCAGATAATCTCCTAAGTAACTAAGATCCATGATCCACCCTGCAAAACATATTATATCTCAGCAGTATTGTTTCTAAATACCATTAATCACAGTCTTAGACAAGACATTGACAACAATTTTGATTTGGCAGGGAAGGACATATTTTAATTCTCAAGATAAATTATATGCTATTCATATTCTTTTAAACCAGTTTGAATAATTCCTAAGCTACCTGGAACAGAACCCTTTACATATTTTTTTATATGAAGCACAGAAATATTTTACCTTTTAATTGGTATTCCTCTTTCAACTGATGCAAATTCATTAGTAATTGACTTGTGGCAGCATTTCTCCTGGCAAAATCTTAGTCTAGACAATATACACATAAAGTTTTGGGTCACAGAAGTTAGAATTTTCTGTGAAATTAACTCATCAAGATGAAATCTTTCTATGATAGGACAAAGATTTGAAGAATGAGTAAACCATGCAAATTGTTGGCTAACTTAATTGGTGTTGAATTTTTCTTAGTTTTTGTTTTGTTTTGTAATTACTCCCCTTTGTCAGTACAGTGTACCTATCTAGTAAGATGTATATCTAGTTCAATTCTGCTGTTCAACTTCTTCCAATTTCTAAGTAAAAAAAAACAAAGCATAAAAATATATAAGATGATTACATAAACAAGACCCAATTTTTTTATCTTACTAGGTTACACCACCAGATATTTCCTGCTGAACTCAGTTAAGTGTGTATTCTGAATTTGCAATTTATGAAGCTGCACCTGGGGTTTGCTTCTGTCCACAGGTCTTACTTAGCATAGAGGACACAGACCTGTGTCCCCTTGGAGCACCAGGAGGACTGAAGTCAGTGTCAGTCCTCTAACCCATGAGTCCTCATGTGTTTATGTTTCACAGACAGGCCAAGCAGGGCAATGTGGTGTATACATCAGCAATAAGTGCTTGGAGCCAGCAGTACATTTCTCTGTCTTTACATAAAAAAGTCTTCACAGCTCAAACATACAAGTAAATTATTGTTAGAGATTAATTGTCATGTGTAAGCTGAGCTGTTGTGACTGTGTTTGTCTTACAAAATTGGTGAGATGTCTGCATCTAAAGTGGAAGGCTCCCTAGTAAAAAAGAAATAGGTACTTTTAAGGCATATTTCTTCTGATATACTTTAGCTGTCTACTTTAGAATGAGATGAATCACTCCACACAGCTGCCATTCCTCCCTGTTCTTTATAAAAGGCATCTAGATGACTAAATCGGATGTAGTAATTACTTTGTACTTTGACTGTGTAACTGACAGGAAATGTAATATGAAATGCATTTGCTTAAGTCTTAACAAGAGAGGACATAAGCTAGAGCATTTTTCTTCATATTTGCAGTGGGGTAACAGCATCCATACTGTCAGTTATTGAAGTTCAGCTGACACAAAATAACTTGTGAAGCCATAATATAATTCTACCTACATTTTCAATAGCATTGAAAGCAGTTGAAACTATTCAAGCCTTTAGTGCTGGAAAACCCCATCTTAAGTATGCTCAAATATTTCAGATTTAATTCAGCTCCTCTGTTATTTTGAGTCAATTATGTGTATCAGCTGGAGATTGATCAATAATAATAATAATAATAACAACAATAACAATAATAAATTAGGTCTCTACTACTCCATTTCCTGGCTAGTTGCCTAAGGAAAAAAACTTTACTCCTTTGGCTCCCCCTTTGTGTGTACTTAATCAAATTAGCCTGAAATAGAAAAAGCAATATACAGATCAAGGGAAAATGTTTAACTATAAATTACTTGCTTGTCTCTTGTGCTTACTCACCTTCCTTCAAGTAGGAAAGGAAGTACTAGAATTTTTTTTTTCTTTGCGTACTTAGTTGTCCATTGAGGACATTTCATATAGCTTGAGACCAAAAGGACACAGGGCAGTCCAAATACTACCCTCCTGTGCACTAGTCTAATTAATGGCTCATAACCTACTGGAAGTGAGAGGTAAAGATTTAAATAGGTATCCTCAGACACAGTGTCAGTTAGCAAGGATGAAAAATAATGAAATAATATACCTCATTATCAACCTTTCATCCCCCAATACTCCCAGGTCCTTCCCAGCAGAGCTGCTCTCCAGTAGGTCAGCCCCCAGCCTGTGCTGGTTATTCCTCCCCAGGTGCAGGACCCGACACTTGCCTCAGCTGAACCTCATCAGATTTCTCTCTGCCCAGCTCTCCAGCCTATCAAGGTCCCACTGAATGGCAGCTCTGCCTTCCGGTGTGTCAGCCACACTCCCCAGTTTCATATCATTAGCAGATTCTATCCCTTCATCCAGGTCATTGACAAACAATGTTGAATAAGGACTCAGAATTTATCTCTGGGGAATGACACTGACTACAGCCCTCCAACTGGATTCTACTCTGCTGATCACAACCCTTGAACTCTGCCATTCAGCCATTTCTGGAATTAATTTGGTGTCCATTCACTTAATCCACATTTGCTAAGCTTACCTAAGAGGATATTATGGGAAACATTGTCAAAAGCCTTGCTGAAGTTGAGGCAGACCCTCCACTGCTCTCCCCTCATTGACATACCCTGCCGTATCATCACAGAAGTCTATCAGATTGGTGAAGCATGATTTCTCCTTAGTGAATCCATGCTGAAGGAAAGGAGATTACTGCCATATCACAGTGGGTTGTACATGGATAAAATTAGCTGATAATTTGCCCTAGGATATCTACAGAAGGTTCTTACTATCTAAGTGAGGCACAGAAGTCAAGAACCCTTTGCAATAAAGTTAGTATTCCATGAAGAAAGACAGCATGATGATATTGATTTTAATGAGCTACATTAACTTCTTGGAGTGCTTTTTCTCTCCACTGAAGGAATCTAGTAAAGTTTTTCTTGAGTATCTCAATAAAGTGCCTGAGGTTGCACAAGTGGTATCACTTGTTCTTAATTCTACCCATGAGTTCTTAGATACTCAATTTTTTAAAAATTGTTCTAAAGACACCTAACTTTTAGCTTTCCGGTCCTGTACTAAAAGTCATAGACGTGAAGTTATACACACTGTCTGGGAATGGAGTTGCAAACACATTTAAGGGCACCTTTGCACCCTGAGGAGGGGAGGAAAGGCTTGAATTAGCTACTCAATAAGGAATTGTTGAAACATGCATCTTCAGTCTTACCACT
The DNA here is from genome assembly GCF_017590135.1 of Pyrgilauda ruficollis. NCBI lineage: Eukaryota > Metazoa > Chordata > Aves > Passeriformes > Passeridae > Pyrgilauda > Pyrgilauda ruficollis. The sequence goes on along the minus strand of NW_024519207.1, from coordinate 8,954,874 downwards.
TCTAGGATTCAGGGAGGAACCTCCCTCACCAGGGAGATACACATAGAAGTCCTTATGTTTTCCATTCAGTAGTGGCTTCCAGCCTTTAAACTACATAGAGTCTTTCATAAATGCTGTCTACTGACTTTCAAAATGTATCAATTTGCTGTTCCTGGTTTTGTTCACAAAGATTTATCTAAAGAAACCAAATTAATGCCATATTAATGCAGTGACATGCATACAAGGCTTGACAACCAGATTTGTTCTGTTGGCCTCATTGCTCTGGTTGTGGAAATGTCTAAAAGCATTTTCTTATAAGATGCAGGTGCAGTTTGGTGCCAGAAATAATTTTCCCAATATGTTAGCAAATGATATTCTGGCTCTTGATTCATGTACCACTGAGCTGTCAGCTATCAGCCAATTGACGAAAGGTTGGCCAGCCAACTTGCAACACTTCTTTTCATATTCTGGCAAAGATCTTATTCTAAAAAGATGATATTCATTTAATTAAAGATAATTGACATATTGATATATCTCTCTATATATCTCTTTGAGGTAATAGTGGATTGCGGCAAACAGCAAAATACTGCATTAAAATACCTGTTTTGATTATAAGGTGTTCCATTATAAAACCAATAAATTCTAGAATGCAGGTTGGTTTTGAAAGGACCTTTGAGTTAACAGAAATGACACTCAGATTTGTGCTTAGGGACAGGATGCATTATACAGATCAGTCTTGGAACATGATGCCAGATTTTAAGACAGAATCTCTAAGGCTGTGTATGTTTTGCTCTGTTCTGATAGCCACTGCGCAGAATGCTGAAATGTCTGTTGCAACAAATTTGCTCTGTCACAAGCATTGCAGCAAAGCAAATTCTTTAAAATTCTTTTACTGGCCTGAATGAAAGAGTCAACAGCCAAAAATGTATAAAAGACTCAATTAGAAAGAAGAAAGGTGTTGCGAAATTAGAATTAGGGAAGCAGTTTCTTTAATTGGTTTTTAGAATATTTCTCATACTTTTTTTTAAATAAATCATGCATCTAAGAAAGACATGAAAAAATAAATATTATTTTATTAATGAAGTAACTAATAATAGTGTAACCAAGTTAAATGTGCCCATGTAATGTCCCTTGACCAGTCTGGATACATGTTGTGGTTGAACCTCAGCCAGCAGCTACCCTGAAGCACCTGCTCGCTCATTTTCTAGGGTTGGGACAGGGGAGAGAATCAGAAGAGCAAAAATTAGAAAACCCATAGGCTGAGATGAAGACAGTTTAAAAGATAAAGGGAAAGTCACAAAACCAAAGGAATTCATTTGCCGTCTCCCACTGGCAGGCAGGTGTTGGTGGCAGCCCATCTCCAGGGAAGCAGGGCTCACCACATGGAACAGTGACATGAGAAGACAAATGTCACCACTACAAATGTCCCCTCCCCTCCCCGCCCCCCCCCCACCTTCCTCCTTCTTCCCCAGCTTTATAAGCTAAGAATGATTCCATATGGTCTGGGATATCCTCTTGGTCAGCTGGGATCAGCTGTCTCAGCTGTGTCTCCTTAAAATTCCTTGTGAACCCTCAACCTTCTCGCTGACGGGGTGGTGTGAGAGGCAGAAAAGAGCTCGACTCCATGCCAGCACTGCTCAACAATAGCAAAAACATCCCTGTGTTAGCAATACTTTCCAGCACAGATCCAAAACACAGTCCCTTACTAGTTGTTGTGAAGAACATTAACTCCCCCAGAAAAACCCAATACAATCCACTAAATTCTCTTTTTTTGCTAAGCACATGGTAACAACAGAGGACCCTAAGTTGTCCATCTCTGCAGGGTACCAGAAGACAAAGCATTGCACTTGGCTCTTGCTCCAGATGATCTGAATTTTGGTCGTCTCCTTGGAAGATATGTTCTTATTTTTCTTTACTTTCAGATGGAGTAATATAATTTTATTTTATTTTTACTATTGCCTTGTAAAAATGAAGATAACTGATGCTGAAAGGCGTAAGATGAAGTGGAAAAAGGTACATCAAATCTTTGCATAGTAGAAAGATACAATCATTGACCATCCTGAAGCTTTGTAGGTTTCAATCTTCATTGCAGCAACAAATGTTTGATGTGCTGCAATAAAAAAATCTATTTAAAAATATTGGTATATGGCAATATAATCTTTCTGGAACTTTTTATCATGTTTGTTTTTCCAAAGTATAATTTACATTCATATAACTGGAGTACTGTTATTTTGTATTTAATATTAGTATATCAGTATAAGCATATATGCATTTAATTTTCCTAGATTTCTGTTTACAAGCTATTATTATAATAGATTAATTCATTGATATAAATGATTGAGACTAAATACTGCATTTAACAAATAAAAGTTTTTTCTCTTTTCCTTGAGTAGTTTTTCATAGTATACCTGTTTTTCATACATGAAGAGAAAAATATTTAATATCAGTTGCACTTTTTCAAGTCTACCAGAATGCATGTTTTGTTGTTCCACCTACACCTCCTTTTTTTTTTTTTTTATTACAGATTTCTTGGACAGGTTTCTGTATCTAAATATTAAAAGAACTTTCAAGGATACTATTTAGAGTTAAATTACCTGACGAGTGTCATCTTTGTAGAGATTAAAATTTCAGAAGATGACAACTCTGTATTTCAAGATGTCAGTATTTCAATAATGCTTCCCACCTCTTATTTTCTGCCAAATCTTTTTGAAAATCTTCAGTCAAACAATGTGTTGGTTTACATGTTATGGAGCCATCCTTCGTTGTGCAATGATGGATGTCATGCAAATCAGTTTTCACTATCACAGTGTTGCCATAGTTTGGAATAGTAAGGGTAATTGTCTACTATTGGCTACTATTGACATTAGCAGTACATTCCCAGAATTTTAAATGAGCCATCCTTGGATTTTTTTTCTGTTTGTAAGAAATAGTAAGCACTAATGTTTATTTGTTCTGCTTTGGGATGTTGTTCCTAAAAGACTGGGTTTGTTGATGACCAGGAAGCTAGGAGCAGTACAGAATGACAACTTCTACTATGGTTCTCAATTAATGCCATGAAAAATATGTAAAAGTTTGGATACAAGTATGGATGAGGTCACTGTGAAATCAAGCAAAAGATACTGAGAGACACTCCAGCGCTAAGATAAAAATGGAACAATCAGATGATAACTGTCATGTCTTTAAGGGGCAGAAATAGTTTACTGTCAAGACTTGTGCTAGGCAGCCCAATGCTCCTTCTCCTAAGCTTTTCCTGATGGGCAACGCTGCACCAGATCTAAACTGTGTGTTGACCTCTACATGCTCTCTGAAGCTATTCCACAAACACAATGGCAATATTTATTCTCATACAGGAGTGCCCTGTAAATGAATGATCAAAACACACTAGTTTAACCAATATGTTAATTTTCAAAGTGGAGTCTATTATAGTGTTCTCATGAAGCTTTCTTCCCAATTCAGCTGTGCTGAGAATCAAAACTTCTTTAACCTGTCCTCCTTATATGGAGTATATTTTTTTATACAGTGTGTTTCCCAAAACCTGCTTCTTCTAACATGATGCAAAATCTTTTATCTGATTGCCATGAAACACTGAATAATTTGAATATTTCAAGCTGAACTGTGCAGCCCTCGCATTTCTAAAATGAGGGCAATTTCAAATCATAGGTGGTTTCTATTAAAGTTAATTATTCTACCCTGTGACTTTGATAGTAAAGTAATGGGCTACTAAATGAACCCAGTTGCACCTATTCTCACTGCTTTTTCTGTGGTTCTTTTTATGGATCTTCTTGCAATCCAGCATGAAATCTGACATTCCATTATATGATAAATAGGATGTATGTTACATTTCCTTTATTGATGTGGTTAGTGTTGTTTCCATCAGAACAACATTCACTTTCTACTCTAAAATTATTCAGTAGGGAACAAAATAATCTTCAGTAAAGAGTTAGTGATACAGCCTCATCTGATAGTATTTTGTTGTCTCTTCACACTGGATTCAGTCCTCTGATTTTCACATTTGCTATGTAATTATGTGGATCTCTCCTTTCCTTTCCTTTCCTTTCCTTTCCTTTCCTTTCCTTTCCTTTCCTTTCCCTTTCCCTTTCCCTTTCCTTTCCCTTTCCTTTCCTTTTCGTCTTATAGCATGTACCTGAGAAAAGCAGGGAGCTATTCCAGTCTTGGTGTTTCATAATCTTTTTTTGCTTGTCTGTCAATATACTGTCCAGATACTATTTTCCTGTGATGAAATACCTACAGGAAAGGATTTTAGTGTTATTAACATGAAATTTCCCCTTCTGAGTGCAAAGCTGGTAATAAGACTTGCTTTGTTTTTATGGAGAATGTTTTCTATAATTGCCCAATTTCTTCAGATGGTATTTCAAAAAGAGCAAACTCCTTTGGCATTTTGTGCAAGTGGTACATGCAGAGCACAGAAGTGATACAGGACTGGTCACAGAGGGACATGCTATCCATGAATTATGATTATAAGGTAGGAAAAGGTCATTATTTCAAGAAGGCAAAGCACTCAGAGTGTCTGTTAAGAATGACTTTGTTAAGTCTCACTGGTGGTGAGCTGCTTATGCATATACACTGTAGAACTTTAAGTATAAGGGCTCTGCCATTCATTTAGGAGTTTCCTTTTTCATTGCCTATTGAATATCAAAAAGGGAAATTTGTTTAATACTCTAACTCTTTCATTGTATTTAAAGGACAGAAATCACCAGGAGAGCATGTATGCTTGAATTTCATCCATCAAAATTGGATTACTGTAATGGGCTCTACATGAGGTGGCTTCTTAAAACTTGATCTTGTGCAGTACACAGCTGCTCTCAGTAAATGGAGCTTCTTACAAAAAAAAAAAATAAAAAAAAAAAAAATAAAAATAAAAAGAAAAAGCTCTACTGTATGTTGAGATATAATTTTAAACTTATCTTCTACTTCTGAAGCACGATGGGCTTGTGCAGCCTTTGTGAATATCAAGGGAAGTGTTTCTGTAGGCTCCAGTACTGCAGAATCAAACTTTAAATAAGACAAGCCAGCACATGTCCAAAGCACTCTGACACTGTGATCTGTGATAGTGTGTGAGCTCTAATTAGGTATGCTCAGGACCAGATCATGGGGATTAAATGTGAAGGAACTGGATGAAAAGTGATTGAATCCTTGGATTTGGAAGTTGCCTCTTTGACTAATTCACCAGCCTTTTTTTTACTGAGAGAAAATGTGTGGATCACTGGAGGTGATGGAGGGCTTAGACTCTGGAAAATTAGGTGTTTTTTTAACATTGGGCACCTTATCAGTAACATAACTAGGAAGACTCCTGAAACTTTGAAATAAAAGGTAGATGGTTGAAAGGTTATATATAAAAGAAAACTTAAAATATTAGACTGTCTTCTGTGCTGTTTATTAATGGACTGAATGAGCTGTGCTGAACAGACTATGTATAATGAATCATTTATAAACAAAGCATGACCTTTTCCTACTTGTAAGTTACCCATGAGTAGACTTTGATTTTTAGAAATCTGGTTGTGGAGAATTGTTTGATCAACTTATGTCAACAGACTTCAGCATATTTGCCTTGAGTAAGATTTCACTAACAGTAATTTATGATTGCATAAATTGCATGAAGTGGTTTCTATTCCTTATTTGGATGGCTGAAAATCTTACAAAGAATGACTTGCAAGTATAATGTGAACATTTGTGCAAACATCTTTCCATAGAGCATGTGGGAGACTTGAACTCTCTATGGCCAAACTTCCTGATGGCATTCCTTGTATTCCTTAAACTGAGAGCCTAAGAAAAAACAAATTGAAAGAGTTGTGACAGATTTCCTTCACAACCTAGGTTTGTTTTGGTGATATTTCATCCAGTTTAACTGGTATTTCAAGAGAAGTTCACGGGCAGATTTGTCTGAATCACCATCAGTGTCATGCCTCATGAACACATGGGAGGACACTTGCATGGCAGATGCTGAGAAAAATCATTGTTTATGCCACATTTAGTCATTAGAGATTCCATTGTTTTTTCCAGAACAATTATGCCAGTCCTGGTGTCCTGATGAAAGTCCAGTTTGGATAATTACATCCTGCCTTCCTAGATTTCCCATCTGGTCTATTTTTTAGTTTCTGCCCTAAAACTGTACTCTATTAATATTGTTGTCTAAATTCCTGGTAATTTAGTTCAGAGGGTTGGGTGTGTGCTTTTGTTGTTCTTTTTCTTGTATGGGCCTCCTGCACACATAAATTCATTGATAAATCTTTGCAGGTGACCAGGCAAAAACTCCTACAATACTCTCCTATGTCTAATTTTCACACAGGTTAATGAAGGTAAAACTGCAGGAGGTACGATTGCAGGAGGTACAACTGCAGGATCTGCATATACTATATAGTGAATAGAACATCTTTTTAATTCTTATTAAAAATTCAAAATTCTTAATTCTTTAGAAGAGTATTTCAACATCACTTTAAATAGCATATTCAAAATATTTGACAAAAGGCTGTTCTGATTAAAGATTCAAAGAGTAATAGCAATGTAGAGTTGAAACATAATCTCAAGTCTGGTGTTGGGACTTATTTGGGTATTATTATTGCTAAGACCATTGAATACTAGGCCAAATACTGTTTAACTTATCCTTCAATTACTTGGATGAAAGGTTGGAAACTCCTTATTAAGGAGCAAACTCCTTATTAAGTTTGCTGACAGCACAAGGCTGGGAGGCGTGGCTGATACCCCAGAGGACTGTGCAGCCCTTCAGAAGGATCTTGACAGGTTGCAGAGATGAGCAGAGAAGATCTGTCTGAAGTTCAACAAAGGCAAGTGCAGGATCCTGCATCTCAAGAAGAATCACTTGCACCAGAACAGGCTGGGCACTGACTTGCTGGAAAGCAGCTCTGTGGAGGACCTGGGGGTCCTGGTGGACAGCAGCCTGTCCATGAGCTAGCAGTGTGACCTTATGGCCAAGGAGGCTGTTTGCATCCTGGGCTCCATTAGGAAGAACATCCCAGCAGGTGGAGGGAGGTAATCTTGCTCCTCTACTCAGCCCCCATGAGGCCACATCTGGAGCTCTGTGTCCAGTTCTGGGCTCCTCAGTACAAGAGAGACATGGAGCTCCTGGAGCAGGTCCAGCATAGGACCACAAAGATGGTTAGGGGACTGGAGCATCTCTCTTACAAGGAATGGTTGAGAAACCTGGACCTGTTTAGCCTGAATAAAAGCCTAAACTATTGAATATTCATGAATCCATCACTATCAGTATCTGAAAGGAGGCTGTACAGAGACTAGATGCAGGTCCCTGCTGGTGGTGCTGAGAAACAGGAAAAGAGGCAACAGGCAGAAACTGAACTCAGGATGCTCTACTTGAACTGGGAAAAAACTTTACTGTGAGGGTGTGACTGATCATGGGCACAGGCTGCCTGGAGAGGTTGTGGAGTCTTCTCTGGAGATATTCCAAAGCCTTCTGGACACAACCCTGAGAAAGAGGCTCTAGGATGACCCTGACTCAACAGGGAGCTCAGACAAAATGGCTTTCAGTGGTCCCTTTCAGCCTTACGTGTTCTGTGATTTCATGTGTGATTCATATGTGATTCACGTGTGTTTCCCCCCCTTTGATACACAGCAATGTACTACAATTGCCAGACCTAACTAGAATTAGTTAACAGAGCCTCAGTATTTCTGAGGTGGTACATTGCAATTGATTCATAGGACAATTCAGACTGTAAGGGACCTCAGTCTCTTGCATGTTTCAGCAGGGGTGCTTGACAGAACAAGAACTGCTCCACACCCTCAGTGGCCCTCTAAAGTCAGGCCCTCTCCAAAAGCACACTCCAATGAAAAAACATAAAGTAATTGCTACAGTCCAGAATTCCCTGATAGACCTTTGCATGCAGCTAGACCTGCTGCATGCAAAGCTTTTCTGCAACATCTGTCCTGAGGTTCTGTTTGTTTCTGGCTGTAAAATCCCTAGAAACAGAGCCCTGACAAACACTTTCTTTTATGGTATCTTGAGGTTTCTCAGGCCAGACAATAAGTGTCTTGAGAATGGTTCATGGTATAGATTGTTATGAAACGGGCATAGCTAAGATATTTACATGTAGCTCTCTTCACCATGTTCTTTAAAAAATATTAAGGACTAAGCTGACAATTTAGATAGTCTCTTCCTGAACTTGATAAGGAACATTTTCTTAATTTCTCACTTTAAAATTTTATGCTAAAAATTATGTCGATTTTCTTGCATTATAAAGAGAAGGATGAAGAATGTTTAGTCTTCTTCTTCTTTTGTAACCACTTTTATTGTCACAAAGAGGGTTATTAGACATTTCATTATGAAGTATATAGACAGTTCTCTGTCTACTGGAAGAGTCTTTTGTCTACTTCTTCTTTGTTCCATTGGACCAGGAAATATTTGAGTTTATATTTATGGGGAGAGGATGAAGAGAAAGGGAGGGGATCTGAGCTGGAGAGATCTGATCTTAGAATGAAGTTGAGTATAGACACCATAAAAGGTGGGAAGTTGACAGTGGTCTTGGGAGAAAGAAAGGAATGAGATTATTGAGCTCCTAAAAAGGCCATTTTAAGAAGTGGGAAAATTTGTTCTGTGTTTTGAGGTAAGCCTAGTAAACTCAGCAGAAATGCATCTATGGACTTAGATGTCTTTTAAAATAGCTAAGCCTCCCCACATTTAAAACAAAAAAGAAACAAAAAATAGGCACTGCAAAGAAACAAACAAGCAAAACAACCATGAAAACAAAACTCCAAAACAAAACCAACAAGAAACGGCCAAAGAACCAAATTGGTTTTTTTGGGGTAAAATATGTTGTCTTAACTTTCTGAGACTACATAAGATTTCAAGTTTTATCCAGTTTAAAAGCTAATAATAGAATTTTTTTTTCCCTTGATGATGCTCTTACCAACCTACAACTTTTTTGTTTGTTTTTCCCAGTCTTTACTATTAGCTTACTCTGTCCCCATTCAAATTGTTTAGTAAAATTATTTAATAAAAATCAGGATAATAAATTTATCTTTTTTCAAATTGTGGAGGCTTCATCTGCCTCAAAGGGAGGTGAGTCAATTTTCAGAGTTCAGCAAAGTCTGATTATGAAAGACATAACAAAGGAGCCAATCCTGGAGGCAAAAGTACATAATGTCTTAAGGAAATAGGCAGTGGACTGGAGTGCACTCTCAGAAATTGTGATGGAAAACAGCTGATAATATATTGGAAAGCAAGGCTGAGATTCAGAGAACTCTTGAGAGCCCAGAGAAGTAGATAGATAAAAACCCCATGAAGTTCATTTGGGGGCAATGCAATGTCCTGCACCAGGGATGGAATAACCCCCTGCCCCAGTACAGCCTGGGAGCCTGCTCTCACCTCAGAGAAATGTGAGAGTTGGGGGGTTTGCAGTACAGAGCAGGTGTCCTGGAGGGCAATAACTTGAAGATGGGTCAGCAGTGTGCCCTGGGGCTGATGGCAGGCTGGGCTGAAGTAGGAAGAACACAGTGGCAGGTTGAGGAAAGTGATCACTTATCAGGTGCTGGTTTTGGATTGTCAACCTGAGAAATTATTTTTGTGGATGCCAAATGGCTGTCCAAGTCCTACTAAAGCCAGTATCACTTAATAAATCTCAGTATCTCTTACTGACTAATTACTTGGGTTTTTTTGTTTGTTGGGTCTTTTTTCCTTCTCTTCTCCTTTCTGCTTGTTTATTTTTTTATAGCCTGGCATGACCCTGCAGGCAGGAGTAGCAGCAACAGGATTACAGAGTGACAATCAGCAGTCATAACTGAAATACAAATAAATTGGCAAAAAATCTACAACTGAGGTTTTCGTAGTTCCCCCATTGGTGAGTTTCTTTAACACTAGCAGTGTTCCTTCATTTCTCTTCTTACACTCTGCCTCTCTGACTCCAGTACCTCTGTGGCTATCAGCCCTCAGCTCCTTAACTGTGATAATCATTTATGACCCAGGAACATTTTCTATTTCCTCTTCTTTCACTCACCCTGGACTGCTGGATTTATCACAGATAACATATACTATATAAGATGGCCTTGTTTCCACCTATCTCAACTGGAGACTGATGTTCTTGTGCAGCTAAAAAATAACTGCTTTGGAAGTTTATTTGTCTAAAATAAGCTGGTTTGCATAAGCAGAGTGCTTATTTTGCATTGTAGCAGTACAAATGATAGTAGAAGCATCAAAGTATTTCTGTTACCCTTCCTCGTTTTGTCAATTACATTTGCTGCACTCCTCATGCCACTAATTTTTATGGTATCTTTTTCTTGCCTTCTGTCAAGATCCTTTAGTACATACCTCTCAGTTCAGTAACACTCTGTAAACATTTCCCTCACTCCAGCTCTCATTAAGGCACAGCTTCCATAATCTCTCATTCTCCTGTGACATCACCAGAAAACATTTCACATTGAGCCAGTGAATGATGGAATTCAGGCAGAATGACAGAATTCACAAATGCAAAGCTTTTTTCTTGCAGCAAAATTATATTCACGGTGCCTAACCACGGCATTCTGCCTTTTGGAAAAACCCATCCTGCTTATGTAGTTTCATCAGTGTGGCCCTTTCTCCACAAGAGGGATCCCAAATCTACTCACTTGACCCTACACACCCTTTCAGTCACTTGGACTGGGGGTGGGGCAGGCATCTGCGTGCAGCTGGGAGAATCAAGGGGCAGGTTAGAGGAGGAGGCACAGTGCAGACTAAGTGAAAGTATTGGGAAGATTTAATGGAAATGGAACTCTCAAACTGGAGTTTATGGGTATAAGCACGTATTTCTGGGAAAGACAACAGAGTACATTCTGAAGTGTAGCTTCAGATCTCTAATCATTGTGCAGTTACTCCAGGGACTCCTGAATCTGTGTCGGCTGCTCTCAGACTGATTACTGAAACTGTCAGAGTTTATTCAACACCCTTATACTTGGATTTTTTATAAAAGCTGATAGATTGTTTCATTGCTGCTCTTTTCAGTATTAAAGTTGTGGGGGTATTCTAATTTTGTACTGGTTCTGCATGAAATATTTCAAGAAAAATCATTCCTTGCAATGTACTTTCAGCGCTTCTATGAGACTGTTTTCTTTGTGCAGCAGAATTAGTCTAATCTTCTCATACCTATGCACAAAGACAGAACATTAATATATTTAGACCATTTGATTGGTTACTTACTATTTACGTTGGTATAAAAAATTAATACTGTTGCTGGAGCATGAAAATTCCAAATTAACAGAAACTAATGCTGCCACTGAGCCAGATTTAGCACTGCTGAGAGAAACTGAGGTAATTCTGTAAAACACAACATAACATGCCATAACTACTTCTGATTTAAATATGATTTTTCATACATGGTAACCCAATGTATTAATCACTTTTTCTTTTATGCTTCTTGCCTCAGTGTATATGATTTGTAGCAATATGTTTCACATTAAAGGAGTTTTAGAAAAAAATTACTAGAAACTTGGAGTGTCAAAACCAATCTGTATTAATGACAACATCCTACAAAATATGCATACAGTACTTATAGAAATGCTACCTTTGTGCAACTTTTTTCCTGCCAATTCAGCAGATAATAATACTTTGATAAAAAAAAAAAAAAAAAAAAAAAAAAAGACCTGCCTTGGTCCTTATTTATAGCCACTCTTATCTGTTAAGTGTATCCACTCAGGATTTTGTTCTGCCCTTTTTTCTTCTTTTCACATTACCCTACTGAAAAACAAAATTAAAAAAAAAAATCCCCAAAAATCTGAATTTCAAGTGAACCGGGTCTCCCTAGTGTACAGTGATGAGGTTATCTGTGGGAAAGGCCCTAGTTCTTGGTGAACGAAGGCACTAATGAAAATTAGCATTCTAAAAGGATCTTCTGCAGCTGTCTTCATAAAAAGAAACTGATTAGTGGTTTGGACGGTTCTAACTCTGTAAATTATCAAACAAAATACGGCAGAAGCATCCATTTACGTATATGAAAATTACAATTTGAACATCACACTTAGAGCACATTAATCAACTTCATTCTTTGTTTTTATGCCTAATGAAGCTTTTCAGAAAGGTAAACAGCTTTCTAAATAGAGTTGCCTTGGCAAAAATGGATTAAATGCATCCCTACTTGGTATTTATTTATTTATTTATAGTCTTTTTCTCTACTATTTGTCTATTTATTTATTTATTTATTTATCTAAGTAGGTGTGATTTGGTAAGATGTAGATAAACATTTGGAATGACCACGCTTCTTCGCAAAAACACCAGCGTCAACAGAGGCAGAAATAAATACAGCTTAATCTTGTTCTCTTCATTTTCTCTTTATTGATTTAATTTTTTCACAGCAATGCCACCTTGTAATTGTGCAAGTGTGAGATTTTTGCAGGCTTTCTAATAATCATATCTCATCATCTTTTGCCTGTACCTTCTTCCTCTTAAAGCTTTTATTGCCAAAAATAATCCCCCGTCTTCTTTCATCTGTGGATTTGGGGGTGGGGGTCTGGGGAAGGAGCTGCTGTTTTCCCCCAGAAAGCATTGCTCATTGTCTTTGTAAGTATTGCTCATTTGAATATTGCTCTTTGGTGCTCAGAACATGAAAAACAGTTGCTTTAACAGTTTGTGAAAATTTGTGTTTATTATGCTTGGTGTTTGTACTGATTGTTCTGATTGTTAGACGTATAAATAACACCCTGTTGCAGAAGGTTTCCAGAATTAATACAGTGATTCAGCTACTCAAAAAAATACTTTAAAAAATAAAATGGTATGTTAGAAGTGGCATCAATTTTCAGCCTCAGCACAATGGAAATGTGATGCTTCACTTGGTTACACTGATATGCTTTGGATTTACTCCATCAAAGTCAATATATCAAGGCCATAGCATCTCTGTGCAGACTTTTGGCTTCATATGGATGCTGCATCAAGCCACACTGAAAAACTTGAGTAAATGTTTTTATTTATTGTGAGATGCCAGAACACCATATATCATGTCCCTGTGCTCTGCTCCAGGTGAGGGATAACTCCGTTCTGTGTCCTTCAGCGAGCAGCATGGAGATGGCACCACTCTTTCCCTACTACCAGCTGGATGGTGCAGAAGTGATTACTTACTAGATTACCAGTGATAAAAAACATTTTCTCATCCTTTTCTGCCTCACAGTGATTAGGTGATCCTGGTGCTTCTGGGAGTAAAAGGTACCAGAGCACTCAATCTCTGTCCACTCTGTGCGACTCATGGATTAAGCACAGCAGAAGTTGAGTCAACAGGTACTCTGTGACCTGCTGGATGCTCAGGAAGGATACTTTACTCTGTATTCTTATAGTGATTGTCAGGGCATGTCACAGAATTCCTTCCTGAAGGTCTTTATAGAACACATATTAGTCTATATTTACTTTACAGGAAACCTTGTAATTTCAGGAGATGATCCATTTCCTCCTCAGTCTCCTCAGTCAATAGCATTCAGTGAAAATCTGTAAAAAAGCAGACCTGACAGGTCACAGGGTGGAAATTGCATGTCATAAGCAAAAGATGGAATCTCAAAAACATGCTACTTTTTTATCTGTGCCTTTTCATATATGGTATTTCACATAGAATGAACATCTTGTTAGAGCTTTCGGGAGTTAAAGGACTTTGAAAGGACTTTTTCTTGCCAATGAGCAGCTGACATGAGAAAAGGAAAGACAAATACCAGGAGTGGGATGTACAGAAACAACAAATAAAGACAAGAAACTTCAAATGTGAAATGTGAAATTCTGTACACCAAAAAACTACATATATCTGACTTTGATTTCACCCCACTTAAAGAAAATATTTCTACCAGCTTGCAGAGGAGTTATTTTGCACAAATTTTCCTTACTGACCTTAAAACTTCTTTTTCTTACCAAGAAAATTCGGGATAGTCTGACGGAGGTCTGCCTCAGAGCATCCTAACAGGGTTCCCTTGAAGGTGATGAAGATATGCCAATTTACATTACCCTTGTTTTTAGCAATAATGGATAGGACATGGATGGGATAATATCGTGTCACTGAGAGCTAGAACAAAGGTCTGGGAAAAGAACTGTCTATTGATCACTGGACTAACATATGGAAGCTAGTTAATGTTCCTTTAGGAAGCAAGTGCCCTGAGCTATTTCATATCTCTGCTCCAGAATATGCTGATCTAATGCCATGCATTTAACCCTCTTCCATTTTATTTATTACACAATATTAGCAAGGTTTTACAACATATTAAAGTACATCTTTGCAAGGGTGATCAATATATTTGTTCAACATAAGTGTGCATGAAGCTACCATTACAGTGGAATTCATTATGCTTTTTGTTTTTCATGTTTAAAGTAAATTGAACTGTTGCCTTAAATAATACCAGTGCCTTTCAAATTTCTGACCTCATGATGGCAGGTGAACCCATGGGTCCAGGTTTCTAACAAGGCCAGGGTTAACCCCTGGCACTGTGCCTTGAATGGTGATCTGCCAAGAAACCACTTACAGCATGCAACCCCCTTTGCAAGAGGCATCAATAGCAGGCACTAGTCACTGTTAGAAAGGCTGCCAGGGCGCTCTGATTTGATACTGATTTGTTTCCTTGGTAGGTGGAAATTTCCTGGTTATCTCCTAGGTTAAATAAGGGCTGCCTTCTAATGGCAGAACATCTAAAGGCAGATGCAAAAATGCTACTTTGACAAGATCCAGACAGCTTTGTACTGAAGCAAAGGAAAAAAATATGTAAGGAAATAGGGATGAATATTAATTCCTTATCATGAATGATAATAACAACTGAAGCTTTCTATATGATATCTTCTATGAAAAAGGATGGTACACAATTTTTATACAGGTGCTCTGTTTATTGAAGTTCATACCAATGATGTGTGTTGCACCATGGTCTTTCTCCCCTTAATTTTCGTTAATCACTCATCATTCTATCAAAGATATTCTGCTTAGTGATGGATTTAGGCAATCCACTTGACACGGACCTGGTAGTAGTAAGTGTAGTAAATTCAAGTCAAATTCTTTCTGTTCAGAAGATCTCAGAGTTAAGTGCTGTCTTTTAAACTGTCACAACTTAACAAATAGCTCCCACTGGTAGGCATAGCCACACTCTTCTTGCTTGTTTTGTGTTCGATGTCTGACCATATCATGAATAGAATTTTAAAATGAGTTTAAAATATGTCATCTATTCCAACATCACCCAAAAAAAAAAAGAGTTGGAGAGGAAATGCAAATAGTTTGTTGGTTTGGTTCTTTATTCTGTCTCATTTGAAGTCCCAATAAGCAACCATAAGGGTGCAAAAGAGAGTAGAGTTATAGGATTAGGAAAAGAGCTGGGTTGGGAGACTAGCTGTTCCTTCATTTCCAAGGAGCTGTTACATTGAAGTAACTATAATGTGAAGCCTTTAATTATTTTTTTTCAGAATAACTGCTCATATTTGAAAAATATGCCCCCTGCAGATTTGCATTCTGTGCCTGTATTTTGTTCATGATGAGCACAGAATCTCTGAGCTCTCTCTTGATAGGTTTCCCAGAATTCCATGGTGTCTATAAAATTATTCAGATAACTTGTGGTTTATATACTTCTCTCTGTCTCTGTATGTGTATGCATATATGTGTGTAACAACAATATAGAGTGATCTGAGCATGATCTGGTGTATTGCTTTTCATCTGCTGTAGAAATATTTTTAACATCTTCAATGTAAAATAATGACAACAATACACAGATTTTTTTCTTTTTTTAATTTATTGCACAATGATCAGGGAACACAGTATAACCCTATCTGAAGGTGACATACATAATTCTTTAAGATATTTGGCACTCTAGGGATGATTTACTTGGTACACTGCCATTAAACCTACTGTGTACCTTACTCTTTAGTATTCAGCTGCAATGGGGATTATTTTGCTACATTCACTGTTTTTTTCTACATCATTCATTGACCTCATCTTTGTACTTTTTTCACCTGCCCACTTATTGGCATTCTAACTCACTTGATAAATGGAGTGCCATTTCTGCAAATGCAATAACTACAGTTTGTTTGGTAACAGAAAGGTCTGATCACCCCAGCTGTGATCCTCACATATTGTTACCAACCCTCTTGGGCACAGAAGATATTAAAGCTGGGTTGCAGAAAGCATTTTTAATTGATCCAGTGTCTCATATGAAATTCTGCACAGATAATTCCTGAATTAGAAATCTCAGACTGTAGTGAGTGGCTTACTCCAAGCATTGCATGTTTGATGATGTTCATTGTTCAAAGCAAGCACATAATGTTAATGCTTGAATAAAAGTATATCTTCCAATAATGTTTTAGGAGACTTTCCTCTTGTAAGTACTCAGAAACAATCCTTTAACTTTCTGTTATATGCCTACTTCTCCTGGGAATATTATTTCTAGAATTTAAGTAGGCATCGTATTCTTTGTCCACATTCATATGACCTGGAGACATGGCATTATTAAAAAAAGTTGGTTCAAAACAGGTATAAACAGTTTTTTACCAGGTAGTTCAATTATTTTTATAGCTGTGTTTCACCCATAAAGCAGGCCAGTAGAGCCAGAAAATATTAACACATATGACCCAATATATGCACAAACATTATGGAAGAGTAACTTCTCTAAAAGCTTTCTAAAGCTTATAGGGATCTTTTTTCCTCTGGTTCTTGTTGCCCTCCAAATTCTGACTGAATTATTAAGATCTGTTCCTCACAAATAAAAATTATAGAATTATCTTTCTTAAAGGCTGCTTTGAAAGCTTTACTTGCAAGTTGAAGTCAATAGATGTGAAATTCTGAACATCTTTTGTATAAAACTATATCACCTTTAGCTGATATGTTCTTGTTATCAAATAATGATAGTTTCACAGAAATCCTTTCATATTTAACTGCTGAACTTGGAACACAAAGAAAAAGCAGCATTTTTTAGTGATTAATTTTATTAATTTCTTTTTGTCAACTCCTCTGGAACTGTTTATTATGACATTATTTCTAGAAGTCACAGTGAACAATGGCATGCATACTTAAAGTTTGATAGACATGGGGCTTGTTTCTAGAAAATAGAGCCACATGTTAAAAGGCATAGCTTTTTAAAGAGCTGAATGCCTGTGTTTGGCATTATGACTTCGTGTACATCAGAATTGGTGTGAACAGATTTTTTGGCAAGAATAAAATAGATGGCTTTTGGAAAGCAATACAAATATTGTTAATTTCAGTATTCAAACAAGCAAATGCTACATTAAACTCTTTCAGTCTTCTTCTCATCTGAAAAATGCTAAGTGATGGCTATTTGAAGTAATCATTCATAATGGTATATAGTTAATATAGTTAATACATTTTTCCAGAAAAATCTTCCTTATTTCTTTGGTTTTTAAAAGTATAAACTTATGATTAAATGAATGGGGCTTTGTGGATTTTGTTTTTCATTTTGTTATGACTTTTTTTAGCAGAAGGCGGTAGCCTTTCAGAGATATTACTCACAAGCAGCACATTTCTACTTTTTGATTTTTCATTTCAGGTGAATAGGCCAAAGGAAACAGGCAAGCAATTTTCTAAAAACTAATAACAGCTTTGTTAATTAGCCGACCGTGAGGTGGACAATTTCCAATTTCTATATAAATCAGATTTTTATTAGAGCATATCTCTCTGTAGCCTCTGAAGTTTTGCAAATTTAAAGATTTGTTCTTCCTGAAGAAGGAAATTTTAAATAATAAATTCATGCCACTCATTTTTTTTCCAAATTACTTCCCCACCCCATTTAGAAATCTTTTATACAACACAAAAAATAATGATAGTTCTACAAAATAAGTTTTGCTTTCTATTGCATCTTTTTGTAACCACAAATGAAGGAAGTATTAGCGTGAAGACTGAATATTTGATCTGAAAAGAATATACATACAGAAAGACTAACATTTGGAAAGGAAACTGCAGTTTTAGGAAGATGTATTCAAGACCCTTGCAAAAACTCAGGAAATGGATAAAATTATTAAGTGCAGCCATGAGATCTTTTTGTTTTTCCTCTGACAAAGGATGCTACATTTAAAGCTACCTATGGGAAGGCTGGGAAGTAGATCCCTTCTGATTTGCCAAACTAGGAAGCATTTTTTGAATTAAAAAGGAATGTGTCATCTAAGTAAAAGAGATTAACATTAAGCCCACAGCATAAACAGCTTGGGTGGAAAAAAAGAAGCTGATTAGCAATTCAAGCTTTATCTTTACTGAAAAGCGACTGATGCCCAGAGAGTTCTGGCATTCTTCACCTTTTGTTGACCATCTGTACCTATGAGCTCCCCAACAGAGATGCAGCTCACTTGGGGACAGAAGAGCAGAAGGGCATAGCCTCTTCTACAAGAGCCACAAACCAAAAGCCACGCTAAACACCATCAATTAAAATTCATTAGTCCTGTAGGAGCTGCCCATTAGAGTGTTGAGTGTGCACAGATGCCACTATTACAAGCATGACACCAATAATTAAGCACCAAAAGTAGGAGGACTTCACAGCCTATTTAGCAAAGATATGATCTCTCTGTTCTTGCATAAACTTTGCCATAACTTTAATTGCAGTGGATTTCACCTACATTGGTCAAAAGAAATATTGCCTTTCGTCTTATAACTGCTAGGACTGTTGCTTTCTAATTAGGTTTAAGACACGTAACAAAATAGATGAGATTACTTAATGGAAAAAATGCTGTGCTATTAGAAGTGCATTAGTTATGATAGATGTCTATACTTAGTCAAGAAAAATTGAAGCCCAATTTATTCTTATATATTTTCCTGTTGACTGTCACTGTTGACTGATGACTTGTCTTCAGAATGCATCTGTAAAGCTTTAAAATAAATAAGAAAGAGAAAGTTATCTGTATGCATTTTGTTGGCAATTGCTTTTTATTTCTGTTTAAAGCTTGGTTTTCCAAAAATTTCAGAGGGTAGGAAGTGATTAATTTTATTTTATTTTTTCTTGTTTTCTTCACCCAAAGAATGGGAATATAATAGACTTTGTCTGACAAGAGCAAACTACTATCTTATTCTATTATCTTCTTACAAATTACTGTCTGGGGCTTTTTTTTTTTTAATTTGGTCAGTTTATTGTAACTTCTGCCTTAAATTGTATCTATGCCATAAGTCAGAGCTGCTATAGGAAGGGTAAGAAATGTGTCAGATGAGCTTGGAGAAATTCACAGTTTAATTTGTTCTCCCTTCCCCTCAGCCATTGTTTGGAGCAATGGATAATATTTGGTTTCTTAGAATTCAGTTTCAGTGTCTAATTTCATTTATTGAAATCTTGTGAATTCATCTCTTGAGGAAACCCACCTTAATTCCAGCGTGTATGAGACGTGGCAAACAATGGGGTAGATGCAGATCCCAGCTGCATGAATTCTTTTGTTTTTCCACAGGAAACATGGTGAAAAAATCCATAAGCTGGACATGCATGTTCCACTCTCTGCCTATACCTTCTGTCTCCTAGGAGCTGGACAATAAAAGATAAATAGGTCATTTTACAGTGTTGTCATTGTTGTAGGGAGAAAGGAAAAATAATCTCTCTTAAATCAGGAAAATGACAGTAACCAGCTCTTTTCCCCTAAATTGTCAAATACCGTGAGGTTAGCTTTGGAAGTTTGTACTGAGAATTTATGGAGAGACACAGTGTGCCATACATAAAAATTTTAGTGTGCAGTCATTAGAATAGCCATCCATTTGCAAATGTTAGCCTATTCAACATGGGAAATGTGATTGAAGTAAGAAAAAAGGACAATAAGTGGAAAAGATAAAAGGTAGTTCCCGGCATCACAATAGCATGACAAATAGCAGCTACTTGTAGTATATAAATGAACTGTAGAGCATGGTAGGAGTCCAATAATGTTTCAGGATTACTCAGATTCATTAACCTCATCAAATCAAGAAATAAGTGAAGGAATATGGGTTTTTTCCAGGTACTTTTAAAATTTATATTTAGAAAAGTTACTGACATATTTTCTGTGATGGCCAGATGCCCTGACTCAAGCAATGACAACAGCAGCCAGTCTGTGTTTTGTCTCTGCTGGTGCTCCTACTGTTATCTCAGTGGTGGCAGCAGGAAGAGCAAAGGTTTAAGGGGAAGGAATACAATACAAAGGCAGCAAGTCTCTAAGAATGACTTGCAATCACTGCTTTTGTGACACACAGCATAATCACTTCCTGGCTACATATATACATATATGTGTACCTTTGGTTATTTTCTGATATATATTTTGATCCATGTTTGATAATAAGGTCTTCTCTGCTGGTAACTTTTCTCTTGCAAGTTAGTTACAATGAAAAAAGAAACCTAGCTGAGCCTCCCATAAAAGTTAAAACCCAGTTTTGTTCAAAATTGCTCTTTGATTGAAGTGCAAAAGTTCAAAGCCAAAAGCAGACAAATATACAGTAGAGAAAATAGTTCACATTCCTTAGTAATGAAAAATATACCAATTTATCACACATTATATTCTTCCAGCTTGACTTCCATTTTACAAAAGTAAAAGGAAAATTATAGATATATTTCACAGAGGCATAAAGAACTATTTCTAGTTCATTGTATGCAGTGGCCATGCATGAAAAATGAAAAGAAGGTGACATATTGGTTTAAGTCGAGCCAAGTAGAACAGTAAACAATAGAAAAGATAAACTACTCCTTAAACTAGTTGTGACTGATCAGAGGTAGCTTGGTGGTCAGCATAAATATTTTCAGTACAAGGCAAATGAAAGAAACTTACAATAATAAGAAGTATGTGAAATAAAAATTGCTGATCAAGTCATAAGTCTAATAATTTACCTGACTTAAATCACAAATAGATGTGTGTATAGGAAACAAAATACATTTTCCACATACTTCAAGAAAATAATAGCTTGAAAATTATATATAAATAGCAAGATTATCAACTCTTCTGACACTCAAAATATGTCAAAACTTTAGTCTAGCTCTACAAGGGTAACTATACATTAGAAGCTAGTTTTGAAAAGGGCAGTCTTGGACTAATTCTACAGCTGTGATTCCTGTTTTGATCCAAGTTACTCTTATGTTGTTTTCAGGGTAAATATGAGTCAATGATTTACACTTGATTCACTGTTTTGACAATAAATATAGTGATATGATTTATCTGCTGTGAAAGCTGGCATGCACAACCTGTATATAGACAGTAAAGCAATGGTTAGTTCTGCACACGTGGTGTCTCAGTTAGCCAGAGAAGGAAATAATGTGGGTGTAGTGGAACTCCCTTCAAGTCTGTCCCGCCAGCTTCTCCCCTCACTGAAACTCAGCTACAAGGGAAGTTGCAATGTACCTTAGCTCTGTCTCACTCAGATGCAAAGGTAGGACACACCCAAGACGGTTGAGGCAGAGACAAGACCTGAAGAGGCTTTCTCAACCACAAAACAAAAAAGCCCCATGGGCCCCATGGAGTTATCATAAGGATTTATTTTTTTTTCCATAGGAAAAAGTAAAATATGTGTTTGTATTTAGTGGTACAGCATGACATAGTAAATTTCAGCTTTTTAGTGCAGACCACAACACAGTTCCATGCAAACATTGATACAACAGAGAAATGCAGGAAAAAGGTAAACTAGTTAATACTTCAATGCATGAGTTCCCTTCCAATAGAGTAATTAAGATTCCCAATCATTTCAGTGTTTTGAGCTGTTTCATTCAGGTGGAATCTGAAACAGTATTAACGTGCATATGAATAATATCCAGAACTAGTCTGATGACTACTCTGATGAGTTCTGCAGGAGCTCATGAGTTAGCTACCCTCTATGGCAATGACCCCCCCAGACTCACTATCAGAGGCTGCAGTCTGCCTGCAGATAGCACATCCTACAAACACCATCTCTCTGGGTAATGATCCTTTTCTGGTATCATTCATACAAGAATGTAGAAATGGTTTGACTTACAACACAGGACACCAGAGATAACGCTTAATCAGATTATCACTTCATCCAGACAAAGATTGTTATTTACCAAAAAAATAAAAGGGATTTGAAAGCTTAAGGATTTCTTAGTTTCCTGCAGAAAGTAAAACCACTGGAATCTTGTGCAAGTTTGGGATGTTGTTATTCCTACAGTGTAATACTGCATTAGAGACCTGACTCCTTTTGCAGCCTGGTAGGTCAGCAATGGTTTTTTAAGGCATCTTCATACTCAAAAGAGATAACAGCATTGGAAGTACCTGCATATCACCAGAGCAGAAATAAATAATCTTTTCTCTACCATCAGAGCTGAAAAGCTGTGTATACTTGGGATACTGCTATTCTCTGCAGCCAACAGCCTAAGCAGTCTCTGAATAAACACAGCAGACGACCAAGTGTTCTCATGTTTCTTTACTGGAAGGCACAAACTAAATGAATAGTGACCTAAAAAACCCACAACCTTAAACCAATGTAACCTATCCAAGCTAACTTCTTTCCTTTACCAGTGTTTGGACATCTTGTATGTAGTGAAGTTCAAGCAGCTCTGAGAAATATTTATGTGAAATATGTTGTATATTCCTATGAATCCTGGTCTTGACAGAGCAGTAATTAATAACATTAAACAGTGCTAATGGAGAAAAAAAAATCAGTATATCTTTTAGAAGTGTACCCATTTGTGTTCCCACAGAGGCCTAAATCTCAGAAAGTTGGCATTCAGATGTGACTTGCCTGTAGTTTTCATTTGCAGGCAAAATCAGTTCAAGTAGAGTTGACCTAGCAATGATATTCTATCATCTTTGCTAACATTTTGAATTCTGAACAATGACACAGCAGCATCATTATTCTTAACAGAAAAATATATTAAAAAAAAAACCAAAACCCTTCTTCAAGCTGAAGAAAATATTTTAGGTTTTAACATTGCCATTGTTTCATATTACTCCTGCCTTTGCACCCATCAACCTGACATATTGTTTTTGAGTATTTATGTCATTGTGGGAGTAGTTTGCACAATGTTACCATGGTTCAACCTTTTTTTTGCATATGAACCATGGATTTTCCATGTAGTTTATTTGAGTTTCATCATCCTCAAGGATCAGGAATATCTTTTAACTGTTAAAAAATTTTTGCTCTCACTGCTAGCAACACCCACTGTGGTATATCCTGTAGGAATGACTATCCAAAGAATATATACCAACCACTAAACCAAGATAAACCACTATGTCTTTGATATATTACACATACACAGATACTGCAGGTGACAGGGATTAAAGGGCACTGATAGGGAAGATGAGGAGTTTATTTGTATTTCTTTCTTAAGTACTACTAAAAAACCTAAAAATCTTCTGAACCTTCATAAAAATAAACCCATACTTAAAAAAAAATTGTATATTTGCAGAGTCAAATAATTTATTAGTTTTATCATATTTTAACCACATTTATTAGAGGAATCTTTTTATAAAATGTTACATACTTTGTTATAAAAACAAATGTTACTCTCCCAGACTAGGAGGCTCTCCACCAAATACACTTAATGTTTTTTGTTAGTTAAATATATCATCTTCTGCTAAGATAAGCATTTGATTTTTATGTATGCCAAAACTTTTAAAGTCCTGTCTTTATCCATGCTTTTCTGTCCTTTGAGAAGGGCATTCTATATACAGATAGAAAATCTCTGTAGATTTCAATGAGTCTTTTGAGAACCTCATACACAAAGGGTCAATTCAAAAAGCTTAAAGATAAACTGAAAGAAAATGTGGAAAAGTACCTCTTAAAAGCTTGTCTTTTCTGTTTTGAAAATCCACATAACATGTATTTTCTGTGGAACTTTAAATCCTAACTTATGCTGATATTTTTTACCTGCCTGTTTCTTTTTTATTAATCTTTTTTTTGTTTTTCTGTCCTATCATGAAAAGAGTATTTTTGCTTAATTGATGGCATAGGAGTATAGGTGCTTTATGATTCAATTATATACATGCTGTAGAATTGAATTCCAGTCCTGCAGTATTGTGTCAAATATGGGTATAATGTGAAAGGTTAAAATGAGGAGAAAAGCACTTAAAGAATACCTATGAAGCATAAAATTCTCCAAAATCTTTTAGAATAAAATCTTCTTTTTTTAAAGACAGTTTTAGAGTTACATTGAGTTTCTAGGTAATATTTTTTCTTTGGGTTGGCATTTTTTTTCATTATTTGCTTTGTCATTGCAAAAATAATTTTGTTTACTGCGTTCTTTAATACAGTCAAGATGCCCTTGTCTAATGCAAAATATTATGTTCCTTAATAGGTTCTTGTTATGGTTGCTGTTAGGGAAAAAAAAAAAAACCACCTTGATAGAATTAGACAGCAAACTGAGTAGATAATGTACCATGTAGGTGACTTAGCACTTACAACAAGTGATTTGAATTTTGAACTTATAGTCTGTGTAAAAGAGAAACAATGTACAAAAGTAATTTCTTTCTGTAAGTATTTATTTGTCCATTGCTCACCCAAACTGAAGGAAAAATACTAAGTCAATGTGTCATAGCATGCCTTTCCTGGGATGGAGCATCACATTAATGATTGGTTAGTTCATTTCCAAGGGATTTTGCAGCATATTTTCTACGTTTCTTTTTTTCCTCTTGTATTATTCGTTCAGGAATTCTTCACAAAGTTCAGTGTGGTTCATTAGATTATCTGAAGAAAATGGATCTGGTAATTTCAAGACAGATTCTTTCTGTGACTTTTCTAATTAAGTCTCTTTCATCAAACAAAAAGCTGCCCTTTTTACTTGACAAACATTTGTTCTAATTTGGCATTCACTCTGTTTTTTGGTACTTGTACTTCTTTCTCTCTCTCCTTCTCTCCCCACCAACAGCAGAAGCAGCTGTTTAGTCACAGGATCACAGTCTCTGACATTTACTCTAAATGTGCTTGGTTATTAAAATAGTTCACTGTTAGACAAACTTATCAGCTGAAAAAATACAATAAAGCAGTTCCAGTATGTTGCATGGGGACATTTCTAATAAAGTGCATTTTTAATATTTCAGTGCACCACTATTAATGCATACATCTGTAGATATAAAATATACCTTTCCTTGGAGGTGGTTTTGACTTCTAAGCAATCAAGCACTGGAAATGGGGGACATCATGATCCACAACAAAAAAATACATTGTATACATAAGAGACCTAATTTTTATTCACATAAATAGAGAGAGCATATTTGCCTACCTTTTTATTAGCATATCCAAAAAAATTGTCAGTTTTGAGTGCTCTGCTTCAGAACGGATTATCCTACCAGGAAGGGGAAGAACGTTCAAGAAAAGTTTAGTCAAAACACTTTTTCACAATGCTCAGAAAAACTTTGTGAAAGCTTTCTCTGGACAGGCACATCATTGATTAATTCTTCAGGTATGTACTTTTCTGCTATGTGAAGAAAACGTGATATGAGGTCAAGTGCTCACTGAGGAAGCAAGAGCTTAGACTTTTAGCTTTCCCATCGGACAGTGGGAAGATAAGCTCAGACTGTGACAAGCATTGCTGTACACAGTTTATGTTGCTATTCTTTAACTCTCTCTAGTGTCATTAGCTTGCCAGCCATGTAGTCTGTAAGTAACAGGTTGCAATAGTAGCTAAAATTGACAAGTGCTTAGCCCAGAGCACGGATTGAATGTAATTCATAGGGTTCCTGAGTTAATTTCCAATACCTGTTTCATGAAAGCAGTTTCATGAAGGCAGATAGATGGCTGCCAGCATCTTCTGGCTTTCTCTGCAAATCCCTCTGTCTTTCACTGCCATGATTCTGGAGTTACTTTTTTTTGTTTGTTTGGTTGGTTTTTTTGTGGTTTTTTTTTTGTCTTCTCTTTACAACTCTTTTCCTAGCTCTCCTTTTCTTTCCAGTCTATTTTCTCCTTCTTTTTTATTCGGTCTTTATTTTTTATTCTAGCGTTTTCCCTAACATTTGCTCCTCCCTATTTCCATAAATATAAATGCAGCTTACTGTATAGGCACATCATTCATTTAGATTAGAGGCCCTTGCAGCTAAAAGTAAGACCTTCAGATTTTATTGAAGAACATTTTTCCATGTGGCCCAGTTTAAAGCAATGCTTCTTTAGGGACTGCAGGGTGAAATATGAAGTTATCTGGGAGAGTAAATCTGAGATGTTGGACAGATGGTGAAGCATCAGTGCATCCACAGAAATGCATTTTATTTTTATATAGGGGATATTCTCAATCAGTTTCAGCCTGAGAAAAAATAGTTTCTCCTGTTGCATCATTGGCATTTCTTGTGTTTTGTTTTGTTTGGGGGTTTTTGCTGTGGTTTTCTTTATGTTTCTTGTTTGGTTTGGGGATTTTAGATCAATAGGTAAGTCAACAAAATGATAATAAATTTTAATTATATTTACGAATTGTTTTGATGTGTGGCATGTGCCAACAGGAGCACAATTCGAGATCTCAACAGTGATAAAAAACTAAAAAAAATAAGAGTATGGAAAGGAAATAAATATTGCCCAATAAAGTCACAAAATGGTTTAGTGAAAAATACACCCATTTCCTATGTCTTATGCAAATTCATTTCTCACTTCAGAAATATGAATTGATAAAAAAATTATTATTTAAACTGTATAGAACAACATTCAATCCCACAGATGTCATGGGTTTGCTGCAAATTTCAACATTGTTTTTGAGGTATAGCCTTCTATAAAGGAGAAACAGTCTTTTTTGAACATTAAAGAGTCTTATAAACAGTGACCACGCAGGGTATACACAAGGACATCAGGTGAAGTTTCATTCTGTTTAGCTGCAATCACTTCTGCTCTGTAACCAGCTAAGGGGTTGTTTTGCATAATAAAAGAATCTAATTTCCATGGCTAAATGGTTCTTAATTTTAATTGTTCCATTAGCTGTTAAACTATAGACAGTTCTCTCTTTTCTGTTTGCTTTGTGCATCTTTTAAATCATATGAATGAAACTTCTAAACTTCTTCTGAATAAAGTTGACATTCAAGAGTATAGTCTTAGGTTTCCGTTATACTTTGGTCTTGCTGATGTACATCTGTGCTGCCAACAGAGCACAGGCATTCATATCTTTTTGTTTTCTTTGTTGGGTTTTTGGGTGTTGGTTGGTTTTGAAGTTTCTTGTGTTTGTGGTGGTGTTTGTTTTGTTTTTTTCAAAGAAAGGGATGGAGGTATGCCATCAAGTTTCCCTACTCTTTTCCTGACTACAGTACTTAATATCTTTGGTGTACATTTGCAGATACGACCGATTTATCAGATTTCTCTGTTCTTCTGGAGAAATCAATATTTACAGTGTTTTTGGAAATTTGTGCAAATAAAGAAAGTGTTTTAATGGTAAAAACAAAACAAAACAAAAATAAACCAGCATGAATAATAATGTGAAGGGCACAAACAGCCTGAGTGCCAGCTTCTAGGGAAGGTCACTGCTGCTGGACTGGTAACTGCTAGTGGGGTAAATGTGTCATTAAAAATATTTTTATGTACAATCCCAGCCATATCAACCTTAGAGATTTCTTAAAATAAAATTTAGGGCATTAAAAAAAAATGCAGTTTTTGTAAATGTGTCTGATTTTTAGCTAAAATCCTTCCTCTTGGAACTTA
Source organism: Pyrgilauda ruficollis (assembly GCF_017590135.1). Classification (NCBI taxonomy): domain Eukaryota; kingdom Metazoa; phylum Chordata; class Aves; order Passeriformes; family Passeridae; genus Pyrgilauda; species Pyrgilauda ruficollis. The sequence continues at coordinate 8,927,440 of NW_024519207.1, read as the reverse complement.
CAAGGTTTAGTTCAGTATTTAAAAAAAATAACAGTATGTCTTATGGTTAGTTTGCCACTAAATCTTAAACCTGTATTTTTTCTGCAGGAAAAATCATAGGTTTTATTATTCATTCTTTTGGGAATATGACCTGTTTCAGGACATGATACTTCATAAAAATAGAGTAAACTTATCTTCCAAACCTATTTAGAACATTTTATTCTGAGCTTAAAAGATTTTGATTGCATTTTATGATAGCTAGACCAATGTCAAAGATATTTTTTTTCATTCCATCAAGTGAAAAGTGATGAGAAAAACACAGATTGAAAGCTTTCTGATTGCTCACATAGGTTAAATCTTTGTGCCGATATTTTGTACCTAATTCCAGCTTGTGTGCTCCAAGAATTAAGTAAATGAATACTATTGCTTCTTAAAATGTTTATAAATAAGTAAAAAAAAAAAAAAAAAAAGGAAATACACTGGAATATATGCATATATGGACTGCGTCTGGAAGATGTCAGCTAAGAGAAAGTTGCTTGAATAATCTCTTGTCCTTTGTCCCTATCATAGTTTTTGAAAACAGAAGTGTTTTTTTGTAAGTCTGAACAGTCACATACAATTATTTAATGAAAAACATTGAATCAATGAACCCAAAGTAATTTCAGCTACAGATACTTAATGAATTTGCCCTTGGCTGTTCTGTTACTTGCCCCAAATATAAAATTTTCATTCAAAGTCCTTGTACGACATAGGGTAAAACTCAAATACAGATAGTCTAGTCTAGAATTTTTTTTTGTTTAATTTTGTTCTGGGGATGTTTGCAGATCAGCACAGGGCAACAGGAGCAGTCCTAAGCACTACAGAGATATTATATAGTTTCAGGCACTAAAAAATCAGTGTGTATCAGTTCTGACTTGCAACCTGACAAACCAGCCTGTGAGCAGCAGGTGGTAGGTGGCTATTTCATGCCCTGGGTCACAGGAAAAACAATGGAACTTAGTATTTGAAGGATGGCTGTTCATATAGTTTCATTTCACTGAATGTAAGCTGACAGCAAATGGTGGAAAAAGTAGAATGCCAGGAAACATCAGTTTAATAAAATATTTTATATCAGCTATTTACAAGGTCACCTTAAGTTTCAATACTATCTATTGAGATTTCCTGCTTTGTCAAGATAGCATTAAAACTTCCTGTAACTTCTGACATATTTGAGCAGTATTCTCTTTCCAAGTATTGTTTATATCAAACATTATTGTTTCTAATAAAGCCATCTGGATAAACTTCAGGTATCATTTTATTAGCTTATGCAATATTTAATTGGTAATCAATCTTTGTTGAGATGAAAGGGTTGATCAAACTTAGCAGTGCAACATATTCAGTTAGGAAGAAATAAAACTAATTTCATTTGTAAACTAAGCAGAGTATTTCTTCTATTAGGATCAGTTCTGCTTTTGCTAGTTTCCTGGATTTCCTCAAATTAGTTGTGGAAAGGCCACTTGAAGTTCTTCATAGAAGATTACGTCAACAAGATTGCTGTACCCTGTGCATTGCCCATTATGTAATGTATTGATGTGAAGAGGTATTTGGGTGAAGCAATTATTGTCATCAGAAAAAATGCTTCCTTTTACAGTAAATCCCTATTGCAGATTTGTGATCATTTGTGTCTATAAATTGACATTCTTAGTGTTCTGAAAAATGTGAATAAAATTTTAAATGTTTTGAAGCTTTCTGCTGAGTGAATGTTTCATTACCCATACAAGAAAATGTTTAAGATTGATGTAAATTTTGGACAGCGTGACTGATTTAGGACAGGAGTTAATAGAGGTCCCTGTCTTACAGCTCTTACTGCTGAGATAGGAGCAAGGTAGAGGCCAACATAGTATTAAAAGTTAAATTTTACCAAGAAAATGCTGATAATGAGACTCACTGGCCATGCTTGGAATAGGTTTGGACTGGAGAGTTGCATTTTAAGAGTATCTGACAGGAAAATAGCTGAAAAGGAACTGTCAGAGTGTAAAAAGGGATAGAAGAAGGAACAGGATGAGATAGATCTGATTCTGACGAGGACTGATGAGATTACAATCACGATTTGAATTCCAGCCACTGGGGACCAATGTGAGTACTTTTTTATGTGTGGGAGGGATACAGGGGTTTGGCTTTGCCCCTATCATCCATGTGTTAGGTGTCAGAGATCAAAAGTCTAGGATTAGTGTATTTTATGGACTTGGAGCCAGCCTGGGTAGCTACCCTTTTGGATTTACTGGTCAGTGAATCAAGAGTGCCAGAACTTCATTTATAGACTTGGTTAGCAGTATGTACTCACCAGCATTTGTTTCTCAGTGGTGTTAGTTTGTCTGGCAAAGAGTGCATGGGTTGGGTTTTTTTTAATTTTGGTTTTGAGCAACCTGGTCTACTGGAAGGTGTCCCTGCCCATGGCAGGGGGACAGAAGTTGGGTGATCTTTTAAGCCCCCTTCAAATGAACCAATTTTATGATTCTATTGTTCTATGAAATAGAAAACAACCAAGCTTATGAACCAGTATATGAATCAGATCACCAATTTCCCTCACTAATTGATGGCTTTCATACTCTTTCGCATCTATTCCTGTCCTTGTTCCCTTCCTGTGAGGTTTAGATCTGAAGCACCAACAGCCTGAAAGGGTTGGAATGAGGGATGTGGTCGGATTTTAGAAAGAGTTGTATTTACTGTATCTCTGTCAGGGGTCATTTGACTAAGTTTAAGTCCTTGGACTGCCAGGGGTCACACTGATCATGCTTGGTTTTAGATTGGAATCCGTGTAAGCATGACTACTAACCAGTAGCTCACATCAGCAAAGGCTCTGAGTGCTATTCACAGTCTTCCAGTCAGCTTTTCCTCCTACCCTATTTGTCTGCACACAACCTCACATAATTTTATATTGAGGAGGTACCAGCCCTTTCTCTTATCTTTCAGTGTAATATCAAAGGGAGTGTAGCTTCAAAAGAGGAAAGGTTTAAGGTCATTTTCTGCTTCACTGTCTGAAGATGATGTTAAAGAGGGTGTCAGAGAGGGGAATTCCTCTAACTGAAATACCTGTTTTTGAAAAGTTCCTGTTGATGAATAGCTCAGTGTTTATGGGTAGGAATTCACATTCTAACAGGAATAGCAGTATTTGGAAAATCTAAAGTCTTTGTACCTGTGAAGAGACTGACAAAAAGAGATTGGGGTGGAGATATATGCATACAATTGAAAAAAAACCTAATAATGTAGAGTAACATAGGAATGGTAAATATGTAGAGTAGCATAGGAAAGGTAAAAATCACAAATAATATCCGATTGCCACAGATGTATTTCAACAGACGACACCACAGACTGGTCCAGACAAAGTATTTCCTCCAATACATGAATACTGCTCTTCTGAACTGATCAATTAGTCCGCTGCAAAACAACAGAATTTCTTTTAAAATTGACAAAATCAACTGTAATTTTATGACTTAATGAGTCATCATAGGAAATAAACCAATGCTCCTTTTCCTGTAATCTTCCTGTTTCAAAAACATTAAGCAATTATAAAGGAGAAAAGAGCCATTTTTCTGTGCAATTGAACATTTGCTGCTGATAGTGGAAAGAGGACATTATTACGTGTAAATTAATATGGACACACAGTCTTATTACTTCTCATCAAAATCACTAACACATTTTTTTTTTTAGTTGCTTATGTAGGATGGGTTTTTTTCCTTTCATCTTCTTTGTCAGAGTTGTAAGTCAGTGCTTCCTAGTGCTCCAAAGTACAATTTTGCGTTGTTTGGGTTTTTTTGTTGGATTGGTTTGGTTTGGTTTGGTTTTGGCTTTGGTTTTGGGATTTTTTTGTTGATCTTTCTATTATTTTTGGTTTTTATTAGAACTTTGATTACTCCTCCAGAATCACAGAGATTTTTTTCAGTTCTGGGTCAATAATGTGTCTAAAAACTCTAAAAATCAGAACAGTTAAAATTATTAACTGTTATTAATTAGTCAGTTAAAAGAAGCTGTGTGTAAAACTAGTAAAGTTTATTATTCCTAAAAATTTAATAGTTGTGTGAGGCTAACTAGATGCCCTCTGAATGAGATAGAGAGAGAGAGATGCTGTCAAAAGGTGATTCATCCAAACATCCTTAGACAACTAACTTAAGGCAGGATGCATAGCGTGCTGGAGGTGTCTATCTCTGACAATTTACTTCAGAGAAAGTATAGATGACCAATTTATTCTCCCAAAGTCACTTCTTTATGAGCTTGACTGATGTTCAATAAAATGAACCTTTCCCTCGGTTCTATTACAAGAAAAGTAATCAATTATTATATATACATTATTATATATATATAAATTAATTATATATACATAATTTAATATGTAACAGCTCTGCAATACATACTTTTAGCCATGGATTAGGGCTAAACAAACTCCCACACCTAAATAACCTAGGTATTTGAAAACTCCAGGAAAGATTCAAAGCATTGTAGTACAGTTTGCTTCCTTTGAGTAGATAGTAAAAACTCTTCTTTCTTTACTGGAGGTTCTCTCCTGTGATTCTCATATTTCTTTACTTTCAGTGTTCAGTCATCTCACCTTCTACCAGCAAAACTAGTTCAGAAACCAGGTCTTTATGTGACCAGTCTTTTTTGCGGGATTCAAATTATTTCTTTTGATTAGAAGTTTTTATACTGGATCTCAGCAGGATACTTGTTCAGAAATCCAGGGATTTTTTTCTGAAAATTAATGTGCTTTTTTTCAGTCATCTACCTTTGTCAAGATAAAAATATCTCAGTTTCTGTCCTGAACGTCACTTCTCCTTATGAGGCTTTTAAGTAGAGGCTGTCTTCCAATGCTACTGCTTTCAGAAGTTTAACAAACCTCTCTTGCAGTACTAGTAGCAGAAACCCTTAAAAGTAAGCTTCCTTCACACGTGTGCTCCCTGCTTTGTAGAATATTCTGAGAATATGAATGTCTACCTCCTGTTTTAAATTGTTAACTGACAGTTAATTTCCCTGTGTACTTTTATCTAGTGAGTGCCTACGTACATGTGGTACAGAATATCTTGTCCAGGCAGTCTTTGTAGCAGGCATATGTTAAATTTGACAGATTAAAGCCAATGCTCAAAACCCCTTCAATTTTTGTATTTTGCCCCCACCTCTTCCAGCAAGCTGAATAGTCACGTGCATTTATTCAATCATGTACTCAACAGGACTGCCTTTTTAGCATTGTTACTGCAGAGAGAGGCCCTAGAAGACAAAAAAAATCTGCTCTATGGTATGATTTTGCTTGATTAGGAAAGCTTTACTCTTGAACATGATGAGGACCATGGGCATATGGTGAGGACTTGAGGTACATGCACTCCTTTGGATAGGGAGGACTCAAATATCATTAACTAGAATAAGTGGTAAGAAAATAATTTGCTCAGCAAGAGTGTTTTTAAAAGTAGGTCCCATGCTCATTCATGCTCTTTCGTTTCAGGAAAATTCTTTGTCTTGCCTTCTGTGAATGTTACAATTGTAGTTTTCTTCCTCTACCAATTTAATTTTTTCCTGCTATGTATGACTTACAAAACTGTCAAAAAGCACAAGAACACATATTGTTCTGTCCAAAGAAAAGCACAGTGCAAAAAATAGCCTTGTCTTAAAATCCTTACAGTCCAAGCTTGAGACATGGGATTTGATTCACCGAGAGTCTTTCTTAGAGATATTGATGTGTAATAACAGCCTGAGAATTTAAAGTTTTTACTCCCCAAAACAGGAATCACTGTTAAAAACAACTTAAGAGCAAATAAATTTTAATCCCATCTCCTTAAATTAAGGGACTTGCACAGTTGGACAGTTAGACACATTTCTTTTGTTTAATTTTAGGTCTACAAAGCTTTGACATTGAAATTTTTTCTGGTCATACTATAGTCACTAAGATAAAATTTATTACATACTTATCAAGATCTATTTTGATATCCAAATTAAATTAATATGAACAACACTGAATTTCAAAAGCCTCTAGGTTGATTGATTCATGTGTGCTCATCGGGAGTCAAATTTTCAAATTGCTGCACAAGGTGTTACACAGTCTAGTTTACCAGATAATCCTAAATCTGTTGTTTTAAAAAAATTATTTTAGATTTAAAACGTGAGTTTAAAACACTTTCTTTCATCTTTGCGTTTTCATTTAACATCTTAATATGACCTCTCTCTTCACTTACATGCTCTTTCTTGTAGCTCAGTATTTTTAATTTGCAGAAAAAATAGGGACAGTAGAATCACTCTTGTCTGAGAAGCCTGCTGTAAAGAATCCTATCAGTAGAAATGGTCTGTCTAACTGAAGAAGTTGCCACCTTTGGTTTGTGATGTCTGCAAAAAAGCAGTAACCATGTGGACACTACACTGTGTGAAGTAAAACAAGCAGAATGGAGGTGGCTGGATCAAGTGTCTTTCATTTGTTCATGACCATTTTTTGATGTACTTTGGAGGTCATTAATCTGGGAATCCACAGTAATTCTCCTGGCCCTTTCCCTGGTTTTCAATGTGTCCTCTTCAGAAATTTGGCTTAGTTAATGTTTTGGGTTTTTTTAATAACTTATAACCACAATATAAAATTAAAATGAATATGAAATGCAAATATCTGAAAAGTCAGAAACTGATGAGATATAAAAATTTAATTTAATTGGAAAATACAGAATTCATGTCATGTAATCTAGTTTCCTATTATTTTCTAATATTCAGCCAATTACTTTTGTACTGTTCTAAGTGGATCCAAATTCTAATATTCAACATGCATGTTTCTGTCTTCACAGAGGCGCAGATTCATTAAGGTTGGAAAAGACCTCCAAATCATCAAGCCTGGACTTTGACTGAACTCCACCATGCCAACTAAATTACAGCAGTAAGTGTCAGTCCAGTAAATTTTTTAACACTTCCAGGGATGGTGAATCCACTGCTTCCCAGCACAGCCCATCATAATACTCAATCACCCTTTCACTGAAGGAATTCCTCCTGAAGTCCAGCCTAGACCGGATGTTAGATGGTCACCAAAGTCTCTCTATCACTCTCCCCTGCAACTGGCCAGGGAGAGAAATTATAAAAAAAGGCTCATGGGTTGAGGTATGGACACAGAAAGACCACTCACCAATTGCTGTGAATGGCAAAACAAACTAGAGTTTAATTGATTAGTAACAAAATCAGAGTAGGTTAATGAGAAGAAAAACAGATCTTATAAACACCTTCTCCCCACCTTTCCCTCCTTTCCAGTCTTTATTCTCAATTCTTTACCTCCTCTCCTACATCACTGCAAGAAGACAGGGAGTGGGGGTTACCATCAGTTCACTGCATGTATTTTTTGCTGCTGCTTCTTCCTCAGGGAAAGAAAACCCTCCTGTGGGAAAGACCGAGTGTAGTGTCCCTCCCACAGGAGACAGTTCACAATGAACTTCTCCTGTAGAAATCTGTCCCACAGGCTACTGTTATCCATTAACTTCTCCAGCCTGAGTCCTTCCCAGGGGATTGCAATCCTACCAGGCAACCTGCATGGGCTCTTCTCTCCATGGATCCATACGTCCTGCCTGGAAACTGCTCTGGCATGGATTTCCCGTGGAGTCACAGCAGGCATCCACCTGCTCTGGTGTAGGGGTCCTCCAGGGAAGGTCTGCATTGTTGTGGATCTCCATGGGCTGCATGGGCACATCTGCCACACCATGATCTGCACCACGGGCTGCAGGGGAATCTCTGGTCCACCACTGGGAACATATCCTGCCCCTCCTTCTCCACTGAGTTGAGTGTCTGCAGGGCTATTTCTTTCACATATTATGAATTCTCACATCTCTATTACAATTCCTTCTGGGCAATAACTGTTCTGACTTCTCAAATATGCCATCACAGAGGCATCTCTCTCATCTCTGGTTGGCTCGGCCTTGGCCAGCAGTGGGTCTATCATGGACGTGACTGGCATTGTCTCTGCCAGACATGGGAGAAACTTTTGGCAGCTTTGCCTGAAAACCACCCCTGCATCAGAACCTTGCGTCATAAATCAATGCTTACTTTCTAGACCCTTCTCCAGCTTCATTTGCTTCCATGGATACACTCCAGTACTTTCTTGAAGTGAGGGGCCCTGAGCTAGATACAGGACTGAAGGTGTGGGCTCACCAGTGCCTTCTTTTCATTTACACAAATTTTCTTATGTGATACTACTTTTAACTATGGAAAACTAGAAAAAAGACTGCTATGAGCAAAGTTTTACTCATAAAGCTGATATAAAAGTATCAGACGCTGCATCTTGCTCAAACATTTCTACTTATAAGTTGCATATCAAAAGTGATTTCTCTCAATGCAAATGTGCTATAATGCTGTATTGCAAGAAGATTCATTATGCATCTGAATGGGTTCTGGAGTTAAAAATACTTGGTTGTATATTAAACAGATTATATGTTAGTTTTGCCTGATACAATGCGGGCCAGAACCAAATTACTCTAGCAGTCATGTGTTTCTAGGAAAAGATTTCATTTCTTCAAGTGAAAAATAGGATTGCGTTATTAATTTGATGAAGCACGAATAGTCCAATGAACTTGAATAGGATTTGCTTTGCTTTACCTAGCAAATTTAAGACCATTCTGAGACCTTTTATCCAATGTCTGTTTAATGTCAATATGCAAACACTCATGAGAATAGGAATTTAAATTGCAACTTTGTCATTGCTCAGCTGAGTGACTGAGCATTGGGCTAGAAAGTCTCTTGTTTGGTTATGAAAGTAGAAGATGATAAACTAGTTGGTTGAGTTTGAAGCTACATATGTAATTCCATCTGAACACCAATTAACATCCTTGTAGAAAAGCCACTAAAATATGGGCTGGATGAGTAGACTGTAAAATCGACTGAGAACTGGTTGAATGGGCCTAAAGAATGATGATTGGTGAACAAAGGCTAGTGAAGTCCAGTAATCAGCAGTATACCCCAGGGATCAAATCTGGGTTCAGTCCTGTTCAAAATCTTCATTGATGAGCTGGATGATGGTGCAGGGTCTAGTATCCAGCAAGTTTGCTGATGATCCAAAACTGGGAGGCGTGGCTAAATCATGAGAGGGTTGTCCTGACATTCAGAGGGACTTCAACAGGCTGGAGATGTGGACTGACAGGAATATCATAGAGTTCAACAAAGGGAAATGCAGAGTTTTGCACTTTAATAGGAACAACAACTCAATTCTTATATATATATATATATATGCTGGGGTCTCTGTCTTATAGGAGTGATATTATACAAGATAATGTCTGCATATCCCTGAAAAACAGATGGAACATTGCCTATTTTTTTACAATAAGTGTTTTGAAAATAAGAAAAACTCAATAATTTTCTGGGTCATGAGGAAAGGAATATTTTGTCTTCTCTTGTGGCTTGAAAGCTTAGACAGATTCTGGAGCATTTGGGCAAATTTTATAGGAGGGAAAAAGGGGACTGAAATTACAGACTATAGGACTGATAAAAGGAAAGGAACTAATTTTAGTTTCCTAGGAAAAGAGACTGTCCAACAAAACCTTTCATAAAGCTGACTACAGAATTGGATTATGTGTAAGAGTAATGGCAACTGTGTTACTAAATATGAGTGGTCATCACTTCACACTCAAAACTGAAACAAAATCTGAACTTAAAGCTTAACGTCATTGTTCTGAATTTAGCAACTGATCTTTTAAAGACACTGAAGCAGTGATGAACCTTGTGAAAAAAAGTATTTAGACAATGATATATTAACAGAAAATAGCAGAAAAATGAGGAATGTGGATTTTCAGATTGCAGGAACTATCTATTGAAGAAGTCAGTGTTTCTTTTCATACTAAACCAAGAATCCAGTTTGTAAAAACATTATATCTAAACAAAAAAGAAGTGAATTTGTAAAGGAATCTTGTGTTTTCACAACCAATTTTTTCGAGCAGCAAAAATATCATTACATCATCATCATCTTTAAATTATTCAAAATGATTTAATAAAAGGTTTCAATTCAATTAGTTTGCTGCATTGCTCTGGATAAGAGTAGATTTGCTCATCCAAATCTTACATTACTAATAATATAGAGAGAAAATAGATGGAAAGTAAACAAAAACTGGAACATGGTCAGGATATCTTCCCTCTGTCTCTCGTAATGTCCTGTCTGGAGTTTTTGCATCTTCATATTCCACAAAAATGAAACTGAGATTAAAATTTTCAGCAGAACTAATTGGAGAGTAGGGATGTTTTCAGAAAGCCTTAGTCCAAACAAAATATGCTTTATATATGCTGAAGGACAGCAGCCTGCAAATAGCAAACTATTTAAAGAAAACTCAAGCAAATCAATAATATATCTTTTTTTTCTAAAGTTACTCTTTCTCTTTAAAGGAACAAATTACAATTCTTTTTATTTGAACTGTTGAGCTTGACCCTGGTGTTAATTGAGAAGGGGAGGGAGAAGAGAAAGTAAGAGTCTGTTTTTGATAGTTCTGTTCTTCTGCTTTATATGCACTACATATTGACAGACAATCCACCGCTTACTGCTTGTAAGCAAAAGATTGAGCAGCTTTATGTTATCCATGAAAACTCTAAGCCTGTGTGACACTGCCAACTGGTCTGCAGAAAGATCATATAATATTTGAAGGATATCAACAAAAGTGTTATATCTTCTCAGAACCAAAAGTCTCTTAGAAGCCTTAGATAAGGATGCTTCTCAAGCATGCCTTGGATATCTATCAGTTAGATGCCCAGCCCTAAACAGTTGGTAAGGCTCTCTCAGGCATGTTCAGCTAGAAAAGTACAGAGGAAGAAATGTGCTTTGGAAATCCAGTCTCTCTCCATTGGCTATACAAGAAACCTAAATATGTAATATACTAGGAATCTGATGTTTCAATGAGTAAAACTGGGTAGGATGCATCTTGGTTTGGATCCAGTGTATCAGAACTCTGTCTTTTGGGAATGAAGTATATAAACAAATAAAAATCAACAGATATTATTTTTATATTAAATAGTGATTTTCACAGAAATTTACATTGGCTTTAGAATTCTTCTATAGAATTCTCATTCTCAAATAGTGTTTCTTAATTTCATCTGGGATAGGTACAAACAACAAAGATAAAAAAATACAACTTATTGTCTTTTGTTAAAATAACAATTGCATATCTTGGCAATTTCCTATATATATATATATATATACACATTTTGCTATTTTCCAGTGTTTTATGCCTTATGTTTTTAATATGAATCCAAAGAGCTTTTAAAATTACATGTACAATTTGCTGCATTTTAAAAAATATTATTTATCTCCTGTTTACTTGATTTTTGCTCTGTGGGATTATCAGACATATCAGACATTTGTCTTCTTTCGTCACTCAATCAGATATTTTAGTGGGATCTATCAGATACTCTTTTTCCTGGGATGTCTATTATAATATATAAATGTTGCACTGCATCAATATTAGGAAGCTCAACATGCTCTCTATGAAACTCAAGGAAGTCATTCTGCCACTTGGCTCCTCAGACTGCTTTTTTCAGTATGCTAATTTGCAGAACTGGGTTACTGGTTTCATTGCTGATGATGAGATCAGAATAAGCTGTTGCTGCTCTCACTGCATTGAGTGACAGATACCCCCCTGAGAAGAGCAAGTTTGCGTGAATTTTTTTTTCTGAAGAATCAAGCTGTTAGCTCTGCTACTAAATGTTTATATCAGCAAAGAACTTTTAAAAACCAGAGAGTGTGTTCCGTATTTAATCCCCAGAATAGAGTACTTCCACCTATCAACAAGAAAAATACACTCTGTGAAACCTAGAGGTATACTTGAAAGAACAAATGTGCCTGTGCTTATTACCCTTGAACAAGTTTCAAATGTGTCTGTATCAAGAAAAGCCGAAGGTATCAATGAACTCTAGAATATTTAAAAAGGTTGCTTTTATAAGGTATTATAGTGTATTATAAGGTGGGAGACAATGCCCTCTTTCAGGTCAGTTGAAGTGACAAGAAAAGCCATGCACATTTCATTGACATATATCCATATAGGTACTAAAAGTATGCCAGTTGGTGTATTATCAAATGAACTACCAAATAACACTAGTAAAATGCTTTTCTGAGACTCTCAAGTTAAAAGATTTTTTACTTTATTTCAGAACAAAAAAAGTATCTGTAATCATAATGTGAGGTTGTTGCCCTTCTCTCTTAGGTTGCTCTTTATAAGAAGACTAGAACTTCGAAGTTGCTATTTACTTATAGTGCACAACACAAGGAAAATGATTTACTGTTACATATAGGTAAAACCTTTCAATAGAAAGCCTTGTAAAACATGGTTCAGGCCTTGCTATCCTGGCTAAGCTAGCCTATTGAGTTCCCATGAGCAAAGAATTACAAGAATGAAAATCAGTTTGTGTAGCAATCGATCCTTATGAGAAGACAGTTTGCACCAGTGAAAATAAGAAATCTGTCCCACGAGAATCCATGAAGAAAGAATGGAAACACATTTAGAAAAAGAAAAGTTTGATGGGCATGTACACTGGCCATTACCAACCAATGAACTGCGTTTCAATGAATTGCTGACCATTAGAGGTAACATGGTGCCTTCTGATAATTGTATAAATATGGGCTATGTGAAATAAAGATTTGGCTATTTTGCATGAAGAAGCAGGTGTTTTGTCTGCCCCTGCTGAGACAATTCACCAGTCATACTGAAACTGGCTGAAAGAAAGAGGAAACCATAGACAGGAGGACAATAGAAGAAGGAGATATTAGAGGGCAATAGATGAAGGAATGTAACATGGAGAAAAACCCTTTCAGAGCAACAGCCATGACATCTCTCATGGGCTGTGATCCCAAAAGCTGTCACAGAATAAGCTGCATTAATCATGGTCATTTATTGTTTGTTGAGCTCTGAAATTTTGCATGATTCTGCAGATAATCCATTTCATAACCAATCCAAAGAACATGGGAAATTAATTCCAAATAAACAGAGTTTCAGGATGCAGAAAATCATAGAAAACTATCCCAGTGACACTAGGGTGTCATTTTCATAAACTATAGAATAACCTTTTTATTAAAAAAAAAAAAACAACCAAAAAACCAGAAACAATCAAAAATCCCAGCAAACAACAACTCAAAAACCCAACAGAACCACCAATCAACCAAACAATAAAAATACAAATCCAAAACCTTAAAAACAAACAAGGAAAAAAAACCCAAACAAATAAACCAACCAAACAACAAAAACAAAAAACTGAAAGAAAAGACCACCTTAAATTGCTGCAACTCAGCAAATTGTCTACCACTGGAGGCCTTGTCCTCAAATAGAAATTTCCTGGCATATCTATAATCTTTGCTGCTACAATGGTATTTTTTAAGATCAGTATGGACATTCTGTTTCAAAATAATAGTAATTTTATTTGGAATAATTACTCTAGTATAATTATTCTGGGACAAAATAACAGCTTTGGCACACAGAATGTCCACATGGGAGCTAAGACTGATAGAACTATGGCAGAATAATTAGTACAGTGTATCTATGCCAGGAAATATCTATGTGTATACAAGCCAGCATGTCAATATTATATTCTTTTTACTTATATTCGCTAAGATTTTTTTTTTTTGTTTAGTTGGGTTTTTTGTTTGTTTTTGTTTTTTCTCCCTACTGGATTTTATGTTGCACATACTCTATCTCATTCTTCTCATTTAGAGGATGATTATGAAATGTTCATTTTGAAGATGTTCAGCTACGGAGCAGGGTCTGCACCCTGGTAGCAGGTGAGGGGCTGGGAGCCATGTCCAGTGAAGCACTCAAGCAGGCTGAGCCTGAGCCCTACCTCAGCAGAAGGAGGAAGGGCTGAGTGACAGCAGTGGGAGACTGCTGCTGAAGGGGGACAGAGCATACTGCCTGCACACTGGCTTGCTGCCCAGGATGTCTTCCTGCTTGCCAGGTGCTTGGATGTTAATGCTACAGAGAAACTGCCAAAGCTCCTCCAGCCTGTCACCCCTTGCTGTTTTTCCTGACAGGACCCATGATGCTGTAAGGGAGATGTGGAGCAAATCTCAAGTGTGAATGCATGACTGTGGGGGTAAGGGTGAAAGGCATGGAGCCTGGGGTCCCAGGCAGTTCTCTTTTCAATACTGAGATGGGAAGAGAGGGTAGATTTAGATTAACTATTTGGAAGAAATTCTTCCTCTGAGGGTGGTGAGGGTCTGCAACAGGATGCCCAGAGAAGGTGTCCCACCCCTCTAAGTGTTTAAGGCCAGGTTGGATGGGGCTTTAAGCCACCTGTTCTGGTGGAAGGTGCATGTCCTTGGCTGGAGGATTGGAACAGGTGATTGTTAAGGTCCCTTCCAACCCAAACTGTTCTGTGAGTCCATGTTTTACTGTGAATATGGTTGAAAACTTGAACCTGGTTTTTCGGGGACATTGTGAAATCTCCAGCCTTGCAGATATTCGAAACCTGACAGGAATGACCCTGAGCAATACACTCCAACTCTGCATGCCTCGACGAGAGAAGATGAACTAGATGATCTCCAAAAGTGCTTTCCAGTATCAAATGTTCTGTGATCCTTTGATTTTGTAAAATTAATGTATTAAAGAACTGTTCTTACAGTGATTATCAGAATTAACATTTCTGCATTTTTACTTAACCTTGGTGAGGCCCAGTAGCCAGGACTCTTTTTCAGTATTTGTCCTCATAGTGATAAAGTTGTTCCGGGAAAAAGAAATTACATCATAATTAAATATTCACCATCTCTCAATGACTTTAATTTGGTATCATAGTTGTTACAACAATTTTTAATATTTAATTAAAAGATTATAGAAATAACACATACAGAACACAATCACCCAACCAGGCAGAGAAGAATCCCTGCATCATCTCGGTGGGATGGATAATTTTTATTTAAATTTGAGTATCTGGAAAGATTAGTAGAAAAATACATTTTTGAGTCTTAAAATGTGATACCTTTAACTCTAAATTATTTCATTTCTATAAATGAGAAATGTAGGAAACATACTGCCAAAAAATATATATATAATTTGGAAATTTTGTGATAGTGTGTCCTTACTCCACACAAGTCTTTTAAAACGTCCCCCTTGTTAAGTGTTACCCCATAGTACAAAGATTTAACAATGATTGCAGCTAGTAAAATGGGCTGGTGACCTTTTAGGAACATGTAATGGAAAAGTCAAAATTAAATTGGGAGATTTTTTTGTCAGCATCTCATAAAGAATGAATTCAGTAAATGTCAAGATTTTAGCCCAAAAAGAATTTAAAATTGACAATCATTCAAAGAATGACTTATGAATAGCATCAGACTGGACTAGGCTACGGGAAAGGAAACCATGACTGCCCCTTGCCCTTATCTTATCTCTGAAAAATACCACTGAAAAATTCGGTGAAATATTTTAGAGTAACATTTTTCAGACTGCAATAGGTAGTTTTCCCCCTGCTGCTATATCGTCAAGGATTTTTTTGGGCAGAAAGCGAAGCAAGGAGATCATCAGTCCGAAGTATTTGTTCCTAGATCTTGCTGAAAGACAAAACTTCTGTTCTAACATGAGTCCAAGTGCCTGCATCACCCTGGAAAGGAAGAAGCTCAACAATGTTGCCAAGAAAAATCCCTATCACACATTCTGATCATGTTATTTTTGGTGGGGGACAGCTTGATATTGGCTGGAAGCACTTCAGCTTGAAGCACCAGAAATTTTCTGTGCTTTTATAATTTCTCCTCCTGACATTCATTTTTTCAAATATCATGAGGCAATTTTATGATGTTAATTAATATAACATTAGTTATTATTAATATAGCATTAATACCCATCTTTTTTGCTTGTTTCCTTTCATTCCTAATAAAAGAGGGATCCTAAGACAAAGGAGAATCATTTGCAGCTGAGATAGACTTTCAACTCCAGTTCCTGCTAGCTAAACATGAATCCATGAAAGCCTTAGAGCATTTAATATTATGATTCTTGGTATTTATTACTATTCAGTGGAGAAGTTCATACTGAATTTAGGTTTTGGGCCCACCTCCAGAAACTACTGTTTTTTTTTTTTTTTTTTTTTTTTTTTTTCTTCTTCTAGTTCTGCTACTGATGCACTGCTTTGTACCTTGGGCAAGTTGCCTTAACTTTTAGTACTTATAGCACCAAGTGACCAGGATGATTAATTAATGAATGGGCCATACTCTAAGGAATTGTATAATGGATTCACTTGGTGGAGTCTTTCTACAATACTCTGAAAATATTCAAAGTGCTGGGTATCAAATATGAAGAGAATACTAGTATCTATTATTTGATATTAACTCAAATAAGAAGACCAGTCATCCTTTATATATATTTCCACTTGAAAATTTTAGTTTTACAATGAAAAAGTAGGTTAAGGTTAGAAGTGAGGCTGTATTTTTAAAGGAGGATGGTGACTACAAAGGAAAATGGCAACTGATAGAAAACAGGAGATGTATGTTAGAACAGTAAATTACAGGAAGAATGGTGCTCTAAAGGGGTTATCTTTCATACAGAAGAGACAAAGAACATCAGAGAAAGCAGACTCAAAAAAATATACTAAGGGATCAAAGTGTAGCTAGCCAAGTACAGAAATGAAAGACTGTTGATGATGTAAGTGATGCTGATGGAAATAAGCAACTAGAAAAAGTAGTATGAGAATTAAAACAGTTTGGGCAATTTTTAATAAGATCCTGCAAGGAAGGAAGCTGTAAAGTACACTTAATTAGAAAGAAAGGACGTGTATGTGTGTGTATATGTGTAAGAATATTCCAGCAATAGAAATCTAATATAACCGAAAGAATAAATTTTAGATGATGCTCTACTTCAGCAAGGATTCAGAGAAGTTTTTCTCTCTTCTCTCAAAATTGTTTAAAGTTTCCAAAGTAAGACAGTTTCTGAGGAAACATAGACAATATAAGCCACTTACCCTTAAAAATCAATTTACTAAAGGGGATGCTGGAACAAATCCAAAGCTGATTTGAAAATTAAAGAGGATATGATTGTGGTGACAGTGGTGCCCTACAGAGCTGAAGTGTTTGAGGAAGAACAGTATTTCTGCATTGATTGTTTGACCTGTATTGAAAAAGAAACATGAAAGTCAAAGCTCTGCTAGGTACTAACACTGGTAACTGGAGAGGTGTCTTTGTAATTGAAGTAAAAGCATGCCAGGGAACACTGTGTGCAACTTCACCTCCAGCTGCTACTTCTTCTAGAACAGGTCAATAATGATAATACATATCCCTTAGGAAACGGCCTAAGATTTTTTATTTATTCCCCCACTACTTGGCCTTTCCAAATCCAGAATTTGAGTCAATGAAAAAATGACTTAAAGAAACCTCCAGGACTAAAGAGAGACCACAATTACTGCCACTAAAAACTTTCCTTCACTGAGGGAACAATTTAAAAACAAATTGTCTAAACTTCTATCAGTCTGGGGCAGATTATGATCATAGACAGAATTGAATCAGTCTATCAAAAGAAATCATGGCTGGCAATTTTCCGAAACCAAGTCTAATACATATATGCGAGTTATAAAAATATTTAAGTAACACATACAGATGGACAGATAGATACATGCACAGGATTGAGCTAATCTTCTTGTTTCTAGTGCTGTACTAGATTTCAAGCAGAGCATGACACAGTAAACTCTTTTGGACACTTAGTGTCACATTCTTTAACTAATAAGCAATTAGTCATTATTATACATATGGTGTTGTGCACATTTCAACTGCCAGGACAAAAAAAAAATATATATCCTTTTTACACAGCTTTACTGTCAACTAAAACTGTTACAGTTCACTGGCAATTTCATTTTTGAGGGTAAATTTCTGTTGATAGTATTAATGAGTAATTCCTTGAATAGTATCTGGCTTGGATAGTATCTGGCATTATCGTGATTTATTCTTATTTCCCAAGTTGTATAAGATAAGGTGCATGCACTGCAAATCTATTACTTTGTTAGGCCATACAAGCCTTACATGGAATACTTTGGTTACATAAATGGTCTTTTAGTAGATTTCATAATCAGGATGCTCTGAGGATGCAATGCCAGAGTCCACTCAGGTAATTATTACAGGATTTCTGTAAAATCTTTCAGCATCATGCTTCTCACTTTGTTGACTTTAGAAAATAATTTCAAGCAAGCAAAGGCTTGAGACCAGCAGGACAGCCGCCCTTCTTGAGGATCTGAATAATAATATAGTCCAGGGAGTGCGTCTCCATGATGAAAAACACCAAAAGCTATTCTCAGGTGTTGCAGAAGCTCACTGAGCTGGGAATCAAATTCATTGCAAAGCAGATAAAAAGTGGTGCTTGAGGCAGGATGAAACAAGATCTAAGAAAATAATCAGGCCCCTAGAGCAAACAGACTTAGATGACATTTTCTGAACTGAACAAGGATCTCCATTAAGTGATCATTCACAGTCATATTTATTGACAGGATCAAAGCAGGAGGAAGCAGTTTGAGGACACAGATTGTTCTGGACCATGGAGTCCTGCTAACAAGGACTCATAATGAATGGAGAAAGAACTGAGATGGTAGAGAAAACAGTTCACAGAATTGTATTCCTTTGTGTGGTGATTGTGCCTTATCCCCCCACATGTGATGAAAAGATACGGTTGATTACATTGGATCCCTGCTCCTGGCATTAAAATTCATTCCTATATTTGTTTCTTAAAGACAAAGCTGCCACAGGGGACACTTTGCCAATCTCCCCCCGACCACCCCCAGTATATATGCTGAGCAAGACATGGTATGAAATATCCCTTTGTTGTGTTTGGACCAACTGTTGCACCTGTGTCCCCTCACAATTCCTTCTGCCCTCCCAGCTTCCTCACAGGTGGCATGGCCTGAGAGGCAGAAAAGTCTTTGGTGCTGTGTAAATCCCTGTGTTTTCATCACTGTTTTCGGCACAAATTCAAAATTTAGCTATTATGATGAAAATCCACTCTATCCCAGTCAAAACTAATGCAAAGTTGATGCAATAGAACCACATTAACATGGTATCAAGCATACAATTGCCTTCCAGTTGCATACATCAGGATGCACCACTGTTCTTTTTCAACCTTTGTAGCTCCAGAGTTAACTTAGCATTTATTCAGCCCTCTAGAAAAATCTGCACAAAGATATGGCATTTTTCTATTTTTCTCTGCAGCAAAATTGCTATACTGTGGAAAAAAAACCAAAAACCAGTCAGTCCAAAGAATTGCTGTGCTGTTCGAGACCCAGGGAAGAATGAGAATAATATGCCTTTCTGCCTCATCATGTTAAATACTGATTACTTAGTATGAGCGTTTCCTTAGTATAACAGTCTTCATTTATTCAAACTGTCCATAAATAGGCTAATATTTTTTCTTTTTTCCAGTTTCTTTTTCCTTTCATTAATAATGATTAAAAAAAAAAAAAGCCAGTATCTATGATATAGTCACAGGTAAGCAGCAAAATAATTCAGTCTTTTGATACCTTGACGTTACGCATATCTGTCTGTAATGAACTTCAGTTATGCATTGCCAAACCTGAGCAATACAATTGTAAAACAAGCGTAACATGACACATATTGAAAAAGCATGTTCATCCTAGGCATTTTCAGCCACGAGAAACAGGCTCTGTGGTTATGGCAGCAAAAAGCATGACTACAGTTAGTCTTTTATCTTTCATTACTCTCCTTTTTGAGGGGACTTAGTTCTTAATATTAGAAGAAACTTCCTAAATAAAATTGCAAAAAGTATCTTGTCTTAAAAGCTCAAGGTCCCCTGACACTTCCATCACAGCCTTCGTTTATCTTCAATGAACCGAGTGGAAAAAGAAAAAAGTCAAGCATAAACACATTGTCTTGGCCAACTAATATCAGACATTGGAACAGGGCTAGTGCCTTACTCTTGGAGAGCCTTAGGGGAGAGCATTACAAAATTATGAAGTATTAAAACAGTCAGCAAACTGACTAGCAGAGATGTGGTGTCCCCCTGCTACTGTGGAAAATACTACTTAAAACTACAGAGATGAAAGACCTTTTAATCTATTGAGGGAAGAATAAGATTCAACTGAAATGTTATAGGGGAACTTGCTATAATTCTGCAGATATTTAGTTCTGCTTATGGCTTTAATACCATCAAAAGAACCTTTGGAAACTAAAGTGGTGAGAAACCGACTTTTCCAAAATAAATATTTAACTTGTAGGGTGGCCAAATTATTACTTGTAGGTAGAATGTGGCCCACATTCAGCAGCTCTGCAATGCAGCCCGAAGCAGTTTTATTACTTATTGGAAACACAGCTTATAGACAACCATAAATCCCAGGACATGCTACTCCTGAGAAAACAGAAACTCTTCTTATCCCTCCTCTGGCTCAAAACCAGATTGATCAAGCTTCAGGCACTGTATGCTGAGAACCACTGGCCCTCCAGATTATCACGGCTCCTCTCTTTATATCATAGCTATTAGCTACTCTTAATAAGTTGTAGATTTGCAGTGCAAGCAAGGCCTTACTGGGATGATGTTACTTCACTAACAACAGAGGAAGTTGTTTTCCTGAAGTGAACAGAAACCTCAGTGAACTTCTGGTTACATTTTAACAGGGAAAAAGATAGTCAACCTCCAACCTGATTTCCACTTGCATAGCACTGTTACCCTCCAAGACCAGGAAAACACACAGATTAGCAGCTGTTAGTAATCAGGAATCATCTTATGGTAAAATTTAGCCATGACTGACATACAGCTAGCGGTATGAGAGTGGAATATTGACCAATGACAGTAGGCATTAGATTAGTTTTGACCAATTCCTTTCTCTTAGGAAAATCACAAAGAAAACCAAAGAAACTCCCTTATTAGCCCTAGCCTTGGTTAACTGAGGTTTCATTTCACCTGAACAAGTGGAACTTTATATCTAAACACATAAGCAACAAGATGATACCTAATGTAGCCTCCTAACCTTTTTTTAGTTCCCAGTTTATAATTCTGGGATTTTCTAAACTGAAGATGACTTGCCATAACATAAATAATCCTTTGGCATAAAAAAGCATCAAGTCACATTTTAAGATACAAGACAGCCATTCATTGCTGAGGGATGGTATACAGTTTTACTCAGAGATAAGCTACCTCGGGAGGTTCTGCTGCATCTGGCACAAAGCTCTGCCAAAAAGGGACCCTAGGAATAATTATCTAAGCAGGACTGGGACACTGTGACGGCTGAGCCAGTAAAAGCAGCTATAAAACTTCTATATTTCCATTCAATTATTTGAACCCTCAAAGCTATATACTTTGCTAAATCACTTTTTAAGGAAATCTTATGTACTGAAGTAGGCTGAGGTAGAAAATGGTCAGCAGGGGAATTTATAGTTGTGGGCTGCTGAGGTATTTTAATATCATATAGTCTCTTATATAGCTGTTTATATAATTTCTCTCTGGTTAAAAGAAATGCTACTAAAATTGACTGAAATAAAGAAAGAACATGCAAAGAAGATGTAAAGGAACCCTCAAAATCTCCTGTTATTTTTTCAGTTTTATCTCCTCCTGTCTTGTTCTCTTCTGTTTTCTGGTGCTTACTTCTATATGCTACATTTTGTTTATCCTTATAGTCCTTCTCTACTGTTTCTCAGTGCGTGAATATTTGAAATGCCCTCAAGGTAAATATCCAGCCTCGTGTATTCAATTCAATTTCCTTATGTTTGTAGATTTCACTCCTGAAATAATAAACTCTGCAACATGTGGTGAAACTATAAACTTTGCGGGCTTGTGGCGCATTCTGAAAACTCTAGTGACATTGTTACTGATGTACCTGTCTCAAACTGTTCAGGATTTAAAAAACACTCCAGTTTTGTTCCATCCACATTTTTTCCCCTTGTTTTATGCATGATATATGTTTACATGCTGTATGACAAAAGCCTTTGGTTCTGCATTTTTACACTAAAGCAATGTTTAGCATTTGTTTATTGTAGTAACACCACTAAATTGTGATAATATTAGTGATCCCATATTTATACTACAAATATGACTTTTAAAAAAGGACTAGAAGAGTTATTGTTACTGTTGTTATTTTAGTTTTCAGAAAGTGTGATGTAGTTTTCAAGCATAAAATCAGAAGTCTTTATACCTATGTGGTCCCCATTGTCATGGAGATTGATCTCCTCACAATGTACTTATCTTCACAGCAGAGATCCCTTTGGGGGGAGCAAGTGCTACTATTTCCATTCTGCATTTCAGAAAGATGGTAATGTAAAGGTCGTGACAAGACAAATCAGTAAAGTATCTAACAATTCAGATGACAATTTTTAGGCAAACTAATTGCTTAAATCTCAAAGAAAACTAAAAATCTCATCTTTGACTACCTAAACATCTTTCTAGTTTAGTGAGATTTATCTCACAAATTACTTCCCTGTGTAAATTAAGCTATTTGTGTAGATGCCTTTTATTATCAATTGAGAGTTCTTCCATAAATTTTTAGGGTTAGATATATTTCTCGACATGAGCACTGTTTTACAACAGGATGAATTCCTTTCTCAAGGTGCCTGGTTCTCTCTGCAGGAGAAGGGCTGATCATCTTGACATTACGTGATGGAAGTTAGGTGAGATGAATTCAAATGTATCTGACTGAGATGCAATTGCATGATAGAAGTGCAGCAGAAGAGGAGGGCTCAAGAGGATCTTTTCTGTAACCTCAAAGCTTTAATTTTTATGCTTGTATGATGGTCCACTACCTTCAAAACAGTATTGTGCAGACATACAGTCTCTTTAAATAGAAGATCCAAAAATGGAAATAAAACATAAACAAAAAAGAATAATGACTTTAGAGGGATTTGCCTAGTGATTACTTTATATAGCAGGTGCAAGTTCTGTAGCTCACATGGTGGATTCAATTTAAGTATAACTTGTTCTTCTCTTTCTCTCCAGCATAATTTTATGCACCTAGACTTTTTTTTTAATGAAATCTGTTTATTTTCATCTTTAAAAATCTGTACAGCTGTACAGCACATTGCAGGACAGCATGGATAGAAGAATGAGGTTTTTATTACTGACATTGAAATATCTAATTATGAAGAAAAGAAGTTAGTGACAAACTCTTGCATTAAAAAAAACACGAAAAACCAAACCAAAACAAACAAACAAACAAACAAACAAAACCCAAAAAAACCCAAAAAAAACCCAAAAAAAAAAAAAACAAAACAAAAACCAAACCAAACTTGCTAAAGAATCTAGGCAAAATTTCGTTCATTTTTTCCCACCTTTTTAACCTTTAAAATTGTTAATAATATTTTTTTTTATTGCTATTTTATTTTTATTGCTTACACGGACAGAAATCAGACACTGTGGTGATAGGCAGCATAAAACCCCAACAAACAGAAGTTAATTCCACACAGGACTTCTAAGATGTAGTTCTCAAAAGCTCAGTGATTTTATTTTTTGATCTCTCTTCTGTTTTTCCTAGAAGCTTATATTTTAGTAATTAATGGTCTAAGGCAAGATCTTCAAAATAACAAAAATATTTGTTAGCAATTTTAATATTATCATTAGTCCAAAGCACATGACGATTGCAATTTTTTTTCTTTTGTTCTAATATTTTCTTTCCAAAATTACCCATATTTTCAAAGTAATGCTCTGCACTGAAGTATTATATGTACCCTAGCTGTTTTTTCTCAACACCTACTAATTTTAAAGTCATGATAATTCATAAGCTTTTCTTACTCTTACTACTGTCTGTAGTCAGTCTGTAATACAGGTAGGTATAATATAAAGCTATTGGTGTCTAGGTTTCAGTCCAAGATCATTAATCCTATAATACTTAAAACCTTTACTACATATCGCTGCTCAGCTGGCTGAGAGTGTTGGCCAGATTAGTATTTATTCACTGTTAATAGTGTACTGAAGCAGGCATGGTTCCTGTTATATAAATATTACTTAAGCATAAACACTAGAAATGTGCAGAGCTGGGCATACTGTAATGTCTGTGTGTCTGTAAGAGACTAAATGAGTGAACATATGATCAGAACTTCAGTTTTCTTTAGGTAAGAAAATAATTAAAATGTAAACATTAGGTAAATGTTTAAGGAAAAAATTGGGAGAAAGAAACTTCAGGAACTTAGGCCTGAATACATTCAACCTAGTTTAAAGATCTTACATAATACATCCACATAGGATTGCAGCTGATTCAAATTGTCTACACAGAAGATGGGGAGGCCCTTCCAAGTGTTGATGTAGATTGAAAATCTCTTTGGAGATATTTGTCTCTCACCATTTGATTGTAAAGAAAGTTTAGACTGCCACTTTCGTAAACAGCATGTCTGCAAAGCCCTCAGATTTAGGTAGGAGGAACTGAGGCCCCTAGGGAATGCTTCATCAACATTTTTGATGAAGAACTGAATGAGAGAAATTATTCATTGAAATGAGGAAGGTAAAGCTCAACCTTCAGTCAATACATGTTCATTAAGTCCGTAGGCACAATAAAAAAGAGTTAATTTCATTCTATCTAGATGTTTCCTGATGAAAGCTTATCACCAAAAGCATTTATACTGTGCTGACTAAATTGTTTTAGATTTGTGCGGCAGAATTTGGAAAGGGGCTGTATCAAATAAATCTAAAGGATCTTAGGGAACACTTAGTCCTTCTGAGCTGATCTTGGTTAAATTCCTTTAAATCAGGGATATTAAAAAGAAAAAGAGTGAAAAAAAGACAGTTACCTTTAAACCTGTAAAGTGGTTGTATCTCATTTTCAGTAATTGCAGTTTTTAGACATGTTTTTCTATTGTCTTGCTGACAAAATTATTTTTACACATGATTTTATTTCTAGAAGTAGCATTTTAGGACAAAAAGAAAAAAAGAACAAAGTTCTCATTAAATAAAACCCTTGTTCTTTGATTGAAATGTATTATAGTCACACCACAGATTACTTTGTTTTTTTTTAACGGTTCTTTTCATTTTATGTCTACCTGTCTGTAAAACAGAAGACTGACTATAAACTGCTACTGTTGGGCTTTACAATAGTCATTATGGCGTAGCTGAGGCCTCACCATAATAATGAGTCTCCCATTCACTCCCATTGAGTTTCTACCATGTACAAATAATATTTTTTTTTTAATAACAAGCTACTCTGCCTCTGCTCAAAGCAAAAATTATTATCATTTTACTTCTTTACTGTTGTTATTGAAGTTCCTTATCAGGTCTATAATTTCATTGCGGTAAGCATGTTAAGGTTTTGCACATATATATATATATACACACACACACACACACATATATATATATATATATACATGTACACCTACTTACATACATACACAAAAGGTAAGTTCTTTCACAGTTTAAATGCAATATAGAATCACTTTCATCTATAATAATTTCTTGTCTTAAAAAAAAAAAACCTAAAATGTATTTTCTCCTATCTCTTCATTAGAATATTAAAAAACCCAGCTCAGTAATTATTTCATCAGATGTTACTGTTTTCTACCATTCATATTTTTCTCACTTAGGTGCTGTCAGCTACTTCCTCTGTGTTAGTTTATCTGAAATGACAATATTTTCATAAGTATTTTTACATTGAGGCCGCTAATGTATACTCATATTTTTCTGTTTAAATGATGATTGTTCCATTTTGAACTGTAAGTGTGTTTTGATTTTTGTTTGTCAGCGAGTGGATGTATGGAGATTTTTGTGTTTGGTAGAATATTTGTCACATATAATACGCTTGAACATCTCTTTTAAGTAATTGCTGCTTTTTTGTTATTTCTCATATACAGAGTTATGTATATTAATGAGGATACAGAGACATATAGAGGAATATAATGCACATGCATCATATTTTTAATATTACAATAAAAAATTTTTGAATGCCAAAGAGTCAAATTTACAAAGGACTTATTATTTTCAGATTGGTGCATCATTGTGTGCCACTTTTAGGAACAGATTCACAGAACGAGAGAGTGGTTGGAGTCAAAAGGGATCTCTGGTGGTCACTTGGTCCAACATCTCTGCTCAAGCTCTGCTACAGCAGGTTGCCTGGGACTATGTCAAACAATTTTGAATATCTTCAAGGAAGGAAAAAGAGGAATGATATTCATATGATGTTCATATGGCTCCTCCCATATTTCAGTCTGTACCCATTTCCTCTGGTCCTGTTACTGAGCACAACTGAAAAGAGCCTGTATCTGGTTTTGTACCCTTTCCCCGTGTATTTATATACATTAAAAAGGTCACCCCAAGCCTTCTCTTCACCAGGTTAAATAACCCCAGCTCTCTCAGCGTTTTCTCACAGGGTAGTGGCTCCAGTCCTTTGATGATATTTGTGGCCATTTACTGGACTCTTTCCAGTATGTCTGTGTCTCTCTCTTATCAAGGAGTGCAGAACTGGACACAGAACCTCATGTGTGACCTCACCAGTGCTGAGGAGAGAGCAAAGGTCACCTACTTCAACCTGCTGGCAATGCTCCTCCAAATGCAGTCCAGAATGTCTTTGCTTCATGGGCACAGTTTTTTGCTCTTGTTCGAGTAGGTGTCAGCAACAGCCCCAGGTCTTTCTGTGTAAATCTGAAAAGAACATTGTCTTCTAAAATGTGAATCACTTATTAAAGGTATTTCTCATCGTTTCAATAGCTTTAGCCAAAAATAAGACAACTATTGTTTGAAGTAGTGTGGGAAGTGTTCACCTCTATGTGAACATAATCTATAACCCACTAGAAAATATTAATATATACTAGACTAGTCATTCTACAACAGCTTACTGGGAACACACTTCAGAGAGTATCTGTTTGTTGGGGTTTTTTTAATTTATTGCATAAGACTTCCTCAGGACTGAAATAAGAAAGTAGTTATATGCTACTCATGCTTTCTGAGTTATTACTGAGTAATTATTTCTCTGTATTTCTACATAAAGACAAGCTCTAAATATAAGCAGTACTTACATTTCTTTTTGAAGCAATATAGTTGGAACAATGTAAACATGACCAAAGTGGCAAAGAAGGGCCTGACAAACCAAAAGCTTTCCCAGCAGATTCATAGATACAGGTACTGATTGGATCAGTCTGTGGCTGAGACAGAAATACATACGGAAAGCAGCATACAGGGTGTTCCTCAGAGAGAAATCTTGGCCATGTCAGGAAGTTCAGCACAGAAATTGTGAGCAAGGAAGCTGTCAGTTCCTGTTTGTCTTGACTTCATTTAGGAAAGAGAGACTCTGTGCCCATTGCATGGAGGTAAATCAGACAGCAAGTAAAAGGCATCTGAAAGGTATCTGTTTCACTTCAAGGTGGAAACTGAAAAGTAAGGCTTGATTCCTACCTGTCCAGGCTCAGAAATATGTAAGTGGATAACATAACCCTTTATATTGGTTTAGATCAACATTGCAAGAGCTGAAAAGGTTCTTGAGCAGGAGAGTGCAGGATATATTGTTATTGAACATTTCACAGAAAGAAAACAGTCAGAGGGAAGGACACAAGTCTCAAAATAATAAGATAGGAAAAAACAAACCATAAGAAAAACTAGGCAGATTATAGCCTTTAATCAAAAGAGGTTTCTGTTATTTTTTTCTAGATTCTTGAATGCATTATTCTGAGACCATAGGACATGTGTGATAGTCAGATGTCAGTCTGTTACGGATATATAAAAACTTCACCCTGAGAAAAGAAGCAGCTTGTCACTTCTGCTAAGGTGACTCAAAGGCGTGGATCTAGATGAGTTTCCACTGCTGTATGTCTGACTTTTCTGGTCCTCTAAATGCCCAAGTCAGGGAATTAGTGACAATGGATCCATTTGCCTACATTTCTCATGTGTGAAACTCCAAGTGAAGTGCTGGAATGGGGAAAGGAAGGGGAAAGCAAAATAAATATGGGTAAATATCTGTGATGAGGCTGAAAACCAGCCAGGTTACACACTCACTGTGTCATACTCCTTCATGCATGAGTTCAAGTGTGACAAAAAGATCAGGAGGTTTCCAAGTGTAACCTTCATCAGTTGCAAAGGCCACATCTTTGTCTACGGTAGTCTAACTGAAGACTTCTGTGGGCATTTATTTGAGAAGATGAAAATTCACTAATTCCTGACACACAGATTTTTTACTGGATCTATTGTCAGGATTGGGCATTAACCTTACATCTGAATTAGTGGATCTGCTATGAAAATCTGATTTAGCAGACTTTTCAGGAGACCATCTGTGTACTTATTTCATTTCTGGACCGTGTGCAACAAACTTTGGAGAGGACAAAATATTTAACAAAATGGACAGCAATATAATACAGTATCTCTGTCATTTTTACCTCCAAAAGCTTTATTTGTATAGCTGAAAAGGGCTATGATTCTGATTTAGGTATTACAATTAGTACTTAATGTTTTCAAGATACAGTGATGATAACTGCATGTACTGTTATGTCATCAGTTTAACAAACACACTGAACATCATTAATACAAGACATGCTAGAATTCACTAC
This sequence comes from Pyrgilauda ruficollis, assembly GCF_017590135.1. Taxonomy (NCBI): domain Eukaryota; kingdom Metazoa; phylum Chordata; class Aves; order Passeriformes; family Passeridae; genus Pyrgilauda; species Pyrgilauda ruficollis. The sequence goes on along the minus strand of NW_024519207.1, from coordinate 8,899,095 downwards.
AATATAAAGACAAACACATTTCAGAGCAACTTGTGACTGGTGGCACTTGCTTCCATTTAATTTTTATTAACTATTGTTTATTACCTGAGTCAAGGAAAATCTGTTCATTATTTTATCAAAATGAAGACAGGTGTTTTTCTAAACTGCTCCTCAAAGACTCTTTAATGGTCTTTTTCCATTGTGAAAATAGTCAGGGAAGTTATTAATGAATACTGCAATATTGCACAGATGCCATGGTGCAAAGTGACCAAAGGGATGGAGCAATGGTAAATGGAATTCATTCGAGTAGGTAGAGGGGTGAGGAAAGAGAAACAGACAAGGACAATTTTGCTTAGACAAATGAGTAAGATAAGATCTACAGCCAGGAAAACAAATTAGGAGACTGAGATGGGAACAAATGAGCAATAAAACAAAAGCCCACAGGGCAAAGCCATGCTTGTGATGAAATGAGCCAGCAGTATATTTTAAAGGCACAACAGAAGAAGAATTTTGTGTACACTCTTGCCTATAAGGTGCCATGAGGAGGTCTAGAAGTTTGTCTGCTCTTATGCAGTCATGGTGCCTATCCTCCAAACCAGATTAGGTCACAAAATCAGTTTCTCTTGAGTTAACAGCGGTGAAGTGTGAAAATTAATTTTCTGTTGTTACATCTTCTAAATAATGCAGGAGTAGTCTGATGTCTCTATTTAAACCAACAGCAGCTGCACAGGTGACAGGATTATTGAGTCAGTGCAGATGGAACACTAGGGGATTACATGGAGCCCTTGTAAAAGATAGCTTATGCTGGAGTGGCGGAAAGAGGAACAAGATGTGGGGTGGATTTTGGTGACGGTAAGACAACAGACATGAGTCATGGCATGGGAGGGTCAGACCAAAAGTTTGGAAAAGTGTCATTCAAGGAGAGGTTGGGGAGCACAAGGAAAGATTTCTCAGTGAAACTGTGCTATCACCATCCTTGTGGTTATGCAAAACTCGGCCAGTCTAGTCAAAAAATTACTTACTTGGCTATTACAGCAACAGTCCTGCTGTGAAGGGGTGTTGGACTAGATGACCTCCAGAGGTCTGTGCCAACCCTTATTTCTCTAAATTGTGGTTCTCTACTTCTGTGAAACCTTTTCCTTTGAGTTAAATGCTGCTGCTGCTGCTGTAATTCTCAGTAAAATACAGCAAATCAAAGAGACAGTGGAACATAAAAAATGAACTTCAGAACCCAGAAATATTTACCTTAATTTCTAAGGTTTTCATGCCATGTTTTTTGCATTGGAAGAGAAGGTAGTTCAGCATCACAGTTTCCATTTTAATTTTTTTTTTTTTTTTTTTAATGAACAGAGTAAACCCCTAGCAGACTGCATACCTGTTATGTGCCTATGTCTTTTCCTGAGACATAAGTGAAGAATTCACTTCTTTTATCCTATTAGTCTTGCCTGTCTCTTCTCTCTGGTAAGAATATACTTCTCTGATTTCTGCTGTGCTTCTTGCTGAGGATCCTGATTCTTTATGCCTAACATGCTCTCCTCCAAATACACTGCAGCAGCAGCATTAGTCACTTTGGGACAAAGTGCTTTTGGATACAGCACATTGTTTTCTTCAACAGACACACAGAATGGATGGCATATCTGAAGCTGCTTCTAGAATGCCTTTTAATGTTTCTGACCTCCTCCAGTCTAATTGGAAAACAGCACATAAGTAGTGCTTGATTTACGCTTTTTATAGACATTTAAAATCATGCACTGCATGTGATTTTAGGACAAGAGGGAGGGTGGGGTGTAATTTTTACGTATACTTTCTAAATATAAATGTAGTGCTTCAGATATACTCTGAGCTGGTGCTAATGAAAATCTGTGGCAGATTTTGCCAAGTATTATTCATACTGTATTCTGTGGTAGATTACACAACGCATGAGAAATTTCTTCAGGCACTTCCACTAAAACTTATAAAACCTAGCAAATGCCACAAATCCTTCCTGTTTTAGTTATATGCTCCAGATAATGCTGGCTTCCTACTAGTCTTGGTGTGTAAAACCATACATTTCTAAAATATTTTCATTTACAGACTGCTCTCTCTCTCTTTGGCTCTCAATTTCTCTGTGAAATCCATAGAAAAATATTCTTCTGCTTCATGGTGAAGGCAGTGTCTCATCTAATTTTCCTTGTCTAAAAGTTGGGCATCAAGACTAAGGTAGTCATTAAGGCTGTAGTCTTCAGCTGAGAAATAGTGAGCGAGAGAGGGTGATTCATCCTACAAGTTTTGGACAGCTATTTCAGGATAGCATGAAATTTCCTCTGGGAGTGCCTACTTATTTCCTTCACTGTCTACATATGGTGCTGCTCACTCAGCTTCAGAAAAGGTAACGTTAGGTGCAGTGGGTCCTTTCCATGATGCGTTTCGTAGGCTGCTATATGAAGACTTTGGAACATAAGATTCTGTGGAATAAATCTTGATTAATGTGTAACTGACAATATTTAAATGAATGGGGTTAAGTTTCCGGTGACGTAAAGATATTTAATTTTAGGTATTCATATTACAGCAGTATTTGGAGAATGTCTTGTGTTTGCTGTGAAAAATCAAATTTCTTTCTTATAAGGATATCTAGAAAATTGTGTAAAGAGGACAGGGTCCACCTTCAGAGTGAATCTCCTTAGGACTAACTGTTGTCAGCTATTTTAAGCTATATCAAGTCAATATTACATTAACAAATACTTAGAAGTGTGGCTCCTTAACAAAACAGCTTCAACCTTTTGTATGATATTTTTAAACAAAAGTTTCACTTCTGAAGAAACTCTGTATCCTAACAGAACTGCAAATCATGGTAACAATGTGGAATTTATGGGTAGTGTAAAATAATTTTTTCAGCGTTATTTTATAGTTTTTGCTCAGGTTAATTTTCAAGACTGTGTAAAAAATTAGTAAACATTAAAGAACTAAACCCATGCAAAAATTTAATAGCAGTAAAATTAGTTTAAAAACATGGCTGTTTAGATACAAATATAAGTAAATATATCTAGCAGTCTGAGTTAGCATAGCCTGATAGCAACTTAGAATCACAGAATCAAAGAATCAGAGAAAATACTGGGTTGGAAGGAGCCGCCATGTTCATCAAGTCTGGCCCAGTGCAGGACTCTTAAAAGTTACATCCTGTGGAAAAATACAGGCCAGGGATTTTCAAAAGAGTATTTATTTTCCTTTGGCTGGTATGTGTTTTTCTAAAACATTTTTAAGTATATGAAAATGCAAAATAGTGGTTGATTACTTCTTAATATTGTTCTCGGTTGACTTTTACACAGATGTTAAAATAAGTGCATAGAAGATTATGAATGAGGTTAAAAAGTGGATCTTATGGGGAAAAAATGCTTATTCCAGCTTGAAAGCCTTATTTTGTTTGTAATCTGCTTTTAAATTTCTTGTGCTTGGCCTAGTTATATGACATTGAATATTTGGTATTCCCCAACTTTGTAATATTTAAAGTAAAAATATTCCTGTTATTCCCTTAGAATATTTATTATGATAACCAAAAAGGGGGCAAATCAGGCAGTATAGAGTTACTGTCCCTGGTGTGAGATGTGACCCAGAGAGAATTTGAAAAATGGTACAAAAAAAAATGTTTCTCATGCCCTTCCCAGTTCCTGGAATTAACTTACTTTACCCAAGAAATCCTTGTGCAAGTTCCCTTAGTATGGCTTGAATGCATGGTTCTGCAGTGAGCTACACCAAGTTATACACTGGGCACTATCACATGAATAAACTAATTTCTTTACTTCTTAAGTCCGTCTTTCTCCCTAGACACATCATAAATCTTTTTATAGACTGGTCACCCTTCCTTCTGAATTCTGGGTATGGATTCATGCATTCTGTTCTGTCATACAAGGTGCAGCATGTAATGAACTACTAAATATTGAGTAATTTCTTCTGGTTATATTTGTAAAATAACATATCTATACTTTTCCTCGTGGTAACAGGGAAATAATTTAAACAAATGTAAAATATAAATCAAAAATGATGATGATTCTGATAACTGCTGGTTTTCTAAAAAAAAAAAATATTATTTTTGTTATAGGAATATACAAGATAAATGTACATAAACCAAAAAATCGCTAACTGGGAGTCCATGAAAATGTATTTGGGTACTAGACAAATTGTTGTTCTGTGCTTGATATTATTGTTCTGTGCACCTAAATAATGCAGGGAGGTAGTTGAGTCAGCCCCAAAAGGGAAGACAAATAAATATATTGTTCTCTGTACTTATTACCATTGTAATATATTATGTACAAATTCCCATAGGTTGTGTAGCAACTAGAAACTAGAGAGGAAGAAGACTTAGTCCCATCTGAGCAATGATCTCTCTGACAGGCAAAAACAGAAATACAAGTGAAAAATTTGGAAGTTGTTTCTAACTGTTTTTGGTAGAGGAGGAAGCAAACTATACATTTACTGAGCTGGAGTAGAAGCCAAGTCAGAGATGACAAAGAACTGTTTCTCCTAATAGTTTCTCTATAGCTGTAAGAAACTATTTTCTTATGTGTTGTAGCAAACAACAAGGACTTCAGACACTTTATATTTATCCTAGAATGTCTGTTCAAGGCAAAATATCTTGTTTAATTTACTTTTTGGCTGGAAAAAAAGAAGGAAATATGTTCTCCTAGTAGTGTTAGAAAATACAACGAAATTTATCAGTTGAACTACCTAGGAAAGATGCAATTTGAGATCCCTTTGAACAAAAAAACCCTGCAGAAACACTGGTGTCTTGGTAAAATTGTATTCTATGACTAGTTAGAATTAGGTTTATACCCTAACTGTTCTCCTGACAAATCCTTGGACATTGCCCTCAGGCAAGTTACTCCACTGCTGGGATATTTTCTGAAGAAGTATTTTCTATTTGAAAAAAATCAGATGGCATTCTGTGAGTTCCCATGATTTCTTTAAATTTGCAGATAAAAAGATCTCTAAAGTTCAGAGCATGCATTTTGGACAATTATGTGCTTCACGTGCAGGAGATATTATGTTCTCTATCATATTTTGGGCCTTTGAAAATGTTCCTTCAGCAGTAGATAATATCATCTGATGGGCAATTTGTGTACATGTCTTGCTTGTCAAATCTCTTTCCTTAACTACATACTCAAATGTGAGTAAGTAATGAATAATAGATGTAATGCCATTCAAAATCTGTCATGATATCCTGGTGCTCTCATTTATATCCTACTGATCCTGATACCTCTCCCTGACTCACAGCTTCTATTTTGCTGAAAAAATACATCATTTAAATGAAGGGAAGAAGGGAAGAGGAAGTGTCTTGCATAAGTCCTTGCTTCATTCTTTCTGTTTTATTGATAGGGCTAAGTTCTACTGTAAAAGTTACCATTTTGTTGCTTACTAAAATATTGTATTATCTTTCCAGCGGCAAAGTACTCCCTATCGTGTTTCTGCAGAGTTCTGTTCTATTCTAACACTTGTCCACATTATGGAAGCACTTATAGCTTCTGTTAAGGGCTTCAAGGCATAAAACATGTATTCTGTGACCTCTGGTATGCATATGTAAAGATGCATGAGCTACAGCATGAGTGGATTCTGCATGGGGAGATAAGCAAGCCACTGTTACAAGGGATATAGATTCTCACAGCAGAGCCTGCTGAGGTGGCTAGTGCAATGCAAGGGGACAGGGGCATGGCCTTCTCAATACCCTTTTCCCAACCTGTAGGATTGAAATAGGACAAAAATGGAAATTGGAAAAAAGAAAAATTGAAAAATGGAAACCATCAGCTATGCCTAAGGACCGAAAATTGCTTGCAGTTATGTAACAAAAAAATCAGAAAAATAAACAGAAAGAGAAAAATCAAACAAGTCCACTTATTTCTGTTTCTTCCCCTTCTTTTTGCCTACATCAAACTAATAATCTAATAATCAAGGTTGGTTTTTTTAGCTCCTTTTTTGGTCTCTCTCTTTTTTTTTTTTTTTTTCTTCACCAAAACTGTCTATAATAAGCTTACTATTCTGGTCCTACAACATTAACATTTCACTAGTAACATTAAGTGTCAAAAAATTATTTTGTATATCTCAGCAAAATATGTCTTCTGTTTGAGACACGGGAAAGTTAATAGGGTCAGGCTGCACATTTTCTCTGTATTTTCTGTACATGCTGAAAAGGATTCTCTTCCCTGATTTAACATTATAGACATAATTCTGCTGCATCACAAATTGTTTACTGAATCTGAGTTTTCTAGGTGTAAACTGCAGTAATTAATGGTATCATGGGCTTTTACCCCCTTTCCTTTCCTTGTGGCAACTCCTTTGGTTTTTTAATGTGCATGTGATCTTCCTCTCCTTATGCTCTTTTTCTTTCCTCTTGCTGCCCCACCACCTGCTACCCTGACCCATCCCTTTACCACCTACAATCGCTCACCTACAGCATAACAGCTGCTTGCCAGTCTTCTCAAAGAAAGAAAAATTACCCAGAAATTAGTATCTCTTAGTTCTTATATGAGACATCCAGCATCACTTTAAATAACATTCATAATTATTTATCCCCTGGTATCCCCCAGCCTGTCCCTGTAACAGCATATCCTTTGATCACAGGGAAAATTTTGATTGAAAGCATGTGCTTCAGCAAGCTTAGTTTAAGTTCATTTAAAATTAAATGTGTTCAGGATCCCCTCTGGGAAGCCTGTGACCTCACTGTATTCTAGCAAACTTGATTCCTGGTCCCACCCTCTGCACTGTGCACACAGATTTGCACACAAAAGCTAACTGCAGAAGTCATGCTGGCAGAGAAATAAACTTCTCAGTTTCCTCTTCACCGTTCTAAATGAAAGCTCTGTTTTCCTTAGCCTGAAGTGTCTTTGGCTCCTCATTCAAGCTAGGAGACTCAAAACTATGCTTGAATAGCAGCACCTTTAGTGCAGGCTGCTTTGGGAACCAATAAACCAATTTCCCCTGCCCTTGATTGGTCTCTTGAGGAGCTCAGCATGTTCCCAGCCATTTTCAGATGCCAAAACTGTCATGACAAAGGCAATTAATATGGTAACAAGAGAGTTAGCATCCAAAACACTGTTTCCTGAGGGGCTTGTCACATAAGCTGCTGAAAATGTTAGAAACAGTTACAATCTGCATTTCTTTCCCCAAATGCAAATTTCTACGCAACCTTGTAATTGCCCACATCTTTGTATACTTGCAGTCAGACAAAGATCAAAAGCCTGATTGAGTCAGATGCAGAATAAATTACTCTTCGCAGTGACTCAGACCAGTAAAGGCTGCCTTGGTGAAGGAATAAAAGCAATGAGCAAAACAACCTGGCAATGGAAAAAAGTGTATCTCCCAAATGAGTGTTTTATCTGTATGTTACTGGGAGATGTGCAGCCAAACTGGATGTCTACACACAGCTCAGACATAACCAAGGAGTGCATGATTATCATATCGTGGTGACTGTTGGCTTTTCTACTATGCTGTGGTGTAAATAGTATTTAAATACATTGGTTCAGCTTCTCAGCTGTGCCCATACATACTGGACACAGGTGGTAAGACATAAAGGACCTATTATTGTATAGCAGTCCTGGGGCTGGTTCCAGACCTAATTTTGTGAGTCTAATTCCAAAGGACTATTATGCTCTAAGAGCTCACTGTAACACAGCAGCATTCTGAACTATGCTACTATAATCCAATCAGTATTGCAAAAGAAATGGCATATTTCCATTTCATATTCCCTCTCCTCAAGAGAATCTTCATCTGCTTTGTGAAATTGACTTTATAGCCCATTTATGATACTAAAGCAGCACAAAGAGTGAGATCAAGAATCTGGCTCATTTCTGTGCCTAACTTAATTGTGTGCCTTAATGAAAACATAATGATATAAGTAATATTTATTTTCATGATGCTGGATAAAATAGATTCACCTATGAATCCACATAGGTCTCTGAGGATTTAACAATTAGTTGTTTTTGAGTTTTTTTGAAAAAGTATGTTGATTACTTTCTTGGAGTAAAGTGGAGTTATTCTGGCCCCTTGGGTAACTCTGTAATTATGCAGCTTTAGAACACCATTGTGTGAAGATTTTCCAGCCTACCATTAAATCCTTCTATGAAAAGAATGGATTATGTATGTAATAGACTATGTAATGACTATAACCCTTTCCTGACTATCTGCTCAAAAAAAAAAAAAAAAACCCACAACAAAAAACCAAAAAACAAAAGCCACATACTAAATCAAATTTTCTATCTTATTTGTGATTCTCCCAATCTGAACATTATGGAAGACTTGACGCCTTCCTTCCAAAGCTGCCATGCTTCTACGCATATTTCCGCCCAGGTGTCACATTTTTAAAAGAAGGACATTTTTATGGCCAGTAAGACGAAGGAGAAATTATTTTACAAAAGTTCTATGCAGTCAAAGCAGTGGTAACAGAAAAATGGACTCATAGCAAAATTCTTCCTGATCAAAACATATCAGGGTCTAAGAGGGTATGGGATAGCAACTCTTCCTATGATCTCACCACTGCTGACACCAGCTTCACTTTGAATGACACTGTGAACCTCTGGAACTTTTCTGATGCATGTTGCTGGGTTCAAGACTTTGTGTTCCTTTTTTACAAAGAGAAAAGATAGGTCTCTAACCCCCATCAGAAGTATTTGGAAACAGAGACACCTTCTTTAACTGCAATTTCAACCTACAAAATTTTGATTCATCTCACTTAATTAGGACATTTATTTCATGTAACTGGAATCCGTAGACTCTGTAATGGGTCAGTAGAAAAAGAATAAGCCATATCTTTGAGTGCTGCAGGCATATGCTTCTTTTCCTTGTAAACTGTACATTCAGTCATGTACTTGTTTCAAGGATGCAGAAAAACTAAATTTACACAAAAAATAGAAGTTATGGTATATTCCATGACTACCTGATGTAGGCAGATAACAGGGGAGGATGACAGAGGGTACCATGGTACATCTTAATATGTATAGCAGCACGTACAGATGCCTTCAGAAGGTAACAATTCACCTCATCCAGGATTTGAGTTTTTTGCCAGAGTTTGTTGCTTGTGTATTATACAGGTTCAGCAGCATGTAGGGCACTTGAGCAGAACCTTTGCCAACAAAAGTACATGCAGCTTGGGATTTAGAAGTCCCTTTCTCTCTCCACTTTTCTCATCTCAGTCCGAATGTTGTATGGTGCAAACCCTAGTTTTTTATTGAATAACATTAAATTCTTTGTTTGCATGCAAAGGGTGACAGCAATCTATGACTCACTCAACCAATAATTAATGGACTTCAACTGAAATGGTTATGTAGAGAATGTTGTTCATGCAAATTATATTGGCTAATTCCTTTCTTTTTCCCTTCCACTTAATTAAGAAACACAGCTCCTTCATATTTTTTATGCAAAATCAGAGTCATGGATGCATGTGATTGTATTTCAAAACAAGAAGAGCAATCTATTAGCTTTGATTTGCTTTTATAGCCTTATCAGCACATTGTTGCCTTAAAGTTCTAGCATTTTCCTAGTGCCTTGTCAGAACAGAGCTGACAAGTGGGGGAAACATAGCAATCTTCAGGTTCCCACTCAACTGAATACTCTCCCTTCTCAATTTCTTTACCAGAATGGCCAGACAGATCATCCCAGCACCTGCCAGTGTTGGCCAGGCATTCATTTTTGATGGGATGGGGCATTGTTACCAAAATCCTCCTTGATTTTCATCTGGGGTTTCCATCTGAGAAATTGACTTATAAACCTAGGTGTAGCAGAGCTAAAATGCATATATGACATTACCTGGTGTGTAGCCATCACAATAACTCATTACAGATATTTATGCTGAGTCAGAACATCAATTTCCAGAAAAGCAGACTGAGAAAGACTGAGAAATAAAGCCAAACTTACTATTACCACAGATGTACAGGGATGTTTTACTTCTGTTTTCTTCAGTTTGTGTGCCACAGTTCTCCACAGTGGGAAGATTTCCCTCATCAAACATAAATGTCTACAAGTCAGACATTTATATGTGACCTAGTCAGTGTGGACTACCTGTATAGTCAATGGTGAAAAGAAGATAGCCTGAAAGAGTGATTAATTCTGTTCTAAAGCAGCTATCTGGAATAGGGCAGATGAATTGCATCCTAAAACTGCTTATTTCTCTCCACTGACTATAAAGGGAGTATATAGTGATTAACTTGGATGTAGATGTCTGAAGTTAAGTGAGATGAATACTATCCTAAGTGACTTGAAGAGTATTTCTCACCAATCCTGTTGTGAAAGAATCTATGCTTGGTTTATGTCATCAATCCCCAGCAGAATCAAAATCAGACACACCAGAGATAAATGGATAACAGGATCCATGACACAAACAAGCAACAAGCACTCCTTACTCTTATTACTAGATGGTGATATTTCAGTATGTTTTTCTAGGAGGAAAAGTTTTCATTTTCTGTGAATATTAATTAAAAAAAAAAAAAAAGCCAAGCCCCAATAATGCCTCTAGAATAATATCATTCCAGTGAAAAAGTCTGTTGAGTAACTGGTGCTTTAATTTTGCTAGCAAGAAAGTTTTGAATTACACAATTATATTATCTTGTTATCCATCAAAAAGATAAAAGAGCACACAGTAAAATGCATTCTTTATAAAACAGTTTTTTATTTGCATTTAATCACTTGTCAGGTGTTACACTCAGGCAGAGTCAGGAGAAAACAGAGGAAAACTGATACTTCTACAATACCACTTATTTTCATTGTAATATAATTCAGACTGAAATGCAGAGGTCCAGCTATATGTGTTTAACTTTTAAAATTCAAGTATAAAAAAAATTAAGAAATCATAACCTAGTATTATCACACATTCACCTGATGTGTTCTTCTTTCTGCTTAGAAGTCAGAAAGGACTAAATACTTCCAAATTTAGTAGTGAATTGATGTTTGATAACTACAGTAAATATATTTACTTTGTGAAGGGCTGATAAGGAAAGGAATTTCCTAGGTCAACATTAATTATGTTACAGTATTATTGAGATATTCTTGATCTGTGGTCACAAGTAAAGGTCTAATCCAAAGAAGAAACAAACCACTGTGTAAGATATATCTTTTTAAATTGCTGTTGTCTAAAATTAAGAGATTGCAGGGTTTGTGTTTTGCCTCTTTTTAGTAACTGCTGTGACTGGTAATAGACAGCATAGCTTAAGACTGTGATAAAATGTAGATTTACTATACAGTCCTGAATCTCACATTTCTGCCCTAAACACAGAAATTCTCCTATCAACCTTTAGAATGAAGCATGACTGTTAGAAATTTGGAAATAAGCTAAGCATGCAGAGTCAGGCACAGTGGCCCTGAAGTGAGGGAGAAAGAATTGGGAATCAGATATAATAAATCATGCACTATATTTACTTTGCAGGATGCAGGTACAGGATAGATGGTTCTCCAATGCTATTACATACACTGCTGACACGTTAACTGATGCTGGGACTTTGCATACTCATATTCAGAAAGAGTGACTTGCTGACGGTGGCTAAGGAAAAAAAACTATTAAAAACACTTGTACATATTAGATTGCTGCAACTTTTTACAAATGTAAAAGACTCTCATCCCTGACAAATAACAAAGGCATAGATGTTGTGCTGGTGGGATGTCAGAGACAACTCCTGTGCATGATGCAGTACGATCTGCAGGCAGAGCATGTGCACAGCAAGGTGCTGGGATTGTTGATAGTCTGTCTGGTCAGCTTCACAGTGCAACTAAAGCAGGAGCACTGCAGTAGATTGAAGAAGCTGAAACTTCAGAAGGTCTCTGCAGACCTTAAACCAATGTCCAATACATTGCTGCACCTAAGACAAATGCTTCGATGCCCCAGTTCCTTTTCCAGTATTGTAAAATGATCACGATGCTCTAGAGGCATACCCAACAGTCACCAGAGTTTCTTTTTCAATTGAAAAACTATTACATTTTATGAGGTAATTTTATTTCATGGAAAACAAATATCATTTTACTGGAAAAGTGTAAGAAACTGTACGTTGGAGACTTCACTAGGGTTATTTGGAGAGTAGCCCATGTCAAATGAACATTTGTCCATTGTAAGAGAAAAACATGACAGTATGGTCAGTATTGTCAAGAAACTGGCTCTAAAAAAATCAGTGATCATTGCTTTCATCCTAGAACAACTGTAGAAAATTGAGCAGATGTGGAATACCAAATGATGGAGTCAGAAATATGGGAATAAAGTTGACTAGTTTTCAAATATATGTTTTTCTAATTCAAGCTATTTGAATCACATGCGGAATATATATTCATGGTTGAAAGAAAAGCAGATGAACTTGTCATAGCCAGTAGACTACAATTTGTCATGTCATCATGGTTAGAACAATTGCACCTTCCAAATTAATAACTGCTAAAACTGTCCCTAAGCTAATGGTGAATGGTAGTGAGATATGCGCACAGCATGTCTTTGAACAAGAGCGTAGAATTCCAACTAATACACTTACAGGTCGATATTGTTAAACATAATCTGGCACAGATGATTTTAGTGAGAAACCACAAGTCCTGAATTTGGTGATAAACAATAACCTCTATATTAGAAACCTAGAGTCAATATTTGTGAAAACTAAAAAAAAAAAAAAAAAAAAAAAAAGAGAGAAGAGAGAGGCAGAAAAATTGTTTTGTAAAGTATGGACAATAGTCCAATAAAAACGAAATGCGTATTTCTAATAAAGACAAAATACATATTTTTTGGTCTTTTTTGTTAAAAGTTGTACCTTAAGTCAGAAAGCAGGGAATCGTGCTTAACCATTCTGCCTTTCTGATTTTGTTTCTCACAAGGAACAATCAATTCAAGAAAGCAGAGGTTTTGAGTTGTCAAGACCCACGGTGTTAACAATAGCTTATTCTTATTCAAGCCTTTTGAGAAAAATCTTGGTAAGATGCCATTGTAGGTGTTGGGAGTACACTTGAAAAATCTGATTATTGTAGAGATTGATAGCTACATTATATATATCCAAATCAAATGGTGCTGCAAAACCTCCAATTTTCTCCTGTGATAATGGATGGCTTACTGCAGCCAGCTTTAATGGAAGGTGTCACTTCAAGTGTTGTGTCTTATGAAACACTTCAGTTATTTAATAGCCTGCTCTTTGAGCACAGAGGCAAAGATATATGCCCTCTTGATTTCTAGTCTCATAATCTCATTACTTGTTTTCAAACTTCCAGGAAAAAGAAAAACAAAAAAAAACCCAACAAAACCAAACCAAAAAACAGAAGAGAATTATTAACAGATGTTGATGTTTGGTTTGAGGGGGATGGTGCAAATTTAACTACATTGACTAAGATGCAGTAAGTACTAGGAATCATAAATTTCATCTAACAGGATGTATGTGATTACACCATAAGAAATTACATGGTTTCCAGGTATCTGTCTCTGCATCCTATGCTTATTCTTTTCTTGGACAGTGGCTACATACTGGCTTGCAAAGCCCTCCAGCTAGACTTTTTTCTGTTGCTCCTTTTAGGCTTTCAGGAGGTATTTTTGCATTAAGGTGCTCCCTTATGTTATCTTAGTCATTATCTCACAAGACAACTAAAGGCAGCAATGTAAAAACTGCCTGAGAAATTGAAGATGACACAGTTGCACATTAAAACAAATGATGGAATTTTTCTTGAAAATTATTCTACATAGCAAAACAAGTGGAGTAGCATGTGCTTTATTACACATTTATCTGTCAGAATAGTTTAACTTATATCCAAGATAATGATCCTACAAGTACTCACACAGTTAGACAGAGAAAACAAAGCTTAGGAGCCACTCCTGACAACTTTAGTCCATGGTAGGAATAGAAGAGGTAGATATTATTTTTAAAATGGAAAAAAAATTCTCCTTGCCTTCAAGAAGAGCTTTATCAAAATAATAATTGAAAAAAAAAAAAAAAACAAAAAAAACCCAACAACCTGACTGTGAACTTACCAGTGTTCCTGCTGAAGAATAGGTAGGTGGAATTTTTTTAACTCTCTCTACTTCTCTATTACCTTGTGTTTGTTGTCTTTTGTAACATTCCCATAGGCAATGTAAGGAATAGAGTCTGAATGAGACTTCTGTAATATGACTGTGAAATGGCCAGAAAATCTCATTGAAAGAGAAGCTGTTGCTCTCCAATGTTCAGTAGTGAAACAAAATATCTCTGCTAGACTCTGTAGGGCTTTTTGCCCAGTCCATTATTAGCTTAGTTCCAAAAAGATAAGACCTAGAGGGTCCAGTATGCTAATGTTCAATTCTGCCAAATGCTTCTGCAGAATAGAAAAGCATAAAGTAATAGTGCTGTGTGTTGTTCAAAAACCAGTGCAACCTATGAGAAATACAGCAGGTAACCTTCTTACATTTGAAAAGGAATTTAAAATAAACATGATATGTATTAGGAAGAGCATTTTAATGGTGGCAATACAGACCAGTGGTAGCATATGTTGTCCAAAAAAGTCTTTGTCAAAAATGTTAAGGATCATATTACAAATTTGTCAAGGATGCTATGGATATACTCAATCCTACATTGGATGGACGGATAGATTAGGTGAATTTTCAAAATCTTTGACAGGCAAATTTTCTGGGATTCTATAATGACCTTATTTATTGACAGCTTCTCCATCCAAAGGAAAAATACAGACTTTAGGAGAGCAAAGGTGGTCAAGACAACAACCAGTTGGGAAACTAAACTGGTCAGCTGGTGAATATCATATCACCTTCAGGTGGAAGGAAAGGATGAAAACTCCCTGCCTTAGAAAGGGAGGGAGTCCAATTGGACTCAATATCTAGAAAACATCTACCTGCTATATGATCCAAAAGTTCTACCTCTATGAGATAAAAGATCTATAATCTAATGTTGGACTTGGTTTATCCAGTGAATCATGTTCCCTGAGCTTTAGCTTCACTCAGAACAAAAGAAAATGTTGTCAATTACCAAAAAAAAAAGTACAGAAATGTTTGTTATATAATGAATGATAAGAAATGAGAGAGATGCACAGTGTTAGAATATGAATTAACTTCTATACAATTTATTTGCTTTCACTGGAAAGGCCATAACTTGAAAGACAGGTAAACTTCTTGTTTATGTTGCTGTTGCCTTTGAACTGTACAGGAGTGTAAAGCAAGGTCCCAGTTCAGGATAATTGCTACAAATGGGATTTGTTCATGCACAGCCTTCAGTGATTTTTACAAATGGTTCTTCTGAAGTCCCAGTGTCACAAAGAGATGGATATTGTAAAGGATTACACTTTTTGCCCCATATGCTACTATAAGTCAGAGTGTTCTGTATAGCTGAGACACAGAAGATACAGCGCAGAAAGAACAGTGACATTGTAAATTTGAAAAATATCCATATTTGTTTAATGTAACACTGTCCTATTTTCCTATTTTAAAACTTTGGGGGTATATTTCTTCTGAATTATCAGAGTCCTAAATTATTTGAACCAGGAGGTAGATATTGGTTCCAAACTGACTACAATTTTTCCTGTAAGGAAAACAACAACAAAAATAACAACATCAGCATCATGAATTGGTTGACAAGTAACATGTTCAGAGAGCCTGAAATGACCTATCAAAGGTTACCATGTTAGTGACAGAGATGAGAGAATAGGATGGGGCGAAATGCATTTATTTTTTTCTCACCAGACCCCAGTAAATCCCCTTGCTCTCCCTGTCGCTCTAACAAATGACTTCTGAGGTACAGACACTGGTTTGAGGTGTTGATACAATCTCTGATCTCCATAAAGCAGTAAGGTACTCCTACTGCCTTTGGGCTTTGTAGTAAGCTTCAATTTCCCATTTAACCCTGGTTGAAACTATTTTGGATATTGCATCTTAATACCAATAAATTAGAACCAATAAAGAGAATTTAGTCTTTTATCAGACAAAACGAACCTATGGAGATTTCTACCTCAGGCTATCAAGGTAGTTATGTAGGCTGAACTTTTAAAGACCAGTATAGTTTAATGACATCTGAAACCTTTTTGTAGTTGAGCAATTTAATATGTAAAAGCAACCTCATTTCCTGTCACAGGACTGCAGCAGATCACCTAATGTGTCAGGAAGGATTTTCTACTTGCACATCATACTTCACTCAATTAGGCAGATATATCACAGGACATTTCCACTATTTTAATCTTAGACTGATACATAATAAGGTGTTCATCTTTGTAGTGGAGACTCACTTTTTCTCAGTTCAGTGTTCTGCTGTTGAAATTAAGCACTTCTGTGTTCCATTTATCAACACAAAATTTGACTACAAACAGTTCATTAAAAATAAGTTCATTCACAAGAAATGATCATTTAGTCAATTTTCACTTCTTGCCTTTTTTTCGTGGAACTTCTTATTATGTGAATTCTTTAGCAAGTATTCACCAGTAGAAGCTAGTGACTGAAATGTACAGAAATTCTGCTCTTATGGGGGAAATCATTGAACAGGCATATCTTAAGTTCAGGGAACACATTACTGAGGTAGCTCTTAAGTAATATCAATCAAAAGAGCGACCAAGCATGCTAGTTTACGTTTACACTACCTTTTTCTTACGAGCAAGAGAACTCAGATTCTCCTCTTGTAAGCATATTTGCTTTGGCACTAAATTGAATGATAGTTAAAGAAAGAGTTAGTAATCCTTGAGCTCTTTGGCTGTGAAAATGGAAGCTGATAAAACTTTTTAAAAGGTTTTGTGGTTTATATCTTTGAGAAAAAAAGAATTTGAATGCTGGACATTTTCATAGTGATGTCTGATTTTTTGAATTCAATTTATTAATTGACTGCTTGAGATAATTAAAGCATTTGTGCTCAAAATAATTGATGTCATTGAAAATAAAGGATTTAACCTTGGCAGTAGATTCAATCTGTCTGCTTCAATTCATTCCGGTGGAGACAAGAGGAATCATGGTGTGTGGTTTTTCTTTTCTCTCTCTCTTAAGATTGCTAATAATTAGTTTAAACAATCAACAGATCAGCTGGGTAATGGACGTGCATAGTCCCTCATGGTTCTGCTTTATAAGCAGGACTAGAAGTGACGCTGTCTTTGAGGATAGGGTTAGTTGTGGTACTGCACTGAAAAAGAATGAAAATGACAGATGGTTTTTATAATCTGATTGCATTTTTGTTAACCTTGAATGTTATAGATTTAAAATTCAGCCAAGTTTTGGCTTTTTAGAACTTGATTCCACAGAACATGAGATGGGAAGAAAATAAAGGTGGATCACCAATCTGAATGTCAATCTGGAGGGGTCTTTTGAGAATCAGCTGTAGGTTTTTGCAAGTCACAGAAGAGTAGAGGTTGGAAGGGACCTCCAGAAGTCATCTGCTCCAGCTGGACAGATGTATCCATTGTGATACAGAACAGCTGGTACAGTAGATGCCATACAAAGATTTTACTGATGGAATTTCCATGGCTCATGGATGAAAGTCCAGAACCTGATATTGGACATTTACAGTCCCTGATGGAATATTTAGCCCACAGAAAAATAAAAATATGAATTTCTCTAGTATTAAGCAGTGGAAGCAGGGGATGGAGGGAAATTTTCAGATCTCATGGCTATCTCACCTGAGGATTTGGCTGGCTGATGATTTCTTTTTTCTTTTTCTTCTTTTCCTTTTTTTTTCTTTTAAAAAATATTGAAGTCCACCTTTTCCAAGATGTATGCAGTATCTTATCTAGTAGAGGAAGATATGCAGTAAGGGGATCAGAAGCCTTCCTTTTCACATGGAACATATTAGAGCTATGATATAAGGTTTTGTGTCATGACTGTTTATCCAGAAGCAGGAAGACTGTTTCAGTTCCTTTTAATGCCTGAAGATGATTCAAATATCTCTAAAAGTGATAGACTTTTTGCATAAAGCATTCTAAAATGCCCAAAAAGTGAAAAATAATGTTTTCTCCACCTTCTGATATTCTTTAACCATGAAAAAAACAATCAAAACAGTTAAAAATTCATTGGGCATTCATTAGAGGTTCATCAGAAAAACATCTGCTGAAAGCAATGTCTCTGAAATTCCTGATATCTCATTTGGAAGTTCTGGTTTCCACATGTTTTCTTTTGAATTGTTTATGCTTTTTGTATGGAATAGGAATTAAAAATAGCTGATGATCTGATGTGCGATTTACTACAACTAAATGCTAAAATTTTTACTACAACTAAATGTTTACATTTGGCTTTGGAAAAATTCACATTACATGGGACTTGAGTATAAGCCGAAAATAGCCAACAGTTCAGACAATTTTTCCTTCATAAAAATGAGATGACTTAACATAAAAACTTTAAGTTCCCTCTAGATGAAGCTGGGGCTTTCCAAGGCCTGTATTGGAGACAGGAGCATTTGGTGGTGCCATCTTTGAACCTCTGCTTTGTCACCTGCCCCCTCTCCAGTGAGGTCACACCCTCCTCTAGGCCTGTAATCTTCAAGGAGTCAACAGGTACATTAGGACCTGGATCTCTGATCTCAGTGAGAGGAAAAATGCTTTCTCGTTCTTTGCGCAGTAAATCAAGAAAGGCTCTGATGTGGTCCTGAGGAAGTCTCTCAGCACTGGTGTGCCTCAGGTTTTAGGCTCCTCACTGCAACGAGGACATTGAGGTGCTGGAGCATGTCTGGAGAAGGGTGATGAAGCTGGTGAAGGATCTGGAGCATAACTCCTATGAAAAGCAGCTGAGGGAGGTGGGAGTGTTTAGCCTGGAAAAAAGGAGGCTCAGGGGGATTCTTATTGCTCTCTAAAACAGCTTGAAAGGGGGGTGTAGCAGATCAGGGTTGGTCTCTTCTCCAAGGCAACCAGTGACACGAGGAGAGGAAATGGCCTCAAGCTGCACCAGGGGAGGTTTAGACTGGATACTAGGAAAAATTTTTTCACTGAAAAATTTGTCAAACATTGGAGCAGACTGCCTGTGGAAGCGCTGGAATCACCATCCCTAGAAGTTCTCAAAACCTGTGTGAGTGTGGCACCTGGGGACAGTTTAGTGGTGAAAACAGCAGTGCTGGGTAATGGAGGAATTTGACAATCTTAGAGGTATCTCCCAATCTTAATTATTCTATGTTAAACTTATGCTAACATAGCATATATGTAAGAAAAACTTCCTCCAATGAAGAGCATATCCCCATGTTTTACAGTGAAACACATCTCCCGTATCCTTTTACTCTATAATGAATAATCATGCAGTTGCACCAGCAACCTTTAGGGAATACTGTATTGTCATCCTTCATTTTGGAAGTGCTGATTAGCCTTGTACCTTAACTATAGCAGACCATAATTAGTCTAACCTCTGGGACTCCTATTTGAAAAAAGACCTAGAAGATCCCGAATGGAGACATAAGCATTCTCCCTTTGCTTCCTGACAAGTAGGAAGGGCTTTTGTCTCTTTAGGTGGGACAGCCTTTATTTTGATCCCCCAAGCTTCCTGCTATCAGACAGCTCAGCTGAGGTGCTGCAGCTATTGTCTCCATCAGTCTCTATCATTGTTCTTAACAGAGTTCCTGCAGCTGAATGATAGCAAGCAATTGTCAGTACCAATCTCCAAATATTAAAGAGTCAAAATAAAGGTTGCATAAGCAATTCTGAAAGAAATTAAAAAAAAAAAAGAGGAAAATAAATAAAAATTGAAAGGAAGGAGAAGTGTGAGAAAGGAAGGGACATTGAAAACCAAAGGCAAAGGGAGAAAGAGAGGAAAAGAGAGAGTAAGGAAAGAACACTTCTAGAGAAGTAGAATCTTTTAGTGTAAAGATAAATATTTGCAAGATTTCACCGACTATGACTTGGAAATCTTAGTCATGAGCATTCATCAAGTTCATTTAAACTGTGTGTCTATCTCCATATGAAGGCACATGCCTGTTGTCATGTAGAACCCAGGCCAATATCCCATTTTCTAGAAAATCTACTGTAAGAGGAAACATACATATGAAAGAGAATAAATGGGTTTAAATTACTTTGGGGGTTAGAAGGGAAAAGGTCATGAACTCAATTTAGTCTTACAGATGCAAAAAACCCCAACTTTTTAGGGCTTCATTCATCCTCTGAATTCATGAGATCTGCCCAGGCTCATTAGACTGAAGCAGTAGAACAGGAGTTAGGTGATATGTCACTATTCTTTCAACAAGACGATGGAACAAGCTAAGTAAAGCAGGTAGAAATATATTATTTAAAGTGATGGAATTATCCTCTTTGCCTATTGCTTAGCATAATAAAGGTTTTAAACAACCTTTTAAAGCTTATATGTCTGCAAAGCCACTTCTCACTAATCTCCATCAATGTCAGCTCCCATTCAAAAAAATTATGCTGTTCATATTCAAATTCATGTATATACAAATTCACATATATGCATATGTATATGTACATACACGTTTAAACATATACATATGTATGTATACACAAAATTGCACAGTGACCCATCCCACCCACCTGCATCTTTGAGAAAAATTTGGTAGTATAATATTTGTACTTTTGTTAAGGATTCTTCTCTTCAGGACTCATTTTAAGGGTACATTTCTTCATCTTTGCTGAAGGCTTTCAATTTTCCTTTCAACAGCATTTTAAGGGACTAAGATGATAGAATAATAGGAAAAGAAAATATGTCTTTCTCCTCTTTCAGAAGTTAATTCATACCCATGAGATGTGCCAGATTTTAATGCTACAAAATTAAGACCTCTTATGCTCTGTATGTGCACTACATTTGCAATCTTAGCACCAAGTGTGTGGAGTGCGCTACCTGAGAAGCTTAATTGTGCCTAAGAACGACTAGCACTGGGGACAAGAGAGTACTTGAGCCTCTGCAAGCTTCTTGGAATCGGGGATTTTAACATCATCAGAAATGGTATCTCCAAGAGAAAGGACTTCTATTTTCAAATCAGAAGAAATGGCTGGATTGTCTAAGTTTCCACACAAAACTAAGCATTCTGGATGAGAAAGACCTCTTGGGCCCTGGGGTTACCTTATGGGTAACTTAAGCATTCCTTGCCACCTTGATCTTGTTTGAGCATTTGAGATCCTCTAATAATTATTTGATTTCTTTGATAATGTGTTGTATACAATTCCCTCCTGATTATTATAGACTTGTGGCAGTTTCAGGACATGGTGGCCTGTGGCATTCCTATAGCATCTCTAAGAAGAATATCCTGGATAGATTTTTTTGCTAACACAGCAAGAGCAAAAGGCCTTTCACCATCTCAATATTTCATTAAGCCCTAGGTAATGGGTAGCATTAAACACAGAGAACTGAAATCTGAACATTGTATATGTTTATCCCATGGTATTTGTTTATCCCAAAGAGTACCGTCCTGACATAGGCCAAGGACAGAGTTAGTTTTTTTGCAATAGATGGGAGGGGCTGTGGCCAGATATTATTTGATGTCACCGCAAGCCATTGTCAGGAGTGGAGGGAAGGGACTCTGGCTTCTGAGAAGAATGTGGATTACAGTCCAGAAAAAATGTAGCTGCTGTCGTGTTGTGGCAGGATTGGGCTTGGTGAACATTTTGCATGTAAATCATCCTCTCTTTTGTACACTTTTGTTATTAATATCATTGATGTTTCTGTTTTCTTATCTCATTACATTTTCCAGTAAATTGCTCTTGTTTCAACCCATGATCTCTGCCTTTTGTGCCTCCAATTCTCCTCTTGGGCCATCCAAGGGGGCCAGAGGAACCCCTCTTGGGGAGGGTACACAACAGTGGGGAAGGGGAGCAAGCAAGCAGCAGTGTGGTTTGAGGAGTCTGAGTGGGAGAACTAAATTTGAGAAGACCATTCCTAAACCATGACATAAGCCTTCTCAGCCAAAGTAGATCATATGAAAATAAGTCTTACACCAGGCCAAGCCCAAATTCAAACTGGAAAGAAATGACACTGATAAAAATTGAAATAAAGACAAGATGTTTTGAATTTTTTACTTTTGCAGCTTAGATTGAATTAAAATTACTATGTGGATATAAAAGAATGCATTCCAATCTCAGGTCGTTGTCCCAAACTGCCACAATACTCTGCTCTCAGTCTGTAAACATCGCTCCATTTCACTTTGAGTTGCTGGGAAAAATTACATCATTTTCTCAGACTTTAACAGGTTTTTGTCACTTAACATCCAGTTAGAGTCAAAATGTTAGTGTCAGAATATAGTACTTATGAACAGCTGTGGTATTTTCAGCAACATCTATTGACTATCATAGCATTTGCTGTGAGAGAAGCAAACAAATGTACTCAGATGTATGAAAGTACATGTGTACGTATATCTGACTTTGCACTACCCAGAAAACATCCAGCACAAGTCCTCATCAGGCAAAACAGACATATATGAGAAGACTGAGTGAAAATTCAATGTTATGGAAAAGCACATTGATATCTTTTATGGTAAAAGGTCCATCTCAATAGAGCACCATATTCCAGCATGATCAATATTAGGAAAATTTTCTTTAAAGGAACATTTTCAGAAAAAAAGCAAATATGGTTTTTTCAAAAATTGCCAAATTGTTTCTAGACAGCTGTATAGAAGCATATGCTAATAATCTATGTATAACTGGTTCAGACTGTTACATTTTGAGAAGCTTTAAGTCATTGGTGACATACTATCAATGCAAATTTCTTGCCTTTTTGTCTTCACATATGAATATTTCTTTTTTCTTTTCTTTTTTTTTTTTTTTTTTTGTTAAGTCAGGCACAAAATATTTTAACTGTAGGAACAGAAAACAGGATTAAATAGGTGGTTAGAAAGATCCATAAGTAAAGAAAAAGGAATCTGGAGGAGCTCAGCACCTTCTAGGTTTCACTGTAAAAACTAACTGCATCATTGTTCCTAAATAAAAAGAGATGTAGCTGAATCTTTGGTTCAGAGAGGAAACAATGACTACCATCCTCCTTCCTTATTCTAATTCAGCTCTTCTGGCTATTGTCAGGATGGTATGGCATTCTGTTCCTTCCGTCCTTTCCCTTCCCCTCACAGGGATTTATGTGTGATTTTAGTGTCTCCACAGTTCTCTGTCGCCATGAAGAACAGACAGGTGATTAATCCATATTAGAAGTCAGTGCAAAACTATAAATCACTTTGGTACAAAGGACTCTTTAAAGGATACTGAAAGCCCTGTCATTGCCTGAAACCTAAGACAGGGCAATGTTGTCAGAGGTGTTAGAGGTAAGTAGCTCCACAGACAGGGTCAAAATGCACAGTCATGATTTAGGGCTTTAGAAATTTCAATCTACTGGTTGCATATGTATATTACGAGTTATTCATGTGGCTGTGTATACATGCCAGTTACATGTGTGGAGAAACTCCTCTCACAGGTTCTAGAAATAATTTTCTTTCAGATGGTATCATACACTAACCTGATAACCACACTCTTTAAATGGGGCATCCAAAATTCCTGTTCTGTCTGGAAAGCTGTTTACTTTTGATATGTCTGCAGAATTACTGATCTTATTACCACACCTGTTGCCATTTTTCATGCATATTTCCTTGTGATAGATGGGCATCCTTGCCAGGCTAAACAGCCATGTGACAAATCCTAAAGAGACATGCCATTAGTGTCTTCTGCCATTGCATTAACCTGGGGCTTAACTGGTGCAGAAAGGATCCTGCCAACCTTCAACAAGCTGAATTTTGTCCATTAATTACTTTATTTATTTCTTTCTTCAATTATGAACTTTGATGTGCATAATCTACGGGAAACCAAACCAAACAAACCCCAGGAATACCTAACCAAGATCTGAAAAGTCTTTGTTTGACAAAAGTGTTAATTATACAATTAAGCACATAACACAAAGAGGATTTTAGTTCAGGAAACTCTCTCTCCATATCTGCTCTGTTTCTGCATGGTTTATTTCCTGTGGAGGTTATGAGGAGGTGTATTTTCAGAGGACAGTATTTTAAAATGTGGCAACAGTGTGTATTGTTGTGAGCCATATAAAAAAGGAATTATACATTTATTCGCTCTGACATCTCTTGTAAAAAGCTGAGTCTTGTCTTTTCACTTCTCTAAATTTGCACTTTCATTTTTGTGCTTCCAAATACATTGATGGTGCAGATCAGATATTTTGCAGCTTAAATAATCTAATTTAGAGTTGCCATCAAGCACCTTGCAGATTTTCTTGCGACCACCAAAATGGAAGCATAAAGGAAGATCAATCTTTCAAAAATTCATTCCCCATATATGTTGTCAAGAAATACTAGGCGGAAGGGAAAAAAATAAGGACTACAAAATAAAATACAAGGAAAGGTGCAGTATAGATCTGTAAAACACATCAACATATGAATATTTTTGTGAGGTGGTTTTTTGTCTTACTTCTTTGCACTTCTGCTGTTCCTTTCTCTGAAAAGTAATCTCAGGCCCCGCCACTCTGAAAGCTAGTGCTTTATCAAGGTCTCTGGTGAAGTTCTATGCAAGATTTTGTGGACTTTTGGTCTCAGAATATTGTGCCAAATGGTATTGCTCAATTAAAAAAAAACCCATGAAATAAGAATTTCTATCTCTAGTGTAATACAGTGCTTAATAATTAGCTATGGGATGCTGGCATGCTGTGTTTGAGAAGACTTTACACTTATAATTTTTTTTTAATAAAAAAGTAGAATTTGATTTAAATAATCAAAAGAAAATGCTATTGTTCAGAATATATATGTATTTATGTATTACAGATCTTGCTTAAAGGTCTAGAAATTCCTTTCAGGACATAGTGATGGGGTGTTTTGTCCTTTCTGCTGCTTATTTTTTCTTCTTTTTCCTTGGCTTTGATTCTGAGGACAGCATGCTCTTTTCATCTTGCTAGAGATATGGTTCTGCATAAATCTCTCAGGAGATCTCACTTTACCCAAGCAACTATATGGTAAAAAAAGAAATGCTTCCTTATGTCTGTATAATTTCAGTTGTGTAAATCAGTGCATTGACCTTAAAGCCATCCTGACTTTACTGTGGGTCCACCTTGTTCACAAAGTTTGGCCTGTGAATTATAGTATCCATAATATCTTTTGCTTTGATGTTATGTACCAGCAGATTGCATTTTTTCAGTAAGTGTTTGAAAAACATAATGTTGTTCTTTTTCTAGTAGAGAAGCAGTTTTCAAGGGGGGGGGGGGGGGGGGGAACACAAAATAAATAAAAGGGAGAAAGAAAAAAAATAAGATAAAAAAATTATGAGGAAGAGTGAAATCTGAGACTTGTTAAATTGTTCCATGGTGACCTGAATGAAGAAAATGGTGTCTGGTTTGTAAGTATGAAGGAAAATTGCCATTAAGCTGAGAAGAAGCCAGCTAAAGCATAAATTATGGCAATAAAGCTTCCCATAAACTACAGAAATGACAAAATAAAATATCCGTATATGCTAATTATATGGTGTAGACCTAGTTTTGCATTTCCATAAATCTTTCTCTTGAATTGTTATATTGGCTAGTAATTAAGAGACTTATGACAGATTACTTGATTTATATTCTCAGCCAGGTCTGGACCTTACTATGTACTGATTTCAGCAGGGAAGCTTTGAGAGACATACAGGAGTATGCCATACTTTACTGAAAGAAGCTGCAAAGTTGTTTTTGTGCTGCCAGATGCTTCTGGAGTGTCCATGGATTTTATGAGGATATATGAACCTTTCAGTTGTGGAACAATTTTGTTTAAAACATAGGCTTACAGTCTTGGAAAGAGAGCAAGGCTGTGTCATCACATACCTAGATATACCTAGAAAACATTGAGGTTTTTTTGGTTTTTTTTTTTTTAGTGTCAAATTAAATCACATATGGTATATATAAAATTCAAATTCCATTAGATTTCCAGGAAGAAATCACTGCCTGTGAATCCAGTTTTTGAATCTGATTTATTTTTAGCCAGTTATACAAAATCAAAGACATGCATGGAATTTTTTGTTGACAAAATTTTGTGTAGGTTTGCATAAATTTTATTTATTTGTTGCGAAGAATATCTAGGATCACCATTCCAAAGATGACACAAACAGGTTGAAAACTTTATTTACACACTGTTAACAAAATATTCTTTCCAAACAAAAGAGGAAAAATATTTTGCATCTCATCAGTTGCTGGTTTGGTGTTTTTTGGTTGTGTGTTATGTCTTTTTGATGCTTTCTTGGTTGTTTGATTATTTTTTTTTAAGTGGAATAATAAATTTTGGCTACATCAATTGAGTATATATTTTGAAAACTTTATGCCTATGAGGTGTTGCAAATTGCTAAGAGGTTAGCAACGCAGGTCAAAATACTCCTCTTTTATCTTTTCTAAGGTAATCAATTTCTAGATTTTCTACAAAATTAAGCATTACAGCAAGTCTAAGAAATGTTTAGAAGTGTCAGTCATAAAAAAACCTCAAAAATCCTTAGACAACTGATAATTTTGCTCCATACTCAGGTTCTTTATCATTAAAAGTAAATAATGAATTCTTCACTCTGAGCTATATGATACATTTTTCTAAGGAAACAAGAGCATAGACTTAATAATTACTGGAGGATTTGAAGGACATTTAAATATGATACATAGTGGTACCTGCTACAAAGAGAAGAATATTATCCAAACAGTATGAATCTAAGTGCTGTGTTCACAGATAAGGAGGGTAGTTTTAATTCTGTTTTAAGAGTTACACAAATACGTGTCAGACATCATAATTATTGCCAGAGGTTGGAAGGTTGCAAGAGAGAAAAACGTTTATGGATAAGTAATCTCATGTGGCCACAGGTGTCCAAAAGTACTTTTTCTCTTCAGAAAAAATAAAGAAATAAAACATTTAAACCAAAAAAACCAACAAAGAGAGAGAGAGAGAGAGAGAGAGAGAGAGAGAGAGAGAGTGGCATGACAGGTTAAATATAAGCAAGTCACACTTCAGTGTAGAGCTTCTAGCAAGGAACTGAGAGTGAACACTAGAAAAAACTCCCATCCAAGTACTGTAAACACTGCTTTGCAGCAGTGAAATCTTAATTAGTATTTTTCTTCCATTTAACTGCTCCAGTGGGTAAGAGATGCCTTGTACCAATTTTTATTTTTTCACTCCCCATCTCCCTCTCCTGCCTTTTTTTTTTTTAATTTCTCTACCTAAGATTTCCAGGGGGAATGCTGCCTATAAATTAAACTAACTGGCCACAGTGTTATATGATTATTGTCTAAGTGGAACAGATTTATCATCTTCAGTTTTTCATTTCCTGTTCCAAGATTTCTGTTAAATACATATTACTCATGAATGACAAAAGGACTAACAACAAGAGAGGCTATTTCCCATGGGGAGTAGGTACATTTGGAGTGTCTTTATTATGTAGCTAATGCTCTTCACCAATAACTGATTGCACATACTATTAGATTTTGTGCTCTGTTTTCTAAAAGCCGTATATATTACCAAGTGGGGTTACATGTGTTAATCCACTGAGACCAATGAAAGCTACTGCCTCTCTTAACACTACAGAACATTGTAATTCTTCACCCAAGTCTCTCATCACCTCTCCCATCCCTGTCTCATGCTACTGTGTTGGCTTGGAGGAGAATGCCAAGTAGAAGTGTCCAGAAGCATAGCTCCCTGTGTTGTAAATGGAAATTAGAGATCCATGGAGAATTTCAGCTCTCATAAAATCTCACTTTAAGGCACCCTGGGATGAATTAATTGTTATTAGTGCATTGCAGTCTGCTTTAATTAATATAGTCCATTAACATATAATAAAAAATCAGAAATGTAATTGAAAATTGCCAAAAGAATCTGACTGATAATAAAAGATCTATGCCCAGGTGATAGTTTCTGTTTTAAATACATAACAACATTCAATATCACCTACATCTCATACGCTTTCATCTGAAAGAATCCCCAGGTGAACACTGCACACAGTTACCACTAAACTTCCTACTCTTTCCAGCTCCCTTCCTCTGGGTTGTAGAAGCTGCTCTGCAATTTTTGAACAGAAAATAAAAACTCTTCTGTCCTTGACTGTCTGATATTATTCTTTTCTTTTCTTTAATTTGCCTCATTCTGAAATACAAATAGCATAATTTGACGTGACTGCAACAACACGGGAGCTCTCCATGTGTAAACACTCTATGTGTAAACACTGTGTTTGGCTATTTGTGGTGTCCTCTGATTACAGCCTCTTGTACATGAAAATGATGTGCCTCTTTTTCACCTGTCACAAAGCCATATCTCAGGAAATACACAGTCTAGACTAGGGGCAGGCCAGGGATTTCTGCACTATGTTCTTGCCTCTTCTGTTTGCTGAATTCTATGTGTTTCAGTTGTCACTTGCATAAAATGGAGCACTGAAATTTAAGGTACATCACAGTTGCTGTTGCAGCTGTGGGGACATCCCTGCCCTAAATTTAAACTGACTTTGGCAAAACAGATGCTCAAGCGCTTGCCTCGATTTCAGTCTGAATTCTTCTATTGTGTTGTATGCTACAACAGTTAAACCATACATAATATCTCAGACAAAATCTAACATTCAGATTCCTTCAGGATCTGCAGTCACATCAGGTGTTAGAGTTACCAATATCAGACACTAAAATAAGACAGTAAATTTTAAGTCTTCTCTCAAGTTTCTCAGGCTCCCTAGACTTTCAACTGAGATGAAGAGATTCAGAAGTAATTAAAGAAAAAATTACTTCCAAATGTGACAGCAGTTAAACTCAGATACTCTGAATTTTAGTCCTTATGCTGAATAAAACAGAGCCACAAGATGACCATTGGCTCTGAGACAAGTTAGCACCAGCTGCTTCCTAATCCATGCTTTTAATGCTCGTCCACCCCAGCTAGTTGGAGCAGCCCAAAACAGACCAAGTGCTGGGTGCTAGCTCAGCTCACATTGAAACAGTTTGGGTCCAGCACTCAGCCTGGCTCATTTTTACAGCACTTCATCCAATTACTAATGCATTTGGGTCTTATCGTCCCACCTTCTCTCAGACACCTTACCTGAAGGACCAAAGTTGATGTAGATTCTCTTCACACTCAATGAGAGAAAAACGTGTCTGAAAGGGTACTCATCCCAGCTAAGGACTTAAGACAGCGTCACGAGCCTAAAGTTAGGTAAAAGGCATCAATTTCTTATTGCTCTCAATTGCCTCTGGAGGAGTCAAAAAAGCCTTTCTCTTTCAATAATGTGGCAGGATTTAGGCATGTGAATTCTTTCTTATTGAACTAAACTTTGTGCAATGTGACTGCCTGTCCTCCTTTCTTTTTAATAGGGGTTTTAGCCAAATGTTTAAAAAATATTAGTTATTAAGTGAAAGCATTCTTTCAGTTCTCTTATTGAAATCTGTATTTTCAAAAACCTTCTGGCAAATACTTTTCCACAAATTTTCTCTTACACTTAAACACTACTTTAAACACTAGGCTTAAAAGAGTTCTATCTGAACATTCTCAAGCATCTACATTTTTGCAAGGTTGGATCAACGTTTATTAATAGGCACTGTAGAAATGTAGGAAACAATATGATATCAAGAAGGGAAGACAGGTGAAGGTAGATTGAGACCAAGGAACCTTCATACAGCTCAGTGGATGGTGAAGTTTTGCTTGCTAGTTTGTCTGTTTTTTAAATTTTCAGGAAAAAGCAAACTATTCATTTACTGAGAAATCTAGTTTCCAGAAAATAAGGACCAAATTAGTCTTATAAGTAATGGATTACAATGTCCCAGCTTACTATAATCTTATCTCTTTAACCACTTACACAGTAATTGTTCGACAAAAGCTGACACACTTTTCTATTTCCTGGTTGTGATCCTGCAGGATTGCAGCCATTAAAGAATCATCAGGCAGAAGAAGTGTAAAGTCTTTGTTGCCCATTTTTCAA
Source organism: Pyrgilauda ruficollis (assembly GCF_017590135.1). Taxonomy (NCBI): domain Eukaryota; kingdom Metazoa; phylum Chordata; class Aves; order Passeriformes; family Passeridae; genus Pyrgilauda; species Pyrgilauda ruficollis. Next base: position 8,869,401 of record NW_024519207.1, on the reverse strand, counting down.
GAACCTTTATTAAGGTTTCTCTTTTTTCATTTGCTTGTAGCACACAATTTCTCCAGTAACGATGTGCTGGTACTTCATTTTCTTTCTGTTCAGCAACAGGCTCAATTAATTTTTTTTATATGCTTTTTGGATTTAATTTTCTTCTCCTGGATTAGCAATTCAGACTGAGCAGAGCTAGAGAACAACTGTATATCCTTTCCCCCCCCATATTTTTCTATTCAAATTCTTGATTTTAGAAGTTTCACTTTTCTAGGATGTGAAGCTCTGAACATGAAAAGCATTCTTAGTATTTGGAAATGAGTCAATCAAGATAATGATGAATACTTAAAAAAAAAAAGTTTAAAGTAAAAACTGTGATCTCAAGCTGAAAAATTCTCTTTCTTTCCAGACAATCTGAGCTGTTTATATCAAAAGGAAAATATTATTGTTCATGTTCCATGAAACACATTCTTAACACATTCATTTTTATAACGAAACATATTCGTAACTGCACCTAATCAAAGCTGACTTCATCTGCTTGCACAGATTTCGAACATTTTTAATGGCTTTCTTAATAAACAAATAAACATATGTTCATTATGGCTATAGTGTGCCTCCCTTGATTTTCAATCACCAGAGAAGACCTGCATATTAGGTCCTGTTCATATATATATCGGAAGAGTGTTAATGTGTCTAACTCTCATACGAAGAGAGGTGGTGAAGAAAGGGTCTTGAACCCTTGGATTCATGTACCCTTCCAGCTGAAGCCAGCTACACCTTACTAACATATAAGTCCTGGAATCAGAAGAGCAGGGATGCATATATCCTATACAGGATAGGAAAGAAAGAAAGCAGGATTTGTAGAGCTCTAGAGCTTTCCTCTTTCCCCTTACTCTAGCTCCCAATTGAATATTAAAACCCTTCTTGTCTACTCACAGTCATGTCCTGTCATGCTTGCTTTTCTGAGGTTAATGTCTACTTTTGGTTTTAGAAATGGCATATGCTGTTCTATAGCATCCTCAGTGTTTGAAACAATTCTGAACCAAAATGGCTCTGTGAGTCAAAGCCCTCAATAATGGCAGGCTGTTATTCAGTGTGAGCTTTAGCTGAGACTAGATCAACAGCAGGTTAGGAGCCATGGTGTTCTCAGCTGGGATGATCATAGAGATGAAATCTTGCCACCCCATTAACCATCGCTTCCTCAACACTAAAAGAGGCAGCAACTCAAGATGGGGTCTGCCTAAGAGTTCATGAAGAAACTCAGTATCAATAGATACAGGCTTCCCTACAACAAGGGGATATTCATAATTCTGGTACTGATCTCAAGGACTGATCACACACTTCAGCTGAATGGATGGAAGAAGGAGCTTCTGATTGATGAAGAATTAGTGCAACTGTCATATAGAAGGTATTTGGCCACAAATGTCACACGATGGGAAGGGTAGATGGCTAAATCTGTACACTATTTTCAGGCATCTTCCACTGTCATGTTATTCTTCCCCAGGAGCAGGACTTCCCTTTTCTCTTTGTCAAACTTCATGAAGTTCCTGCTTGCTGTTCCTCCAGCCTATTAATGTGTCTTTAAAAGACACTTAAAGACAGAAAAGCTGCCTGCTGTATCAACCACTTTTCCAAATTTCTATTGCCTGTAACCTTGCTAAAGGTGCATTCAGTCCCATCTTTCACTATATCACATAATCTGTGAGGTGTCTGTGTTCTCCTGAGAGCTGAACAAAAAGTAGTTTTGTTATGCAGAAATAAATCAGTTTGAATGACCTCTTATGGAGTCGAGCTGTAAATGGTATGCACAAACCAGTCTGAAAGAGCAAAATCTCCTTGGAGGTTTTGATAAAACTCAGTAAACCTGGGGATGTACAAATTGAACTGAAGTGCTTCCACAGACTTTGCTAAAGCACTTGATGGAGTGAATTTTCATGCTCTGGACCCTAATACTGCAATTAGACTTGGCTGTACAGACAGGAGTGACATTCACCTTCATTTTGCTTGAGGGGGCAATGGAGAATTTCACAGTTCATTGTCATTTTTTATTAAAACAGATAAGAATGGACTCTAGGTTGTGACCCTTGTGTTCAGCAAGACCTCCAAAAATCACTCAGCTGCAGAGATAACAATCAAGAGCACCCTCGAGGCTGTGTATGCTCTATATCAAGAGAACCAAAGAACCCAGTGAAAATGCTACATGAATATTTTCCCTTGCTTCTACCAAATGTTATTGCTCTACGTACCTGTCTTGTAAGATCAGCTCTGAAAGTTTTGCAAGTAAAGTGGAATCTGAACATCTTGTTTTACTGCTGGCAACAATAATAAATAACAGAAGCATAATAGTACTAGGCTGTGAAATTTCCTTCAGAAATGTAGTGTGTGTACAGAATTATCAAAGAACAGGTATTGCAATATTGAATACTGAAAATATTCATTACTAAGTAACAATAATCCCATTATCTGTCACATAATTTTTCATAGTAACAAAACACAAAGTTTTCCATTTACTTATCTTTAAGTAAATGTCTACAGCCTCTACTCTAAGATATTAATTGCATGTCAATCTGAGCAGTCCAATTTGAGCAGAGTTAATATTTGGGCAGTTGTCTTAGTGGTAGACATGAGCTGTAAGTGTCCATGAGGTCAAGCAAGACTAGGTGACATTTTTGGGTAAAGCAGTTAGACAATGAAGAACCTAAGTACACTTCAGGATTAAGGTCTCATGCTGCCCTGTAAAAATTTGAACTCCAGGAAAAAAATTTGAAGTACTGAATCATAAAAATTGTTTTCTTGTTCCTCCAGATGATTAAGAAAATTGAGAGATTCTCCTTCCACAAGGGAATTGCCTTTTCCTGCTTAAAACAAACAAACAAACAAACAAACAAAAACTAATGGATTTTGGTTTTGTGGTATTGTGCAGGTTGTTTTGGTTTTTTGTTTTGTTGGGGTTTTTTTCATTTATTTGTTTTAATAGCTGTTTCTCAGTTTTCCTTCCAGTTACATTCTCAAATACTGACTTTGAGATTTTTTCCATATATCCTCTATACTTTTTTTGCACGTAGGAAATGAATGCTCCATAAAATGCTTAGTATCTTCTCTGCAGTGAAGTGAAGTTGAAGTTGAATCAGAGACTTGTCTCCCATCTTTCTCTGTGACCTTCCTCCCCTCACTTCAAACCCTTTACATCCTCTCTGGTCTCCTCTCTGCATTTACTTCTTCTTCCAGCTGCTCCATCCCCCCCAGCTCCAGTACAAGGTTCCAGAGAGGGATGAGCTCCCTGAGCCCGTTTGGGTTAGCAGTGAGACAGAACTCCCTGGGGTGCTGACTCAGTACAGCAGAGCAGGGACTGCTTTGCACAAGCATTTAAACCACAGTGCTGACGGCAGCTGAAAAAAAAATCTGCATGAAAATCACACAATCCATGAAATTTATTACACCTGCAGTTTGCTAGTTGAGCTCCTAATTTGCATACGGTATTTTGCCTTCAAGTGACACAGTACTTAAACAAATCTACTTCTACATATAAAACTTCATTTTGATCAAGTTGAGATAATTTTCCACTACCTACAGTTAATGTGTATATGCCAAACATTAGTATTTCTGAATTTTATCTTTTCTTTTAAATAATTTTTTAATGGAAATATCTTACAACTTCCCAAATCTGTTGTTTTTAAGAACAATTACATTAGAAAAACCTTCAGAACCCTTACTCCCTAAATCTTTCTTCTTTGTTGCTTTGATTTACAGCTTCTAAATAATTTGCAGAATGCAATTTGTAATTAAGTGCATTCTTACTCAGGTATGCAAATTCTAATGAATACTTGTCATGATTCTACTATTTTTAACAACAATACTGCTGCTATGCTGAGAATTCTTAAAGATCAGACCAATTTTTAATAGGTCAGTGTTCTTTTTATAATTACCTGACTCATTTATTTTGTTTGCCTTTGCATGAATATTATTTGTTTGCTTTATTTGATTGCATTAGCAACAGAGAAAATGAAACATCTCTGCAGGTTTGGTGCAGAAAATAGTTGTAAATATTAACCTCTACTACAATTTTAACCTCTGCTGTGGGTATTTTATAAGAGGTGTGAATATTTCTTTCTCTTCAATGCACAGGGAAATTTTATAAAAGAGTAAACAAAATAGTTAAGCTTCTTACTTTTTCTATAACTATAAATGCCAGTAGCAAAAACACTATTCTAGAAATAGCAAAATCTTTCAAATATTGATTACATGGTTTGCATATATTCATCTTCCTGTTTGAGTCTTAATCCAAGGGTTCTGTTTATTTATTAGGAAAAAAAGAATCTCAGTCATTTTTGACTCAGTCCCAAACAAAACTGAAAAACTCCTAACAAAAATCATATAAAATGATCCAGAATTAAGATCATTAAGTCATTTTATCTGTCTTCCTTACTCACAAGTGGGATTTGCTGTACCTAAAATTTTCATTTGATCTGCTCATGAAAAATTTTCCTAAAGATTCCTAGGTCTTGCCTTTCACTATTTAACTATCCTGGCATTTAGAAATTGTTGCCTAAAGTCTAACCCATATCTCCCTGGCTACAATTTAAACCGCACTTTTTAAAAATCTTTTCTTATGCTTAAAAATTGTTACCAGGTCTCCCTTTTTATTCTCTGAGCAGAAACAAACAAGCTCAGTCTCTCACTACAGAACACGTGATTTTAGCTGTTTTATCATTCATTCTGGTCGTCGTCCCTTCCTTTCCTGCCACGCTTCTCTTTTACACCTTGGGGTGGTGCCTGGGTTTCTCTTTATGAGTGTGATTCTGCCCTAAAACACTGAGGCCATCCTACTTCTCCCTGCCTTGAAGCTGTGGAATCATGTGGGAGAGAATATAAGATTTATTGACAAGAAAATGTTAACTAGAGGCCATTTTTCCTTTGATGTCAGAACTTATTGATACTGAGGAAACTGTTGACTGCACTAACACTTTCTGTATATTTTACCTAATTATCTTACAGTGCAGTCACAAACAGTCCTTAGTGGAGGGGAAGCCAAAATGTGGGGGTTTTTTTTCCCTTTCTTTCTTTTTTTCCCCCCACTTCTGAGTATGCAGTGTTCCTGACACAAAGTACATGGTCTCTTGAGGCAGCAGAAGCAGAGAAGACATCCCACCACTTCAATCCAGCCTCTTCAAACAACTGTGTCCTTTTTTCTAGGCTGGCAGAGCAGATTTGAACTCTTTCTGGCTAAAGGGCGTTGAAATGCTGGTCTTTCACACATTATACAAGTGGTACAATCCCTACTCATTTCCCTGAAAGACTTGATGTTCCTTGGCTATATAAAAGTGCCTGGACGAAGCTGATGGATGCTGCTGCTATGTTAGGCAAGCTCTGAGTGTGTCTAACAAATTAAGTGATGCCAGAAGGGCTTAGGTACAAAAAGGAATAATAAGGAGCCTGGATGCAAAAAGTGTCTTTCAAATATAAAGGGGAAAATGTTAGACATGGTATACTAGAAGAACATTGAACATTCAACAACCAATCCCATAAAAATTCAGGTATCTGCAACAGGATTAGGTGTTACCTTATTACATTTGAGATATCTTCACAATGCCATAAAATGCCCAACTCCGTATTTGCATCTGGGCCTATATTAAAAGTGCCATTTAACTGTTTCAAGGAACCACATTAAATCTTAATAGAACCAGATGAATCCTGGTAGTTTCTTTATAGGAAAAAAAATCCCAGCATTTCAAAACTGCATACAGAGGTATTTTTTTCCTTAAGAGTTTTCTTTTGAAGTATAAAGAAATATACTATTTGCTACAAATGTCACAGGGGGCATGCCTCTATATGCTGGATTGAATTTTCTTATTTGAGACTAAGCTTTACAAAAATTTTAAGCTGAATATATGAACAAGTTTTTTACTAGGATGTTTCAAATCTAGACAGGTTCCTATCTTAGCTCGAGTTCAAAATATCTACAAACGCAGTCAGATATTAATACTAACCATGGTGGGTCTAAACGGTTTTTTAGTGAAAAGAGCTTTGTTATCCACAGCTGCATGAGTCATCATTAAACAAATAACAACAGCTGTATTTGTCTGCAATTAAGCTGCATTAGTATTGAATGACTCAAAATAGTTGACTAAAGTAATAAGAGTCCATTCCTTCCATTTTTATTTCAGGTGACTCACTTCATCCTATTGAGTATAACTGGATTAATCAATGAAGAAGATGCTATTAACTAAACAAAGCAGCAACAATCCTATGTATTTGATCAATAATGGGTAAATTCCTTGGACACAGAAGTACAATACTAAATAACATTGTCTGTTTTGTAGATGTGAACTGAAACAGTAGAATCAGAAATCAATTAAAATTAATCATAATTTCAAATTAGCCTGCATGATTTTATCTGCAGTACTATGTGAATGTGTTTCAAGTTGTGTATTTGACCTTGATTTTGATTTAACATACAAGGAACAGTTGAAATTTGTGACAGGGTTTGTTATTGGTTTTTTTTGGGTGTTTTTTTTTTTTTGGTGTTTTTTTGTTTTGTTTTGTTTTTTTTTTTTTGAATAGGAAATTATATCCTCACTGTAGTGAAAATGGAGGGTCAAAGCCTTAGCTGATGAGAATTAGATGCAATCAATGAGCTTTTATCCATATTCATCAGCTGAAGATCTAGACTAGAAATTTAAATTCTTGTTTCCCAGATTGTATTCATGCAAGTCAATTTATTTTGGCAGTGTAATCAATACCTCTGTAAACAAAAGATATTTACAGTAGTATAACCAACCACACTTTGGAGGTCATTACAGTGATTTCATATTTGTGTTCATCCATTATTATGGGGTAATATTAAAAGTTTCACAAAGGTTTCATTCAGTCATTTTTAGCAAATTAAATTAGAATCATAGAACCATAGAATGGTTTGGGTTGGAAGAGACCTTAGTTCCATCTCCCTTTCCATGGGTAAACCCTTAAGTTCTACCACTGACCTGAAACCTGATTTTACAATGTACTCCTGAAATATTCCCTTTTTCATTTTTGACAAATTGCTTTTTCATTTTTGAAGTAACCCAAAATGGTGGATGAAGTGATCATGTACTTGTGTAGCTTTGATCATATCAAAGCTAATCTTTCTGAAACTGGTAGCACTGACATTTTATTTGAGTTTAGTAACATAAGAAACATTTTCAACACTCTGGAAATTCAATACCTCAATTTTAAGTATTTAAATAAACCTAGGTAGTTTTTATTTAGAGTTGACCAGCATGTGTAACAATGCATGTGCCAATGCTGAATGTTTCATTCAGAACAATATATTTTATTCTCTTTATTTTAATCCTGCATTTTAAAGAGAGTTATTTCTTCTCTTACAGATGATGGCCACTGAATTACAGTGTGAATCACCATTTTACAAGAGCTGGTTGCTAATGTGTCATGTGACTAGCTCGAACATTTAAGTTCTAAATTTCACTGAACTGGCCACAACCTAGCGCTGTTGCAGCGGTGGCTGGCCTCGAAGGGGAAAGCGATATAGAATGGCTGTGAAGTGTATCTTTCAGTTTCAGCTGTTGCAACAGGTAATGGTTTACCATTTAATAGAGATAGACTTTTGGAAAAAAGATCAGTCAATCCTTCTATTCCATCCATGTAGTCTCAAAAATTACTCTGCAAACACACTCAGCTCTATTAACTCTGTTACTATGTCTGTGCATTCATGTGACACCTGTGGTCAGTCAGGACCTGTGGCTGAGAGATCCTTGTGTATACTTCATAGGAAATGAAACATCATATCAGCAAGGCATCAGCTAGTGATAGCAAAACATTCAGTCATCCATTTAATAGCTTGAAAATCTCACTATGACTAGTGAATTTTAGCATGGGGAATTAAGCAAAAATTTTCTCTGCAACCAGCTGTGATTTTTTTCAGTAGAGCTTCTCAAAACACTAGCTAAAAAGATTAATTATAAATGTATTTTTTTAAATTCTGTAAATGTAGCAGGGCATGGTATGTGGGGAACAGAAACTGAGCAAAATATGTTTGCTGACATTTTCTATAAACTGGATGAAATTCAATATATTTCTCGTACAAAAGTCACCAGAAATATTCTACTGTGTACATTATTAAGAGAATTATCAGTACTTCTCTAGCATGTAATCTGACATTTGGCCTCAAAATGTTTCACACAGATGTCAGCAAGCAGACGCCTTATTCCTTTCACAATGTGAATATCTTTACTGTTCATTGTTTATGGCAGTCATTATTAACTGCTGATTGAAGTGTGATTTGTATCACAGTGAGACAGATGATCTAAGAGAAAAAAGCTGTTCCAGGGCCAATGTCTTCCAGTAACCCAGATGTCTCTGCACTGTACTACTGAAATCAGAGTTAGGATACCCAAGACACTTAACCATATTGTACAAGTAGACATCAAACAGTGTTTCCAGTAAAAGAAAAAAATTACAAACTGGAGTGATTCCAGCAGAGGACCACTAAAACAGTGGAGTGTCTAAGGGGCTGAAGCATATGATTCATGTGAACTGAGGGAGCTGTTTGTTCATCATGCAGAAGAGTGTGTGGTGGTCTAATTGCTTTTTCCAAGGTTCTCATGGCAGAATATAAGGGTGTTGCAGGGTGGTGTTTCAGCACAGCAGCTGTACTCTTCACAGAAGTGCCTAGCGAAAGAAAAAGGCACAACAGACAAAACTTGCTTCTACATTTCCCTGAATGTAAAGGAAGAGATTTTCACAATGAGGACAGAGACTGGAACTGGATGCCTAGAGAGTCTAAGGAATCTCCACTCTTGCAGACACTCAAAATTCAGCTGCACATAGCCCTGAGTAAGCTGACAATATGTTAAACCTCCTTTGAGGAGAAACTTTTTACCAGAAAACCACAAACCTCCATTCCAACCTAAGGAATTCTGCAGTTCTTGGTTTCTTGTCATCTGAGGTCACCTGTGCTGCACCTGGGAAAGAAGATGTTAACAGTCACCGTTGGGACTGTCAAATCCAGGGTAGGAAAGTTTTGAGAAGAGGCAGCCCAAAGGCAGGATGAACAAGTCAGAAAAAGAGCTGTCACCCCTTGGCAAAACACAAGATCTTCTGACTTCTCCAGGAAGACCTGTGTGGAAAAGTTGGTGGAACTGAAATAGGTGTCATGAAGGATGTGGTGCTGCATGGGAACTGAATGATGTCCAGATTTACACAGGAAGATCTCAGAGATTATGAGAATTTTTTCTCACCAAAGGGCTTTATACTGTGCCAGCCTCTTTTGTAACAATCCTTCAAGCTAAGCCAATACCACTGGTCCTGCTGCTGCAAAAGGGAGGAAGTGAACTGATGTCCAGAAGCGAATAGTGCAAAAGAGCACTAGCAAAATCAAGAGACATGATCCCTGTAGATCCTCTGAATGTGGCCTGAGAGCATGTTTAAGACCAGAGAACCCCAAAAGGAAAGGAAAACCTACACAGTCCAATCCTTCATATTGAATTGCTCAGTAATGAGCACAAATGGAGGTAAGGTGGTCTCTATACCTACTATTACACCACATTCAGGTGGACTAAATCAAGTATACCAAAAGGACCAATTCTGACTTTTAATCGGAGGTGCCAGTAGCTAGACATTTTTTCTATCTGTTTTTGTTCCTATGCTACTTTTCAAAAAGAAAGGTTTCCACCGAGATCTGTCCTTCCTCTGAGAATGTGCTCAGACTTTAAGATTTTTGGTTTCTTTCAAGAGGGGTGGGGTAGCTCTTTTAGTTGGGAAAACAACACTCACTATTTCCTTTTTAAAGACTGCTGGTGTTTCTTACTAAGAAGATACTTATGGACTTATGTGTCTCCTTAGGTATTCAATATCAGTGTCATTAATAAATTGTCTTTATTACTGGGAAATTTGTCAGCAATGGGTTATTTGAAAGAGATGATCAGTATGGTTTAAGCTCTTTCAGAAAACACATTTGAAGACCCTGTTGGATTGAAGATGATGACAAGGAAATATTATCGTGGGATGATGAGCATTCAAAATAGTAGCAACAAATGAGGGGTCATGTTTTGGCAACAGCAGTGAGAGGAAAATTAGATGTCTAGCAGTGGTGCAAAGCACACTGATGCACTTCTGAAGAGCTGAAGGAAAATTTAAGTAGATAACAACATTTTATATATTGCAGACGAAGACAAAACAAGACCTTGGTTATGAAAAGAAGGGAAAAATAATTCATACATAAAGGAGAAGTTTCCTCACCTGAAATATTTTGGTCTTCTCAAGTAAGAGGTTCTATTTTCAGAGGTATAATTATTAAATGCTAACATCGCTCAACATCTAATATGTTGTGCTTCTTTCCATGTTGCCAAAATTGCAAAGGCATCATTTTGCATCAGGAGGTTCTCTTTCAGCAGTGTGGCTCTGAAAGAATAATTTTCAAATGGTTTTCAGAGTTTATGCCTTGTGAGTGAGGCTCTTTACCTTGTGAACTTTCACATTATTGGGCCAACTGAAATAGATGCTCTTGTCCTTTCAGAATAGAGTTTTAGCCATAACACTTAATTTCTGACCTTTGTGGGTTTAACTTATACTCCATTATGACCTTCAGAATACTGGCATGAATATATGCACTTGCATATTATAGATCCACAGCCTGAAAGATCTATTCAAATTTACAATAAGTAGCTTCTGTGTATGCATAGTGCTTGTGGGGGTTTTTATTTGTTTTTCTTGTGGTTGGGTTTTATTTTTTTTTTTTTGGTTTTGTTGTTTGGGTTTGGTTTTTTTTAATTTTTGTTTGTGGGAGGTTTTTTGTTACATCAGTGAGGTTTTTATTTTTATTCATGAATACATGTATATATATGTATGTGCCTTAGGACAAAGAACCCATAATATGGTATTAAAAGGAATACAATGTGCAACATATGAGCTGAATAGGGTTACAATAAACAAGAAATTTTTTTTGTTAGTTTAAAATTTGACTAATGAATTTTTTAGAATATATACTAAAAATTTCTTCTAGACTAAAATCTTACTTCAAATTTCAGCATACTGAGGATTTTTATAAGCAAATTACAACTCCTGAATATAGGGGTTTATGTAACAAAAAGGCTAATAGTCCCTTAACTATAATAGCAAGAACAGATATTATTCTAATACAAAAGGAATACTTACCCAGCAGAAGGGTGACTCTACAAATCATTATTATGAAAAGTACCTTTCTACTTCGTTATATTCAATCTGCAAATCATAAACTCATTATTTTGCTGGCAAAAAATAGGCTGGATTGGATTTCAATGTGCTTTTTTTCTTGCATCGCATTGTTCTACGTCTGTACTGACTCTTCCTTTCAATAATTTTCTTTGTGATTGCTCATCTTCATGTTTCCTATAATTTGTGAGGCTAAAATGCTTGATGTTTATACTGGGAGTCCCATGCAGCTAGTCAGCTCAGAATTTGACTTTCATCTTAAATGGGCAAAGCAAAAAAGCCAGTAGAAAATGGAGGCAAAGGAGAAGAGAAAAAAAGTTGTTTATATTTCTGAATTGGCTAAAGCAATGCTGTGAGAGCTATTCTGGAATAGAATACCTTTCTTTTCAGATAAGCACTGGCAGCTGTGCCATCTGCAGTATAGAATACCTACCTGCTTGTGAAATATATTCTGTGATAGGTGACTTATATTTACTTACATAAAGCAAGCTATACTTTCTCCTTCTGGATTTGTTCTGCTTTCATTTACTCAGTTTGGCAGCTTACCTTGTATACAAGCTGTCAAAATTTGACTAATGTGCCTCTGGGAATCAGCTGGTCAGTAAATCTTTCCTTTCTCAGACTCCTTTGGCTTTGTTGAACTGTTCTGTCATTATAGTAACCAAGCGAATTAGAATTGGTTTTTTATTTGATAGGACATCCTCTGAAACATAGACAAAAATTACAGCAGCAGTATGGTAACAAATTGAACGGGGGGGTGGGGGAAAGCTTAATTTATTTTTTATTTCTCTTGTGAATTAAAGTCTTAGATTTTCCAGTATTACCTTAGAAAGATGAAAAAAGAAAACTACCTGTTTATGTGAGCAATAATTACATATTCTGTGTAAGGAGAAAACATTCTGCTGTGCACTGATGAAAACTGTTAGTCATTTCATAATGTTCTGCAGCATTGCTTCTCCTGACTGCACACAGTACTAATAAAACAAGTTAATGGAGTTTATTCTGTCACAAACACTACAATTTCAAAGAGTTGATTGCAGTCTATGGGAAATCAGTGTCTAACTACCTCTTAAAGATGCACAGTAGTTTTAACGTATTATCCGACAGAAGATATACATTAAAGCACTCTAGTCACATGTGTAAGAAGGCATGGAGAAAAGGAGCAATAGCATCTACTGTTCATAGTTCATGAAGACCATGATAGCTGGATCAGTACACAACAAGAGACCCTCCATGTTTCCAGTATTTACAAATTCTCCAAATGATAGTTTGTCTGAAAGTCAAATTAGCTAGGATATGGAATTGAAAAATTCACATTTTATAAGATGCATTTAAACCAAATTATACTATTTAATAAGTAACTTGCAGCTTGGATTTATGTTGACAAAGATATACAAACCAAATGCTGTCTCACAGTCTCCGAAATTGCATGTTATTCATACTAAAATATGAGGCTGATTATAAGATGCAATGGTAATCAGACTGAATTAATAGAAGCCCTTCAACAAACCTTCATTTCCTCAAGATTCATGGCATTCCCTGTAAGTAGACACAGAGAAGATGTATTATTTTGGAAAACAGATTTCAATTGTTTCATGAGGATTGAGGTATGTTGCTTTGGTTAATCAATAGAACTTCCTAATTTAAAATATTTCTTATTGCCATGAAGGTTTTCTACAGGATAACATGTTCTTCTATCCCCTCAGTCTAATACCAATTAAACTCTAAGAAAAGAGACGAATGAAAAGAAGATGTTTAAATGTTCACTAGATGTTAGGATCAAAGAAATTAATTTCCATTATGGAACACTACTATTTCAATTCACGATCTCCTTATAAGAAACTCATCTCGTTGGCTTATGGAATACTAATTAAAGCTAAGGGATCTTAGGAAAGCTAAGGCTTATTCAAATTTCTAAATCTGAAATTTTCTAACAGAGGCAGACACTAATGGGTCATTCTTGGTATAAAATCTATGTGCGCAGAAACTCTCAGGAATGCAGTAATAGCATTGGAGACAAAGCAAAACAGAGTTAGTTTATTACTGGCCTGGACTCAACATTAGCAGGATGTCCTTTGTTCTTGTTTGTGATGCTTTTTGTGGCTTGGTGAGAAATAGGGACAAAAGGGAGATGGCAGCAGCAGATGTGGATATAAAATGTGTACACTGATAAACATATGGCCTTAGATGAGAACAAACAGAACAGAGATGGTGAAATTGCCATTGCCATGCCAGAATTTCTGTCTCACACATAATGTCTAGCCAGCAAACTTCGCTTACAGCCAGAACACTAACAATCCCTAGGATATATAATTTTAAACATCTTTAGTGCAGTTCTAATTTTTTCCCCTTTTTCCTGTATTAGTTTCAAGGTTAAGGGCATTTTATAAAGAGATATAATCCCATGTATTCAAAGACATTATTGATTTCATTTCCATTGTTTAATTTTGCACAATGTAAAGTCTGTCTTTGTATAAAATAAATGTATTTTCAGAGCATCCAATTAACAATGTATTAAACTTTTTTTTCCAAAAGTTTTTAAAGTGCACAATATTTTAAGTCATTAATTTTTCTAAGTAATTTAGGGCTTAAAGCCTGTTAAGTATCTTTTGCCTTCAATATTAATTTCTAATACTTTCTGCTAGTATATCACATATAAGTCAATCTGCCTTGATTTTATTTTCCTTGAAAATCACATTAATATTTGTCATTATCCTGTATTTCTGATTAAGGTGCTGCCAGTGGGTCAGCAGGATATTGATAATGGGGCATATTCTCTCCTCAGACAGATTGTTAAATCCTGAATAGGTCTGCTGATGTGCAGAGTTGATGGCTTTATTCTGCAATGTAAATGTGCAATGTTGCATGTGTGAATGTAAAAGCAAGACTGAGAAAGGGTATACAGAGATGCTTACCACCAGACTGACTGGAAATTGCCCTGGGGAACAAAAAGCAGATTACTCAAACCTTCTGACAGAAGATGGCAGAAGAGGTTAGAGCCCAGTCAGGATAGCGAGAGCTCTGTTTGAAGCCCTTGCCACTCTGATACACCTATTGCTTGTCATTTTATTCCACTTCAGCAGTAATGAAACCAGCAGGCAACAAATTCTGTCTAATACTGTTGGGCAATACTTAGGGCAGCTGTTGGGCACACCTACAGCATTAATCTCATTAAGTCCCATTGACTTCATTGGTGTGTGAGTGTACAGTTCTGAGGACAACGTCTCTGTGTCTGTCCTAAAAAGAAATGGTGATGAGCTGCAGACCAAGAGCTTCCCCTTTCTTCTGATACACTTGCTTCACTTTAAGTTTGTGTTCAAATAAATATCTTCCACTACGTAACCTGAAAGGACTTACAAGATCCTTGTTTAAATACTCAAATTTAAGAGATTAAAACTCATGAGATAACATTTTGCAAACACTGTAGAAAATATATGTATGGCTTTCCTCTGGTGATACAACTTTTAGTTATTTTTTCCACCTTTTTAGATAGTTGTATGCTCTGTTTTCTCTCTGTAAGGAAAAAATGGAAGGTGTCATAAAATGGGAATATTCCATTTGTTTTAGTTTGACTACAACTTCAACCACATTTACATTATCTACTGGTTTATAAGTTGTGCTGGTTCTATTATGTATTGAGAGCAGTTGTAGTGAGAATATGTAAATAAAATTAAAGATATTAACTAATACCAATGACTGTTAATTGCATATTGATATTGAAATGCAGTAACAAAACTGCATTTCAGTTTTGAAATATAAGGTATTATTTTATACCTTTGGATAAAACTGAGTTTAGATCTCGGTTTTCTTCTACCCATAATAATCCTCCATAAGCTATATAATCTAAAGGAAATCTGAAGTTATCAACCTAAAAAATTTATTTATGGGAATTGAGAGGAAGAAGTGCCACAAGTCTTTATTTATTTATTAAGGGTTCTCTAGCTCTTTGCATTACAGTAGGTAAGATCTATAATTTTGTTCTTTCCTATGTAATGCAAGGACTTCCCTTGATACCTATGTCCCTCAGATCCATCTTGTCACAATATGTAGATAATACCTTTTTTCTTCCTTAGAAAGCTGTGAAAATGAGGCACCAGGGATATGAAAGTCCCATTTGAGTTCTTCAGACACTGTATACAATCTAAAGCAGCACCTTTTATTTTGATGTATATGTCGGAATTTGTCATACATTACTGAAATCCTCTCAGGGAAAGTGCAGCAGCTGTTTAACAATACCTGGCATCAGGCTACAACGTATTAAGGCAGGAAGTGATGAGCCAAAACATATCAAATTGAACTGCAGGGGCAAAATAGGTATGCAAATCGCAAATCCTCAATCGGAATTTGGTCAATCCGCCAGGACTAAAACTGCTACTCTTGCAAATAGTGATGTGGAATTAAAACACAATTGTGGGTATGCTGGATAGAAGTCTTACTAATCCCTTTGTTCAGGAACTTACTAAGAAATATTGACTATGTAGATATCAGCCAATTTATTGAAGCTGTAGCCCTAGGGAGCTAGTGCAAGTTGTAGTGCATTATGATGTTCTGCTCTGCAGCATTAGTGCAAAATATATACCCATTGCAAGTCAATTTTAAATGCACTTTTCTAATGTGATGAGTCATAGTGTGTAAGACTCTGGATTTACTTCAAATTTTTTCAAACTTTTTTTCTTGGAAGTAAGGACTGTTTATATATCCAACGCTTTTAAAAGAATAAGATTTTCCAAATGTATTATAAAGCTTTACTACAGTTTAACTTAAAGGCATTAAAATGTTGAGATAACTAAGGCAATAGGGTGGGGTTTTTTTGCATCAGTATCGGCTCAGGATTTGAACCATGTTCTGAAGATGGATGGAGAAGCAATTGCACTGAGAGATAAAAGATGATATTTCAAATTAGTAGAAATGTGTGAAGACAGACTGAGTCTAGCTGTGTTATGGCTGTTCGAAAAAGTAGAAAGACTGGTAGCAGATGATCTTTAAGGGAGCAGATCTGTTAGAGAAAGTACTGAAAATTATGGTTTTAAAATAAAATGGTAAAAGAAGGACTACACCAGAAGAGATAGCATGAGGGAAGTACTTTCTGTCTTAAAACAAGGAAGGTAGAGGAATTCTGCAAATCTTGGCATGCAGATATTGCTGGAACTTGTATTTGCAATATTCACTGCTGACAAGTAAAGGCCAGAACAATCCACAGAGTTAAGTAAAGAAGAAATGGAAAGTTGAAAGTCAAAGATCAAAGATGGCACTAGTTAAGAAGTAGCTCCCTTTGAATTACTCCTGTTTGCCAGAGGGTCACAGGAGAAAATTAATTATATGACTAAAAATATGAAGAAAATACATAGAAGTCATTTTAAGTTTTCAATATAAAATGCTCTACATTCACAGATAAATAATTCACTTCTTTTTTTTTATTACAAGAAAGAAAATGATTCAACAGAATCAGGCAGTCACTGGAAATAATCACTGAAAGTGAAAGAAACTGTAAGAAGGATTCAGACATGCAAATGTCTGTATGATACGAAGATAAAAGGGTGATATTATGCAAAATTTTGTTTTTTGCAGAGAATGTGCATTCTAATGTAAAGAAAGAGCTTCTTCAGAATATGGGTCAATTAATTTCCATTGGATGAAAACACATCTAAAATGGGGTGTTCCCTAAGGCTCACCAAACTGTCATTTGTAGGAAGAATTCACTAAAGTCTTTGCCATTCTTGATTAAAATTGAAAGGAAAAGTCAATTTCATGTCTTCTAGCTAACAAACCAGTCAGCTGATAGTCTTCTTTTGCTTCTTCAAGGTTTAAAAAAGTTCAAGGTTTCTTTGTTTCTTCAAGGTATAAAAATATCCTTTATACATGCAAGTAGAATCATGATACATCATACTTGATTTCAGAATCTACTCTGTTCAAATGCTATAAGATGTTTTTAAGAGTCTCATAGCTTCCTAAAATGAAAGACAAAATATTTGAAACATTTTGAAAAGTATGACAGGAATTAGTGTTGTTGTGCAATGAACTCATAAGAGTCGTTGGACATTGGTGAATACATTTTAATCCAAACAGTAAAATAGAAACTAGAATTAAAAAATAACACCTCATTTTGGGCTGTGAAAACACATGATTAATCCTATTATCAATGGGAATTAAGTTACTATATTTGAAGCTGACCTAGAATTCCTAGTTCCTTTAAAATCACCTCTTAGTGCCTCTTCCAAAGCATCTGAAACTGATAATTGTTTGACCCTCAGAGGTAAGAAAGTACTTCACCAGCAAGAGCAGAAGATTTGCTAATGACAATCTCCTAGGTCAGTGGTCAGATAATGGTCATGCTCATCGACAGGGAATGGGAAAAGGAAAGCAATGGGAAAACTAAGGTTGATGAGCATCCTAAACTGAACTGTCCATCAGCACAAGGTGCAAGGGAGAGGGAAGTGTCACTGGGACCCTGAGGTGCTGCGTGATAGCCCAGAGTACTTTAGAGCTGCTAAGGACAGAGCTCATGAGCTCTGACATGTGAGAATGTGTACGTTATGTGTAGGTAAAAGAGGAGAGAAGGTATTGGAGAAATGCATGAAGCTCTATGGCAACACTTGGAATTTGTGTTTTGGAGCTTGGTGGAGTATGCAGTGCTTTCAATAGAAGCTTCTGGTAAATGTTTCTTCTTTTTGGGAAGTACTGAAACAAGACCTTTCCAATCATTATCAGGCACATTTCACCTTCACCTTGCAGACAAAGAATATTGGCTAAAATACCTATTAAGTATTTAAGTTTTACACTTCATTTAAGCTGTACAGAAAAAAAAAATCATCAATAAAAAATCTTGAGAATGACCTTATGCTCCTTTCTCTAAAAAAATTAAAAAGAATATGCTGTGTAGATGAATTAGATGATGGGATACCATGGACTGCAGTTTAACTAAAACCATTGATCTTTACAAATTACTCCCATTTGACAACAGGGATCCATCAAACTCCAATAGTACAATGCCAAAAAAAAATATTTTTTTTCCTTTTATACTTTGCTTATTTTATCTCTTCGCCCTGTTTCTGATTATATTCTCCATTTTATGGTGAAGGCATTAAATGCTAATGAGGTCATTCCTGGTCCTATCCCAGTCAGTCTTTTTGGCATGATTATTTCTGGAGTTGAACAAACCATGTGGAATAAATGAGATTAGCGCAGTAGGAGACATTTTCAGAGTTTCATATAAAAGTATGCACTGATAGTTCACCTTGATGGCACAAATTTATCTGCATTGCTAATTTGTGTGCTTGAGCCTGCCTGTGCGAGTCTGTGTGTGTGTATTCATTGTGGCAGTTCAGTCTCACAGATACTACAGTACAAGTGGGGGGGCTTAACTATTTTTCATAATTATGAGAAGGATCTGTCTTTTCCACCTTTCTTCAGGTTATTTTTGTTGTTGGACTGTAGAAGTATAAGGAATGTTGAGGAGTGACAGTTTCACGAGAGCTGCAAAATGAACAATATCAACGTAGCTACAGATTCTGTGAAGTGGTATGAAGCAGTCACTGATGATAAAAACTGCTGAAAAGAACCTCCAGTAATCACACAGAAATCAGTTTGGACTCAGTTTTCCTCACTTGGTTCTGAGGGGTTTTGTTTGTCTATTTTTTGTTTGTTTTCGTAGCAATGTGTATTGTGTTATATCACTTTAAAAGAAAATATATAGCTCTGGGTTGACTGGTCAGACAATTAGTTAACATTTAAACAAACTGGCACTTGGTTTGGTTTTTTTTAAATCAGATAATGCTTTTTCTTAACTTTTTCCTTTAGCTTTACTAATTCTTGCTTGCAGGAATGCAAAAAAAATGCTTTGTTTTTCCCCTCTGCCTTTTTTTTTGTCACAAGATATTGCTGAACTGTTGCAAACATCCGTTTACTTGTTCAAACCCTTAACTGAGCCATAGTAACAGACAACCTGTCGTGTGAAATAGAAATGACCTAAAACTCTCTTACTCTGAAACAGTTTATCTGCCAATTTGACATCCAAAAGGATATCACGGCTGTATTATCTCACATCTGTTGGGTGCTGACCTCCTTTTGGTTGTGACCACTGAACTAGATAGACCTTGACTCTAATCCAATGTGACAGTTGTACTGTCCCTCTGTCTTGAAAGGGTTTTGGCCAGTGCAGAAATCCTGTTGATTCTCTTATGCCATTCTCATGTCCAGCTCCAAAATAAGGACAGAGAAATGTACCACAATAGTGTTTGAATTTAAAGTTTGCTGCTAGATGCCACAGGTTCCATGCAACAGAGGCTCTTGATAGGTCCATTTCAACCCCTAGAGTTTTGTGAAGTATTTAAGTCAAATATGCATATTTCATTACAGCTAAATGCAAAATAAAATAAAACAAGCAAATAAACAAATGAAGAAACCCACCACACAAAGCTAGCACCAGCTGTGTAAATGCATCGATTAGCTCTCTAAATGGGGAAACACAGAGATTTATTGTTGTGCTTTTAGCCATTAAACTAGGAAGTAGCTGCCTCATCTTCCCTAATTTGCAGCCAATTCCTGAATCAGGTTTCCTCTCTTGATCAGTTCAGAGTCAGCAGAAGTGTTGTATGAATAAGGATGAAATACCAGCCGAGTAAGGACTCCTTTCTTGATCTACAGGGAGAGACAGAGGGAATGATTATAGGATGGACAGTCTGCTACTCTTAATGGAAACAATTTATAACAGAAAATATTTTTGGAAACTGAGTTTTTTTCTTTTAAAGCTATGTTAACTTGACAGAATATTTAGCAATCTATCTACTCCCTTCTCTAATTGATTAGAAAAATAATGAATGCAGAGTTAGCTATTCTTGTCAGAGCTCCAGGTTCGTGCTTCATATATGGCTGCTGCAAAGGAGATCACAGAGCACTGGAAAATAAGAAGAAAGTGAGAAGCATGCATCAGTGTCACTGCATGGCCAGTCTTGGAGACAAAGGGTGTCTTCCCCCAATTAGAAAAGTGAAGAAGATGGGCTGAAACTTGCTTTCATTCTCAGATGTCAACATCAAATTCTTACTAAACCTAAAGGGGGCAAAGTCAAGCATTGCTTGAGCTCCTATTACTTGTCTTTCCCCACATACACTATTCCCCTTCTAAAGGCTCCATTTCAAGATGTTTTTCTGAGATGTCAAAATTTCCCTCTCCCCATTCCAGATATATTTCCCACAACACAAAGGGTAGGAGACTGAAAAGATGGGCAGGGCTGTGCTTAATTTTGGGAAGCTGATAGCACATTCCTTCAAGATAATGGAATGCTATGAGGTGTTCTCTTGCATATTGCTTCCTTCTCTAATACAGTTGAATGGGGTAGTGAGAGCAAGTTGACATTGTTAGGGCAAATGACCCAGGTCTTTGGTAATGAAGACACATCCAGACTGAAGTTTATTGTTTTAATTTTAATCTTGAACAACCCAAACACTATTAAGGAGGTTGTTCTAAAATATCCAGTATATTTTCACTGAGAACTTTACTTCAGCATGGTGCATACAAAATAATTTATTATAAGTTGATTTATGGATTGAAATGGCTTATTTATATTCAGTGTGAATCAATACAGAGTGATTACTGAATTTTCTCTATAGCCTATCATTAGCCAGAATTCCCAGAGTGGGAGAAAAGTGGCTAGATACTGGAAACCCACTTAAAAAATATGCTATACTATGTCCCATCTGCTTGGATAGGATTCATTTTTTATTAAATATGAATTTCAAAATTATTAATTTGATTTTTCTTGTCTCCTAGCCAGAAACTGGATTTGGAGGAAGTCACACAATATATTAAAAAAATTGTAGTTCTAGAAAATCTGACTAATGGGAAATATTAATTTATTTTGAGAAGAAACTAAAAAAAAATCTGCAAAACAACAAAGAATTACATTTCTACATAGATATTGCTTACTTTTTTTTTTACCCAGTATATTTTACCCTTCTATAACTTTGGGATTTCAACTGCCTGTCAGTGTACTTCAGTGCTATAACATGTAGAAATTCACCAGTATTATATCAATTCAGCAGAACATAAAATCAAACCTGATGCTCGTTCCAAAATTAAGAAGCCATTTAATAACAGACAGTATGTCTGGTGTACCACGCTTCTGCAGCAGAGCAGCTTTATTATGTACTGTTGCTTAACAACTGTTGCTTAACAACGAATGAGGGTAATCCTGACTCTTCCATCACAGAGCTCTCCAAACTAGAATCAGTACTAACATCTACCTTTCAGTAAGAATAGGCTGGAAAGAACGAAATTAAAATATGCTAGGAAGGCACTGCAAATATTCCTACCCTCTGCCAATCTATTTGCATCTCACATACCTTGAACATTCTCACCTTTAAGTGCCTAATGCATGTGGGAGCTTCATGAAAGATAATAAATACGAATAACAGCCTGTAGCACTCCCCCCTCATAGCTCATTTCCAGCTACTGCTATTCCTATTGCTTTTTCTTTCTCACTCACAAAATGATTATCTTTATTTTTATTTATTGTGCTCATGAGAGTTTATCATGTTAGTTACAGATTACTGTGATTCTGCTACTCAGTAATGACATCAGTAATGAGAATTATGTAAGAAATTCAGTTGAACAATAAATGTGACAGCATAGAATCAGATTTTATTATGTATATGTGTGGCAATTGGAGGGTGATTTCAAAATGACAAAGTACTCAGGGTTTCAATGCTTCCTGCAGCTGCGCTCTCTTTTAATCTTTATTCTCCATTTAAGAAAGAAATAATCTAAATCTAAATCATACATTATAAACTCACAGTTTAGCCATTTCAATATCAAGGGAAAGTTGAAAGCCAGTGCAGTCATGAATAAGCACTAAGGAAAGCTTCAGACAGCTACGGTTTAAAAGTAATGGGAGGCAGAAACTAAGAATGTTCTGAGTAAACAAAAATATTTCAGAAATCTGAAAAACAACTTTAAATCGAGATTTACGAATACAAAACTGTTATTTAAGTTCTTACAATTTACCCTTTCAAAAAGGTGGTCTAATAGATTTATGTCTGTGTCGAAAAGGAGATTTAAGGTTTTCTTCACAATGGCTCGCGTAAAAGAAGGGGAAGGTGGGTATCCTAAACTCCTGCAGCCAGAAAGGAAAGGTGTCCTCCACTAAGGAAAAGCCTGGGTTATGATTTTTCTCTAAATTTTGTTTAAATAAATCTCTATTTTCAACAGAGACATTTGAGGTCAGTGTCCTTTGTTCAGGGCTTGATTTTCACTGTTTTTGGTATTTTCATGCTCAAGCACAGATAAGAAGTGATCTCTTCTGTGGATTTTTCCATGGTACAAGTACAGAACAACCACTCCATCCAGGTCCCTCTGGTTAAAAAAAAAGCAATAATGACCAATTTCATATACCTAAAGACATTCAGATTTTGATCTATTTTCTTCAAACTCCATTTTTGCTTCAATTGCATTTTAGAAACCAAGTGTGCTGTTTGGGTTTTTTTTTTTTGTTTTTTTTTTTTTTTTTTAATGTACCAGTATATTTTTTACCATGGACTTTCTGTAGTAACAAGGGTAGATCACCTAAGTTAAAATTTAAATATTTAAATTCACCTCTCTTCATCCCCCTGTCCAAGTGTGTTTCACAGGTGGCTTACTGATACCAGATGTCTTTGTGGCAACAGGCTGCTCAGATTTCCTTGTGAACATGAGAAAGATATTGTTGTTATATTGACAGATGTCTTTTCATCAGCTCACTGCTGTAATTATCACCATTCTTATTACTGTCCTCTTTCACGCAGCACACTGTGGAAAGTTCCAGCACATTGCAGACCGCTTATGTGCAGATACTTGCCATAGGAGGTGACTTTGACTCATGATGAGATATCAGCCACCTTCTCATGAAGGCTGGAGCAGAAAAAGCATGTGCACCCATGATAAAGAACACAAACACAAGCCGTTCTTTCAAATGCTAACATGCTTATCTCAATGGCAAAATAAAGCCTAACATTTCATTTCTCAGTCACAGAAGCAAAATATAGTGAAGAGAAACTCTAAAAGCAGAGTTGTTTCTCCTCCAGGGGGAGAAGGACCAGCTGCAAATAAGCAATGGTGTTTATCCTCCTTACTCACGAATTCCTATGACAGTCTCTTCTATCTTCCCATTCCTACTTTGCATTTTCACTTTGTATAGACTGTGTTACTTTTGTTGTGTACATGCTCCTTCTCCTATCTTTATGCTCTAAAACTGATTCTACCTGCTCACAAAGCTGAAAACTCTTTCAGTGACCATTTGGGTATTGTTTTATATACCCTTGATGCCTCTGCTGTAATCCTGAGTCTTTATTCACAAAGTTTCCACCATCAGATTTTATTTGCTACACTGGTCCTGCAAGTGCTCGTGAACATATCTGGCTTTTCCCACATAGTTAAATATAATTTGTAGCTGTCAACAGAATCATTGTTTGAAGGAGCACAGTTCTGGGCCTGCTGACTCCATTGCATTTCAGAGTGTTTCATAATGTGGCAGTCTCAGGTATAAGCAGGTATGTTTTCAGTACTATGTGTGCTCTGTGGGATGCACACTGCATGGGGCACAACATGCGCATGGAATTTCTGTTGGTGAAACCCATTCAATATCCATGAAATGCTGTATTCAGTCCAGTGAAATGGAAATATGAAAACAAGTATTGTGCTGAGCTTCTGACAGTTCTGCTCTATAACTGGTGCTGTTGACCATTCCAGAATGGGATGTGGTAGATACTGCATCCATGGATGGATCTAGTCAAACTAATTTAGTCATCTCTTTTAACATGCCCAAAAATTCTGGTGGGAAATAAGGTTTGCTTTTCTAGATATTTCTGAGGATCCGTTTCCGATTTGCATTCTGGATGGAATGATCTCATGCAACAGCACATGCTGGGATCAGCAGTTTTGCCAGGGAAATAGATTCTTCTCCTCTCTTCAGCAATAGTGAGGCCACATCTGGGAGTACTGTGGCCAGTTTTAGAGCTCCCAACAGAGGAAAAGCAGTTGTGCACTGAGAAATTCTGCTGGAGGAACTCCGAGAAGGTCGGCTGGCTAAAGCACATATGACGAGAGGCTGAGTCAGCTAAATCTGTTCAAATTTAAGAAGAGAACACCTAGGGCAGGTCTTGCTCTCTCCATGGGTAACCAGAAGTGAATGCAGAGAAACTGGAGAATGACTCTTATCTGAAGCAAAAAGTGGACTAATAAGGGGCAATGGACACACAATGGAGCACAGGAAATAATTCTTTATTAACTTTAATTTACAGTATTTTTTTTCTTGCCATGTGTATCAGGATGTGGCAGGTTGCTTAGAAAACCTGCAGTCTCCATGCCTCAGTATACAGAAGACTCAGACAGACATACCTGTTCTATTTGGACCTATTTTGACCAGGAGATTAGGCCAAAATTGCTGCAAGCCCAGCCTACATATTCAGTATTTAGATGCTTAGAGCATCTCCTGCCCCTCCTTGTCCATGGACTTTGGAGTCTGCAGGGCTGTTCTCATGTATTCTCACTCTGCTCTTCTCCGGCCACAATTACATTTGTGCAATAACATTTTTTCCTTCTTCCATGTGTTATCACAGACACAGTATCATTTCTAATTGGCTCAGCCTTGGCCAGCAACAGAACCATCCTGATGTCAGCTGGGATTGGCTTTTTCAGACACAGGGGAAGTTTCTGGCAGCTTCTTACAGAAACCACCCCTGAACCCCACCCTCTACCAAAGCCTTGATTTGCAAACGCAATACAGAGAGCTGGATCACCTCTCCCTATGAGAGATAGGAATTGTCCAGCCTGGAGAAGAGAAGGCTCATGGGAGACCTTATAGCAGCCTTCCAGTACCTAAGAGAGCTGCAGAAGAGCTGAACAGGGACTTTTTTATGAGGGCCTGTAGTAATGGAAGAAGAGGGAATGATTTTAAACTAAAAGACAGTATGCTTAGATTAAATATTAGGAATACATTTTTTACTGTTAGGATGGTAAGGCCCTGAAAAAAATTGCCCAGAGAAATTGTGGATGCCCCATCTACATAAGTGTTAAAGGTGATGTTAGCTGAGGCTTCCAGCAGCCTGGTCTAGTGGGAACTTCCCTGTCCATGGCAGGAGACATGGAACCAGATGATATTTAAGGTCCCTTCCAATCCAATTCTATCCTTCTATGATTCTATGGAACAAACCCAAAATTACATGACTGGTTAGCTGCACCACTGAACTGTCAACTCCCTCCCTGGCTCTGCTGTGTTTCCCTGACCCAGATGTGTTTCCCTGACCCAGCTTTCTCTCCAGAATGAGCATTCAAAAGGGAGCACAAACTTTGACCTGGTACAAGTCACTTGGCTTTGTGCATGGTGATTGATCTCTGTCCCTCTTTTTTACCTGTATGGACACAGTAGCAGGGACTCAGAACCATGCTTTAGCTAAGAATATTGAGTTTGTCTGCAAAACTAAAATGTGATTTGTGCAGCTTTGTGAAACTAAACATGCTTCAGTTCACCTTTTACAGAACTGGAAAAAACCCAAGGGATTCTGTCCAAACCTACAATGAACTGGCTTCATGCCATCCCATAGTTATGCAAACAAAAAGCCCAATTGACAAAATATAGGAAAAATAAGTGTACAACCAGGCTTTTTGTGCCAGTCACTACTATACCTATAATTAATTGGTGGTTGAGATTTTGGTCTCCTGTGGCAACAGCAAATCATTCACTATTTGCTTTTCTGAGTTATGAATGATCGAGTTAGAGTGCTACTATACATACTTGGATTTATGTTTATTTTATTACATTAATATTATTTTAATTTTAGAGAAGTTTTTCCAACATTGATTTGCTAGCATATATCTGGAATTAGAAACTTTAGATGAGCACTAGATCATATGTGAGTTTTTGAACTCACTCTCCATAAAATTTTGTGCATAGTCTGTATAGTTTTGATAGGGAAGAAGGAAAAATCCAGGTATTGAAAGCAGAGATTACTCCAGCTGTGTAAAATACCAACCTGCTACTGAATGTGATTACAAAAAAATAAAATAAAATAATCTCAAGTAGGGCTTGCAGACACAAAGGAGATGCAATGAGCCATTTAGCTCAGTGTTCAAGTGGGCGAAGTACCCATCTTACAATGCCATTGATGCTTTTATGCTTCAGAACTACTAACACTGCTGTTGAACCTTACCAAAACTTTAGTACAATATACACAGTTAAACCCTCATCTTTACAAAGTGCACTGTTCTTTTAACAATCTCAGAGAAAAAAACAAAAACAGGATCTCCAGATGTACTTGCTCTTGAAGGATAAACACCCTCTCGGTAGAAATGATTGTGTACATGACATAGAGATTTCTGGAGCATGAATGTTTTTATACAAAGCCCCTTTTCAGAATGGAATGAAACCCTGAAGTCCCATTGTAGAATGGTTTGTAGGAAGATAATATGTCTTATAAAAACAATTGATACAGTCAGACAGCAGATAATCTTACAGAGTTTTTTCCAAAGCTCAGGAGACTACTCTATCAAATGACAGATTTTTCTCAGTTGTATCAGGTATTATCCTTTTCTGAAAACCTTGCTTCATTCATATGCCTCAGCCTTTATGTCTGTAGCAACAAACATTAGACGAAAATATTCTTATTTAGGAATATCTTTGAAATATGAGCTTGTTAAATATGCACATGCACTAATTACAATCAATGATACTCAAACACTGCTAAATGTCAAGTACAGGTTTAAGTACTTTGCTCATCATTTCCCAAGGAATGGTTCGAGTCTTTGTATTTGGGCCTGGCTTTTTTATTCCCTTGCCATTCTAAGATTTTATGCCATTCTGTGATTCTGTGAATGATTCGTAGAAGCATTCACATTCTATGAATGGTTCATACAAGAATTCTATGATTTTATGTCAAAGAGGCGATCCAGATGCTTGGGTTTTTCTCTTTCTCTGAAGAAGTGACTTCAACCAGAAGAAAGTTACCATATGGTGAAAGAACCATGCTCTCAAACAGCACTGTTTTGTTGGGTTTTTTCCCCAGATGAAGATTGGAAGAGCAATATTTTTTTTTCCTTTCCTGTGATTAGGCTGTCAAACTGGAGAGAGCACTGTTTTTAAATATTACCAACAGATTAAGGCAGTTCGAGTAAAGTCTCCCTGCAGTGCTCATTCCCTAGTCCAACAACATAAGGCTTTTATTGGTGTTTATGTGTAACACAACACACTGGCTTTTCTCATTAACGTAAGAAAACAGAAGTTTGCAGAGGTACACTAGATATTTGGTGTACCTGAGAGATTGCAAAAGCTACTTATTTGATATATATACCTTGCAGTTATTTACATAACAAAAAAAGAAAAGTCATTCTGATACAGGAGAAGAGAAGCTTAAGAGAAGATTGCAGTGACTGCAATCTCATTGAGTGCAAGTAAGTGCTTGTAAACAAAACTGCATCTGAGTAGTCTATTTTCTCTGCCTATACTGAAGGTAAGGCAGAAAATCAAGCAACTAAATAACATCCTTTCAGTTTCAATGTCCTAATATACTGGTAACACAGAGATGTATACACAAATGGAATATATACACCGTATATCATATATAAGTTTGTTTGCCTTTTTGTGACTTGATCTGCTTCTTCCAAAAGCTTCCTCAGATTGTTGAACCTGGTTTTGAAACTGTGAACGCAGACATTTATTCACCAGGCAAATACAGATTTTCAGTATCTCTTGACATGCTACAAGGTAATTTTGACTTGGGTAACACCAAACTTCCAAAGGCATAAGCCACTACCATTGTTTGTATTGCTGATTCTTTTGCTTTACAGGGACCTAACAAAGCTGTGCTCAGCCACATTTGCACATGATGCAACTGTCTGTCCTAATGATGCAACTGTCTGTCCTAACTGGTGAATGGTAAGAGGTAATGACATACAGATCTTCATAGCAACATCATGGTCAAGGAGAAGCAAAGAGTTCTTTGTAAAATCTTCATTTCACTTGAAACCAAATTATCCATGTTTTTAAGACAGACTTTCCTACGGATTAATACATCTCTCTATAGTGAAATCCATACAGAAATGGCTCCATAGGTACATTGATGCAAAAGTGAACAGGACTGTGGCAAAAGCGAAAGATAGACACTGACGTCACACATCTTAAATTAGAAGATAATAGTAATTTAATTCATATGTTACCATGAACCTCATAGTGTGGATACTTTTCTTTGTTACTGTGCACTTGGCTATGTTTCTTTCACTGCTAAGTGTAAACCCCTTATATACAGATAACAGCTCTATTTCTTTTCCAGTGTTAAGCAATTAAACTCAACCTTAAGAAATTTTATGGTGTAAGTGTCTAAAGAGCTGTGGCTAATAGTATTATTTACTTAGAATTTGTTTCTGAACTGGGGTCAGAAGAGATCTCTGTAGCTCCACACAACCTTGTTTTGCTATAGGTGTTATCTCCATGTACTTGTACATTCATTATCAGAAGGTTGGAATTAGCATTGACTTGATGCTTTTCCTACATAGAAGATTAAAGCAACTATTCTTCCTTCTTTGCTGGATTTCAATTCCCACAGCACTGAGAATAGAACCTCCAGTAAATGTTAGGGTTGTCTTTAGATCAGATTTTAAATTTAATGATTTGAAAAAATCCATTCAAAGAGAAAATGGGATAGACAAAATCTATGCTCAAGGCTGTAGGCATATACTTATTGGGTCACATGTGACATATTGTTTGTTTGCTAAATTTTGCTAAAAATTGCTAAATTTTTACTTTTTAATGTGCGTATATTATGTTTTCCTCTTTGAGTGAGATCATAATATAGGAAAGCTAGAAATAAAATAAAAATACCTTCTATTAAAGGGAATTAATTTACTGTAGAAAACAGAGTTCTTTCCTCACTGAAGGATACCAAATGGTTTGGTTGTTGTCAGACTTTGCTTTTGGTCTTCAAATACCATGGTAAGAACCTTAAACTTTTATACAAATGGATTGAGTTTCACAACTCAGAAGACACGGGAAAGATAAACAGATTTTCTGAATTCCCCTTTCTCCGAGAAAAAAAAAATTGTAATAGTTAATAAATAATAGCATAATTAAAATTTGTCTGTCTTGGTATGACTTGCTATGGTGTAAATTCTTATTGGTTGGAGAGATAGCTGTAGTGTATTTGGTGCAAAATATTATTCTTTGGCAGAAATGCAATCTGTAAAACATGAAATTATTTGAAAGTGGTTTAAGTGACAGCAAAAATCATATGGAGTTTTGTGAAAGAAACAAGAAATAGGAATAAGCATCTGCTGATGTTTCTGATGTTTGCTTTTTTGGTTCCTTCCTTCCTTCCTTCCTTCCTTCCTTCCTTCCTTCCTTCCTTCCTTCCTTCCTTCCTTCCTTCCTTTCCTTTTATTTTTTTAATTTATCATGGTTTTGTTGTGGTTATGGTTCTTAGCTGTTAACAGTAGTACTTGCTGATAATGAGAAAAATATTTGCATCAGTTTCATTATATTTGCCTTCCAAACTTGGGTATTTTATTCCTGTTGAATTGACTTCTATTTTTGCTGTGATGACACTTTAAAATGAACATCACATCACTGATTTCCATAAGCACAGATGGAATTCATCAGGGAGTCATAATTCCAATTCTTTCCCTCCTCCTCTCATTTTGAATGACAAGTGTAATAATAATGAGATCAGAAAAAGACGTAATCTTTAAAATTAGAGAAGGAATGGCTAAAGTGAATGGTTGTATTAGTGAACTAAGAAATTACATTTTCATCAAGACAAAATTAGGTACTTTCAGAAAATGCTTGGACAAAGCTGAAAATCACATGAGCTTTTCAGAGGATTAGATGCAGCAAATGAGACAGGGCACCATCTATGCACTGAGAAAATAATGTGCTACAAGGCTGTGATATTTAAGAGAGGGAGAAAAGTGCAGCCTTTTCTATCTTGGAGGAAAATGGGACTATTCTGTCTCCAGTAGTTATCATGGATGCGTCATGAGTGGATATTTGATGTATTGCATCTACCTCTGGCAGACACCAAGGTCTTTAGGTTTGTTTGCTCTTTATCATTACACTTCAGCACAAGTGGCAGAGCTTGTCACAGTTATAAGTAGTTTTGAGCTACTTAGGAATCAACATCCAATTTTATATTCTTTGCTAAAGCCAGAGCTAAACAGTTTCTACTCAGAAGCCAAGGGCTGTTCAGTTTGATGTTCCTCTAACAATTGTGGATGATGCTGGTTGCTCCTCTGAAGTTAGAAACACCTACTAAAAGGCAAACAGAAAATGGAAAAATGCCTCCCAGCACATTGTTTTACACATATGGACAATGTCAGCATTTACTTTAGAAAGATAACTTCATGTAATGGGAGATAATACACTAAAATGAGGCAGGATAGAGGCTATTTTGTACAGCTTCAATCTACACTCTCTCTGCCAATCTTTGTAAATCATAATCAGCAAATGACATCTGCTACTTATTGTCAACATGAAAAGAAAGTTGGAAAACAAAATTATGCTTTCTGTGCTGTGTTTTTATGTGTAGCTCTTTCCATGCCTGACTTTAGAACGCAAATAAAATTTGAACTTCTAAAATGTCCTGTTGAACTCAATGCCAGCAGTTCCTGTTCCAAGTATGATGAAATGTTTATATTCCTGAAAACAGAAGTAATCCAGACAATTTACTAAAAATAAAGTATGATTTTTATTATTTACTTAGCTATTAAAAAGTAAAATTGAGCCTAAGGTCATCTAGGTTTCCTCGGATGTCATTGGGAAGACAGAAAACTTTTAAGTGGTCATCCACTCTGTCCTGTGAGTCTGCTCACAGGATACGCTCTGTCCTGTGACATTAGTGAGGACACTCAAAGTCTGTAGTTGGTTTTGTCCATCCATCACCTTGGCTGGTTTTGTCTATTCTGTTTTAACAAATGCCATGAATTATCCATGTCTAATTCAGACCCCAAGCTCCATGTCCTGGTCTGATTTAGATCTCTGACACTGTGGTTTGCTTTTCATGTGCATGCATTTAAGGTGTTATTCAGCTTCCTTTGTCTGTCTTCCAGACTGAGAAAAACACAGTTCAGGCAAGCAGTTTTTGTTTAGTATTTTTTTCAAATAGTATGGAAAAAAAATTCTAATTTAATTTAACTAAAACAGAAGTCTATCTTTAATAATAGAAGAATGACTCTAATATTACAAATAAAGAGAGAAATATTTCATTTGAATCACTGCAAGCTAAATGCAGCACTTCTATATAAAAGACATCTGATAAATGTTGCTTTGAGTTAAGTATGCCAGGACTATTGCTGGATAAATAGTGAAATACAGTATTTTATTTTTCAACTTTAAGTATGCCTAGACTTAGGATCCGAAACTTCCAACATACTAGTTCTATTTGATTCTTAATGAAATTTGATACCTCAGCTGGCTGGCTTATTGGTACGTTTTGGTTTTATCCCTTTCTTTTTTTAATTTTTTTTTCTTTTGAAATTTGATTCCACTGGTAGTTATAAAAACAGTGAAAGAATAACTTCCAAGGTAGAATCATTGCTATTTGCAAAGCATAGATTTTCATTTAGGTAAAAATGCACATTTTTATTGTAATTCCCTTGAAAATCAATGGCTTAAATTGAGGATGAACAGAAAGTCCTATGAAATTACCAGTAGTTTTGTTAAGTCCAAAACTAAAATAAAACAAAACAAAAAAATAATACAAAGAATTCAGAAAACTCAGTCACCATGTAATTGCCATCCTGTTACTTCACCTATGAGGAGAATATTGCAGAAATTAAGTCAGTGCTGTGGCTGTGCCTTTGATCTTGTTTCACCTCTTGTTTCATTTAAGTATTTAGCATTAAAACACTGTAAAGAAGTGGATGCCTCAGGGATTGGATACCCCTCAGACTCACCTTTGATTTCTGGGTCCCCACACCAAGTGCAGTCCTAATACTCTCTCTACCTTACGCTCACCTTCTGAAGGCTCTGTGCTCCACACAAAAATGAAGCCTGAGAATGACATTTCCAAGCAATGTGAAAAGTCAAGCCTACAAGCAAAGATCAATCTTCCTACTGAATACTATGCAGACATCTTCTCCCTCAGCTCCTGAGGCGCTAAAATTCAAGCAGACCCGAAGTAGATGTTTGGGTCTTTCTCCTGGTTTCATGTAGCTTGATTCATCTGGCACAATGAAAAAGGAGCATCACACTCCCACTAAAATTCACTGCTGAGGAAAAACAAGGAAAACTTGTGGGTTTGGAAAAGAGGGATTGGCAAAACAGGAGCGTTGGACTGGGAGGAAATGAGGATATGATATGTGGAACAGGAGGCATTTGAGAGTGAAAGCTGTGGGAGAGGTTGTTTGCACTGGGAGAGACTTGCTCTTTATTTGGATCTTTGTAGTGGGACAGGAAGCACTTCTACAACACAACTATGTCACTACATGAGCTTTGTCTGTACTACCCAAAAAAAAAAAAGCCTATGACTTTAGAGGCAGCTGTCTTACAGTAACAGCTTATTCACATTGTCTGACATTAGCCCCTTTTGGAGCAAGCTGGCCAAGTGTAGACTGTGCAGGCTACATCACGCTCCATGTTGGAGTTCCCTGAGGCTCTCATGAGTCATAAGATATGTAATTATTTCAAAATATTTTAAGCAATGTGTAGGCCTATCATGATTTGTAAGTGGGGAGATTTTATAGCATGTAACTGAGAATATTATTCCATGTGATATAGCATATGGGTGCTTGAGAATGCAGTCTTTTGAGTATGTATTAATTGCAGCAAAATAAAGAACTGTCACTGGTGCACCTTATCCACTCTGCCTTTTGGACATGGGGTCTCATACAAACAACCTCATAAAATAGTGCTTTCTTCTGACAGCAACTCTTTGGTAGGGGAATAGAATTTTTCATGGCAAAAAGCTGATGAAGGATGAAAGACCATAGAAGAAATAATATTTCAATGTGATCTTCTCGTATGGTGCTGTAATAAATTCATTCCAATGTGCTTGTGAGGTAATGCTAGTTGCTAGATGGGTGTGAGTTTGAAAACCTGTTACCCTTCTTTCATATCTCTTACCTGGTATTGGTAAGTACTAGGCTAGACCCTAAGTTGGACTACAGGCTAGACCCTTCCCACTGTATAAAAATAGAGATATCAATAGAAGGCATTTGAATTTCTGAAGAGCATACCATAGAAATGCTACTGTTATTTGTATATTTTCCCTCCCATAAATCACTTTTTAATATCTTTTTATTGCTTATTGGTATAAGAACTATACCTAATAGTTCTCATTGTCTTAGAAAATATTATTTTATCAGAGATTTTTACTATTGTGTAAAGCTTCATTTATAATTATGTACTATTACTAAAGGCAGAGAAGATTCCAGCTTCCAAACTTAAAAATAATTTCTGATTCTTTGAGCAGTTTATTTCCTCAAAATTTATCATTTTATTTTTTTTGTTGTCTTCTTATGATATTCTTTTGTTTAATAGCTGTTGATAGAAAAGAGACATGCCTTGTTCTTTTGCATACCAATAAGAATTAGTGTTTGAAAGACAAAGAATAATACATTAGAACCATTTGGATACCTTAGTGGGATCATGTATTTGTCTTCTTTTTCTTGTGAAGTATAAGTTCAGTGGCTTTTCTTAAGTCCAGGGGCAGAAAGATGTTACTCTCAGTGGGGCTGAGCAAACATGCCTCAAGAAGAGATAAATCCAGGGAGGAGTAAATCAACTTAGTGACAAAGAAGAAATGGGAGCAGAGAGAAGTGTGTCTCTTAACCTCACAGCATGGGAAAGGCATCTGTCTGAAGGACACAACAAAAATTAGTAGCATAAAATCATAGGGATGAGTAAATTATTGCTTGGTGCTACAAGGTCTCATATAACGTCACAGTCTTAATTTGACAACTGAGTTATAATTTACAACAGGAATGAATTTGCCGATGGCAGATTTGGCTTGGGACAAGGGAATGCTTACTATCTCACTACAAAATATCAAACCATCTGTTTTATATAGAGAGGCACAGATTGAGGAAAATGGAAAGTTACCAGTGTGAGACAATATTCCTCATTCTCATATTTTAAATCAGAACTGTGGTAGTTCTGTATATCTGAAAGTATCCTATACAAAAAAAATATATATAACATATACATATAAACACCATGACTTTAAATTTCTTCCCTAACAGTCTCTTACTCAAACGTGCATATACACACACAAACACCAGAAAATTCAGTCTACATACATTCCTTTTCATACCAGACAGAAACAGAAGAAATTCCATCTCTGCACTTAAGGCAGGCACCAGGATCAGATGGATTTTCAGCCAAATATTACAAAATATTTAAACATATTTTTTATCTCACCTTACTGAATATTTATATTAACTCAAGAATGAAGCTCTTCCAAATCGCATAGGATTTGCTTTTATTTCTTTATTAATAAAGAAATAGTAATTTCTCGTATATGGTTTATAAATACACTGTTACTGAATAAGAATTTAGTATGCTTTGAGAAAAAAAAAAAAATCTAAAGCATTGGGCCTTAATGAAACCCATGAACTTTACCTCATGGGATTGCCCCAACAAGCAAAAGTTCCAAGTTAGAGAAAGTTGTTTAATTCATCCATATCAAGGTGACTTACAGCTGACACACTGCCAGACACATAGACTGAGAGAGGTAGCAAATTTTAACAATGTTTTATATTGCCACATATAGAAGTAGGTGAAAAAACATAGTTCGTTTTGACTTTGTGATCCTCACTTACATGGAGTAAGATTATGCTTGCACCTGTGAATAGCGAAGCTAAACCCAAGGCTGTCTCTGATGAGTAAAGTAAAAAATAATCAGAAATCTCCAATTCTTGGACCCCTTGGCAGCTTAATAGAAGAAAAATGAATTTGTCTGTGTTCACTGCAGGAGGGCTGGATGACGTGACCTTTAAAGGTCCCTTCCAACCCAGACTATTATATGATTCTATGATTGATTCTTTGATTAAGCATGTCAGGAGTTATTTGTATTTGGCTTGTGTGTAGAAATGTCAGTAAGGACTGCATTCTCAAAATTTGAGGTACCCAGGTATGTCTACATGTAGGTACATTTAGAACTTGCATTCTGACTAGGCAAACAAGGACATGCAGACATGGAAAGATTAGGTGACTTGTCTGAAATTAACATTTATGTCTTGGGGTAGCTGGTTCAGTCAACAACACATCAGTAGCCAATTTATATAGCCTAAAAATACTCATGAATCATCAAAAATGTAAGGCTTTTGTCCAGCTCTGCTAAAATGTTTTGATCATTAGGGGACATATATTCATAGCTTTCAGTGGGAGAAAGTTTCTTTCAGAAGTCTTCTGATCCCAGTGTATTTGCCAAATTTTTGTACCAATAAGCATGATCACACCCTTCCCTACAGCTGATTGCCCTTTGCCCTCACCCCTGTGCTGTGTCTCCCTTCCCTCTGCGGGCACCAGATGTGATCCCTGACCAGCAGGTTGGGTTTCAAAGCGAGTAACCAAGCATGTGAGACAGGAGAGAATGTGCAAGGATGATGAGGGTCAGGCCAAGAGGAGGGTGCAGGAAGCCTTGTCCCATGCTCATTGCACACAGTTTGCATCTGTAGTGGTCCTGCCTTTTTTTTTTTTAGTAA
The DNA here is from genome assembly GCF_017590135.1 of Pyrgilauda ruficollis. NCBI lineage: Eukaryota > Metazoa > Chordata > Aves > Passeriformes > Passeridae > Pyrgilauda > Pyrgilauda ruficollis. The sequence continues at coordinate 8,833,583 of NW_024519207.1, read as the reverse complement.
ACAATGATTTAGAGGGGTGGAAAAGGGAATCAGGTGCACTGACAAAGGCTGACTAAGCTATCTATGAGATTGTGTACATTGCACGTTACTCTCTCATTTACCAGGACCCTAATGAAAGATTTTCCTTCTTGAACGACAGCATTATCCAATCTTCCCTTCATTTGGTGTTACTCTGTTCTACTCTCTAGGCAAATTGTGTCAGAAAAACACAGTGCGGCACAGAGCTTGTCAATATTTGTCACAGAATGAGATTCAGGAAGCCTATTTTACCCAAAGGCAAAGATTTCTGTCTGCGAGTAATTACGGCCTCTTAACATGTTCTGTCTTTTCCTAAGGTATTTTTGGAAGCATATGTTCCATCTCTTCACTGCTTTCAGAGCATACTTGTGCCAAGGCTTAAAACTCCAATCAGATAATCCTGAGAAAACCAGAATAAAATAAGATTTTCAAAATCAAATCTGCCAGGCAAGTTTGGATTTAGCATAAGGAAAGTTGAAATGACCGGTTTGACCCTGGTTTACCTTGCACCAACAGGTGCTGAATTGAAACAGACCAAACAATGTTCTGGAAAAGAAGTTTCAGATACATTTGTTTTAAAACAGCAGCATAAGGTGAATTCCAAATGTCTTAACTGTCTCTAAAAGAAATCTTTCCAGATTTCTTACAATTTTTAAATCTCCTATATTTGCAGAATCCAGGTTTCAGAAACCAAATCATTAACTTCTTATGTTTATATAAAACTTTGTTAACATCTCTCACTCTCTCTTAGCTATTATGAGATGCTACCTTAAGATGTATACCTTATACCTTATATATCTTACCTTAAGTTGTATATATGTGTGTGTGTGTGTATATATATATATATATCTGGAATAATTTATGACTTAATATTTTGAGCGGTGCTCTCAAAGATGGTTCTGGCAAATCCAGATTTGCCAACATTGGCATTGCCTCCACTTGTCCGCCTAGCTGCCCTCTACACTGGCATACCATTTCAGTTTCTGATCCAGTGCTTGAGTTTGATCATCAGTGAAAATGGGTTTGCTTTAATATGCCGCTTAGCAAACAGAGGCACATAGCTACCTTAGGCACAGGTAGCTATGGGTGCTGTGTGGAAATCTCTGTAAGAAACATGGATGAGCTACAGTGAGTGCTTGACTGAAAGAGCTCTGAGAGTTAAGCCACATATCCTTACTACCAACAAATTTCACAGAAGAAAAACATAAAGATCCAAATGCTTGGTAAGAAAAAATACTTACTGAATTCTTTAAAGGCAAGGATGAGATTGATTTTGCTTTGTTTACCAGTAAGGAAGCAAATTTTACTGGAGAGAGTTAAAATGAGTCATTCTTACTTCTCCTCTGCTTTGCTCTGTTCTTTTCACTGTCAGACATTTGCAGTAAGACAGTGTTGTCTGTTTTGAAACTTATACACAGGGAAGTAGGGAATTAGCAGAAAAACACAGTAAAGATTGTGACAACCCAGTCTTTTTGAATTAATTTGGATAGTTTAGGCTTTTATTTCAACAGTTATTTTGAAATAGTGTTGAAACAACATAATATTGCTTCACCCTTAGTGAGCCTCTGGGTCATAAATATCGTTACAACCAGAAATCTCAGCCATTACTTCTTTATCTATCATGAATGGTACAGAAAGAGCATTTTCATTGACTACAGTTGGAAGCAATGATTTTAGCATAGAGCAAGAGAGTAATCTTTAATTTATTATCTCTGGTCTCAAAAATATTTGAAGCACAGTGTCTCTGAGCTTTCAGGTGTTTTCTGTATTAAGTTAGAATCCGAAGAGATTTAAAACCTGTTGTAATTTTGGAAAAGCAAAGCTTCTTGCTCTTTAATCTATTCCACACACCTTGGAAATGAGTGCACTTGATTCTGGTTTAGCCCAAGCAAATACTGCAATAGGTCACTTTTTGAATTTCAGTTTCCCTACTTACTTTTGGGGCAATTAAAACAGCTGTGTTCAGCGCTGCTCGAGTAGCAGTTGTTATCTCTTTAAATAAACTGCCTATGATGTACATAGATTGCTATCAGGTCTCAGCAGATATTATAATATCAGAAGATATTATTATGATAAATGAGACCTGATTACATTGCTTTTCAATGGCATTAATTTACATGTCTGTAGAAGTCTGTTGGGATTGGCTTTTATAGCTACTGTAATTTGTAGGCTTTTGACATTGCTTTGGGATAACTTGTCTAATTGGCTTTTTCCTCTCATCAGAACTGAGCATGTTTTGAAGCTGACATCACTGTGGACATTATGCTATGAGGGGTTTCTTTGGATTGTTATATGAAGGATTTTTGCCTCTTGTTAGTCTTTTGTACTTGTCATTGAAACTTTTCTCTGAGCTGTAAAACCCTTTTTCTTTACATAGCAAGAACGCGATCAAAAAATGGAAAATGTGTCAAATAAAAATTCATGAAAGGGCCACCTATATGGCTATCAGTTGGGGGAAAGATTGGTTCCCCTAATAATTCTAAGGCAGATCATTCTGAAAAGATACATCATTTAAAAATGTAGTAAGAGAACAAAGTGCTCAATGATATCTTCTGAATATATTTTAATAGCAATTTGTTTTCAAAAACTTAACTTTTGAAAACAGTTTTGAAAACTAACTAAAAAAACACACTAACTAAAAAAACTAACTAACGTAACTAAAACTAACTAAAACTAACACCCTTTACAACAGTGATATAGGCTAAATTGAGGAGTTTTTGAATAATTAGAAAACTAACCAACCAGTGAGTCTAATTTCATATTTCTTGTGTGCTGGAGATTTTCACTGACTTGATGAGCAAAATACTTGAACATACACAGAGCAGAAATCCAGGGATAACGTTAACTTTTCCCGAATGGAAATGAGGAAAAAAAAAAGAAAGAAAAAAAGAAAAAAAATATACCATATTAACCCTGCAGAGAAATTTAAAGGCAGGTGGCGTATTTATTTAAGGAAGCTTATTTAATAATGTGCAACTCATTAGGGGATATACAGCTGCTTTTCTTTTTGAGTCTGAGGAGCAAAGAACTTGTTTTAGAAATATGGGGATGGGAATCCTGCCTACTTCTGCACTTCCTTTAAAGAAACTATCATTGGGAGATTTCTTTCTTCCTGCAGGGACTATCTGTTTAGAAACTAAGTTCACTGTGGTTGTCGTAGCTAGGGTTTCTTTGACAAGATTAAATTTTTGCTCTTGTTAGTTTCATTACATTTGCTATTTAGACTTTCTTTTTCTTCTGCAATTTCTGTGCAGCAGTTGCCTTTAGTGTTGCTTCTTTTGCCACATTCCCTGCCTGTTAGAAGTATTAGCTATTGGATTTACTACAGGAAATAAACCTGGTCCTTGCTGTGGCCCAAAATCTTATTTCTTTTCTTCTTCATCGTAAAGGCAATCGGTAGAACATTTCTATAAATGTGTCAAACAATAGGCATTCACTAGGTCCTACTGGATAAAATTCCTCTTTTGTCTGTTTGTGTGTAGATCTGTTGTCCTTGCATTGCCACACATATAAAAATGAAGGTAGGATTTGGTCCAAAGACAGTTAGAAATGGCAGAGGATTGCCTGCAGTAACGAGTATTGATTTAGCAAGATCAGTCACTAGAAAGCCAATGAGTATAGTATCCTAAGAATGCCTTTCATAATACATTTTCTTTTGTTGCCTGATCTGTGTTAGCATCAGATAGATTTTATATAACTACAGGGAACTCAGTCATTTCAAATCAGCCCTTGAGAAGAGAGTTCATGGCTCTCACAAAATTTCAACATGGCTATGATTTCAGGCAAAAGAAAAGGAACCATTTAAGTTTAGCCATACAGGTGACTCGGATGTCTTATTTTCCAGGATATTTATTTCTAGAAATGGGAGAATATGAATATATGTCATGTGTTCTAATAAGTGAGATAACTTCTTGGCTCTAATCATATCAAATGTCTTCAAAGAAAATGCTTGTTTTCACATTTTTTTCCATTATTAATTCCAGCCCAGAAGGAATTTATTTTTTCAGTTATCCAAGGGTCACATACCAGAAAGTTAAAATTAAGTTCTGACATAATTTTATACAGAATGAAAGTATCTGAACCCAGAATTTATGCATTCTTATTTCACATCTTCTAAATGAATTTCTAGTTTACCAAAAAGGTCATGAAAGAAAACATGAGAGTTCCACACATTATGTTCTTCATGTGAAATATGTGCTATATAATTAAAGCAACATAAATTCATTGAATCCTTTTACTGTAATGAAAGATTATTTCAACCCATGAGATTTAAAATATAATTGAAAAAAATGTAATATAGTAAGGGTAAGGATATTTTCAGAACACTTGTTTATATCTTGTATCAAATTGTCATATTGGATGCTCCTATGCTACCTTGTAAACTGAACTGCACCATGGATTCAAAGGATATAAGAGCTACTCTAATATTCTTTATAGTATTTTCAGGGATTCTAAACTAGTGGGAAATATTCCCAATATGAAAAATATCCAGAGTAGAACAGCAAGTAGAATTTTCTTCAAGGTCTACTTATCCACACTGTGCCTTAAACCCTTCTTGCCCAGTACCAGCCTCCCATCATTACCTAGTGGAAATATAGTTAGATAGCTTAAATAATGGTGATCTGTAAGGCAGAATGAACTTCTGGCCATACATCAGCCCATCCTGGGTATTAGGAAGTACTTCTAGGGAAGCCCTCCTAGGAGCACTCTGCTTGGTACAACACGGATTCATCGTTATTGTACAGTCATAATAAGAATACAAAAACCTGATAAAGCACATAAATTAAAAAAAAAAAAAATTAGTCAAAAATAATGACTTAAAGAAAACTTTTATATTCCCAGATCCTCAGGTTAGGAGATCTGTATTGATCCTTTCTATCTACTCACTATGAGGTCAGAAAAAATCCTGAAAAAATACTCAATCCCTCAGTGAAAATAAATTAAATACATTTCTTCTTCTGATATCTTTTTTCCCAATACCAAGACCCAGAATTTCTTTGCTGTTTTTCACCTCCATCCATTCCCTTCCAGTGGTGCTGCTAGAGGAGAGTCTGCAAACAGCAGTTTTTCTCAAATAGACATCACCAGATAAAAAAATTACACTGGACCAAGCCTGCTTTCAATTTTGACTTCCTGAGAATTTCATTCTAAACTGTACTCTTTTCTCAGCCTGAACACAGTCCGTAATGTCATGTTTATTTTCTTTTAAAAAAGCTGGATTGGTTGAGTAGTCAAAGCATCCAAAAAAGATATTTTATTCTGGGGAGCCAAATCATACAGCCTGTGTTTATTTAGCCACTCCAGTGAACAGAAAATGGCTTCCAGGAGGTAAGCTTTTCTGAAACAGCACAATTAGTGCATGAAAACTTGGCCTAGAACCATATCTCAGGGTTAGAAGTAGTATTAACTGCTAAGTATTTATCTGTACTCTGACTGTTTGGAACAGGAAGACAATATGCCAGCTGGTTCTCCACTTGCCTATTCCCTTCCTGAAACAACAGTGGAGCAGCTAAATAAATTAATAGTACAGTTAGCAAGGAGTCAAAAGCTCAGACCATTTTAGTGAAAGAACTGATGCATAATTTATAAAAGGAACAAAGTATTAGCCATCAAAATCACTTGAGTGAAGTCTGTATTTACTAAATGAGTGGAGGAAGGAGAAGACAATCCTATATGAGCACAGTGATGCACAGCCAGCTTATACACTATTTTTGACTTTGCCTTAAATGAGCACTGCTCATCTGACTATCAGACCACACCTATCTCAGGCATCAAGGTAAATTCTTACTAGTGTGGAGAGTTATTACAGACATTAAAAAAACAACTAATTTTACTGGAAGTTGGTTGCACACAGGAGTCAATACACTTAGTTGGTCTTTCAGGCCTCTAAATGAAGACGAGTTTTCATTCTGGTTTATAGCTCCACACAAATGTCTCAGATCCTGTAGGGCATTGCAGATGCCTAAGTCTAGTCAAGGAAATCAGATATACACCTAAAAAACCCCTCAAATCTAACCTATTCATTGATTTGTGGTCAAAACTCTCTCTAGAAATGATCAGATATTCAGGTGTTAACTACCCACAGATGTCTATGAAGATGATGTGAAAATATAAAGTACTATTGTGAATTTTAGAGGAAAAAGCATAAAAGCATTTAGATTAATTATTAAAGGGAATTGAAGTTGCTTTAGTCAAATGTCAACTATACCTTCTTTGTTTTATTAATCTCTGAACTAAGATAGAACCCTCAAACTACTAATCAAAATACTGATGTTCTATTAATTAAACCATTCTGGAAGCCATCACTCAAAGCCACCAATGCTTAAAAAAGAAATGTAAATACTGTTGTCTTTTAGTGTGGACTTAGGCTCCATTCTAAAGAGTTTTCTTTGTTGGATGCAAAGAAAAAATTTACAAAATCAGACTCTAAAGACCAAAATTCAGCCGTCTTACCCCATTTACTTCAATAGCATGTTCATTGCCTCTCCTTTTCCTACCTCCTTGCAATCTGTCCTTCAAGCACAATCTTTGCTTTAATGAGGTGCAAATTTTAATGTCTAGTGGGACAACTTAAATGCTAATATTATTAAGCATGGGCAATTTTTTTCCTTCTTTTCATTCAGCTTCCCCCGCAAGGATATTAAACATGAAAAACTATGTTAATGTATTGTAAAGTAGTACAGCTTGGCTGAGAAAGTTATGAAAAGCAAAGTGTCTATTTTCTGTACCAACATTAAGTCAACTATATTGCAAATCCTGTCTCTTTTATAAAAACACAAACATACATATGTTTTCCATACAAAATAATTTTTATCATAGCAAAACAAAATGAAAATATAAATGGCATAAGTCCACAAAACACCATAATAAGTTCTGGAAAACTGTACCTGTCCTCTGTCAAGCTTCTGAAGACTGAATTTCTCTCTCATTTACCAAGGGCATGGTTACTACTGAAATCTCCAGTTACAACAAAAACTTCTGAATAATGATGAGAGCTGGTTAAAATGCTTTCTGGGTTGCCACTAACATCTCTACTGGGATACTGAAATTATTCTAACTGAAATTTATTAAAAAACAAAGCAAAGGTTTCCATTTTCTGAAAAAGAAAGTAAAAAAAAAAAATAGAAAAAAAAAAAAGAAGTATTCTATCCCAACTGCCATGTCTAGAGTCAAAATATTCCAACGAAAAGGATAAATCTGTCTATTTTTTTTCTTCCTTTCCCAATGAAATATGCTACTAATACCTCAAAGAAGCTTTATTTCAGTAGTATTATTCTGGATTTCTGCTTTGTGGGAAAAAAAATATCAAGTCAGATTGTGCTACAGTAGAAACTAATCTGAAATCTGCATTTTTATCAACAAACATGTAGAACATGAACATTTTGGGGTTTCACTATGAGATTTTGAATAAGAATATTTATGTGTTAAAGATAAATGTCCACGTTTTGGGGGTAAACAATGATAAATGTTGTTTAAAAAAAGTCATATCATGAAGCACATTTTTGTGCATTAAGAACACATAATGGCTTTAAACATCTGTTTTCCTTTGTCTTTTCAGAATTTGGATGAGGGATTGGGTATCCCAGTGGGAAAATGGGAATCTCTAATTTCCAAGAAAGCAAGCTCCCATTTCTAGCTCTGTAGAGAAATGTGGTAATAAACTTTAAAATCACAGTGTGTTTGTGTATAAAAACTTGTTGCTGATCCAGGACTGATTCTTCTACAGCTTTGGCCTCCAGCCCAATTGCTTCAGAGAAGAAATGCCAAATCTGTAAGAAGAAGGAGGAAACATTTTTATGGCAATTTGATTTAACAACAAGAACAACAACAAAGGAATCCTTTTGAAGCAATTTAAGGATTAAGAATGCAAAACTTGGGTTTGATGGGACATCAGGAGCAGAACAGATGAGGCAGTAAAGATACAGAGGAAATAAATTTATACAATTCAGTTAAATATTTAATTCTGTAGTGCATATATATTTATCTGTATATGAACATGAATATAATTTTGTATCCGTTCTGTATTGTTTTAAGGCTACATCATTTTAATCAAGTCAAAGATTTATATTTATTTTAGCTGCCACTAGTTAGGCATTTAATCATTATGGTTTGAATGAATTCATTATGGGCTGATCTGAAGTGAAGAATACTCCTTTACAACACCCTGGCTAGAGGTGAATTTGCTCTATCAATATTACTCTAACTATGACTGAAATCTACTTTAAATTCAGAGAAAAATTTCCTAACTGCAGAATTAACTTTTAAATTAGACCACTTCTGGATAAAATTAAAGAAAAAAAAAAAAGGATTGCCAAATAAAATAAAATTTATGGATTGAGAATTGTATTAAGTGAGATCTAGAAAATGAAATAAATCCTGAGACATCAAAAAATGGCTGATAATGGACACTTGACGTTATACCCTTTGCTTAAAGAAAATTTCCTAAAACTTAATCTGTAGAAATCCCTAACTGCGGTCTAAGATGGCACATCAGGTTTTCTACAAGTCAGTTTTAGGAAGCAGACCATGCACATAACCTAAATTTTTGTAGAAATGAATAGTTTAATGTGTTACTGCATACTCAGTTGCTGACATAAGCCAGGATGTTTTCCGTGCATTTGACCTGGCTCAGAAAACCTTGGTGCCTGTAGGCACATTTATTGGTACTTTGCACTTGGGGTGGTTAAGAAATTATTAAGAATGCTTTAAGTGAGGAGTAATTTTTGCTACATCATCCAAAAGACAAATAACCCTGAACAGCAAAATTCATTTCATAAGTGGATATTTTATTTTTTCTTTATGAACCGGTGCCAAATGGCACTTAAAATACATTAGTCTACCAGGATTTTGACCTCAGAAATATCAGTACCCCAGAAAATTGATGAAGCCTTCTGTTTTTCTTCAGTATACATAAAAATGTTCAAATAAAACAGCGAAGGGCATTAATTAAAGGTTTAATTTGTACTTACATAAAGTAAGCAAATGGCAAATGATAAATTTTATTCTGTGTACATATGCATAACCTCTGAGTGTTTACTAACCATTCCTAAATTATTTATAAAATTAAATGTAATGAACAATCAATGTTAAAATTATTTTATCAAAATATACAATTTTATTTCTTTCAAATGGTGTAAATCTCAATAGTGCTTCCTAGGTGCAAGAAACAATGGGTTGTAAATAACAAAACTTTCCAGGTATTTCATAATGATCTGTGTTTCTGCAGAATTGCAAGTCCTGTTGCTCAGGTTTCCTGAACGGGTCCCATAAGAAACTTGTGTATCCTCTTTACTGAAAATAAAAAATAAAAAAAGAAAATGCAGTCATCCAGTTAAAGGAACTAGGATTTGGGGGGCTAGTATACATATTTTTATCAGCTTATGCAAGGAAAAGAGCCATTCAAAACCAAACCTCTTAAGAAATAGCAAATATGTCAACATTAGTGCAGGATCAACAGTGTTTGAAGAAGCTCAGGAATCTAATCCTAGTGTGATCATTTGATTTTCACATATTGTACTTCAGGCAGTCATATTGGATCATGACCAAGTCTCAAACTAAACTTTCCAGAAAATCAGAGGACTTCAAAATAATAAGTCATGCTTCAATTAAAAAGAAAGCTCCATACAGATCTGTAGCTCACCTGAGTGGTCTGAGACTGCCAGCAGCAGAGATTATATAGAGGAGAGCCTGGCTTTGGAGTGACATCATCTTCACTCTCTCTTGGTGGAGCATGTTGCACTATCAGGCATGATGATGCCTGGTGAGATTTTAATTCAAAGTAATCGATTTGAAAAGGAATGCAGAAGAGTGATAAAACACTAAGGCAGATTATTGATAATGGAAGTAAATAAATTGAGTAAGTGTTGAAGTGTGATTTTTAAAATAGGGATTAGAGTTCCATTTCTGTGTGTCCTTTATCATTTAATCAGACTCATCCTGACTATCCTGAAACAAAGTTCACATCCTTATCCCACCAGTGTAGTTAATTATCATGATGTTTTACCTATTTTACAGTGTTGGAGAGCTTGGATTAATTTTATTTTAATGCATCTTGATTTCATACAGATAAGTTGCTATTTAGCATGTTATTTCATTGCACAATGTCTTCAAGAGTAGGAAAGAAGAGGAATTAGTACCTTGAAGGTTAGCACTGAAGCATGCAGAGTTTCTGAAAACCTGTGATATTGCTAGTCCTGCCAAGATCCAAGTTGTTCTGTGTCAATAAGGATTAAGAGATTAGTTCACAGTATCACATTTAGCTTTAGACTTGCATTCAAGATCAGAAATAAGAATAGAACTGGCAAGAGTCTGACTTCTTAGAAATCACCTAGTCCAACTCCACTGCCATGAACAGGAACATCTGGCACTAGGTCAACTCATTCAGGGTTGGAGTGTGATGCTCTGAAAAGAGGGGACACAGCAGGTCAAACTTTGCTACCAGTGGTGGCTTGAACAAGCCTCCTGTTTGGTGGAGCAAGAGTGATCTTTTTAACAGTGATAAAGTCAAGCAAGGAGGGTCTCCTGTTCTTAGTGATGAAGCATGCTGAGACCAGCTTGACCAAACTATCAGACCCACCATGAGGACATGCAAGACAAGGAGACCCTGAAAGAGGCTGGGACCAGCAAGGATGTGCAGAACCTGATACAGAGTCAAAAGCGCTAAGCAGAACTGCTAACACTTTTATTAGCACAAATCACGTTTTGTTGAATAAGCCTGAAAGCACATCATCCAAAAAATGTGTATATATGACAGTCAATCACTTTAAACTGCAAAAAGTCAGTCTCATTTTTGCACAGTGAGGACTTCTAGTGTACCTCCCTAAGGTATGTGAAGATCCTACCCTTGCATGAGGAAGTCCCTCAAGGTTACTTCTCCAGGCTGAGAGAAAGAAACTGCAGTATGGTGGTTGGTATAGATAAGTAACATCAATCTCTACTTAGCAATTGTTTTGCTAGCTTTAATATCACTTCAATATAGTCGCTTTAATATAATTGCTTCAATATTGCTTCAAAAATAGTGCACTATACTAGTGTACACTATACTAGTGTATAAGTAGGTATATCCATACTAGGTACCAATAATTCTGATTAAGGTATTTTTGTCTAGTCATTATTGCAATCAATTTAAATAAATAATTTTATTTATATAAGGATATTTGGTTTTCCATCCTTCATCCTGAGGGATAAAGTTGTATAAAGGTCCAATTACACATGTATAATCCATTAGCCATAAACCCCTGACAAAGTCTGGGCCTAAGATTCAAACCAGCTGCATCTAGACTCCTCTGAGAAGGACCTCACAAAGCAAGAGGATCCTTTTTGCACCTCATGACTCACTTGGAAGTCTTCTGTAACAAACTTTGTCTGAAACTCCCATTCCGTTTGTGACAAGGAGAAATAATGTTACACAAAACCTCCTTCATCTTGACCTTACTCTGCACACATGCAGTGATGGCACATTCGCAACTTCTCTGAACAACCTGTCGTACTGTTTCACCACCCACACCATTATTTTCAGCCTATCCCTACCTACTTTCATTTAAAAATGCTGCCTCATCTGTCACTTACAGGCTCTGATAAAAAGTCTTCCTCCTTCTCATAATTCCCCTTTACATATCAAAGGGTTACAATAGGGTGACCCTGGAACCTTTTTTCTCTAGGTTGAAAGTCTTAACCTATTTTCATGGGGGAGATGCTACAGCATTCTGATCATTTTCATCACCCTCTTTGGACCTGCTCCAGCACGTCTATATCTTTTGTTGGGAACCCTCAATCTCAATGCATTGCTGCAGGGGAGTTCTCACAAGAGCAGAGCAGAGGGGGGAGAATCACCTCCCTTGACCTGTTGACCGCGCCTCTTTTTACACAACGTACAATATAGTTCACTTTCTATAGGCCACAGAGGAAGTTTACTCCAATTTTTCACCCACCAAGTCTTTCCTTACAGGGATGATCTTAATTCATTTATGCCTCAGTCTGTTATTGGGCAGTCTCAGCCCAGGTGCAGGACCTTGTGCTTGGCCTGTTGAACTTCATGATATTTATGTGGAGTCACTCCTCAAGCCTGTCAGGACCTCCCTGGATGGCAATCCCTCCTTCACACAGATCAGCTGCCCCACTCACCAGCTACCATCATCTGCAGATTTGCTAGGTGTATTCAATCACAGGTCCATGTCACTGATGAATACATGAGTAGTATTGGTCCCAGTACGGACCTTTGAGAGACATGATGCATTACTGATCTCCACTTGGATGTTGAGCCATTAATGATAACTCTTTGGACATGGCCATCCAGTCACTTTCTAATCCATCTAACCGTCCATCAGTCAAACACATGCATCCTCAATTTAGTGGCACTTACTGATCACAGAGGTAAGGCTGATGGATAGTTTCCAAGGGGTTTTTTTTCACCTTTTTTAAAACTGGACATTTCCCTTTACTAACAGATGTGACTTTTATTCTTATTCTTCTTAATACTTCTCAAATGTTATGCTATAAAATTTGCAAGAATTTTGTATTTCTAAAGTCAGGTCAAGCTTAGAACCAAAGACCTCTTTAGAGATTGCAGACACCTGGACTTCTAGCAGTGAATCTAATCAATGTAGTCTTAGAAGCTGCAGTTCTGTCATTGATTTAGGTAGACTGGAGCGGTCCTATGCACTTGTACTTTATTAAACACTTTAGCAATTGCAATTGGTCTGACAGTTACTGTAACACCACTTCTTCTGCTGCTTACAAAAAAAGGAGGTGTGATGACTTCAAGAATTGCAAGAAAAAGCAACAGAAGTATTATTAATGTATAATATGAGAAAGAAAATCAGCTGTTCTCACTAAACTCACCTTCATGTTTTAAAATTTAAGGGACTCAATAATATTCAAACCCTGTGTGAGAACAGTAGACAGCATTAGGACAACAGAAAACAAGGAGAACAGAGAAGGAAGCATGTGACATACAATTGCAAGTCTCATTAATGCCTTTCATTCCTTAAAAAAGGAGAAAGAGAAGATGTAGCAAGCTAATTTGAAAGTAAAAAAGTGTTTCTTTTTTCTGAGTTGTAGTTTTCAAGACTCATTGACTCAATTTACTGTCAGAAGCTGCGAGTAGCATCACTCTAGATCTCTTTTCTGGAAGGCATTCCTTTTCAAGAGAAGATGCAAACATGTGTTAATGAGATAAGGCAGATGTTTAAAGATAAATTTATGTGCAGGCTTGAATCAGGGCCTACAAAATTATAGGCAACAGGATGGAAATATAAGCCTGAAATCCTCTCCTTTCCATCTGGACATGGAAATACTTCTCAAATGTTCCATACTAAAGAGATGGGGTACTTATCTGCATGCTGAGAAACATAGCTATGCAAAAAAAGAAAAAAATTCTTACAGATAACAAATATGACTTTTTTTTTCCTTCTTCAAAGACATCCAAAAACAATTTAAGAAATCAAAATACACTTAATTGTTTTTTCTCCATGATTAAATTTGACCTGCAAATTGTTACAACATTTTGTCATGCATACAGTTAGTGCTCTGGTGACAAAGTTCATAAAACATGTAGAGTTCTTCTATGTCTTGACTGAATAGAAAAAAAAATTGTAAGAAACAATCTACAAAAATATTGTAAGTAGCACAAAAAAAGCTAGAATTTTAAATTTATTTTCAATAAACATTTTAGAAGAATTTGCAGGAGTACTCATGTTAGCTTTCAGTAAATTTCAAGAAATTATTGAAGTATAAAAGAAATTAATTCGATTTCAACCCACCTGTCTTTGTAGGTAGACACAGAATTCCATTTGGTGCTGTTTACATTTTCTCTAGGATTAATGTATTAACAATGACAGTGCATTTCTTATCATCATGCTTCTACTAAGTGTACTTACTGTATTAATAAAGGAATCTTGATTTATTAAAGGTATATGAGGTGCAACTTCTTTATAAGAGCCACATGTCAAACCTTTCTGCTTCATTTTTTTCTTAATTTTAACATTAATGGACACTTAACCTTTTGTGTTACATACACACAATATCTGCATGGTGTAGTCATGACTCTCTGTAGTATTTCATTTTATCCCTGTCATATCTTGCAGAAAAATTTAAAATATCACTGTTCTGGTTAATATCTCTCCCTACCCAAGTCTTCTGCAAAAAAGCCTTGCCAATTCCCTGAAATGTACACGTGAAAAGTTAACTCAGAGGAGTCCCATTTATTATCTATTAAAAGCAATAGGGAGTTTTTGTCACTGCATTTGCCTTTTAAGAGTATTTCCCACTATGTCTTACTTTGCACTTAGGCACTCATGATCTTAAATCTTTATAACTTCTTTGTGAACTCAGCTATTTTTCTTAGTGCAGAAAATTACTAATGATTTACTTAAACTAGAGGCATCAGTCTTTTTCTCTTCATAATTAGTTATGTCCAGAGAGATTAAAATGATTTCTTTTCCTTCCATTGTATTCTTCCACAGGTTTCTCATTCTCTGTATTTCCTGCCTTCTCTCTACTTGTTTGAGAAAGATGACACACAGTCTTTTACAGAAATACAAAGTGCCTGAGAGAAGCCACTCTGTTATTTGAAGAAGGTCTGGTGTTGTCTGACCTATGAGCTCACTATTGGACCTCGAGACTATCTCAGGTAATGCTATTGTTCACTGAAGCAGATCCAGCTCTTGCAAATTACTAGTTGTCATATGTTTTCTCTTCCCTTTCAAGGACTGCTTCACAGGCTAAATGACTAGTAATGAAAAGAAGAGGATAGTCTGTATTTAATAAATCTATTTTATAGCAAAACACACTGGAATCATGTGATTTGTGGGCTTACCATTTATTTGTGCAGAATAATAATACTGTGTGACTGAGCACATAGGAATAAGAAACTGCAGTTGTATATAGGAGTATTGTAAGGGGCACAAGAGAAATTCTCCCACTCTTACAGGGTGGGAAGTGCTAGGAACTTTGTGTTGGGCAAATATAGTAAGTTGCTTATTTTTGACTTTTTTTAAAGCATGCAGTGTTCCAAGAGAGGCAGTGTTTCTTCATGGCCGGTAATAAAACAGGAGAGAACTTGTCATAAATCAAGACTGTGCAGCAGACTTGGCGAGGCAGCAAGACAAAGAAGAGTGGGCGGTGAGGTTACCATGTGAAAAGTAAATAAGGACACACTGTACACTCTCTCTCTTTTTGTTCCTTTAAAAATTCTTATTAGCTTGCTACCATTTTTCTTTACCTGCCTTGAATATTGAGATCATAAGCCTTTCAAGAGCAGTTCTGCTGTTTCTATATTACATAGTCTATAGGCCAGTAATACCATGCTCAGATTCACCAGTGCTATCAAACTAAACTTTATATAATATAAATTCATATCCAAGAGACATCATGATATTTTTCCATTACAAGTCCTACAACTACCTGTTAGCTTATAACATAAAGACACAAATTTGTAAATACAGAAATAATGCATTTTGATGTAACTATATTTATGTATATAAAATATAAACAAACATGCACACACATGCATGAATGCACACAAAAGTATATTCTTTTGCTATGTTTTTATTATGCATCCACATGTCACAAAGTGTCTCTTTAGTGGAGAAAAAAAACAAATAAATTATTAGGCGTTTGTCCCAGGAACCACATAATCTACCCCTACAAGCTATTAGTGTCTCAATCTCTGTTAATTTAAATTTCATCTCCCACCATGTACCACAACAGAATATTAGTTTTTACCTTGACTCTTCTTTCAGTTTCTACACTTGAGGGAAAGTGCAGTTCTCATACCGTTCTTACCAGTAAAACAACAGGAAGTAAAACTACAAGAGCAGTTTGTTCAGGTTTGATAAGGATTAGATAAGATATTGTAACAATCATTATTCTACATTCAAGGGGAAGACAACAATTATATTAATACAACTTTCCCTGGTGTGATAAAGGCATTTCATGACAGCAATTAAGTTAATCTCCTGCAGTAGTCAGGCTTTGTGCTATAGCAAATCCCACATGAGAATGACCATAAGACTCCACGACATGTAGTTTCATGTCTTGAAGTTAGCTCATCTCATTCTCTAGTGAATCATAGGGTTTGTTAGATTAGTTTGTAAAGCAGAAGTGGAGGCTGAACCAATTGCAATTGTGTTGAAGACAGGAAGGAAACAACAAACACAACTGACCTAGAGACACCCAGAGCCTAACAGAGGATTCAAGTTTACAATTCCATATGCCAACAATTACTCAGGTTCTTGAAAATTACCCAGATTTATCCCTCTAATTGTAAAACCTTCCCCTAGGGTAACAAATTGCACCTATTTGGCAATACTCAAGGGTTTCTAACCAGTGCTTTTTTATGTTACTACTTTCCCACACATCCAATTGCTTATATCTCACCGCTATCTTTTATTCTTCTGCTGTGAACTAAATAAGTTCTTAAAATTAAGTGAGATAAACCAAGAACTGAGATGCATGTTCATCTCACTAGAAGCAAGAGCTCAGTTTAGGATTTCCAGTGGCAACACATAGTGGTGTCGCTTGGCAGTCAAGGTAAATCCCTTTCTCTTGACAAATCATAACAGGTATTTAGGAAACCTACCTTCATCGTATATAAACTCCCTCTGGTAAAAACCTACTGCTGCAGCTGACTTCTCTCCTACTCTTTCAGTTATCTGAACATGGGCATCTAGTGCCATCTGAGCGATTTCAAATTAGCCTGATTGTCCTCCAGTTGCCAGTCCAGAAAGGTATATATCTCCCATAAAACCTCTAACCATTTCCATGCATGGACTTTCTGGATCTCATGTCATGTCCAGACAAACACATCATCTAGTTGTCCAGCTAGTAAAATCTGAACTTCTCATTTGTCCCTCAGAGGAGAACACATTCTCACTAAAAGGTAGTAAAGTACTAAAGGAGAGGAAGGTAGATAATGTCGGTAGTAGGCATTTTATGATAAAGAAATGTGAAGAAAATAGAAGGAAAATTAAAAAGTGAGAGTCAGATGCATATATCTGACGTGAAATTTCAGAACATCTCTTCTGTTATGGTGGAGCCAGTAGGCTGCTGTTGCTGGCAGAGAGGTGAAGAAGACTGGCAATGGCCTTGCTCAAGATGAAGGCTTTGTCTCCACAACCATGTCTCCAGAAGCCTTTCCGTCACCTTAACATCCCTTTTTGGAAACAACTGTGCTCACTCATCCAGAGAACTGCTCTTCTCAGCAGCAGAAGTAACACTGGGATTCATGATGGTAGTAATGGCAGCTGTCAGCTCTGTAAGACATGCAAGGCCCTCTCCACCTGCATGCTCTAGGCAGAGGGCTGAAGGAAGCCACAGAGACCCCAAGGTTTCATACTGAAGTTTACAAATGTCACACTGCCAGTCCTCCACTACTGTAGCTGGAGATCATCTGCATGATGAATATTCCATTGGAAGAAAATAATCTGGAAGTTGCCGTTTTATCATATCTTGAGGTAGCACTGAAGAATTCATATGTGTCCTGCCAATTCAACAGAAGAAACCAGTCTGTATGCTTTATTATTTATAAAGAGAAAAATATTCCTTGATTTAAAAATTAATCAAAAATTCATAGAACCCGTCAGTTTGGTAAGCATGCTTTATATTGTATATGGCAGCAAAGAAGGTGAGTCACAAGTCTGCAGAAGTAGGAATGATTTAGTTTGGATAAGAAGTCTGTTTAACTCTCCAGATGTTCAGCTTTCCTGTAGGTTTTTTCATAACTCAGATTTTTAAACATTTTATATTCCCTTAATTTGCCTTTTTTTTTTTTTTGTACTATCCTTAATATCTCCTTTTACTGTTAATTATCTTTTACTGTTTCTTTTACTGGTCTTTTTCATATTTTCTCTACTTTAATTCTATCTTATCAAAATTCTTCTTGAGGAATACCTTCAGTGCAGGAAGCTCAGGATGCAGATACAGAGCCAGCTGCAGGCTGAGCTCTGGGTGGCTGGAGACAAAGATTCCAGAATGATTTTGCTTTTATACTGCCTTCAAATATATATATATATATATATATATATATATATATATATATTCCAGCATTACTGTTGAATAGTTATATGGTTCATATCTAGCCCCAGTACTTTTCCCTACCCTGACAGCCACAAAGAGGCTCCAAGCTGGGCTACAATTCCCTATACTATCTTGGCTCTTCCTGGGAGCCAAGGTTCAAACCAGGTCTTTGAGACACATTTTCATAAACAAAGTTTAGTTCCTATCTAAGGGGAGAGGATTTAGAAAGGGGTTGAACTGAGGAAGAATTACCCACCTCTGGTGTCTCCAATTGGGAATTTTTGTCAGTTATGCTAATTTTCTAAACATGTAAAACTGTATTTACCCCATGCAGGGGTGGGCATTTTCCATATCTGCCCTCCATATCATTTCCATATCTTACCTTCAATAAAGACAAGCCCTTATATTACCTCCTACACTAATGTTATCTCAAAAGTGTGTTGTTTTATTTCTAGGTCCTCATCAACATCAACAAAAGGCTGTGAACTGCTGATCTTTTGCATAAAAAAGGGCTCAGGGATGTGGGATGACCAGGACCTGTTATCACTCAGGTGACTGCACACTCAGTGACACAGCAGAGGCAGAGGATTCAGTAGGAAGAGACAAGACTTTTTTGAGGTTTCTATAAATAAGGTTAAGAAAAGACTGAAATGAAGGGATTCACATATTTCCTGCTAACCTAATGATATATAGGTGTGAAAACCCAACCTTATACGTGTCCTAAGCATCAAAGTAATTGAGCTTATCAGTGGACTTTCAGACATAGAGTCATGAAAAACTTATACAAGGTCTAGTAATAGTAAAAGAAACAGAAAGAGACTTATGCAAACCTAAGCAGCAACGGCTTCTTTAATGTTTCAAGAATATAAAATTATATTCTGATTTATACTTGGAACGGTTGTATCTTTTGATGACCTCAGATTTGAAATATGTAGATTTAATATGCTAACATTAGCTAACAGAGAAGGCCAACACACACTAGAGTTTCAGTATAAGGATAAAAGAAGAGGCTGTCAAAGGGGGCCTCATGTGAAATTCTGTTGCTGTACTAGTGTCACACATGATGGTAACGTCATAGGGCACTTTCCTGTGTAGGTGTTAGAGCTGCTGTCCCTGGGTAGAGGCTTCAACACAAACTTAAGTCTCAGGCAGCAGAATCAGCCCTACTAGTTTGAGGATGGAACGAATTCCACAAGAGATGCACTTCTATCCTGTGGGGAAAGTTTGCCATCATGGAGGAGCTGCTCCCACAAGTGGAGGAATTAAGAGCAGAAATGAGCATCAGAAAATAAGAAAAGGAAAAAGATCAGCACTGAGACTCAGCAGCTTGAAAAGCTTTATGCACCATCTGCAGAATAGCAGCAGTCAGGGTTTGTCCCCACCGTCAATGTGAATGAAAATTTTGGAAAGGGAGAAGGATGGAAAACTCATGGCTGGCTATACAGGATTGCTATCTGCCAGGGGTCAGTTTAACAAGGAGATGTGCCAGGTCCTGCACCTGGAGAGGAACAGCTCCATTCACCAGTACAAGCTGGGGCCATCCAACAGGGAAACAGCTTGGCAAATAAGGACCTTAGGGTTCCAGCCAGGCACCATGAACCAAAATAGTATCTTGGACACTCACAAGATTATTGGTATCCCGGGCTGCATTAGGAATGATGCCTACTTGTCAATCCTTCCTCCATACTCAGCACTTGGCGAGACCACATCTGAAATGCTGTGTCCAGCTTTGCATTGCTCAGTACAAGATGTACATGTCGAGACTTCAAAGAAAGGTCATTAAAATGGTTAAGGGACTAGAGCACCTTTCGTATAAGGAAAGGCTGAGAAAACTGAAGGTGTTCAGCCTGTAGAGGAGATACCTCATTGGCGATCTTACTAACATAAAAGCATGGCTGAAAGAAAGGAGGGAAAAGGCTGTTTCCTGTGGCTTCCAGTGACAGGAACAGAGGAAATGGGAACAAACTGAAATACAGTCTAAACATCAGAAAACACTTTTTCAGTGTGAAGGTGACTGAGCAGTGGCATGGGTTGACCAAGGGTGTGGTGAAATCTTCATCCTTGAAAATATTCAAAAGCTGTCTGGACATGATCTTGTGTAACCAGGTCTAGGTGGCCCTGCTTGATCAGGGAGATGGTCTTGAAATCCTTTCCAACTTCAGCAATTCTGTGATTCTGTGATGTAGCTCAGATTCACCTTTTCCTGATGATTGAGTCAATAGAGTCAAGTCCTTAACCTTGTGTCTTCCACGTTTAAACACCTATATGATTCTGATTTATTGTGCACTAAATCTAAAATCCAACATGTATTTCATAGTCCAATACATTTACAGCAGATTTGACTATATTTGTAATTAGGATTCCATCTAAATTTCAGTGAAAAAAATGTTTTCAGGATTATGAGATGCTGGTTAGAATATGGGGGTAGCTGTTTAATTTTTGTTTAAGAACATTTCTACATGTAATTGATGTAAACCATCTCTGAACTCTGTTTTTTGCAGATTCTGCTAGTCAGGGAGGAAAATGAATGTGAACAAGGGACCCATGAATAAGTGAATCTAAGACATTTTACATGTTCTCTATCATAAATAAATGTGGCAAGGAAGAGGAGACATGTCAGATAAGTACAGTAAAGCTGTATTTTTCACCAAGTCTCTTACTCAGTTTCTGTCTTTAACTCAAAATTACTCACAAATTTAAATAATGCATGGCAGGAATGGAAAGTCTTATGAATTACCGAAGACACTGGGACAGCTAAAATAATCTAAGAAATTCAGACTGACACTTTCGTCTGGTCCCATAAAAGAATCAGAATCAAGAAGTGGTCATCAGGCTGCAAGGGACGTGCACAAGCAATGTATCTCACTATGTACTTCTGCAACAAACCCCTGCATATAGGGTAGGACTTTTGCTGACTAATTACTTTCATCTATTAATAATGTTTAAATGTGACTGATAATGTAGATTTTCCAGAAGTTTATCTTGCCTACTGTTTGCATGTGTCTGCTACTTCAGCAATTGCAGTTTGTTTTGTGTAATGAAACCATATTTAAATGTCCAAAGCATTTCCAATTACCTTTGCTTCCTGTCTCATGACTGTACTTTCCACCTCTCTGATTGCAGTCCCTGTTGGTTTGCCCTACTCACAGCCATTTGAAATTTTGCTGCAAATGCCATTTTCCTATCTCATTGCTTTGATCATCCTGCTGCTCAGCTTTGCATTATTTTCTTAGTCCTCCTGTATGGCACAAATTAAGTGACTTGTTTCAATTTTAGAAGCTTTCCATGACCTTTTCCATTTTCTATAACTCCCATCACTTATCTGAAGTTCACTCCCCAACTCAGTGTATTTTTGAGTAAGCATCTTTTTATTTTTTTTTTTTTTTTGGCACTGAGACATGCCTCTCACTGAGAGGAGTTTTCTATAACACCATTTTTTTCTTATTATGTCTACAAAAACATGACAAATAAGAAGGCTGCTGTAATACAGTACTTATCATGCTGACAAACTTTGTCCCGTGGTGGCCTCCCTGTACTGTGCCATCTGTCTATCTCTATTTACTTGTTATCCCACCACTTTGGAACAAGGATTATTTTTTACTCTTTGATTGTAGACCACCTTTTTAAGTGGGCCACTGCTTCAGAACTAGACTTTATAGACATTGTAGGAAGTACAAGAGTACTTGTAATGGGTCAGGAAGAAAGAAATGAATCATGTTCCAAATTCTTGCAATCTAACTCTAAATCTAGGGATGGCAGATGGATACGGACAGACAGATGGTGCTGAGCAAAAATTAATACAAACAATTACCAATAATATAAATAATACAAACAAAAGGAATAAACATACAAATAACACTCATATATATGCATAAATAACAATGCTAAATAAGAAAATAAGAAAATTAGACATGTCTAGAAGAAAAACATTTGCAGATTGAAAACTAATTCAGAAAAATACTATTTTCACCCCTCTCAGATAGTCTTACATTCAAAAAATTTAGTTGTCTTGCCTAGGTTAGAATCAAGAATTCCTCAATAAATAATACATTTTGAGGAATGTGCTCATATTCCTAAATTTAGATCTTCAGCTTAGTTGCCTAAGTTACAAAATCAATCTTTATAAATCATTTTACTACAGAAAGGGAAAGAACCACTTCTATGGGACAATCCCTATAATATTAGGACAGGATACGCCAACCATTATGAGAATCTATATAGAAAATTCAGATAAAATCTTCTAACTTTAAAGTTAGATAAAGGAAAATGAAGATGTGTATATATTGGAGAAGAGATATGAAGCCTGGGAAATAGTTTAAAATTTAACCTAGATTTCTCAAGTCTCATCTAATCATCATAGCTCTGAAACTTCCTTACCAGGAAGCAACAGCTCAGTAATAACAAGGTTGATTTCCAGGGACATACAGGGCAGGATGTCAAGAACTCAGTTTTAAAGTAAACAGACTTTAAATAGATATTGTCCTTGAACTGCAGATAATTTCAGAAAATAGATCCATCTAAGTCTTCAATCAAAAATTAATAATTTCCCTTGAAGATTTAAGATTTATTTACCTAATATCCTATTATTTTTGATAATCACATTTGGTACATAATTTTTAGGAAAATATGTTTATATTATCCTTAAAGGCATCTTATATTTAGGTTTGCATTTTAGAGGGGCGTGCTATATTTAGGTTTGAATTTTGCCTTCTTGTAGCAAAGTTCAAAACTACTGGTGTATAGCTCTCCAGCTGATAATACAACATATAAAGTCTCTATTTCTGTAGTCAATATTTGGATTACTGGGTCAACATCTTGGCAAGTACACATGTACAAAGCTTCAAATGATTAGAGAGTATGTTAAATGTTACCATATAAACTGATACCAGGAATCAAGTGGAATTAAAATGTAGTCAATTGGGACATCAAACCACAGACCTCTTTTATTCAGATGTTTGAAAATGTGAAACACACAAGAAAAAATCAGCATCAGAGTTGCTTGAAAAAAGATGGGGGGGAGGGGGAAGGAAAATATGTAGATAAAGGTGTAATATCCTTTCATTCTTTTTTCACCTTTCTACTTCTATATTATGCACCCATTTTCATAACATCCATGTTTTACAACATAGAATTTGACATTTTACTAGAAAAGTGGGAGAAGCAATGTATTTCATCTGTATTAGTAAATCAGTTACTAGGTATGTTTCTCTGTAGTTTCATATATGGAGTTTTCATTTAAGCAAGACATTTGGCAGTGTATTCCTCCTCTGCCCTTCTGAATATCTATGGTAAATTTGTTTAGTGAGGGCAGAATATAAATACAAAAGTGAGGCTAACTTGGTGGTCTGTGTGACTAAGTCAGAAAGTGCTTTTGCAGACACAGATGATCAAGTTTGGCAGAGCACACTGAAGTGCTGGGTGTTGCATGGAGCACGACTGGGGTCTCTCAGGGGTAGGACTTCTGTCTGTCTGGAATACTCCACATTGATATACGACATGCCATTCATGGCGTGGATATCTATGGACGTGCTTGTCAGCTCCAGGGCCTATGCAATTTAAAGTAATGGATTTACACCTCTTCTCTAAAGTGAGATTTTTTTCTCAGACGGAAAGCAAAAGCTTAGCCTATTGATGTGAAATCTCCTTAGATACCACAGCGTATGTAGACATCTGACTAAGCTCAGCTTATGAGGAAAGATAGTATCCTACAGAGAAACTCAAAGACAGCCAAGGAAATACTTCAGCAGTGTTATCTCCAAATTTGTAGCATTTTGGATGTGCACTACAGACTTCTGGAGGAAGTGAGGAGAAAAATCAGCTATTAACCCAAGTGCAGGTTACTCAAAAACATTTGTGCACTCAACAGTACTCTGAAGTAGTTTCAAAGGATTCAGATACCAAATCTCTGAACACTGGGCAGCCCAAATGACATAACATGGCTACTTATTGTGATTTTATAGGGAGTTCTACATATGAACTTCTACAGACATGAACTAAGTTATTTAGGTACAGCAGTTATGTTGCTGAGGGCTATATGTGAACAGCTATAACACCAAGAGAACAAAAAAAAAAGTTACATGAATAATGACCTTTTTAAAAAAATCCACACAATGTTCAGAAATGTTTAATTCATTACTTGCAAAAAATTCTGTCTTCATTCAGTTTTCTTTTTAAAAAAAAAAGTAATGGTTCCCTTTTTGTTTCAGGCTTCTATTTTTAACCTTGTCATAGGCTTGTAGTTGGAATAATTCTATTTTAATGTTTAATAAAATACTTTAATTTCCCATATTGGTATTTCTTTCCCCAGAACTTATTGGGAATCATTAATAAGTTTTCAAAAGGTTTTCTGTGCTCTGAAGAGATGTAATATCCTCATAACATAACCTGAAAAAAGTAGTGTAATGTCCTGAACTGATCTGAGATGAAAATCAACTCCAGGATCTTCATTTCCAGACATCCTAGAGGCAAAACTGGCCTAGGATTTTTTTTTTTTCCAACCCTTCTTCATAGCTTACCATTCATCACTTGTGGTGTACCACTCACTCATTGGTGCTGGCAAAAGTGGCCGCGGGGCTGACCTGAGATCAGTTCTGGAGCAGAAATGAGAAGAGGACGAGAGGAAGCAGTAATTCATTAAGTTCACATGAAAGTCAAGAAAAAGCAAATCTAACTGTGCCCCAAGGTGGTAGCCAAAGAGGAATGTAGTAGATTTAAATAATATAGAGGGTTTTAATGCATCTGCTCACATTATCTTGTATTACCACTGTGGACTTACTTCCTTCAGCAAAAATCACTTTTGTAAAATGTATAATTTTGAGTGCTCTGAAATATATACATATACCTTTTTTTTTTTTTTTTTTTGATTGTAACATCTCAAGTTCTATTTCCAGTGCTAGTCTGATAGAATTTAACAGGAAATGTCACCCTTTGTTATCCTGAATATATGGATATAAAGCCGAAGGTGTGGACACATTTTTGGCATGAGGAAATAGATTACTCAGTTGTTAGCAGTGCTATTGCCACTTGCAATTGTTAATTTCTCATTTCCTCTTTTTATTTGAGAAGAAACTTTATATCCATCATTAAAAAGAGTCTTACTTTTATGTGACGCAAATGAGAGTCTGGATTCAATATTGACTGTATCAAATTCGGATATTTAAATCAAAGTTCCAGTGAGATCAACTGCACCATCTGCGGTGACAAAAAAGAAAAACATTCAAGAACCCTGATACACATTTGTAGATCTGTTGATTTTCAAAAACCTACATTTCTCAGCTCAAAATACAAACTCAATGCCCAGACTAAATTATATTAGTTCAAGAGATTATTAAACTGCATGGACGTTCATAATGTTCAGCTTTAAAAGGACATAATTTTTCTATTTTAATGGACTTATGCAGTGCAATTATTCATAGAACTACTGTGCAGATAATTCATATTTTTCATCACCTTAAAAATATTGGAGAATTTCTGTGTTTTTGAGGTGTTAATGAACGACAATAATTTTTTCAGAACTTGAAACTGCAGTAGGTCAAAGAGATGCTTTACTAAATGTACATTTATTAAATACATAGAATGGAACAACATTTCAAGATTAAGCTCCTAAATACATAGTTTAGGCATTCAAATCAGTGACTTAACCTTAGTATTGTTGACAGCTGTGTCTTCCTTTGATTGCTTTCCTGCAGTGAAGGGAAAATGCTATTGCTGCCACTTCAGCCCTGGATTTAACTGTGGTACTTCATTGACTTGTTATTATTCATTGATATTGAACATACTAGTATGAAGAAAGAAAGAGGTAAAGCCTTAAATGGCTGCAGATGTTTGACAGCAAAATTAGCTGCCAGTTTTCTAGATAAGATGTAGCATTTTTACCTAAGAATAGATTAATCCTCCACACAGATTCTGTCTCCCCTAGGATGCCCTTGTACTCCAATGTACGATTCATTACCAGAACTTTTAAAGACAAATACCCTCCTCTCACAAAGTCACTGAGCTGCAGCAGTAAAGAATGACACAATACCAGACAGACAGATAAATAACACAGTCGAACACTGAACAGGGTTTGACCACTTGGGGGATAAAATGATTTCTATTTTGTTTTGTGATTGTGTGTTAGATTCCGTGACTAATGAATACATGGCTATGTCTCATCATCTGTAGCAAAGTGCCAGAAGTCCATCTTTATGGAATAAAGTTTCCTGTGCTGGAACAAAGGGATTTTTATGGAAACATGCCTGACTGTTTGTAACTCTCTTTACAGAAACAGCATCAGGAAAAGATGGTGTTCTTTTCTAAATGATCACCAGAGCTGAAAAGATGCAATATCCAACTACAAATTCAATACAAGAATTGCAAATGAAATGTTGATTGCTAAGCAGATAGTGAATTCCTACATCAGCTTTAGTGCAGCTAGTCACTTTGTTAAATATTTTACCACCTTCTGTTGCCACAGCATCCGTACAGCCTCTCCCCCCATAATAAATGACAAAAGCCTCAAAGCTCACCTGGACCCAAACCCATGAACTGCAAAAATCAATCTCTGGCATTGGAATACTCAGAAATTTTATCTGCAGCATTTCCAGTGGTGTACAGTGAGAGACCGGTTTTGTACAAAAGTGCTTCTACTGCTACAGGGACCAATTTTTTTTCCATGTAGAACAATCGTATTCCTTCAGGTAAGTGAAGGATTACCAGTCTGGAACATGCCTGTTCTTTTTTGCCAGCCACAAACTAATCTCACCTTATTCACCATGGCAACATTCACACAGCTGTCTATTCCTCTGTTTCCATGGTAAAGGACTGGTAGATAGTACTCCACTGCTTTATGCCAGACTTCTGATTCTGTCACAGATCTCCAAATATTCTAATGGTTAAAATTTGTGTAGAAGCCTCTAAAATGTCACTGCCCCTGATCTAGGCTTAAACCCAAAATTAAAACAAAGTCCTGAATATTAAAACACACAGGAAACAGCCAAAACCAAAGCAAACTGGAGACAAAAGACCTGGTCTTCAAAAAAAAAAAAACCAAAAAAAAAAAAAAAAAAAAAAAAAAAACCCCCCAAAAAAAAAAAAAAAAAACCAAAACCAAAAAAAATCAGTCTGTGAAAGAAAGAACCAATTACAGCTTTTTTCGACCATAACAGATATTGTTAAAACTTTTTCACCAAATCATAGGATTCCATTTAGGCCTTTTTTTGCTCCTGTACTCATAGCCTTTTAAAAAAATATCTCCTAAACACAGCCCTTGTCAAAACTTTCACCAGTTAGAAAACTTTGAAGCAAGAGTTATTTCCCAAACAGTGAACTCTTCGAAGTCTCTTCACCACACAGAGACACAGCATTGAATTTACAGGTAAAAAACTACAAATAGCACCACAGTCCTTCTCAGCAGAGTGAATTAAGAGCTCTAGGCACATTTTCAAGTACTATGTTGTACCAAAAGTTACCCTGTTAGGCTTCATCGTTGGGTTTGAGCACTCCCAGATGCTCTGGGTGATGCACATCCATTACTTTAGGGACCTTAAAAGCCCAATGTGCATGAACTCTTCTGAAGAGTCTCCTTCAAGCCCTGAAGTCACTTTGATGCTTTCAAAATGTTTCTCCTACCTCTGTTGGAATGCAAGACTATCAGAAAAAGTTCAAAAATTGTATGTAGGTAGTTGTGTCTGTGATTAACTACCTTATGTGAGTAATGATCTGCTATAGAAATTATTGCTTTGCTTCTGATAAGAAAAATGCCTACCAGTTACTTTGCCCCAGAACTTTCTCTGTTTTTATGACAAGTCTGTAACACTGACTTTAGTGTATCCATTCCTACCGACTTTATTATTATTCTAATATAATATGCTACTGGTTTTGAGAGCTGTGCTCAACAGCACTGCTTCTTGATCTGAATGCCAAGACACGTTTTGCAGTTTCTAAGTGTGTAGTCAGTGGTTAGGTATAGAGATGTGGTCTGGAAAGATAATTTCAAAATTTTCTTTCAAAAGCATAGGCATAAATATATGGGTTTATTTAGATACCTGACATTATCATTAAATTTCTGAGCCTGTAGGTATTACCTTGCAAAATACTTCAGTAGGAGAGTCAGTGCTATTGTATCTTGGCAGCAAGTTCCTAGTATTCATTTAGATTTGCCTTACTAGGTCACTTCATTAAAAAAAGATTAAAGTCTACTCCAGCTAGAGGCATGAATTCCCACTTCTGTTTTCAGAGAAATCTGATATCAGTGCAATTCTGAAATAATCTTGGTTATAAAAGCAATGTTAAACACATTCGTTAGGAGACCATACATCTCTTCTGGGTCTTTAGTGGGTCATCTAATTCTAACCTTTGTAGCACTTCAATGAAAGGGAATTTTCCTGAAGAGTGTAGCTTTAAAGGTGAAGGAGCTGAGGTAAGTCCAAAGATAAACACAACATAAAATCACAACAGTGACATCTGCTGCGGTATTTTCCTTACACCTTACTGCCAAATTCATAACTTCCCACGCATGCCATTTGAAAAGAGATTCACAGAGATCAGCATCTGAGATAGAAGTTTCCTGAAATACTTTTGAGGGAGAGAGGCTTTCCTCAATTAAACAGCATTCTGCTTGGAGCGAAACCACCTTGGAATAGCCAGGAGATTAATAGTACATCATCTCTAAACCATGGTCAGGAAAGGATTGTCTATTCTTCACATTAATCCAATAACTAGAACGAAATTAAATTTTTGAGGGAAAGTGGGTGATATTTAAATTCCTCTCTAGTCAAACAATGGGGTTTGAAACACTGTCAGTGGGAAGGCCCACAATAAAAACTCTTGAACTGAGAAGTTTTCACTCCCAATTTGCGCATGCGAAGCACACTGATCATGTGCAGAAAAGCATGAGGGAGGTTTAGCCATGGTATAAGCACACATTGAAACATGCCTCTGTGCACAGCAAAAAAACATCCATTTCATTAGGGTGGGTGGGATTTAGGTGCAAACTGGTCACTATTAAACGGCTTTGTATCAGAACCTTATGCCACAGTAATAACTTGAATGTCGTGGGGGCCTCACCATAAGAAACACAGGAATGGACAGACTTTAACAGTAACAAGGCAAAGGCAATTGTGAATATTCCTGATTGCTTAAAGGCTGAACTTTGGGAGCTAAAAAGGGCTTTGAGCTCACAAATTCCA
The DNA here is from genome assembly GCF_017590135.1 of Pyrgilauda ruficollis. Lineage (NCBI taxonomy): Eukaryota > Metazoa > Chordata > Aves > Passeriformes > Passeridae > Pyrgilauda > Pyrgilauda ruficollis. The sequence continues at coordinate 8,804,382 of NW_024519207.1, read as the reverse complement.
CATGCTAAGTCCTCTTCTAACTTCTGACTGGTCAGCTGAACTGTGCTGACTTTCATGTTTTTACGCAAAAGATTAAGTGTATTCATTTGGCTGTGCATGTTGCAAGAGCACTAAAAGACTGCTAAAGCACATGCTCACCATGGGCCTGATCAAAGCCCTCTGAGATCAATGGGAATATTTCCTTTGACTTCAATGGGCTTTTGATAAGATTGCAAATTACCCAGTGGAAAGTTAACCTCTGAAGGATGGTCCTGATGTTGGCATACCCATGGGCACAGCACTCGAAAGGATCTGGCTCCACACCTGGGTGATGCACAGCATCTCAAGCTGGAGCAGATGCAAGTGTGGCATCTCATTCTGACATCTCATAAAATGCCACAGTGGTGATAAAGGAAGCATATTTTGATTGACAGCTTCCATACTAGCTGGTACTTGAAACAGCTTGCAGCCACATCAGGATCTGGCAGGAAGCCAGACCCCATTCACAATAATGGGACATCATACAAATATCAACAGGGCTGTATCCAAGCCAGCTGTTATTATTAATTTCATGTCTTTTAAGAGGAAGAGAGGATTTCAGCCATTTGAAAGGATTTTTCAAATGAATAATTATACTGTTTGGTGATGTTTAATTTTTGTTTACCTCTAAATGCTTCTAAAGTTGTAGCTAGTGGTCCCATATGAATTGGATTTAGAGATACAATTGCTGTTTAATTTAGCTGATTCACTTGAGATGTCTTCTGCATTTTTGTTAAAGGAGGTGATTTTTTGAAGAAAATGGAAAGCAACAGAATGCTGACAAAAATAAAAACTAATGATGTTGGAGTTTAGAAAACTGTGCTTTGATATAAGAGTCTGCAGACAGTTTAGAAAATAGGAAAAAAAATTGTTGCTGTTGTGGAAAAAGGTTCAACAACTGGAGATTAGAAGTGAACAAACAATTCACAGTGAATCATCTCAGCTCCATGGAAGTTTCCAGGATCTTCATTCTCTTTTGCCTTAAGAACTAGCTTGAGAGTAGATGTGCTACTCTTTTCTGTTATACTACTTTCTTTTTATTAGAGAGAATTTTCAACAAATTCAAATTCAGCTATATCTTTTCTTCTGCAACAGCTGAAAATTTCTAGATGTTTTATGGAAAAGATTTAGTCCCTGTACTACAAGGGTGTGTTAGAGCGAATACAAACATAAATGATAGTGGATGAATAAAGAAAACCCTAACCTCAAAGATTATGTGGACTGATCAGGTAAAAGGGGTCTTTTAGGTGATGTAGATATGATATTTTTGTGTGCAACAGATTGTCAATTCTTCTTTTGACACTGTTTCTATCCTTCTATTGCTATAATAATCTGTACATGTGTGCATGTGTACATACAAATGTATTTATACCTAAACAACAAAAACTACAGATACTAATGTTAGATGAACCCTGCAAAATGTATTTTCTTAAGTCTAATGTGGAGGAGTTACTGTGAATGACAGATTTCAGAAGAAACCCAAAAATATATAAGTGTGTAGATGGTTTTTAAAAATGTGGAGAAAATTCAAAAAAGGTTTGCTTATGATACAAAAGCTGTAGGGGCAGGAGAGGGAGAGTATCAAAGGAAACTTCTGTTTCTGGATGACTGAGGGTGGTAGCATGAAACCTTTAAAGGAAAGCTTTAGACAGAAAAGAAAGATTATGAGCCTGGTTTAGTCATCCAGGTTTTGAGAAATTAGTGAGCTGCTTAAGATGAGATATGCGACTTTGAAAGAATAAAGGTCTTTTTGAAGATTTTGTTTAGGATACAATAGTGGGAAACCCTGCAAGCATAGAAGAAGGGGAGGGGAGGGGAGGGGAGGGGAGTCCTGATCCGAAAGAGAGGTAGTGGGATAAAAACCCTACTATCTTGAAAGAAACCCCAATATTGGTCACACCCATATTATGAAAAAATACTGACAAATAAAGTGGATTTAGTTTCATTTGTAGTCATCACTGAGACTGGTGAGTTCACTGCTCTGGAGAGTTTTATTTTCACACTAGAAAGTCATTGTTTAGACAAATAATACGTTGGAGTTTTTTCCTTGACAGATTTGAATGCTATTTTCAGTCCTAATCTTGTTATCTCAGTCTCTATCTTTCTGTTTTTTCTTGCTGTTTTATCTTCAGATTTCAAATAACAAAGTCAAAGCTTGGGTTTCTGAGAAAAATATACTAAAAAATGAGCCCTTCAGAAATACACTTGAAAATGTATGTATCTCCAAATTAAAGCTGCTAGACTTTTTACAGCTCTACCTTAGGAAATTTCTGACCTGCGTATGAAATACATCTGTGCTTTCTGTGCTTTTAAAGTTGTTACTAGCCTGACTGAATGTGCAGCTGGTAGTGATCTACAGTTTTTGTTTATCCTGCTGAGTGAAAATGAGGGAGGACATATTTGTAGACTCATTCAGCTAAAATTCTGAAATGCTGTCTCATATACTTTATTCTACTGAAATGCTGCCTCGTTCAGTCAATTTTCTCAGAGGTTCCTTTTGCTAACAATAAAGCTTAATAAATCAAGCACCCAAACTTCTCATGTTTAAAAACAGCTGTATGTCAGAGTTTATGTTCACCTTAAGCTGAAAGAGCTTTCTTAGCGCAGGATTAGAAAAATACGGGTTTGAGGGCCAGTTATTTTAGGTAGCAAATAAAATTTCCAGATGTAGAAATTTCTAGATTAGTTTAGTTATGATGAATACTTATGAGCTAAAATATTTTTACAGAATCACTTTGACACACGCATTAGTAAAGCAGTATACGACTTAAAAGTAAAAACCTTGTACAAAAACTACCCCTCAAATTATTATGTTCTAAAAATCTCACAGATTGTTTCTATAAGTTTGGATCCTGAAAATTTCCAAAAATTTTAAGATTACATTTATAAAAAGAAACGTTGCTTTTATTTAAAATACATGGAATACATACAATATAGATGGGTTTTACGCATCAGTCTCTCTGTATGTTATCAATGCCTGTAAGTGTACTTGCCACTACTAGTCTGTACTATAGATATATCCCACTGCTTCCTTTTTGATAGTGTCTTGTTGCTTTTGTTTTTCCTTTTTTTTCCCTCTTTCCTTTTTTTTAGTGTTTTTTTTTTTTTTTTTTTCTTTTTTTTTTTTTTTTTTTTCTTTTTTTTTTGTTCTGTCTGTGTTGTAGTAGCTCTTTTTCTGTCTGTGGTACACCAAGATACAGTATTCTATGTTTTTGTAATATGCTGTTTTATCTATGTGGAGTACTGTCTTTTTGCTCAACATCTCCTTGAAAAGGACAATTATTTTCCTGAATCAACACTCCAACACTTCAACAACTGTTGTGAGTAGCTGGGCGGGGAGGGAGGGGTTGTGTATTTGTTGATGTTTAAGTGGGTTTTCAGTTGCTTGTGTTTTTTGTCTTTCCTTGAAGTCACAGATAAGCATTTCTCATCTATTGAACTTTTTACTCCATGTGGATAAAATCTGATATTGTATGCTGCAGTGTGGGATTCTCTTTGCTTTTACAGCTACTGCTGCCCATGAGTCTATTTATCTGTTTATGTGATTTATCTTAAAATGTGCTAACTCAAAAAAAAGAAAAGGAGGGAAGGGCAGGAAGAAAGAAAACTTACTTATCTATTTGCAAGAAGTAGAAAAAATTGTTTTATTTCTGCTGCCTTGTTCACTAGCTTACTCTTGCATTGCATATACATTTTCTTTACTTCTGAGTTTTGAGGGTTCTACAATTTTTATTCATTAAAATAGTCTTGTGGTTAAAGTATTTGGTAATAATGACTCTGTGTCTATCACTTCATAAAAGTGCTATGCTTTTCCCACATAAGCCATTGTTTTTCTCAAAAGCTGGGTGTCTACACTGCAAGGCAGTCACTCTCCATAGCAATAGCAGAATATTTTTTCTTCAATCTTTTTCTTTTATATACTTTTCATTCAGAGCACACTTGTAAATCACTCAAGTAATAGTCTATTTCTTTGGGCTGAATTTGTTACTATTCAAGGCCTCTGGTTATTACCAGTAGCTCTTCAGTTCATCTCAGATTTTAAGGATTTTCTGTTCAGTATACTTAATGTGTAAGAAATTATAGATAGTTTTTTATTTCTGGAACTACATTGCTAAAGTTACATGTTCTTTCCAATTCTTTTGGTCTTATGAAACAGTTATCTTCATTTTCTTCCATGTTTTATTTCCATTTATCATTTAAATTTTTCATGCACCATATTCATTCTGAAACCAATGTATTCATTCAATGTCTACTTCTGTTTGCCATACAATTGTATAATTTAATAAAACTTTTGTACTGAGATAACTCAGCAGTTGTCCTCCTAAATAGAATGGGAAATATTTTGGTGTTGTTGCCCTATCCATATTGCAGGTAGAAAATTAATTGGAAATGGATCTATTTCATAAATCCAAAAACTAAGTTACTGGAAGCCATTCTTTAATAAAGGGGTTAGATATTTGCCTTGTCTTTGATTATGCCATCTACTCTAAAAAGTATGGAGATTTCTAGCTGTAAGTCATCATTTTTACTTCCAACTTTTCTAAAGAAGTATAAGAGCTGGTTGAAAGAAATCTGCCATAAGTTTTTAAGTAGAACTTTTTTTTCATAAAATTTAAATGTTCAAGAATATTGCACTCTCCTGGGCAAATATTATTTTAGAAAAAGTTCTTCATAACTGCAGGACCAAAACAAGATAGTTTTTTGCCATTTTATAATTTCAATATTCTTTTTGCTTTTTGGATTACTTATCTTCCAGTCCTCATTCCACATTCCCTCACACTCCATCTTTCTGATTTCCCTAAATTTTATTTGGTTTCTGTTTTGGATTTGCATGGCCAAGATTTGGTAGTGGGTGGCTACAAGGGGTGTTTCCTCATCCATCAGAGCCAATCCTTGGTAGCTTCCAAGATGGATGTGCCACTAGCCAAGGATGGGCCACTTAGAAATGGTGATAGCGCCTCTGTGATAACAGATTTAAGGAGGAAGAAAAGACTAAAAGTTGTTGCAGAGTTGTAATTGTGTTCAGAGAAGAGCAGAGTAAGAACATGTGAGAGGAACAACTCTGTAGACATCAAGGTCTGTGGAGAAGGAGAGGCAAGAGTTGCTCCAAGTGCTGGATCTGAGATTCCTCTGTAGCCTGTGGTGCAGACCATGGAGAGGCAGCTGTGCCCCTGCAGCCATGGAGATCCATGGGGATGCAGACATCCACCTGCATCCCATGGAGGAGACCCATGCCAGAGCAGGTGGATGCCTGGGAGAAGGCTGTGACCTCATGGGAGACCTGAGGAGAGAGAAGCCCACACCGGAGGAACCTGTCCTTGAAGGACTGCACCTTGCAGAAGAGTCATACATTCTGCAGCAGTATGGGGAGGACTGTTGCCTGTGGAATGGACTCACACTGGAGAAATTAATGAAGAACTGTCTCCTCTGGGATGAACCTCACAGTGTAGCAGAGGAATGACTCTCCCTGAACAACAGGAGAAAAAACAGGTGATAAACTGACCTTAACCCCATTCTGTGCCTCCCTGCACCTCTGGGGTAGGACGTAGAGCCAAGAAGGAGAGGGGGGGTGAGGGGAAGGTGTTTTGAAAGCTTTATTTTACTTTTCATTATCCTGCTCTGATTTTGTAAGTGACAAATTCAATTAATTCTAATTCTGGCTTGTTTTTCCTGTGAGTGATCTCTCACAGTCCTTATCTCAGCTTCTGAACTCTTCATTATATTTTCTCTCCTCTCTCCAGCTGTGGAGTGATAGAGAGCTTTTTGTAGATTCCTGGAATCCAGACATTGTCTATCCACTACATTTTCCTTACTCAATTTCTATATGAAAACAAGACAATGATGTAGCAAAATGCCACATACTTCCCTGTATCTTCCACTACATAAGAATGAATTGTTTCAGATCAATTGTATTTCATGTGGAGCAGTATGACTCCCAGCTCCCTGAAAGTGTTTGGGCTCAGCCTTTTGGGTAAAGTACTAAAGTTGCATGACTGGAAGCTATATTTCTGAGAGATTGATAGGTATTAGGTCAGTGTTCTCCATAATTTCCAGGTATTACTCGAAAATACTTTCTCTAAATCAACCTTCAGAGTGTCCTATTTCAGAACTGCAGAAATGCAATCTCCATGTGAACTTACTCACACTGGGGCAGGTTACTTGGGCAGAAAAAGGTAAGGACTGATGAATTTGTCTTCAGGTCCTGCAAAGAGAATGGGGAAGAGTGAGTGCCAGATGGCCAAGAGAAAGATATAAGGAATCTGTTATGCTTAAGAGTAACAAGTGATCCAGAGGGTAATGTTTCCTTAAGGCATAATCAAGCATTCAGGAGACAGATGGTGGAAAGAGTAGGGAGTCAAGACAGTTCTAATTAGTCCAACACCATATGGAGTTGCTTCTTTTCTAGAAGCTCAACCTTCTAGACAGGCCTGTGGGTTTACCTACTGGACATCCCAGAGATCTTTGAAAGTGTTTAATGACTCACAACCAACCCACTTGCCCAGATTTTTATTTTACAGAAATAAGTGGATGATGTTAAGTATGGGAAGCACGATTCATAAATCTCCAAGATGAAACTAAGATGTAGCTGGACTGGGACTATACCAATGATCCAAGAAATTAGATGACTTCTTAAGTCTGATATAGCTGGAGTCTACAGAGGTACCTGAAATATTACTTCATTTTGTTTTCATTCATAAAAACTCATCTTCTTTCTTCCAGACAGAATGTGGGAGGAAATATTGCAATTCTGCTGCCGTTATACATGTGGGCTGTAATCCTGTTTTGCAGCTTTTCTTGGCCACTGTGATTATCCCCTTTATCACTACTCCTAAAAAGTAGAAGATATCTTTTGTGTCTTAATTGTATTTATCTCCAATTGTATCCTTTTTCTATTTTGTTCACAAAGTCCCACACCATCTGTATATGCTGGGAAAGACAATGGCTTTTAGTCCTGGGAGAATATGAAAGAGAAAGCCACTAGAAAGCATATCTACTGTTTAGGGTAGATTGCAGTGCAGACAGGCAGGGACATTTGTAAGAGGTGGGGAATGTGGTAATATAGGGACGGTAAGACATGTGAAATCAGGATATCCCAAATCACATCTGCATAGCATGGCAGGCTTATTCAGTTGAATGGAGTCCTCATCAATGCCTTTACAATGAACACAGCATCTTCTGAATGTGTCAAGAAAATATTAATAAAAAATATAGTGTTATATTTTTCTAATACTACCTGGCACCATTAAGAAACCCTGAAAACATGTAGAAGATCTTCAGAAACAGAAAAGTAGCTTTCTCCCACTATCTTATACTTGTATATGTCTGTTGTCAGTTCAATTTTAAATACAGCTATTATAATTTGCAGCAAGTGATGTTTAAGTCCCAATGTGTGCCAAGAATATTCTCATCACTGACAAGTGGTTAAGTGCATTTGTCAAACTTTGTCCTCTACCTGAAACAATAAATATAGAATCCAGATCACCTAGTATTCTAATGCCTTAAACTACATTGGCATTCATCTTTACAAGTTTGGTATCTCAGTGTCTTTCAGTATAACTTTTTAACTGACTCCTAGAACTTTTGCACAAAACAAGACACACTGCTCCTTATTGTCACCAACCAACTACTCCATATTTCTATCTTTGTTCATATTTTAAAGAATTTTAGTTTTTTCACTTCCTATATTGAAGAAAAAGTCCTTATAAGCTCATTCTCATTATTTACTAATATATTTATTAAACTTAACCTAAATGTTTACAAACCATTTATTTTAAAGACAGGAAAATATTTTAGTGGAGATTTAGTGACTCCTTTTCAATTCAACTTTCTTTACATGCTGCAAGACATCATTAAAAATAAACTGAGACTTATCAACTGGCACTCAGAATCTGAGGCAGTTTGGGTCATGCTTTCTACAAAGATAACACTCATAAGCTATGGGTGAAATTACCTGCTTTTATTTCTTCTGTTATCAAATTCAGACTTTAAGGAGTGATCTAGGCTGCTCTTCTTTTCATCTCTGAGTCCAAAGCTTTACTATCCCCTAAATCTCTATCTCTGTTCAACTACCCTGTAAAGCTGTTGAGAGAGGTAATGACTAACAAGAGCTGAAGTACCAGCATTACGCAAAACCTAACCCCTAGTGTTTCTCAAAAATCTCCTCTGAAAAGTACTCCTCTGAAATCAAAACTTGGCTTAAGAGCAATTAAAATACAGAATACAGAAATCTTAAAGTAATAGTCTTAAGAGGAGTATTTGAGCTCTATCAGTTTTTACAGGATGAAGCTAATTTGCAGTTTCAGAACAATTGCCCAGTATTTAGAATTTGGTCGGGTCAGTGTGACATCTTTATTGACAAACATTTTCATGGAATTAACTGTAAGAGAACAATTTCAACAACATTACTCATTTTAAGTTAGATGTGTACCAAATCTAATTGTCCAGGTTCTGTGTATAGTCAGCACGGAGAGTCGCCTCCAGGGTACAACTGATGACATCCACATCTTGCTCAACACAGTAATTCAGATTCTGTGTCTGATTCATCTTTTCTATTGTGATGTGTCTTCTTCTCATTTAAAAATCCATTTGACTGGTAAAATTACTGTGTTCCTCAACATTAAGTACCTAAGTAAACACACAGTAGAAATAAATATTTTTTATTTATTTTGCCCTCATGCACAACACTTCTGGATCACCTGACCACAGATTCTACATGCTGTCTCTATGGATTAGCTATTCATGAGCCTCAATATAGAGTTGTCTCTTCAATATGTCATCTTCATTAACAAACTCCTAATTTCTCCTGAAAATGACTGCCCTGGTGTTTGTACAAGGTCAGATACTTTGCTCCTCTTTATTACTAGGCGTGCAGTACTTGGTGGCAGCTCATCTTTCATTATGATGGACAGGAATGAAGTGTACTGGAACATAACAATTACAGCTTGTAAGGTGGAAAAGAAAGCAAGCTAACAAAATCTGTAACTGTTGGGGCTATTTGAAATTTTTTCTCCCAAGATGGGCATGAAGGGTTTGACTATAAAAAGCCCAAGGGAAAGAAATTGAGGGCTGATGCAAAGAGCAAGTAAAGAGGCTATGTGCATAAGTCCATGCTGTTGGAGAATAAAGGCTTTACAGCACCCAAAATCAATGGCAACACCTCAAATAAAGCATGGCTTTAATCCATCAATGCTTGAAATGCATTTTATTTTACCATAATATTCTTTTCTTTTGAGACAAGTCAGTGCAAATTTCATTGGTAGTTCTCTATTCCTGAATTCTGTTTTATAAATTATATTTTACTGTGTTTTTTGTTTGTTTTGTTTTGTGCATTTTCTTCTTAAATTAATTATTCATTAAGCATTAACTTTGGGACAGAAATAAATTTCAATAAAAACTAAAATATATAATCATATTTTTCATCACAATTACTAAGTGTACCGATTGTATAGAACTCTGAATATTAAATCAGCCAAACTTTTAACTCATATTTTTAATATTTCATATATTTAAAACTTCTATTTAGGCTAGGTTTTCTGTAGAGATTTTTTTTATAAAACTTTTTTTCAGTAGAAGACTTCTGGGATTGTTCTTCTCCATTCCTATTCAGATTTCAGATTTAAGAAGAATTCCAATACAAAGAACATCTGTTTTGAAGAGCTAATGAAAGAAATTGCTGGAAAGAAAAGGAAAGAAGGTTTCGGGGTTTTTTTTCAGGAGTAAACTAATTTGCCACCAGTAGGACTGTGTCCCAATCGATTCACTACATTATTAACTGAAGTTATCTTGTCTTAATTTAGTGCCTTTATATTAAAATTGTTGTTTTGAAAATCAGATTCTTATTCATCATGCTTTGCCTATGAATGTCCTTTAATTCCAATGAAAACATAATTTCACAGGATTGTAGAAAATGAGCTCATTTTTTTCCTGGAAAGTTAAGGAAGTTAATAGGCCAAATTATTTTAACATCAATTTTTAGCTGGACTAGCTCTGCTTTATGAGGAAGAGGGGACAGTGATGTGTTGAATCTACATTTCCTTGATTGATGTCCCAGGAGAACAATTGCAGGGTCAAGACAAGTGATTTCCTGGAGTGGACTGAGGCTCCTTTCTGGAGGTTTTGTTAAACCTGCTGGGAATGTCTACTTCTTCCATAAGCTATCATTTTTTTTAATATCTGTCCATATGGGCTAACAATTTTCCATAAACTAAACCAGCCTTACAGAAAGGAACTGTTACACACAAGTGAAATATTTGATATGTGATAATGTAATTTATGCAGATGATTTTTTTTTCCCCTGCATGTATAAAGATAAAGATGTTGATAAACTGTAGCTAATTCAGTGGAGGGTTACCATAATGGGACAGGATGGAGCACTTGTCCTGCCAGGAGAAGGAAAGGAACAGGGGCTGATGCAGTCTGGAGAAGAGATGGCTGTGGGGGCAATCCACAGCAGTCCTCAAATCAAAAGAAAAGGAAATTTCTCAAAAGCATTAGTAAAGAAATAGTAGTGTACAATACCAATTTGCTGCCCAATAGATGGAGTTTTCTTCTGAGCTTTACTAGACTTCACCCAGTCCAAGTTCAAAGAGTTCAATGTTAAAAAAAATTATTACATTAGCACTAAGAAAAATGTTTTGTTTTGGCATTGGGAAGAAAAAAGAGAAATATCTAAAAAGCAAAAGAGCAGGAAAATTCTACTGTTGAAAACATCGAACAGTAAACCACTCAGTTTTGTCAGTCGACAAGGTGTGAATTTAATTGTTCTAGGAACGTTTCTGCTAGCTGTTCCTATATAATATTAATATAAACTTATTTTGAGAGTACAAATTATTTGTAAACAATGGCTTAATCATGGAAATTTTACACAGTGATGGTTTCCACCTGCAATTACTAAATTGTCTGATGGTGTTGCCCACTTCTCCACTGCAGTTTCAAGTTTCTCCATGAGAAGATGAGAAAAATTCATTTTAGGGGTATTAAAAGTACACAGTTAGAAAGTAGGTCTGGGTAAATGGTTTGGAAAAAATCCATATTTTATCATGCATGAAAAGCACAGAGCACAAAAATAATGCAAGAAAATAATTTCTTATGCTATTTTGGCCAGCCTGTGTGTCCACATTTATCTGAATACCAAACCCAAACATCTTGGGTGATTGATCATTGCTTCATGAAGCTTCTAGTCTGGATTTAGCTTGCCTTTAGGCAACCATGCAATGACACAAAATGTCATATGTGATGGATATGGTTTTGAGAAAAACACAAAACACAGAAACAGCATTATGAAGTTTTCTCTGCATGACTTTGACTTATTTGTCATCCATTCTGAACATTAGTGAAAAAAACAGAAAATCCATGAAGGTCTTTGATCTTTGGAGGGAGGTTTTGTGAAAAAGCAGCTTTGCCAGGAATCATGGAATCACAGCATCATTTAGGTTGGAAGAGACTAAGATCATAAGACCATTGAGTAATCTTCCTTTGTCTTTCCATTCCTCACTCCTTTGAACACATATCCCAGCTATAAGTGAATTTGAGATGTGATGGCCTTCTTGAATTAGATATGTCAATGTGTAACTTTCAAAGCTCTTGGGACTGAATTCTTTTGCCCTGCTTAAAAACCCAAGCAATGTAACAACACATGGAAATATACAAGACTGAATCCTCTGCTCAGTTCAGAAATTCTGTGTGACACAGACACCAAGTGATAATCATACAGCTGCTTTCTATTTAGCACCACTACAGGTTGGCTTGCAGGGCTGTGAGAGCATTTCTGCCACCACCACTGCACTCTGCTGGCGCACGGAATCCTTTCCATCCTTGTCAAGTTCTGCCTTTGACGTCCACAGTTCAGGAAGACAGTGGTTTATACTGTGTCCCAATATTTGTCTGAGTGAACTCTCTTTCACAGTAGAGTGGCAGTAGTTCTGTTGCTTTTGAGAAAGATTATTTCTACAGTAAATAGAACTAAAGATTTCCAACTTGGTGATTGTGCCAAACAATGGCCTTGAAAAAGTTGAAAATGGACCTTAAGGACCTCAAGGACCTAAACAAGACATCTTGCCATTGTTATTTCCATCCTATACTCATGGAGTCTACTGTACAAATTAATGAAAGGTCGTTCCAGAACCCTTTCCTAAATTTCAGTCCTCAACTATGCTCCTCAAAGGTAGACCCTTTGCACATTGCAAAGAAAATGGATAATACTTAATGAACTGGGTAGGAGAAGTTTGCTTAGTCACTAATAAGCCACTTACAGAAATTGTAGCACTCGATTTAAACCATACCTCAGTGGTATGATTATTGAATCACACACTTATTGAGTTGCAAGTTAAGAGAAAACAGCTATCTATTTTCAAATACATCAAATTATTATATGCATACTATACTTATACATACAGTTTATATCTATTTTGATTAGAAAACACTTAGAAACTCTCATGATAAGCAATTTACCAAGTAAAAAGATCATCACTTAGGTATTAGTAGAGTTGGTAAGAAAACAGAAAATGCTATCTATTGAGAAGTTCTTACATTTTGAATAATTGTAATTCTCTAAGAGAATAGAAGTCAATTTTTCAAGCCATTTTTTGGATTCAAAGGGCTTAAATGCTTTGTTTTGGAAACACTGATGTAACCCTTCAAAACATTAGACCAAAGAAATATGCTTTAAATTTTTAAGTGTAACTAATATATATATATGTAACATATTAGGTATAAAAACTGAAATTGAATATCTTATTTTTGCTTTCAGTCATACATGTCAAAGAAACTGAAATACTTTTTTCATACTTTTTTATCATGACAATTTTTTAATCAACTTGATCACTTTATTTTCCTTTTAATTTTTTTCCTATTAATTGCTAAAACTAGTCAGTTGTCTACTGATCTTCATAAAAATGTGTGTAGTAATAGACGTTGAGGGCATTTAAGCAGGTGGAAAATGAAAATGGGAAAAAAATAACTTGAAATACCTCCCTGCATAGTAAGTGCAATCCTTGCAAGCATAAGGCACTAGTTGCATCTGTCTGGAGGAGTAGACACAATTCTGGTGAAGTTCAAAAAATATTAGCTCAGACTGATTACTAATATGAGAAAGGGTTTGGAAACTTTCCAGTCTTTCCTGTTGGAAAATGTTTCAGCCAAATAAAATCAAAATAGACTTATTTTAGCTAAAAAATAAATTTCAACAGAATAATAGCATATATATTGTCAATTAATAACTTCTCTAAATAAATTACAAGCAGATTCTTAATATCTGAATCTTTCACTATTTCAAGAGTGTGCCATGAGAATACAGCTGAGAAAATACATACTTTTAAGTTGTAGTTTCCTAAATTTGGGACGAAATTGTGTGATATGTTTGCTTACAATCGCAGGGATTAAAACTAAGTAGTCCATGAGCTGCTGGGTGATGCTTCAATAAGTACCTGAGGTTTTTTAAAGCAAGCAAAACTCTTGTTTGGATTGCAAGTTTTATATATATGAAAGATAGAACAGAAGGGATAGGGAGAGAAGGAGCTAAAATTGCAACAATTGACTTAAAAGCACTTTCAAATACAGTAATACAGAGATAGCCATTAAATGCTTTTCTAGTTCTATATGCTACCCTCTCATGTTGCTAAAGGACAGCGTTTCCAAGCGTGCCAACTGAGGAGTATTTTAAATGAGGTCTTTAAACAGCAATGTGGTGAGAAGGCAGTCTGCTGTGTTAACACCTCTGTTGTTAAAAGATAAGGTCATATTTCTCATTGTGACTTTAATGGCTGTTTCTTACTCTGTGTTTCTGCTCCCTGTGTGGTCTGTACTTATATCTACTACTTTAATAACTACAGCAAATTTTTAGCATGACCATTAGCACAGCAGAACAAATGCAGCATGAAAAAACTGCTAAATTATTTCTCGATTAATGTACCACCAGCAAATTTGCTTCTTGTTCGTTTATTATTGAGTCCATATCCTTTATCCAGAAAGCATAATTTCTAATTTCCATCTTGCATTTATTTTATCTCAGAAATCCTTCTGAGTTTGCCAATATGTCAATAATAACATATGGACTATAAAACAGGATGTCACCTTTAAAAGTCATAGATCTTTACTTTTATATTTTTATTGTTGTGTTTGATTATGAGTCAAGTTGAAAATAGGGAAAATAGAAAGTGACACCTTTTATTTTTTATGTCCTTAAAGAAAGTAAGAGGCATTACTTGATATTGTTTTTATGGAGTCTTTTTCATTTTAGTAGTTACTGCTTTTTAGACTGTTTTCATTGAGTTATTCTTTGCCTCTCAATATGTGTAAAGTGAACTCAGATTTCTACAGTATATGGATGGAAAGAACCATTATGATTATCTATTCCAAACACCTGTGTAGCAGTCCCTAAAATCTGAACCTATACTTCAGGCATCAAGTTCATATCTTCTGCTTGAGGGATAACAGATCTTTAAGAAAGACAACCAGTTTTGATTTAAAGTCTTGATTCTCTCTGACTGATGTTTGCACCATTCTAACAAATGCAGCAGGCTTCAAAGCATTCTATAAGCAAATGGGATCTTGAGGTTCCCCCTCCTTGAGTTTCATGTTAGAATTTTTCATTTAATATTGACTTTCACAGTATTTTTAATGCATTCAAAAAAGAAAAAAAATCTCTTGGAGGTACTTCACATTAGCAAAAATGTTAAAGAATGAGTGATGGTTTCTACACAAAACATTATAATATAATAAATATAATATGATATATTGTTCTGAAAACAAGCAAAAAAAAAAACCCAACCCAAAACCCGTTACTTTAGTTATAGCAGCTACAGACACAAAGCCTGCCTTACAAATGATAAGTGAGAGTTGGTCAGAAAGCCCACCTTGATCTTTGTCCTTCTTCCTTTGATTGCTAAATTGCATGAAGTAGATAAACACTTCCATCAGTTCTGCTAATCCTTCTTATAAGATTGTACTTACATAGCTTTTTGTGACTAATCAAAGGAAATATCTGAAAATTTTGTGAAAGTGAACTTTTTTGGTGTTCACTAAGAGGCATAGCAGAGACTTCCGAGTAGATTTCTGTTCTTCAGAGATAAAATAATTTACAATAAACAAAAACAAATATACAAAAAAAAAATCAAAATTAACTAAATCAACTTGAGAAAAAGTAATTTTGCCTCATGATGGACCTTATTTTGGAAAGCATACATATTTTTTTCAGATGAAAGGAAGAACAAAGCTTTTATTTGGGATGAAATAAAAGCTTTTACATTCAAGAGTTTTGCTAAATCTCTTGTGAAGAAAGAATCATATTTTTTGTCTAGCTACAAATCTAACGAGATATTACATACCCATTTTCTTTACCTATATAGGAAAGGTGACATTAAGGGAGTGATAAACGTTGATAAAAGAAGCTCTGAGAGATCACCTAACCTGTCCCTCAGTCCAAAGCAAGATTAGCTACCAGTATGTCATTCCTGATTGATACCTCTTCAGTCTGGTCTTAAATGCTTTCAAAGACAGAGCGTTTACAAGATCTTTAAGAAACCTATCCTAAAGTTTTCCAGTTCTTACTGTTACAAATTGCTTTCTATACATCTGAGCTACAGCTCAGCTACTACAATCACCTCTCCACTTGTGCTGCCTCCAACTTGCTGGGCACATTGCTAGCCACTGCATGCCAGCTAAGGCTCGAGCTGTGGTGAACAAGCATGAGGATTACTGGCTGTGTTCTGCCGAGGAGGCTCTGCTTGTACATGGCAGTCTGATATTTGCTTTCTTTGTAACAACATGACACAGTTGACTCATACTCAGAGAGCAATCTGCTATAATTCCCAGATCATCCCCATTTGGCCAGTTGTTTCCCATCCTATATTTGTGCAGCTGATGGTTCATACATAACTGGAGTACTTTTCACTTGCCCTTTAATCTTGTTATACTGGATCAAATTCAAATCATCAGCTGTTGTATTCAGTGTTCCTTGGTGACAGCTACTTGAAGTATTGCTGGACATAGATTAATTTTCTGTGGGCAATTATTTTCTAACAGCAGATCTGCACAATATTGTACCTGTACGTCCTTATTCCTTTTTTTCCACTGACTCTACATTCTTAAGTAGTGACTTCCACAGATTTGCTATATGATGAGTGGTGCATATCTTTTTAATTCTCTTTATTAGGCCAAAGAAATGCCAAAGAAGGTGTTTTCTTTTTATTTTAATTTTCTTTACAACATACTTTGCTGGTTAAGAGAAAGACAAAGCAGACCTGAAGGATCTGACAATCACAGTACTGTTTGTAAGCCCTTTTAAATCATAAGATGAGATACAATTGCAGGACTAGGATCCTTGTCAGGACTTGTTGGGGGTGTATGGTGTTATTTTTTGTATTAGCTATTTCCTTCTGCCTCAAAACTATTTATACTCATGTACACAGATGCTGAGTGAAAGGCTACAAGTGTCACTGTCATATACACCTGGGGTCACTGCAGCAGAACTGTATGCAGCACAGTTCAAGGGGTTTATTTGTACACCATATTGAATAATTTACTAGGCAGCACCAAAAAATACGCATCATAAGAAAAAAATAGATTGTATACATGATTAATCAATGTTTTAACATAACCAGGCAGTCCTCAGCATCGCTTTGTTATCAATATGAGCTTTATAAGATGCTGTGAAGACAGTGCTAACTAGGACACCACATAAAACCCCCAGAATTTGCCTAACAGATTTGAATTACTTTGTTTTCCAACACGTATACAATTTCATATGTTATATATTTTCTATTTATTTTTATATATCAATTTATATAACTATTTTGACCCTTATAGTAAATGTGCTAAAATAAAATCTTTGGAAGGTTATTGGTGATCCACCTAAATATTATTATTATTTTTGTTATTATTCTTATTTAATATCAGCCAAACATGTCAAGGTGTATCAGTACAGATGAACCTTAATACAAGAGCAAACCTTTTTGATGTGAGGAAAATATGACTGAGTATCAGAAGGATTAAGTGTTCTGTCAAGGATGGTGCTGCAGTTCTGAATTATTTACAAAACATGGAATTCAAAATACTGAATTTCAGCTTTTCAGAGTCACAGTTTTAAAACTGCACATCTGAGAAATACACTTTTTGATGCTTTCCAACTTTGGGGGCAAAGTTAAACACAAGTCATTTCTCCAGACTTGAATACTTCTATTGATTTTGGACTTTGAGTAAAAGAAAACTCAGCTGAGGTCACAAAGTTTCTACTGTGGCAGCCACAGTGCAAGTGATTAAAACCCTGTCTCTCACCTTAAGTGTTCCAATTCAGTCCTGTGAAGTTTAACACCTCACCTCAAGTCCCAGCCAAATCTCAAGGGACTTTGAATTGACATCACAAACACACCTCCAAGTTTAACAAAGAAGCCTAAAAAGACAAACAAGGAAAAGAAATACTTACATGCCAGGAGCAGCTATTCCACAGAGATTTGATCCAAAGAAAGCTGGAAGAAAACACTGCCAAAGCACATTTTTTACTTTCAGGGGCTGTAACTATCCCCTTCTCCTACCACACTAGGGCTCAAGACTGTCCAGATAAAACACTCTCATCTTTTACCTTAATGAACTCTGAACTGACAAGTCTTTTATGACAAATTCAGCACTCTAGGAGTAGCTTCAAAACTACGTGAGATTTAGAGCCCCATTTGAAGCCATATCTGGTTTGTCTCGCCTCTGTGACAGGTTCTCACAGTTCTCATCTGGGTCAGTAAATGGAGATCCCATGATAGGGAAAACTGACATCCCATTCATCTTGCTTTGCATGAGTGCTTTGCCTGTCAAAACAGCCACACAACAATGTTAGTTTTATATACTCTTAAGAAATGCAGCCCCAAATTGGCTGCCAAAACACAAGCAGGAAGAGTGCAGACAGGAGCATACACCAAGATGAGGAAACAAATTGAAAATTTAGATGACTACAAATAAAAAACAAGAGGTATTGTCATCCTTCCTTTTTTAGCCAGAGAGATGCATCACCTTTTCTTTCCCCCACATGCTAGTCAAAATCAGGTACATGAAAAATGTCCTAGAGTTTGAGGTCAGTAAGGATGATCTGATCATTTAATTAATCCTCCCCCCAGGGTCTTATATCTGTTCCAGTACTCTTTAACATAACTCAATGACCTTGGTTAGGATCAGGGATCTTTTCCACCACACCAGAAAAATTGGTATAGGCTTGCATTTTCGATGAGAGAAAGTGAAACACATCAGAAGCAGACTGGACCACTTTTGTGCAGGGGAATAAAGTGTTCTAACAGACCATGGCATATGTTCAAGGTAGTGGGATGTGTAATTTGACAACAATTCTTCTTTATTTAAAATGATATGTACCAGGGATGTGTTAAAGTGATTTTTGTTTGCAAAGCCCTTCATAAAAAGATGTCAACTACAATTTTCAGAGAGCCACAGATTTTAGAGCCAGAAGAGGCTACCAGGCACTGTGCAAATCTGAAACTCAACAGAACAATAACCAAGCCAAAATTGGTTATCAGTGGAGAATCATCATTAAAGGGGAACGTTATAAGTAGCGCTTAGAAGACGTTGAAATTCTTATTTTGTTTGGGGATTTTTTTTTCTCTTTTAATTTGAAATAAATATATAATTAGTTAAAGATATAATAATTAAATTGTGTAAATTACACTAATGGGGGAAGTGATAAATCATGCTGAGCATAAGGCAGCTCTAGAGATTAATTGCAAGAATTTGTTAAGCTAGTCTCAGTAAATGTGCATATATGTCTAAGAACTATTCATTTTCACTAACAATCTCAACAAAGTAAATGTGTTTATCTAGGGAACAAGAATGCATTCCCACTAAACAGGAAAAGTTGTTACTTTGAAAGTGACTAAGGTATTTAATGCAAAGGCAACTCAGATGAGGTCTCAAAGGCAGAAAGACCAATATGTTCTTCAGGTGTATAGATTGTAGAAGTATTACTTCTCTGAGCAGGAATAAGACAACAATGTGTCTCCTTTGGAGTTTTTCGGCATATGGAATATTAAAGATAACAAGTAAAGTTTTGCTGAGGTTCTTAAAAAAAAAAAATCAAACACTTAAAAAGCTTTAAAAATAGTTCCTGAAGAACAGCAGCAAAAAATTACTTTGAAAACAGCTTAATCTAGGTAGTTTATCAAATTGAAACTAGAGAGGAGGTTTGTTTGCAGTGTTTATGTTCTTTTATATTAACAAAAACATTGTACTACATTATCAAAAGAATGAACAAATATTTTTGCTGTGTCATCATGCTGAAGCTACACAACCACTTGAAGCATAAGCTTTTGTCCAAATAAAAATTATGAGGGCAAACATGTTAGCAAAATTGTCAGTTTGTGATATACAGCATATTAAACAAAAATGATGGTAAATCCTTTACCCCTAAATTATATCTATATATCCAGGAAATATAAATTAACTAAAAAAGAAAGTGAAAAACATACTGGTTGTGCAACAAACAAACATTCAGTTATACTAATTTTAACTCATATGGTAGAGAGAGGAAAGGAGTGATGAGAGAAGAACTCATCAAATGAAATCCATTTCTGCTTGAAGGTTGTAGGATTCTTTCTCTTGTTGCATTATGATTATGCAAAGAAGTATAATTGATTTTATTTTAATTTAGGAGATAATTATGTTTTATATAAATAAAATGTACATGCACGCACACACATATGTATATATAAAAATAAGTAGTAAAATAAAGCAGTTCAGCTTTTTTGTCTACTTGGCAAGATTTGACAGCATTTTAGCCTAAATGAAGGGAATGGTTTACTTTGGAACATTTAGAAGACCTCATGCTACCCTTAATAAACAATGTGTTGCTTTAACTACTGTTTAAATGATATGCAAGTCAAATTAAAGATGCCATTTGTCATCTGTACAAGTAAAGCGACTCATGCACAAAATTGAAAAAAAAATTGCCATCATGCAGTCTTTTATTTGCTGCTTCATCTTTATATAACATGAGGAAAAAAAAGTAGAACTACTTAGACTTTGATGAAGTCTGAAACAGATTATAAGGTAAATCTAGTCAATTGTAAGTCCTTATGAAAGAAGAGTTTAAAAGGCATAGTGAATTTACTAGGCTCAAAGACAACTAATAAAAAGAAGATTAATTGAAAAGGGTAGGTAGATGAATGGCAGGCTTCACTTTACAGGCAAGGTAAATACAAATAGACTTAAAATTTTAAAAGCTTATATTTGTAAAATTTTGGTATGTTTTCTACTGAGATATATTCCTATTTACATTTCATTGCAATTCTTTCTAATTCTTTGACCATGATAATGCTGACAGCTATATACTAAATTGAATAGAACAGTTTCCTTATATATGAACAGACATGTCATATTTTCACTCTAGTTGTTTAAATCCCAGAGGAAAAATTTTACAGTTGTTCCACACCGTCTTGTATATCAAAAGAAAATACACAAACAAACCCAGCCTTGCCCACATCTCCTGGAAACAATGGAAAAAAATTTTAAAACAGAGCATTTGAGATCTACTTATGTTAGATGGAATTCAGGTATAATATTTTAGCAATTTCATTACAAGCTTCCTCACTAGCATGGCTGAGGGCCACTCATTAATGTGTAAAATAGTAAAGCGATCCAAAATTTTCATATCAAGTCAAAGTATCCTGAATTCCCATGAGACAGTTGATTTCAACACCATATCTTTAGAAGGACATGGCATCTCTTAGTGAACCAGATATGAACTCTGTTTTATTTCAAGTTTTCCATTTGTCATTATAATGATGATATCACAGTGCTGTAGAAGTCAAAGGGACAGCATTACTGTTATAACTAGTGTCATCAAATATTAACAGTGTCTCATTTATAGTTAGATATTTATTACTGTCCAAATGTTCCAAATGTTTTTCTGTACAGGTCTGGAATGTGGGACTAAAATGATTTTTTTTTTTTTTGTGTGGGTGTGCTGTGAAACCTTCACAACACAGTTTTAAAATGGGTTTTTCTATTTTTGCTCATGTCAGTATAGTTGTAAGCACGTTATTTTGTCTGTAATTTTAATTTAGATAATACTATAGTGTTTGTAAAGAAACAGCCCTTCTTTAACTCATTCACTACAAAGAAATGCTTGCACATATAGTAGCCTTGAGAAGAAAGAAAAAGAAATCCCTCAAACCCCACACATTTCCATAACAATTCTGCTATAGCTGCACTCAGGATAATTGCAGGTACAACCTGATGGTTTCAATGCAATGACCTTTTAGGATCTTCACCAGAAAAAATGAGAAGTATTTCTATTATAGCATCTTTATCACTGTCATCCTCCTCATCATCATAATTGCATACATTTGTATGAACACTTTCAGGACAATGAACCTTTGCCCACCTAAAAAAGGTTAGAAATTTGTGTTATGCCTCATATTGTATGTGGAGTGGGGCATACATCATATAATAATGAACAACAGTGGGAACATTTAAGTCAATAAACTTTTTAAGTATGTGAGAAATTGAACCCTAAAACCTTAAATATCTAAAATACAAGCTGTTTATTTGGTTAGGTTTTGGAGGGGTTAGCAAGAGAAATAGCAACTTACTTTTTAGTTTTGCTGCAACTGTCATGAAAATGAATTTGTGTGTTTGTTTAAATGTTTGCCAAGGGCATGGGGAATGACAAACAGGATTCTCTTAGTTATGGTAACATTACAAATGACAATAGTTGTTAATGTAAGGACCAAATTAATTGTGCTGTAGCCTAAAAGTCAAATTTTATTGCAAGTGTGAGCCAAGACAGTATTTTAGGTCCAATACAAAATTGTTCCTTCTTGAATGTTAACCATAGATTTGTTTTAATTTTGTCTCAATATTTTTTTTTCTTCTTTGCTTTACATTAATCATTCTGCAGTAGCAAATGTGCAGGAAGGTTGTAGATAGACTTGTGTAGAAGAGATTTTTCCTGCTACCGCATCTTGCAACAATATGTTGACCTGAAACTCCACAGCAGTAATTCCAATGAATGTTACAGAAATTGCTTTCAATGGCAAATTGTGCCTGTAGGCACTTTACTCAAAGCCTGTGCTTCCTTCTTCTGTCTCTCAAAGGGGCCCTCAACTCTTAAGAGCTACAGCTGGGCCCTCTCTCCATGGTATCTATACATGTATACCATACCAGCTTATCATAGGAGCACACTACAGCTGAGCCATGCAGCCCATAATCCCAGCCGAATGCTCCCACAGTTTTTTAAGTGAACACCATGCAGTGTTTTTGCCTCATGTTTTCTAGACTGTATTCTGTAGGGTTATCTACGATATTCTGGAGTTTCAATAGTTTCAAGAAGCTGACATTATTTATGGAATTTTAAACACTCTCCCCAAAACAGTGTTCACTTTTTAAGAAGTAGAATATATCTTCTTACTGACTCAACATAATTTCAATCTAGACTGGAGAAGACAAAAATAAAGTTCTGTGTTTTCCTTTAAGACTTAATGCCACTGAGATACTGGCATTCCTACTTTTCTGGTAGTATTCAATGGGTTCTGCTTTTCACAATAGTTTAAAAATTATCCGCCTAAAAAAAGAACTTTTAAAAATTATGTAATATTTAAAACTTCCTATAGTTAAATCTCATATGCTTGTGTTGAGATAAATTAATGTCGAGTTTTATAGAGGTAAGTAACAATAATGCTAACAGAAACAGCCCTAATTCCCTAAGATCTTTTCCACAATGGTTTTCAGCGGGCACATGAAGACGACGTGACGATGGACATATGGTTATGTTAACAAAGATTATCCAGGGGACTGTATTTCTTTTATGTCTTTACTGTCAGATAATAATATGATAAGCTGATAAAATATTTTTATGACAACATCCTAGGCTGTATTTCCTAAATATGAAAGCCTGAAACTTACAGGAAAGTATCAATTTATTGGTTATGCAATCTACTTCTGACAATTCTGGAAAGAGTAGTTCTTTATATCTGCATAAAAGGCATAGAACAAGAAGTGTATCTGCAGTCTTCTTGCCAATGTTCCACAGTCTTGACCTCAGGTGGCTACTTTTTGAAATGAGAGTGAATCTCTGATCTTTCAGAATACATTTTTCTTTGCCAAGTCTGCTGCTGAAATGCCAGCTACTTTCTAAAATTTGAAGTGTCTTCAAAAAATTATAGTTTTAAAATAGATCTGAAACTCTTAGTCCAAAACTGTCCAATGTACAAAGCCAGTGAAGGAAAAGAAGCAAGGAAATCACACCAGGTATGAAAGCAGTTACTTACCTTTTTAGCAGTCTTTAGCTCTTTAACCTTGGTCAATACATGAATGCTGTACAATTTTTCTATTACGGAATAACATGCACTTTATGCTTTCCATGATAGCATCTTCAAAGTCAAATACACTTGAAAGGGTAATAAATCAAATATTAGAGAATAATATACCTACACACAGATATTCTACAACCACCCAGGCAAGCTTTGTCATGCAAGTCCAAACAAATCAAATGAGATTTATCTTGCAGTCAGGCAGGTGACTCTGGATTTGTTTTTCAACCAAAAAAAAAAAAAAAAAACCAAAACTACAAATTCCTTGGCTTCCTGAATCCTGTTTATTTCAATGTAGGATTTACTTACATGTTGCACGTTACAAATTTACTTATTAATTTAGGCTTATACAATTTGATGGGTTAAAACTGTTTTGTGGAAAAAAAAAGCACAACACTCCAGGTATTTCTGTTCAATGGAACTAGTGTTTATTTAGTACCTACTCAGTAGAATAAACAATTAATTCTATGCTCTTACTTGACTGTGTCTGGTTTGTAAATTAGAACAGCTTTATGACTGTTCTGTTTTACTTTTACCAAGCAGAATTTAGTTTGGATTAGGAACTCATGGCTTTTTTACATCACAAGTATTACAGTTTGCTTACTGTTGTAGTGGTTTCATCTGGAATAATTTTCTTCACAGCAGCTTGTATGGTGCTATGTTTTCAATTTCTGATGAAAATAGTGTTGATAACTCACTGATGTTTTAGACACCGCCAAGGTACTTTTTGTTTCTCACTCTGGCCTGCCACTTAGAAGGCTTGATATGCACAAGAAGTTTGATGTTATGACATTGGTCTTTCTAAGTAAGCATGATGCATTCTGGAACCTTCTTTCCCTGGAAATGGATAAACATCTGCCTGACAAAGGGAAGCAGTAAATGAATTCCTTGTTTTGCTTTGCTTGCATGCATGACTTTATCTACTAAACTGTCTTTATTTGAATTCACAAATTTTCTCTGCTTCTGCCCTTTTGTTTCCCTCCTCATCCCATTGTGGGGGTAGTGAGGAACCTGTGTGGGGCTGAGCTCTGTATCAGGGTGAACCTACATTTACAAATATTGAGGTCCATTTTAAACCTAGGAAAGTTTTAAACATAGTAGGACTTTAGATACAGCTGTCATGGAAAGTACAGATTTCTACCCTAAGTAGGGCAGAGTTCTACAGGTTTTTGTACTTTGATGACATCAGCAACTAAGAGTAGTTCAAATTAAAAATGTAAATGTTAAACATGTTAATGAAAAAGCAAATGCAGTGTGTCAATGAGATCTGGCAGAAAGCAGATCCTCAGCAGCCCATAGGCACTGTTCTCTGTTGCAAAGGCTCATGGAAGCTTGTGCAAAGAACAATGAAAATACTAATTTTCTGGTATCAGATTGACCTTTACCCACATTATAGGCTGAAATGACCTAAAACAATATCCTGAATGGAAAATATAGACTTGTAGAACAGAAACGTGGAACAGCACAGGTTAGAAAGGGCCTCAAGAGACCATCTTGTCTAATCTTTTATGGGGAAGGGAGTCTGGATGATATTACCTAGCACCCTCTTCAATTACACCTTAAAAAATCTCCACTGAGTAGGGACTGTACCACATCCCTGGAAAGACTGCTCCCCTGAATGACTGCCTTTATTGTAAAAGATTTCTCTTATGTTGAGATGAAACCTTTCCCCATGCAACTTCTACTCATTACTCCTTGTCTTCTCCATGTGGGTCCTCATGAAGAGAGATCCTCGGTCTGGAATATTGTGATAATTTCCCTCTCAAGCCTTCTTTTGTCCAGGGAGAAAAGACAGAAGGAACTAGGTCTTTTCTCACAGGATCAGTGTCCCAGCTCTTTGCTAATTTTTGTGGCCATCCTTTGGATTCTTTCTAGTTTCCACATCTCTCTTGAAATGAACTAGACACAATACTCCAGGTGGGGCGGCACAAATGCTGAGTGGAGTGAAATGACTGTGTCTGTGTGTCTGCTAATAATGCCCCTGTCCTTGATCTCCAGGATCTGATTTGCCTTTGATGCTGCAGCAGTGCACTGACTTGGGTTCAGCTTGTTTTCCACCAGGAACCCCAGGTTCCTTTCAGAGGGACTTCTCAGCCACACAGATGCAAGCCCATACTGGCTCGTTGGTTATTCTGTCCCAGGTGCAGGACTTTTCACTCATCTTTGTTAAACTTCAAATTGTTCTTCCTAGGCCATTATTCCCACCTGTGCAGGTGTCACTGTAAGACATCTCTTTTCTGGGGTGCTCATCTTACCACATAGTTTGGTGTCATCAGCAAACTTGGTGAGGGCACTCTCAATCCCACTATCCAGATCACGTATAAAGATGTTTAAGGGCCCAGTACTGATCCCTATTGTACAGCATGTATAATTGCAAAATAGTGCTATTTAATAGAGGAAAAACACCAGTCCAATATTATGTTACTAACTGATATTTCAGTGTGCCGTGGTTTTGTGGAAAATAAACACGGAAAAATGGAAGCCATTGCTTTTCATAATTTTAGGCATCATTAAGTCATATAAATCTAAACTGGTAACCAGGAGGCCCTTATATATAGTCAGTAGAGGAATACTAACATCTCAAAAAGGGATTTTAGGTACTCACTTTAGGAAAGCATGCTGACACCTATTTCTCTTCTGAAAAAGGGAAGAGATGACTGGCATCAACATAGATAATTACTTTTTATGTCTGAAGATATAAGAGATTAATCCCATTCTGTGAAGTTAATTAAAACACCTTACAAAATATGAGTCTGTCAAATTATTGTTTTCATATACATTTCCTCATCATTCTGTCTTTTAAGGGCTTGTCTTCACTCACAAGACGACAAGCAAGCAAACAAGAAGTTGTGTTTATTAAAGCCTCAGGGAAACTAGCATGAGTAATATGAGAATACCCTTGACACAAGTCATTCTACTTTTACTCTGAAGTAAATTTATCCAAATCAGTTTCAGGTAGAGGAAAAGACTGACCTTAATGTGTTTACACATTTCTAAACTTCCCATCCTTTCTGCATAAGAGGGCTGACAGCTTCTTTATGCTTTCTCTGTATTATTACCCCTTTCATTTTGATATTCACTACCCCCTGCAGTAGGACAATTTCCTTTTGATTATACCTTTCAAAAAGTCTGTATGAATATGGGATTCAAACAGATTTCCTAGGCAAGTCACCCATATCCCTCCTGTGAATATTTACCAGATTTCAGGAGAATGCATTGCTGGGAGTGATTGGTGTACAGAAATCTCTTGCACTGGCATGTTAATTGTGGAGTCAGTCTCAGGCTCAGTCCTTTGGCCTTTAGCTAACCTCACTGTACCCACGTTGATGCAGTACTGCTCTGCTAGTCCAACTAGCTTGGTTTAGTGATTTGGTTTTATAAATTGATAGATTCTGATGCCTGAGTTGACAATTAGGTGCTCTAATGTGACTGCATATTATAGGATGAGAACCCAAACTAAAGCTAAGTGACTGCATGTGGGCAGCCTCCTCCCATTTTCCTTCACAAAAATAATTTGACTTCACAATACTAGAGATTTTTTTTTTTTGTGATTTCACAATACAGCAAGAAGGAATGAAATTCTACCATGCATATGTAGGAAAATTCAAAATTTAGTAATATATCTTCTGGTGAGGAACACAAAAAACATATCCCCCTATATTCTTAAAGGAGCATTTACTTGGATATATTACTTGGATACACTAAAATAACAATATTCCTCTGAAATACTACTTGAGATTTTTAAGTTCTCATATGCAATGAAGTTCTAATTATGACAATGAAATACAAAGGTCCATCTCCTTAAACAAACATCTTTGCAATCTAAGTTAATAAAGAATCCTTGAAGGGACCTAGGACTAATTATGCTTATATTTACAGCATATTTCACATTAAATGAGAATATGTTTAAAAAGAATGAAGTTTATGAGAGGAATTTTTTTTTTTTCAACCAGATGTGCTTTCCTCTTATTGCAGCTTAGACAAAAGTATGACAAATGTGATGATTTTTACAACAAATCTTCGTCAGCTATAAAATTCAGACTAATTGTCTCATCTTAGTGGAAATGCTCTATTTTTACTCTGGAAAACAATGGAAAGCAGTGTCTACGCATTTCTTTCCTAATTGTATTAATCACCTCAATGAATGCAATACTGGCTTTATGTACTAGTCCACCTACTTTTTGATTCTCCTTAATTAATGTTAGACTTTTTCACTAAAATTAAGCTTGAAGTTAAATCAAGGAAAGTAGAAATAAAGCATCATAATTCCTGCAAAAGTGAAATAGAGAAACTTGAAAATACCAAAATACAATTTGCCATCAGCACTAATTCGAGCTATGAATACAGTTATATCACAGCTATAAGAAAAAAGTGCCATTTAAAAAAAAAAACCCACAGGATTTATTCTTTTCAGTGTCATAATTATTACTCTGCCACCTTCTGGAACCATTATGAGAAAGGAATTTAAGTTACTCTGTCAGAACAGGAAGAAAGTTTCACTGTGTCCCATAACTTCTTATGAGACTCATGTCATTATGGTCTTCTTAAACAAATCTGGATTGCAAGATCATTCAAGTCTACCTGTCATTTTAAATCAAAATTTTTCACCTTGAGATGCAGCTGACAGTCGCATTTTTGTCAATCTTTCAATCAAGGAGATAAATTAATAAAAACACTTTTGCAAAATGTGCACAGATGTTGGTCCCTTTCATATATCAAGAAGTTAAATCACTTTTTTAATGATTGCCCAGGATTAAAATCAAAACAAAACCAAGTAAAATAAAACAAAGCAAAGCAAAACAAAACCTAAGACTATAAGTTGGTTTGAATCAATCCCATAAAGCAATAGCTAAATTAATAAATATATTTTTCAAATCCTTAGATAAAAAGAAAACGGCTAATTTTAATTTTCAACTGGAAAATTCAAATATAGGCTATTTACATGGTGTAAAAGTAAAGATTTATCAGGTAAAGTCTTTATTCTTAAAAAAAAATATTGGTATATGGATTCTCAATGTCTCCCTGGGACCAGACTTTTGTCCTCCTGCAATTACAGAACATCTATCCAGTATTCAGAGAAGATATTGTGATTTAATTTATGACTCATTCTTTTCCTGCCATATTTTGGCTAGGTTCAGACCTAGGTAAATGAAGTCACTGCAAGAAAACAATGTAGAGAGCATTGAAAAAAAGTGTTGCAGTAAATGATTAGAAAAAAATGAAAACTTATCTTTGAAAAACAAAAAGAAAAGAGAAAATTAAACAATAACTAGATTAAACTGGGGAGCTTAATATTGTACAACAACAGATGGAAACTTTGCCTACAACGTGAAGGAAATAAGGTAGTAAACCAATAATACCTTTAATATGTATCTGCATTTACTTATCATGCTACATGAAGCTAGCTTTATTGCTGATGGCCTGAGGATAAACATCTATGTTCTCAGAGCTAATATTACCTTTAGCATTTATATAAGGGTTGAATTATGTGTAAAACTAGAGAGAGATTAGTGATTTCTGGGCATCTGTTTGTTTGGCCTTGAGTGTTTTGTTTTTACAATAAACTTATTTTTTAATATGATTTTTAACTTTAATTAGCTTTTTGACAATATGAAAGAGGAGTTTTAATTCTCCTTTTATCTCCAGAAAAAAATAAATATAGCAAGACAGAATACAACTAATAACTGTAGTTTTGCAGCCTGTTTTCAGTACTTGTGATGCACTATCCAAACATTTCTGAGATAAGGGAGGAAGAATAATATTTATGTGTGTGCATGTGTGACAGCCTGTGCTTGTGTGAGAGAGGAAATTACAAGATAAATCATTACATGACACATACTGTCTGAGGTAGTATGGTTTATGTGCACTTATCCATGTAGCTGGATTATTGTCATTGTTTAGAACACACAAAACACATCAACAGAAAAGTCTTTCTTGCTTTCTCCACAGAGTGGTTTCTCTAGAAACATTTTCCAATGCAAAATTGAGGTCAACACAGTTTGCTTGTATGTAACTTTTAAGACAACATTCCCTGTTAAATGAAATAATTTGTGGCTGAAGACTCCACATGTTGCTCAATTTACTGTACTTGTAAAGCTCATACATCACACAAAGAAGAACATTAAGGAAACCAAAAAATGTGGGGAAAAAATCCTTTTGTTATCTCTGTGCAATCACTCTGTATTCAGAAATAGGGGTTTCAAATCATTCCAAAACCCCTGTGTTAGTGACTTAAAAATCTGATACATAAGAAATCCTGGATGCCAAAAGCTTTGATCTACCTTTTTCTTCTTTCTTTTGAGTAGGATTTATTTTCCTCCTGAAAACTCAGCGACTATGATCTTGATAGAGGAAACAAAAAGCAGGTTTGGAGAGAGGAGCATCACAGCTGCTAAGGGGGGAAAATGTAACAGAAACCTAACTAGACACATGGAAAGAAAAAAATTTGCTAAGTTGTAGAGAGGAACTGCTGCAAAGATATTCTGGAAGTGGTTTTGGAAATAAATTAATGGGGACAAAAGCATAATTCTTATCCCTTGGATTTTTCCCACAGCTTTCTGCATGCACACTTTCCCATAACATCAATATTTTTAATGCTCAGGAAACTTAAAACACTTTTGCAGATTACTTTATTGTAGGGATGAGCAGTCCTAGAAGAACAACTCTTGGGAATAACTGTTATCACTCACCAGGTAAGAAAAAGTACTACTGAAAAAAACCTAGCAGATTATTTTGCTAGTTTCCTTATTGTTACAGTACACTAGTAAGGGAGAGAAAGACAGGGAAAGAGTTATAAAGTTATTTTCATTGTTTTCTTCCTGTCCTAAAAAAATAGGAAGAATCATAGAAAGCACAGAGACAAAGGCATAGGGAGTCACAAACATTAAGAATCATGCAGACAGAAAGGTTTAATGACCAGAAAGGATAGGAATTTTAAAAAAGAGAATACATCTGGAGACTGCAACAGAATAAACTGGTGGAAAGAATGTTCATATTTTCCTTTAGCCCATATTCTTTTTCTTCCAAAGGGCTAAAACTTCCTTTTGTAATACTGGTTTGGAAGATGGACAAGTCTTATGAACATACCTGCACACCAGAGTTACTCAAATTAAATTGAGATATTAAGATATATGTATATCAAGATTCATACTACTGTTTTCTACTCTTTCCTTCCCACTCCTCAACACAATCATCAATACAAGTTTGTATCATCCCTCAAACCTGTTGAGACTTCCAGGAAAAATCTTGTAAGGGAATTCTAGTCTCAGTAATATGCTTTCCTCTAGGACTAAGTATCCCCAGTGTTTTTAAATCTGACATTTAGAGCTACGTGCAAATTATTTGTGACTGAGCAAATTAGCTAATTAAATAATTGGCTTAGGGCTTCATAAAATTTGGCTGCTATGGAAATGAGGCTGTCTGAACTTGCAAGCTTCATCTAAGCATTAAAAGTACTTCATGTCTTTACTTCAGATGAAATTGAGGTAGTAGCAGATTTGTTTTTAAAATGATTGTTTATAGATTTCTTCTTGCATAGTTTCCACATCAATATGCAGTGGGATACTTCTCCTGAGGAGCACTGCTCCCAAGTAAGACTGCAGTCTGCCCTCCCCAGAAAGAACTTTTAAGTCATTGGAGCAGGGAACATCCTCTAGAACTGTCTCATTTTTCTCCTACATTCTCCCACTCTCTTGACTATCTACTCTCAGGGAGGATTCCAGAATGACCTTCCTAGAAAGCTTTCTTGACCCTAAACATTTTGTGGGCTACACTGAGGAGACCTGGCAAACATAGCAACAAAACTGTGCTTTCCTTAACATCCAAAGGGAATTCAAATTTCTGAAAAGCTGCTGTAACAGGCACAAAGGAGGAAAAGGGAATGAAAGGCCAGGGGAAATCATCCTTGTCTTTTCTCCCCGTACACTGCGTACAATTGCTAATGGTAGAACTTGAGCTAAGGGTAGGACAGCAGCACTGAATCCACTCCCAAATAACCCTCACTGCCCTTGATGTTCCCACACCATAATCTGATACCACACAGTACAGCACCAAAGTAATCCTGATTCCTCTCCCTGCTCTGAAAATAACCCCTGTGAGAAGCCCCATAAAGGAATATATGCAAGGTTAGGTACCACACCCACATGAACTGATCAAGCCACATTGTAACTAGTGGGTCTATGCCAAGCATAGCAAGTGCTAGATCAAATTTATTTCCAACTCAGTCTGGGCAGATCTGTTGTTATCTCAACCCTTCTTGCCAAACATTGTGAGCCAATTAAGGCCCCCATGGTTTGGGGATAGTATTCCTCAATTTGCACCAAAAGCATGCTGGCATTCTCTTCCTTTCTCCCTCCAGCTGGAAGCACAAAAGTCAAAGATCACACATTGAGATAGGAGCAATTTACCAGAGACATCAATGAGACAAGAAAAGGAACAGTAACAGAAATTATATGAATAACAAAAGCATACATGCAAAATGCCCACTAAACCCCCGGCAATGAAGAACAATAGTGGACAAAACCTCCACCCAACCAGCTCTTTCCCTGACCAGAAAGGAACAACCTCTTTTCTGGGAAGCCAGAGTTTCTTTTCTCCAGCTCTGGTACCAATGCCAGATAGCATCAAATAACAAAATCTATTGGCCATATACTGATTTGGGCTGGAACCAGAACAGTGACAATGTTGCTATCTTACCGCAAAAGTTCCATACCTTCTCAGTGATTTCTCATGGGCAACCCCTCACAGCACAGCCAACAAATTCCAACTCCTTCATCACTAGCAAACCCACTCTTTTATAGCGCTCACTCTTATTGGACACAGCTGTGGCCTATTAAGGGCAGGCCTGTTCCTAATCTTTGGTAATTAGCACAGCTGCAACTCCTCAGGGGTGAGATTTCCTTCTGCACTATCTCTATTCTCTTACATTCTATCCCCCCACATGACAACAGAAAGGCTAGGGAAAATGTGAGCCCATTATTTAATGGGATGAGGGACCTCATTACACATGACAAAAGGCTGAGGTACTAAATGCTTCCTTTGCCCCCTTCCTTGCCCTACCCAGACTGGCTTTAAGGAATCTCAGTTCCAAGAGACTGTGGAAAAGGTTGGAACCCATAAGATGGAACCTTTTTAGAAGACAATTGTGTCCAGACCAGAGAATATATAAACCAACTGAAAATCCGCAAATCCGTGGACTCTGGTAGAGTAAACCCACAAGCCTTGAGGGAACTGGCAGGTGTCATTGTGATGCCACTTTTGATGATCTTTGATGGATGATTTTAATTGGGAAAAGTTCCCAATGACTGGAGGAAAACAAACACCACTCATGTCTTCAAGAAGGGCAGTAAGGAAGTGACCTAAGGAATTAAAGGCTAGTCACCTTGATCCCTAATAAGGTGATGGAATAGCTAATCCTGGAAGCCATTTCCAGGCTCATGTACTAAAAGAAAATAATCAGGATTAATCAGCCTGGCTGCAGCAAGGGAAAGGTACGGTTGACCAACATGATTAACTTATATGATGACATGACTGTCTTAGTGGACGAGAAAACACCAGTGATCACCAGTGCCAACCTGGACTTCAGGAAGGCCTTTGACAGTGTCTTCCCTAAGATTCTCATAGAGATGCTCCTAATGTGCAGACTGGATGAGCAGACATATGCATAGCATAAATATGGCTAAATGTCTGGGCCCTGACTGTGGTGATCAGCAGTAAAGCTTATTGGAGACCAGTAATTAGCAAAGTACCCTAGATGTCTGGGACCGTGCTGTGATTCTCTGACTTCTATATTCCCTATAATTTTAATAAAATTTTGTCTGTTCAGAGCTTCTTTCTTGGTTGTTATCCTGTAATACAGACATTGCCCGAATAAATAGTTTTATATTGCTTACTTTAAATTGAGTAATATTTTGGTTTTGCTAGCTAAGCAACTGCAATATATAGGGTTCAACCAAATTTTTATTTCTATCTACATCTGCCATGAATTTATGATATCATATTGTAAAAATATGCATATTTGTCGTTTTTTTTTTATTTCCTTGCATATTTTCACTCAACATTCAAAGCTTTCTTTGCTTCTTGTACTGCTGAACTTAACACTGGGAATGGAGGAGTAGACATCCCATGACTTGGAATGAGATGGAGCTCTATCCAGTACTGCATGAATTATGGAGGCAGCTGAATCTTTGATTTTTATGAACAGGTGGTGAGATAAAAGATTTACATATGGGTATAAAATACAGAAACTTTCATGAGTAAATAAATTTTCTTGTCTGCTGAAGAATTATTTAAAGAAAAAAGCATAGCAGTCTGTCTTCTTTTTGTGGATATACCTGTAGCCCCACAAATATGACTTGTGCAGTTATTAGTAAGAGGCCACAGGAGCTGTATTGACCTGACACTGCAGGGTCTCAGCAGTTATCTGGACTTGTCTTGGCCTATGCTGGTTTTAGCTGTTAAAACAGTTGTCTAATGGTCAAGTGACCTGTTGACTACAGGCTAACACTTTTTAACTTAACTCTGTAAGTGCTTACACATCATAGAGCTCTAACAAACCCAGTCAGTCATTTTACAACAAGCAATGGTTCTTTATTTTAGTCCCTTATTATTAACTGAGGCCATTAATTGGCAAAGAGGTGGAAAACCAATTATGTTTATATGTAAATATATATATACGCATATATACATATATTTCAAATTCTAAGTTGCTATTTCATTATCCTATTTTATTACATGTGAAAGTACACATATTCTTTTTGAGTACAGCACCAGTATCTATCTTAGTAACTTTTTATTAAATTTTCAAAGGCCATCTTTGAGGTAATGAAAAAGATACCAGCAATAAGAAAATGTATGAAAATAACCCTAAGCTGACCCTAAGACTGAGACAAAAGTTTCCCAGCTATAAGTGTTAATGCATCCTGGGCACTGTGATGGTGGCTTCTCATAATGCTCTTTTACATTTTATTGGCAAAACCTAACACTGCTGACCCAGAGAAACACTGGGAAAGGTTCCAGAAAAGGCAGGAATTTAGCAGGAATTTCATGTATAGCACTTTCATGGGAATATTTTTGAAGAAGTGACTAGATAATTTACTCGAGAATTAGTAGCATCCATTGTAATTGTAGTAATAATTACAATTTGTATTTTGGGTGCAAGGTTAATACCTTATTTATACTAACAGTAAATACTTGAGTACACCATGCTGGCATGGTGTGGTGGTGGGGTAGGGGAAAGAGCAAGAAGCAGTGCAAGGAACAACAGTGTTAGAGAAGGAAGAGCAGGTGGAGGTCCTCCATGGAGGAAAAAAATAATCCCTGCAGCCCATGAAGAATGCACGTTGTTGCAGATTTTCCTCATGGACCCATGCTGGAAAAGACGAAAAAAGCATGGAGGAGAAAGTGGCAGACATGAACTGCTATGGATAGACTGTAACTCCCATTCCCCATCCCCCTGCATTGCTCAGGGAGGAAGAGAAAGCAGAGTCAGAGCTGAAGGAATAAGGAACCTGGGAATGGTGATACTTGGTGTTTGCCTTTTTGTTTCCCTATACCTCCAAGTATTTATTGTGTTTGGTAGTAAATTAAATGAACTTTTTCTAAGGCAAGGGGTTTTATTTCCCAAGACAGTAATTGGTAAACAATCTCCCTACTCTAATCTTAACCCACAAGTGTTCTCATTACTGTTGTTAGATTTTTGCTTTTGTCCTGCTGGGAGGATGAGAAGGCAAGTGAGTGACTGGGAGGAAATTTAGCTCCCAAGGGTAACCCTGCACAATAATATTGGGATATTTGTTATTAGAATAATGTACTTGGTTCTCCTTGCATATTGGGTGACTAAGAAGACAAAGGAAGTTGGAGACATTTATGTGAAAGTTTATGTGTCTTTTGTGAATAACATATGGAAAAAGACTGTCAGTCAAAGATATAACTGAGAACAAGGTTTACTTTTCCTGTTATGAGAACAAGAGTAAGACTTTTGATTTAAATATATATTGTAGGAACACTGAATTACCCAGTTTAGATTAGGGCTGCATATGCAATGTACAAAATCTTCTTTAATTGTGATTTGTTCCATTTTTATCCTAACCTCCAGTATTACTCCATATGTGAATACATTTTAGGAGAGCAGGGGGAGGTGGAAACACCATTAAGTGTCATCACAGAGAATAGGACTGATGGTGGTTTTAATGATTTTGCTAACATCATTGGAGCCATTACCTCATAATAACAAGTGCTGAATGGTCACCTTTTCCCAACCTTTCTTACCACTTATCATCAAAAATCAAAGCATAATGGGCAACAGCTGTTTCTGCTATTGCATGGATTTAGCTACACTCCCTAAGTGAGCAGTTTAGTTCACCAGCATTCATTACTCCACAAGTCCATAATTACAAACCCAAAGTTAATCTGCAAAACACTGGCATCTATTTTTAAGACAGATGAAGGAAGGCTTTTAGTTTTCATTATCATAACTTTCTTTTGTTGTTTGGCCTTTCTTTTTCATTCCTTTGTCTCATTTCAAGATTCCACTGCCACATCATTTCTCTTTTTAATTTTCAGCCTTATTATAATTCTGTCAGCCATTTCTTTTTCACATCTTTAAAGTTAAAAAGTCAGAAAGCTATGCCTCTGTGTTTGCTGGCCTTGCATCTTCGTAGGTCTATGTTTATTTTGTTTAGTTTCTTTAAATTTTTTTTGTTTCTTTCTCCTGTTTCTAAGACAGTGCCAATATCTGGGTGAAAAAATTAACAAAGTCTAGAGAACATGTAAAAAAGTTCAGGCAACTTATACACTAGAAAGCTAGAGAAAGAAAGCTGCTTCTATATGCAATTAGTAATAAACATAGTCAATAAAATGTTTTCATTCAAAATAAAATGTACTGTTGAATTTGAGTTTTATAGGGGAAAATATTTTTTGCTCATGGATTTTTTTTTTAAGTTGGGATGAATTTTGCAGGGAAGATTTTTCTTATTTAAACCATAACTGAAATTAGGCTTCCTCAGCTCACTATAAATATTCATTTTTCTATTATGTGAGGTATCTAAACAAAATGATCTCAATTTTCCTTCTTCATCTAGCAGCCTATTTTTCAAATCTCCCTGGGACTAACTGGCAGTTTGGGTTATGTTCTCTCACTGCAAAAAAAGAAAGATGTTGGCTTTTGACCATTAACTCAAATCAGTCCTCAATCCTGATTGTTTTTTTTTTTTTTTAATTGGGCATCTCACTAAATTTCATTACTCAAAGGAAAGACAATGGATACTTTACATTATTTTTTAAATAAAATGAGTGTTATTTTAGTTTTTTTTTTTTTTCTGTAAACTAGTCTCTTTTCAAAGCCATAAAGGCTGTTGTCACAAAAAGGATTTTAAATGCTGAGGGAAAAATGATTTTTACTATGCAGACCTATTTGAGATGTTTTCTCTAATTCCTACATAAATCAGACAGGTATATAGTAAAACACCAGATAAAATATAGTTCTTTTTAGTCCTCCAGGGCATTACTGGAAGAGTAGTAATAATGCAGATTTTCAGATGTTTTGGAAACTGTTGGTTGCATAAACTGTTGTTCAAAGATCATTATGACTATCAGAGTTAGTTTTTCACAGGATTTTGATTGTTATCAGCATTGAGTTTTATGCAACCTAAGACACAGTCACTAAAGTTCTCTATAGCCTTTTATCCCATTGGAATGGCCAGGGTTACATTATTAATTAAAGTAATACACAAATTAAATACTTTTATAACTGTGATGGGCTCCTTGACCAATTGTTATACTGCCTCTCTAGCTACCAGAGCTTTCATCCTGGCCTGTCACATGCAGTGGAATGAAGGACTATTAAAACACAGACCTACAGTTAGGATGCAAAAGACTGCTTTTTGTGCTGTTACAGCGCAATCTCTTTCATATGGGTAAGGCATAAACCTGTGGATGTAAAATGCAAAAGAACATTTCCTTTCCAAAGTGAACAGTCAGGCAAGTAGTCAATGTAGAGCACTCATGCTCACTGGTGATAAGAATGTGGCAAGCTGTGATGAGGCAAGAAATTTTTTGGTTAGCTCTACAGTTGAACTTGGTATAGGAACATGACAGTTGTTGATCCTGTAGAATTTGTCATTTTTCGGGGGCACATATGTCAGCTGAGAAAGGATCTTGTCCTGTCCCCATGAACTCATGGCAAGCTTTGTAACTTCAGGGACATCATGATTTAGTTTGACAGAACAGGGGATGAACACTTCTATTTGGTTACTTACAATTGTTCATTGCTTCAGTTTCTTTTTTCCTAAATAGTTATTTTTACACTATTGAATTCCCTGACACTGAATTACTATTTTCTTCAGTATTTTTGGGATAAAATGAAGAAACCTCTTTATGTATAAATGCTTCTTTTAATTTTTTCCTTTTTTTAAAATTTTTTTAAACATATTGCATCACAGTGGCTATCCTCTTCATGGAACATTCTTAGACTTTGAAGGAATACCTAATCAACCAGATTGCCCCGTATAGACTGGGAGGGGGAGATAATCCATTCTTTGTATGGTTATTTGGATTTTCCAACTGAAAAATATTCTGACTATCAGCATTGTTAATCTACCATTAATCCTTAGAAACATTTTACCACAATGCTTCAAGGGAAGACACAAAAATATGTATTACTCATTGTATTACCCATATGTTAATTTCATTTTTCTTACCTTTCATTTTGAGGAACAGCTGACCACTCCAAAAGTGGGTTAATGGAGTGGTTCTTAATTATGTCAAAGAATTACAAAGTAAAGAAAGGTAATTATCCTGTTTTCTTACTGCAGAATAGAAAACATGAAACTACTCACACTGCAGGTGAAACTTGAAAGACATCCTACTTTTTAGATTCCTAACATCAGTTTAAAGCAGAAAAATGGAGATTTAAAAAAACCACAATTTTGGAAACAGTTCTGTGTTTACTGCATAAAGTAAAAAAAGATCTCTTGGAAATGAAAGTTCATGATTTTCTATGTTATTGTAAATTTTTTTTCTTCTTTTTTTGCTCATATCCCTTAACCTTCTTTACTGAAAGAAAATTATGCTGTTTGTCTTCACAAACACAACTCTTATAACCTTGACTTGTTCAAAAAGAAAAAGAAAATACTTTTTTCAGTTTAATGTTTTAAGTTGGTTTTCTGTTTTTTGCTTTTGATTTTTTTTTCAAAGATGTTTCTGATCTACAAAGCAGAGTTGAGCAATGAGAATTCAAATTCATTCATACAATGCATATATCAGTTGTTGAACTAAAGAGTTACAGTATTTTTTTTCAGTTCAAGAGCACACAGCCATTTTCCTGAATTAATTTTTTTTAGCTTCCCTGTTTCTGCTGATGTGGGATTTTTTTCTGTTTATACTTCAGCATGGAGGAACTGGAACACATTCTGTCGTAAGGTCATCCACAGTAGATGTATATGTTCCAGTGTGACTAACTTAAAAATTTCTGATCTCAAGCTTAGGGTCTGGAAGCAAAATGAAAGACTAAAATAAAAAAAAAAATCTTCAATTATAAGAGAAACAAAAGACCAAACCACCCCCCCACCCCCCCCAAATCAAACAGATGGTCAGAAATGTTTTCAAAAAAAGTGGTAAGAGATTGCTTGTCTCTAGAAGCGTTTATAAACTTATTTCCCAGCAAGCACAGAGGCTAATTTTTGAAAAGGCCTGCAAAAATCAGAATTTGATCATAGGAAGAGAAATGTCTGTATCAATTTATTAGGGCAATTATGTTTCATAAAGGTTCTTGGATTGAACTGTTTCTACATTAACACTTAAATATCTTAGTCTCCAGCTCACAGGAACTCTAAAACAGCTCATGGAATTGGCTAGACTGTCATAGATGAATACAGTACACAACATGTGTTAAAAAGGAAACATTTATTTTTATGAGCATGGATGCTTTTCAATTCATTGCACAGCAGTTGGTAGATGAAGCCTGGTGACAAGGAGTCAAACTGGTGAGGTCCTCCCTGACCCAGAATATGTAAAAACCAAAACCAGACAAAGGGAGCCCATATTAATAAAATTGTTGACTTTCCAGACAAGAAACCATGTCCATGCCTCAAAGCAGCAAATGTAAGAATTCAATCTCTTCAGAGTACTGTTAATGGAAGAGATAAGGAAGAGAAGAAGTGACTGAGACTAAAGCTCTGAAACATTCAAACAGATGATAAAGGAATTGAAAGACATTTCTTTCTTGTTAATTGTGGGGGTTTGTTCAGTGCAGTCAGTTTTGCTTTTTTTTTTTTTTTTTTTTTTTTTTTTTAAATAATTTTCATTCAAATGAAGACATAAACCAGAATTTGATACTCAAATTTCTGATTAAGAATTCTAGAACTTAGCTGTATTCTGAAGTGGGCATCTGGTGCAACTATAACAGGAGACATCTGTTTCTCAGAACAATCTAATATTGAATAAAGTATGCAGATAGCAAGGGCATCTAAGCCAAGGAGCTAAAAGAACAATACAAGACTACTAAAGAACACAGATAATGTGAAATTCAGGACCAGAAAGGTAGAAAACATAATGTTTCCTTTTGAACAGTGGATAATAATGCTACTTTGTATTCAAATGCTACAAGTACCCAAGGCCAACACAGGGACCAGTGATATTAATTCTACAAGACACTGAATTGACTAAATCTGTTTTTCAATCCTATTTTTCCCCACAATATTTTCTGTGTAATAGAACAAATCCCACACATTTCTACTTATTCATCGCAATTTGAACAATAATGTCTTATATTCCCCATGTTTCAGGATACACTTCTTTCCTCAGTCTATGTTTTATCAAAATGTTGCAGGAGCACTGTCTAAAATAGTTTTTCTAGCTTCCTTCTATGCTGATGGAAATGTGTGAATTGGATAGTTCAACGAAGTTTGGCATAAAGTTAACCTGTCCCTCTAGCTCTACTCTGTTCTGGAAGTGCATCTTCTAAGGTATTTATAGGGAAAATATTATCTTTCAGAATATGTTATCCTCTGCTAGGTTTTCTTCAGCTTATGAAGAGTATGCAAGTAGTTGGGAAAAAACACCAAGACAATATTTCCCTATAAACCTTCGAAGAAACTAATGTGAAAAGATATTTCAGGACTGAGAAACTCCCAGTGAAGAGGGCAGGTCCAGCATGACTTAAAAAAAAAACAAAAACAAACACTTAACTACAGAACACTTCCAGCCATTCAACAACCTTATATGCAACTATGCTTTGAGAGAAATAGTCAGTTTGATCGTAACTACATTCTGGATTCAATTTCATTATAATCCCAGCCACAGTGCTGAGCAGCATTATTAGATTGGAAAGTATTAGTGATGTAGAGTAAAACCATGGAGAGTGCAACATAAAGAAATGTAGGCAACAGTAAGAATGAAGAAGTATTATTGGATCAAATCTATAGCAGTCACCATACAAAATACTAGGCATTACTTAACAGAAAAAAAAAAAAATAATGGTGAGCAGAAGACGTCAAACTGAGATATTGTAAAGCCACATATACAGGTCATAAAAAAATTTAAAGCACCAAGAGAACGAACCATCAACTAATCATACAATGTCACAGCAGAAAGTGCATATATTGTAGTACAGTGTAATGTCTTAAAATTGTCTTATCTTGAGAAAAAACGGAGGAAAGTACGAGGTTCATCGGGAATACTGAGCATTGATAGCAACCAGCAGAGAAAAGAGAAGGCAAGAACAAACCTCCAAAGATGAAATTCCCTTTTCAAGGGTAATAATTGAAAAAAAAAAAATAAGAGGATTTGATCAATATGGAAAATATTGACCTTTAATATTGATAGAAGTAAAAGGTATAATTTTTTTAATTTTAACCAGATCAAATGAAATCCTATCATTATCTTCATTTTGTTAAATGTCTTTGGTTCTAAATAACTGCTTTATTGTATTGGTATGCTAAAATATTTCCTTTAAAAAAATTGGGAGAAAAATTGATTCTGTAGTTTCTAATACTCATTTAAACAAGAGAAGATTGGAATCTAACTTGAAGATTCTTCTCATGATAATTCCTCATGAAGTATTTTAGTAAGGTGGATAAAAGGAAGAATAAAAGAAAAAGAAATGGCAAATACATAGGATTTTGGTTTTTGTCATAAAATCAGTAATTACAAAAATCAGTAGTTAGAGACAGTTTATTCCTAAGGTCTTTTCCCTGATCTTTTGCTGGCCATCAGTATTTCTGATTTCAATTAGCAGATTTAGGAATGGCTTTAAAGACTTTTCAAAATTAACATTAGGTAACATGAAAGACTACAATACTGTTTGTTCATACACTCATATAACATTTTCAGTCCATATTGACTCATCACAAAAAAGAAATTGTAAAGATTGATTTATTTGGGTCATGACAGCCTTCAAAAATGCACATTATTTTTCACACCTAATTTAGTGAGAAGAGCAAGTAGATATCTGGAAACAAACTTTGGCCACTATGGCTACAGGTTCTTGAAGGAATTGCTCTTGCAGACAAATT
The DNA here is from genome assembly GCF_017590135.1 of Pyrgilauda ruficollis. Taxonomy (NCBI): domain Eukaryota; kingdom Metazoa; phylum Chordata; class Aves; order Passeriformes; family Passeridae; genus Pyrgilauda; species Pyrgilauda ruficollis. The sequence continues at coordinate 8,762,558 of NW_024519207.1, read as the reverse complement.
ACACTATAAAAGAGCTGTATCATGCTATAGTATTGCTGCCCTACTTTAAATGCAGCTGTGATTTTTAAAAAGGACTTTTTCTTCATACACTTTAGGTCCTCTATTGTTTTGTGAAAAAAAAAAAATCTCAGGCTAACAAGTAAACTAAATTATCACAAGTTATTATGCCTTAGAAACCACTGGAATAGAGATATGTTGTCCTGTACTATCACCTAAATTTTCCTAAAATATGACATCAATGTTTAAACAATGTTCTTGTTTAAAAAGTAAATCATAGAATGTAGAATCATTTATTTTGGAAAGGACTTTTAAGACCATTGAGTTCAACCATAATTCTAACACTGCCAGGTCAACCACTAAAACATTTCTCTAAGTGCTACATCTACACATCTTTTAAATACCTCCAGGGATGGTGATTCAACTATTTCCCTGAGTAGCTTGTTTCAGTACTTAACAACCCTTCCTACGAAGAAATTTTTCCTAATATCCAATCTCAATCTTCCTTGGTACAACTTGAGGCCATATCCTCTTATTCTAGCCCTTATTATTTGGGAGAAGAGACCAATGCCCATCCCACTGCAGCATCCTTTCAGGTATTTGTAGAGAGCAATAAACTCTGAGCCTGAGCCTCCTCTTCTCCAGAATAAACAGCCCCAGCTCCCTCAGTATCTCCTCATCAGATCTGTGCTCCAGACCCTTCACCAGCTCTCTTGTCTTTTCTGGACTCACTCCAAAACCTCAGTGTCTTTTTTGAATTGAGAGGCTCAAAACAACATAGGACTCAAAGGGTGACCTCACCAGTGCCGAGTACAGGGGAATAATCACTGCTCTGATGCTGCTGGCCACACTGTTTCTGATACAGGCCAGGATGTCATTGGCTTTTTTGGCCACCTGGGCACACACTGGATCATATTCAGCAGATGTTGACCAGCACCCTTATGTTCTTTTTCACTGAAAATCTTTCCAGCCACTAGCACTGCAGCCAAAAATCTTTCCCCAGCCTATAGCACTGCAGGGAGTTGTTGTGACCCAAGTAAAGGACCCAGCACTTGGCCTTGTTGTACCTCTTAGAATTGGCCTCAGACTATTAACCCAGCCTGTCCAGATCCCTTTGGGGAGTCTTCCTACCCTCCAGCAGATCAACACTCCTGCCCAACTTTGTGTGCTCTTCAACCTCAGATGGGTTCTTTGCCCTTTAGGACTGTTTCCACCAGGATTTTATAATGTCTCATAATCTATCACATAGATTTTCTGCTACACAGTGGCTTTTTAGTGCACTGAGCATTGTAGAATACAACAATGCTCTTTAAATCCTAGTACCTCCATCAAGGTTTCTCATTTCTGTCCCCCTTTATTGATCCTATTGTTATTCTCAGCAGTTGGTGACTGCTGAACTCTGGCATTCCCTCTTCCTGCAATGCATTCTTAAAACTGTTACCTACAGGGAAGAGACACCCTTATTTCTCTCTGCAGCTGGGTGTTGAAAGAGCCTGGAACACAACCTTAGCCATCACAAACTGTATCAGAGCTTCTTCTGTAGCCCATAGTGAAGTCTTCATGTTTTGGTATCGTATCTAAGAGGTTACGTAGAAGTCCCTACACATTGTACTCCATCTATTAAAATTCCTCTCTTACTTGGCAAAGGGGATTCTTTGTGTGGGTTGTTTTGGTATGCTACATCTAATAATGATGTCACTAATCAGCTGTCTTAATAATGCTATTTTGAGAGCTGGATCTCAGTATCCAAACACTTTTTATTTGCATTTCCTGAACAAATACACTTGGTCATCATTTATCTATACACAAGGAAACATTTATAAATATATTTATAACTATATTTTAGTTTTTATACAAGTGATCAAACATCCAAGGCCATAGTAATGACTATGATTACAATGCCACCACTAGCTTTTGGTAATGCATGTCAGTACATTTTCTGCACCTAGCTGATCCAGAGTACTGATAAAGTGTTCTTAATTTTCATTTCTTGTCATCTTGAGATAAATCATCATCATTTTTACACTGGTCCCTTACTTCAGTATCTCTTTTAAACAATAGGTATTTTAAAACTGAAAAAATGTTAACTATAAAGGGTAAGATTTTTCAAAGTAATATCATAATTTCTGCTTCTGTCCTAGAAACGCATAGGTGTGGCAAACCTTTCTCCCTCAAATCCAAACAATTTATCCAGCCAGACCATTTTTATTCCTTTGGGTGTTTATATGAAAAGACAGATTGTCTCTAAACCCATGACACACTGAGTCATCCCACTCGGATGAGATGACTATTTTTCAGGCAAGAAAATGTCAAAGTGAAGTGTGAGAAAATCACCCTTAGTGAATATTCATGTATCTATCCCATAAAGGAATTTGAGACTGCACAGCAATTCTATCAACAGATTATTTACCAATTTACTTGTGCTGCCACAGCTTTTTGTTTGGAATACTTTCTGCCTTTTTCTCTGGAAAGCACCATAATGAATTAATAGAAGAAATGTCTGAACTGAGGAGTTTGAGCAGACATTTGAAACGTGACCTCTTGAGTAATAACCATGCCAAGTGGCAAAGGCTGTGGCAGATTGAATGGGTCATCACAGTGAGGTAATTTGCTTACTCATCTAGAGCTAGAACTCTGATGCAACATCAGAAAAAAAAATCTTTAAAAATAGAACTACAACATTTGCAGTCTTACTTAGTTAATACTTTACGGTGCTGCAGAAAAAAAAAAATTACAGATCTTGAAAAAGATATTTAACTCTTTAATTCCACTAAAAGAAGTCTACAGGCATTCTGCTGAAATTTTTGTGATTGGAAATTGATCTGGCAGCAGGTGTGAGTGAGAAACAGAGATAAAGTCCAACAAAAAGAAAGGCTGGTTAAAGGAAGGTCTTAGGATTCTGGATCAGAAAGAATTATTCAGTGCACTGATATTTTAAATGACTCAGCTTACAGATAGGAGAGGATTTAGATGTTCCTTCATGGCATTATTCCAAACAAGAAAGATCCCTGAAACAACCTAAAATTTTTTTCCTGTTTTAGGTCAGCAAGAAATAGATGAACACAGGACAGCTGCTCACTAGACCACGTCCTCATTCTGCTTTGCCCTTCACTCCCTTTTGCCACTTGAGCCACTACCAAAGTAGTTAGAAAAAGCTCGTAAATCATAATTGCAGCATATTACAGTTCTTTAGTAGAGTGTGTAAGATTATGATTCTTTGCCCTGTCAATTTTATATTGTCACAATGCTCTTTATTTCAAAAAATCTTATTCATAAAATTTGATGCAAAGGAGTGAAGAATCAAATGCATATTTGCACAGTTAGCCATTAGGCATATAGACATGTGTATTCATCACAAGTCTCATGGAAAGAAGTCAATTTCAAAACTTTCCATAATAAATTCTTTTCCCACTGGGAAACAACAGACATGAAAAAAAAAAAAAAAATTCTTCTATTCTTAAAAATTGAGCTGAGATAAAGTTATGCTTTCCAAAATCAATGAATTCTCCTGTTCATTACAATGACAGAAATGGGATCTAATTAGTTTGCAAGGCTTTCTAATATGAAAAGCCATGCAAAGGCTTTTTTTTTAAGGGATTTATCTCATTTTACTGATCTGTTGTTTACTCCCCTTCTGGTTTTTCTCAGTCATCATGAGGAGCTTCACATCTAAGGGTCAGAAAGATTGATTACTTAGATGTGAACCAGATGTTTAAAAAAACGTGCTGCTTGCCCTAGTGGCAGGCAACAATCTTCTCCCCTTTCATGTTGCTAGTTTGTCATTCTGGATGGGCAACATAAAAATATTAATTTTGAAGGCAATATTAGTCTTTTACTCAGTGCTTCAAAATGTAGATGGTACAGCACACAAGTAATGATTTTACTAGATGCTAAGCTTAATTTTTCTTACTTCTACCTAGTTATAGTAGTCCTAGTTGCATAAATAATTCATAATAAATAGGGAATCCACATCCAAAAAGTGCAAGTTTTTTCCAGCATCATGTTATGTTTGTGCATTGAATGACACTGTTACTGGTGCTGTATAGCAGCACTGTGAAAACTTGAGCTCCTCAGCCAAGTGCTGCACATCCCATGTAGTCTCAGTATTGCTTTATGGAGACCCTTTGGGGCACTGCAGCTGAAGCACATCTCCTAGGGACATAGCATGTGCTACATAGCATTCCTTCTGTGCTTGATTTTGCTTCAGTAACAGACACAGTGGGAAAGTGTCAAGATAGAGACTGAGGATACGTCAATATGAGGCATTGTGGCTGATTAGATTTGGATTCAGGGGAGAGCACACAACATAAAGTGTAAATATGCACACAGCACGATGACTTCCTTGTTGAACATGGCCCTGCTGAACATAATTATATGTCAGGAGTTTAAAAACTTTTGCGTTTTCTGGGTGACATAACGACTTCAGAAGTAAATTTTATTCCTGGAGAGAATATGCAGAACTGATCTTCACAGGCATTTATCTTCTTTTTCTTAGAAGCCATAGATAATGAACCACAGGTAGAAAACTGACACACTCACACTTCCTCCTACAATTCTACTAGATTCCAGTGTAGGGCAGAAGTGAGAATGGGATGACTAACGAAATAATGCTTTTCATCTTCCTAGCACAGTTCTTTAGCTAATCTGGTGTAATTAGAAGGCTGTCTGTACATCTGCAGTAGTCAACACCTTCACAGATTTGCTGCTTTCCAAGTTGGTATTAAAATATGTGAATTTCCTCTCATTTGCACTTATGCAGAGAAAGAATATTTCTGCTGAGATCAGAAATATAAGTGAAGCCAGATTCAAATTTATTGTCTTAGGACCTCATTGTTTTCCACTCTGTATCTTTTGCAGTTTTTTAACGAAATTCAATGATCCCATGAAATTGAACATTTGTCTTCTGCAATATTTTATACTGACCTAAGAAATAGTAAGCAAATATCTTGGGTCTGATAGATGTAAACATCTTTTTTTTTTTTTTTTTTGGCAGTGAGAAGTGGCTCTAAAGAATACATGGAACATAACTGTGATGCCTGAAATGGATAAAGGTATTCCACTGGAACTGTAAGGTTTAACATATGAGGCCATGGAGAATCAAACGCTTCATCTAAATTTTGGACTTCACAGAGTAGAAAGCCCCAATTAATGTTTTAGCAAGGCTTAAAAGCTTCATTTTCTGTTAGGAAAACTGATTGTAACATTAAAAGTACTCAAATAGGCTTTTCACAGGGGAAATGAACTTTTAATGCTTAAAAAATTTTCATGGGGGCTTCCGGTTTTGAGAACATCTAGCACAGATACCCACTGTTGCTTTAAAAAAGGTTTTTTAATAAACATAAAAATTTTGAAAAATAACAGCTTGAATTTTCAGTTAAGTTGGAAGAGGCATTAATTATGGACATTTATGGTAATGGGATATGAATTTCTGCAGCTCAAATCTTATTTCGGCACTATTAAAGCTATTATGGTCTTAGAGGGTGTAGATATCAGTTATGCTGGCATCCAGTACTGCTGTGGAGGACAACAGGTCTTTTTAAGATGTAAGACTTACTTCAGTAAACTGGTTTGAAGATGAAAGAAGTTACATCTCAAAGGTTGAACCAGGTGACCTTGCAGCATCCTTTCCAACTTGGGCTGCATTATGATTCTATTAGTTGAGGAAAATATTCCAGTTCTATGCATTGATTGAAAAAGCTTCAGGAGGTGATTCCACTGTATGCATCTGTATTTTGTCAGATTAAACTTCCCATTTTAGAGACTGACATAACAGTAATTTAAGTTTATACGTTTTACTGTGTAATAATTAAAGCACATGGAAGCAAATGAAATTTTTGTCTGAATAAAATGTGTGCACTCTTCTCTCCATTCCAGAACATTGCAATGTTTAGAACAGAAAAAAGAATATTTTGTCTCTTTTGTATCCAGCAGCAAACAACTCTTCCTCCCAGCAATTTTTTTTTCTCTGTATAGAGATATGCCAGTATATCTTCTTTCTTATAGCCTCAACATGGTTACAGAGAAATGTACGCATTAAAGGATTTATGATGCATTGACATCTATAGGCAAATTTTATGCGTTGCTGACTTTAAGTATCTAGACATCTATCAACATGAGAAGAAGTTGTAAATTGGCTGAGGATATGAGACTACTCATCAGACTAAAAAAAAGGTCACAAGTCTTGTGGTAGATCCCAAGTAGCTAATAAGGAGTGGAAGGTTGCTTAGTCTAGATAAAATTTAAATCATTCTTAGCTCCTGTGTGTTAGATTATTATTCTTTTTCAATTTTTTCACATTTATTTCTTCCTTAATATGTTTCTTGCTACAAATTTTTATTTTATTTTATTTTATTTTTTAGGAAGCAGTCTTGCCAAACTTTCAGTCATTCCATCCTTGGAGAACTGCTAATTGTCACAGACATTCTCTGCCAGTACCTTAATTTTCACTTCCTAGCATTTCATACTCAGCAGCAATGGAAGCTACCACCTGTCTGGTATTAGAGAGAAGAGCCAGGTCTCTTAAAGAGCAGATTTCAAGTCCTCTTGTCTTCCTAAGTAAATGACAGTATTGATGTTTATCGTTGGAAAGGGAGAAAAATCTAACAAATAGATGCTGGATACTAGGCTAAAAAATAAAAGAGAAAAAGCTGTTCCGCAAGCCAAACTCATCTCTTGCATGGAGCTTGTTTTGGTAAAGGAACTGATGTAAAGTGAAGGTAACTTTATGATGCCTTTGTGTCTGGATCCTTGTCTGGTCTTTGATGCATGTCAAAAGCAGATAGGTTTGGAATATACACAGAGCTGGCATGACCTTTTCCTCCCTCTCTTTTACCCTCAGGAGCAAATCAAAAGGGAGGAGGTAAAACAAGGTGGAAGACAGCCTGGGAACAGCTTACTTTCACTTCTTAGCATGAAAATTATTGAGGTAAAATTTTCATGCTAGGTTGGCATTCAAAGCTTTGCTTTTACCACTTGTATTTTTATATCTTTTCACTCTGAATGTCCTGAATGGTCCTTAAGTACTAAAAATTACAAATAAAAAAGAAATCCACAAATCACTTCTCAAAAAAACAAGGGACATAGTTGCTTCAGAGTTACATGCGAAGTTCATGGAACACATCCTAGGTAAACTGTAAATTTAGAACAGGCTGAAACTGGCTGCTAACACAAGAAGATTTCATAGCAATGCCAAAAAGACAATTTACAGGAATCTTTTTTCCTATAAATTTAGCTGAGTAGTGGACATACGTGTCCATGGGTACATATATAAGTACATATATCTATATCTATATCTATGTGTGTATTATATCTGTGTGTGTATGTGTACATACAGAATAGATCCAAAGATCCCAAAATTGTTTACAACAATTAAAAATTAAAATTATAGCAGAGGACTAAATAGAACTGCATAGGCCAGAGTTTGCCACAGGAAGCTGTCATTTCCTATAATTCCAAATCCTTTATTCCAAATAAAAGGATACCATGTTTTTTAATACGCCTGAGAAACCAAAGAAAGCTTTTGTATTTTTCTTTTCTTTCTTTGTTTTTAGTTTGTTGTTCAATCCTCTGGGCTAACTGGGGTTTTTCAGGGCCCCATCTTAGCCCCTGTGCTCTTCAGCATCTTCATAAATTACCTGGACTGAGGACGGGAAAGAATACTAAGCAAGTTCACAGATGATACAAAACTGGGAGAACTTCTGAGTCCTTTGAAGGCAGGGAGGCCCTGCATAGAGACTTCCACAAGTCAGAGGGCTGGGGAATCACCAACCATATAAAGTTCAACAAGGGAAAGTCAGATTCTTCACTTGGGGACTTATTGATGGGGCAATCCTGAACTGATGGACAGACTGGGATTCCCCAGTCTGAACAGAGCAGTGTTGCAGGAAGAGACTTGGAGGTCCTGGTTGATGGCAAGCTGAACACGAGCCAGGAGTGCCCCAGCAGCCCGGAGGGCCAGCCCTGTCCTGGGAGCATCAGGCACAGCATCACCAGCAGGAAAGGGAGGGGATTGTCCTGCTCTGCTCTGAGCTCAGGCAGCCTCACATTGAGTGCTGTGTGCAGTTTGGGGTGCCACAATATAAGAAAAGATATTAAGCTATTAGAGAGCAACCAAAGTAGCACAATGAGGATGGTGAAGGGCCTTGAGGGGAAGCTGTATGAGGAAAGGCTGAGATTACTTGGTTTGTTCAACCTGGAGAGGAGGAGACTGAGGGGAGACCTCACTGAAGTCCACAACTTTATTGTGAGGGGAAAGGGAGGGGCTGGCACTGATTTCTTCTCTGTGATGACAGTGACAGGACCTCAGGGAATGGCCTGAAGTTGAATCAGGGAACATTTAGGTTGGGTATTAGAAAAAGGTTCTTCACACAGAGGGTAGTTGAGCGCTTGAACAGGCTCCCCAGGGAAGTGGTCACAGCACCAAGCGTGACACAGTTCAAGTAGCACTTGGACAATGCTCTCCGGCACATGGTGTGATGGTGCTGTGCAGGGCCAGGAGATTGACTCGATAATCCTTGTGGGTCACTTCCTTCACAGTTTATTCTGTGATTCTGTGATTCTGTCAGCTTGGTTTTGTGATCAGGCCAGTGAGAAGGTCATTTAGTCAGAAAATTTATTACTTGGAAGGTGGAGATTAGTGTGGTCTTTCATGTTTCCTAGGAAGCGTTTGCATTTTTGTAAAGTATGCATCTTTACTTGCTCAACAATGTATTTTAGACACATTTTTAAATATTAGTGTGTACTGTACATGCACTAGAGCATGCCCTCAGTAAGTAAAATTCCTTAGCAAGGACATCACCACATGAAGAATATTTCTCTAACCATATGAGAAATATGAAAGCCTGATCATGTTAGCTGAGCTTTGCCTTAAAATCTAACAGAGGTGTTTCTGTGCACTGCTGTTTTCAGCATGTTTTAGGGCAGGAGGAAAAAAAAAAAGGAAAAATGAAAATAAAAGTGTGTCTTGGCTTTGCCTGAAAAAATGGAAACAAACATGCTTTATTGAGAATATTTCATCCTTAAGCCCTAGATTTTTCTTCACCTTGTCAGACCTTGCTTCCAAAATGTCACAGCTCTTCTTACTACACTAAATCAATGCCTTGGTTTTCTAATGGACACAGTGCCATACTTTTCATGTTCCTTTCTAATGCATTTTTAGGCCAACAGATTGAATAACTCTCTATTTAACACTTACCTGTTTTTCAGTAGTTTTCACATGAGAGTATTTTGATAAAGACAGAGCAAGATTTTGTTTGTCAAATCTTGTTAAATATTAGGAGGAGTGAAAACATCACTTACTCTATTTTACTAATAGCACTCCTTGTTATTCTTATGGTTAAAACCAGCTTTGACTAATTATACTAGGAAATCTAGACAAAGACAAAATCACTGGCAGCTTGAACAGATGCAATTTAATTTACTTTCATTCAGAAGTGTTTTACCTCTCTGCAACTGTGCTAATTAAATGTTACTTAAATCAGGACCTAGAGATCTCATCAAGCAGTTGATAACAGTGGAATTAAAGAAATAATCCCAATTCCCTTTAATAATGAATTTTTGATTACTGATAGAAACCACAGCATTCCATCTGACTGCCAAAAAGGGGTGCATGCATTACACACCTGAGTTCCCAATATTCTGGAATTAGTGAAGGAGAAAAACACAGATTCAGTGCTAACTCTGTCTGTTGCCTGAGTTGCACAGGAGAAATCTCCCTCTGTGAAAGTTCATTCAACTTTTGAGTGGAGGGACTAAAAATTCAGAAGGAGAACAGAAGTAACTGTTCACATCTGACTAGGTTAGGCTGGGTCCCATTGTAATCGATGTAGAGCATTGTAGGGCACAATTCATCTCAGTCTGAAGTTGATATCTACAACTGGCCTTAAACATCAGTGATTTCCCTGATGGATACTCTGGTGTCTGATAGCAATTTCTGTGGGTCATAACTGGGTTGTCACAGAAAACTTCAGCAACAGGATAGGACAATGACATAGTAGCTGACATGCAGACAGGTCTCATACAGATGGTGTGGGGTACAGTCAAGCTATTACAATAAGATTTATCTTAGTGTTCTTTTCTGTGACAGATGTTATTTTATTGCATTATTGCATATTGGTAAAAAATATCCTTTTAGTTTAACGTCATCTCTAACTTTGAAAGTAAAGAAAAGCCTCTTCATCTAGATACAGAATTAGGCAACAAAGCATTTCTATAAATCCCTATTTACAATATGTTCAAGACGGGCAGTTATTTTCATGCTATTTGATGAAACTTTACTAACTGATAAGTAAATTCTCAATACCTGATAAACTGCTAGAACAATTAATAAAGTAGATAATTTGTAAACACCTGGAGGAAAATAACTTGTAACTATTAGGCAACACGGACTAATCAAAAACAAATCATGCTGAACTAACCTCATTACTTCCACTGATAGGATAACAAGCTTAGTGGATAAAGGAAATGCTGTGGACATACTATGTCTTGGTTTTAATAAAGAATTTGATACAGTTCCACATGACATTCTCATAAGGAAACTAGAGAAATGTTGATTAAATGCAGTCACTGCTAAATAAGTAAAATGCTGAAGAGGAGAAAAAATAAAAAAAAAACTTAAAACAGAAGAAGGAAAAAAAGAAGGGGAAAAAAGGGAAGAAAAGCAACCCACAGAGCAAATATTAATGGCTAAGTGTTAGGGAGAAGAATCAAGGTCATCAAGAGAGGTCTGCTTTGGGTCATGAGTCTAATTCTATTAATATTCCCACTGGGTACTTGGAAAAAAAATAGAAAACATGGTAATAAAAATAATAGTAATAATAGTAATAATACCAATAATACTACTAATAACAATAATAATAATAATAAATACTAATAACACTAAACCACAAAAAACTTGCCAAACACAGAAAATTAAAACATAAAAACAAGTTTCATTTCCTTGAATATCTATAAATACTGTCACAAGTCTTAAACAAACAAACCAAAAACAGACAGGACAAATCCCTGCAAAAACTTTGCCCACTCTTTTAATTACCAGCAATGTCATAAGAAGGAATGATGATTTTGCCTGAGCTGGGTCAGTCAGAATGGTTCATTTCCCCACACAGGAATCTTCCATTCAAAGTTTGGGTTGAATCCAAAATTCAGGGGCTTTTTAAAACTTTTTTGGGAAACAATGCAGATGTTTTTTTTCTTCACAATGAAGTATATCGTGGAATGCAGACAGATTGGGGTGAACTTTGTGTTTGCAATCATTCCTATCCTTCTGAGACTGTTCTGGTGCAGAATGCCCTTGTTTTCTGACCTGCTGAGTTTGTAGTATATAAGTGATGCTGCTAGAAATGGGATGGTCAATTTTAATCTCTAGTTATGTAAATTTTAACTTGTTCTACATAATTAAGAAAAATCATAGAAAAAGTTATGTGTTTGATCAACATATTACCAGCACAAAGCAAGGCCAGGCCCATGATTAACTAAATGTGAATTAATTGTCTGATAACATTACAAACTCATGAATATTGCAAAGTAGAACAAAGTATATACAACAAGAAAGTGATTTGATAATTAATTGTTTGATGCTGATCAAGTTTTAGACAGAGTACTGCGTACAGTTTTTGGTTCCACTTCAAAAAAGAAGAAAAAGAGAATGAGAAAATGGAAAAGGTTGAAGGGGAATCCAAAGATTATCTATAAATATATGAAGACATTAGGATGGCAGGGACTAATATTCTTATTGATTGATAAAGAAAAATTAAAAATAGTAAGCCAGTGTTGATGGATAAGGAGGAAAGACAGAAAGAATGTGAGAATATGTACTTAGGTGCAGGTGGTTAAGTGACAGTTATTCTAAGATAGAAAAAAGGTATAGGAGAAGACTAAATGCTCTGTAAATGACTGAGAAGAAGGTCTTATAATTAAAAAATAATCAAAAAGTAAGAAAAAGAGTAGAAAGCAGTAAGGGTATAATAAGGCGATAAAGGAATTGTATGTTAAAAATAAGGAAAAAGGTACTGGAAAGAATGAAAAAACCAAAAATTTAAATTCAAAGTTCAAATAGATAATAACCACATGTGTACATAAATTTCTGGTTAATTAGCCACAAATGCTGTTAAATTAGTAATGGGTACTTAATGTCAGCTGTTTCTACTACTTCCTTTTCACTGCTGTTGTCTGGCATGGCTGGGAAAATCTTTATGTGAGCCATAGGGTTCTTTTGTCAGGTGAATGAGAAAATATATTTATGTAGGCTGTCCTGGGGGCTCAGAGATGATAAATATTGACACCAACATATTCCAAACCTATTTTTGAAAGAAACCTATCAGCTGCACTATGTTCCTTCTGGTGCTTCTTTCTCTCCACCTAATTTTATTGAAGTACTGGACATTTGAGGAGATGTGGTACAGCAACAAGCAGATATATTAACAAGAAAAATCTGTCAGACACAAATACTAAAATTCTAAACATGTATTATCCAGAACTGACAATAGTCAAGAATTGGTCCTGAGTAAGTTCATAAAAAGAAAGAAAGAAAGAAAAAGCTATACTTTCAGAGAAAAACTGTATGTTTCTGCTTTAACATTGTCTTATAATATACTCCAGCTATAAAGTTATGAGCAGGGCGCCTCCTAATATAATTTTGCGTGACATTTTGTTTTACTATTTAGTGTGTGAAATTCAGTAAGTCTACATTTCCAGTTTACTCCCCCAGTTTTATTTCCTTTAGTCATTAATTTTGAGTTATTTAGGTCTACAGCAATAGGTTTTCAGCACAATCTTTTACCAGCTATATAAAAGAGTACAGAAAGATTCCTCTCTGTTCTCAATCATACAGTTTTAGTAAGAGGAAGATGACAGTATAATCTTCTAATGATAAGTCATGTAGAAACACTTTCACAATCTTAGGAGTGAAATGTCTTTGTTGCACAGTCAGTAAATGAAGAGATGTGCAGAAGTAAGATATGAGTGAAGCAGTTCAGGGCTTTTTGGACAGTTTTTTCCATAGGTTCCAATATTGTCTCTTTAGTATACATCAATGCAGAATTACTAGCATTAATGTAAACAAAAATATCATTCCTTTTCTCAGTGTAACTAATATAAGAGTGGATGCTTTTTCTGTATGTATGTCATTTTATTTCATGAAAGACTCATCTCTCATTAATACCTTCTGTTATATGAATTATTATTATTATTATTATTATCATTGTTACTACAACTACTATACCATTATAATACCCACTATTGGTTGCAGGTATAGAACAAATGTCTGAAAAGCAAAAAAGAGAAATTTCCACTAAAGAAAAGCATAGGGGCACATATGCTGATTGCCTAAATGCTCTAAAATTCATAGAGCCAAAGGAAACACATGTAAGTTTATGTGCACAGCTGCGTCACCTCTGCTACTCTCATTGGATGCTGTACAGCAAAAGCATTTTTTCCAAATAATTGCTTTGAGAAGTCTGCCTCCAAATATAGTATTTTTTTTCTTAAACTTAAAAACTCTACAAGTTTATACTTTCCTTCTATGCTACCCTAACTTAATCCAAAAGAAAAAAAAAAAAAAAAAAAAAGGACAGGACATTGTTACACAAAAGAGGATTGTGATTTTCTGTTTGACTACCTGGACAAGTTTTATGAGGAGCCTCTGAGGAGCTGGGGTTGTTTAGCCTGGAGAAGAAGGAGCTGGGGTTGTTTAGCCTGGAGAAGAGGAGGCTCAGGCTCAGAGTTTACCATCTGTACAACTCCCTGGAAGGAAGCTGTAGCAGGATGGGTACTTGCCTCTTCTTCCAAATAACAAGATGTTTCTAAAAAAAAAAAAAAAAAAAAAAAGAGGGAAAGTTAATGTCTCAGGTAACAAGGCACAAAACCATTTAAGCATTTCTAGGTCACAATCAACCTTTACCTGTTAAATGAATACTTTTTTTAGCTTCATTTGCATGTCAGTGAAGTAGATATTCATGTTTCTGGAAGAAACTCCAATTGTTAATGAGCAGCTGAAGTTTTCCTTTGAAACAATCCCATTCTTAGTCATAGCAAAGATCACCTTTATATTGAAAATGTATATTGTAGTGCTAATATGGAAAACTACATTGAAAAGAAAAGACTGTCATTTTTCCAATCGCAAAGAACACATTTCATCCTGTTGCAGGAACATCTTAAAATACTGGTTCAGGTTGTGGTCATTTGAGACAAATTGTATGGCATCTGATAGAACTATGTGCAAAAAGTTGAGAAGTTTGAAATTACTTACTTAAATTACCTTAAGTCTTTACAGTCTTTACAATACATGTATCTTTACAGTCTTTACAGTCTTTACAATACATCTATCTTGCAGAAGGTGTGATTTTTGGGGGACCTATCTATAGAGAAGATATAGGTAAGAAATTGTGAAGAGTCTTAATTAAATTAAATTATATTTAGTCAGAACAACATAAAAATAACCAGTCAGGTCCTTCTAGTTAAATGTACTTTTTCCATCAAGTTTAGAATTAAGAGGTGAGAAACCCCCATGATGGACACAAAAATCCTATGTGAGATAATGCAGTATCAGATTACAAATTAGATCCTGGCAGGTGAGTGTTACTGTACCTGAAGTTATAGACACACAGAGGTATATTTACCCTGGAGAACCTCCTTGCTCCCTAGTTCATGGAAGAGTTTTATACTCTTCATGTACAGTGTCAACTACCAGCTATCTTTTTTTTTCAAGTGAAAAGTCTACCCACACTGTGTTGGCTTCCAGCGCCCATTCTGATGTATTGCAACAGAGCCATCACACTCTCCAGCTCAGGTACTTTGAGCTGAAAAATTATGCAAAAAATCAGAAATTATATTTTAAGACTAGAATGCAGGGTTCAGAGGAGACCTTGATCAAGCTGTAAACATACTTGTTTTTCTGTGAAGAAGGCTAACTTCAAGTGGTGTCATCACAGCCTTCTCTGCCTGTCCTGACTTGAGGCCCAAGGTTGTTCAGTGATGTAGGTGCACATAAAGTCAAACGAGATGAATAAATTACCTGTAGCAACAAGAAGCATACCCTCTGATTTAAATACTTCATGCATAAATAGAAAGAATACTGTAGGAAGCTTGTGTTATTAATCACCTGAATAGCATAAGTGTGTTAACTGGGACATGCCAAGGGAGATGAGAGGCATTACAATGGCAGAAATGCTAACAGTAGTGAATTCAGTTCTTTCAATGAATATTGGTAAAAAGCAATTTTGGGACATGTTCTAAAAACTAATTTTAGATACTGTAATGATTGCCTCTTGGAGCAGTTATTGTTTTAGGTAATTCTAAACAGAGCATAAGAAATTACTGACATTTTTATTACTTAATAGCCATACTGACTAAAGTACATTCAAATTATTCTCCTTACAGGCATTAAAAAATAAATTAAAAATTTACATACCTAAATGTATAAACAAGGGGACCTCTATAAAAATTAGTGATACTAGAAAAAACCCCAAGAACTTAAAAGGAGGAGCTAAAATGATAAAAAGTATTAAATATGTTATGAAATATTTTTAATTTCAAAGTGATAAACAAACTTATGGTATTGGTTAGCAGAAAAATAAAGAAACTCTTTAAATTAAGAACTTAGTCTTAATAAAGTAGAATTTATGGTCAGGTAAGGAACATCTGAGTATCTTGAGCTCTGAAAACCTTAATGTAGAATCAAGCTAAGACCAAAAAAAAATTTAGAGAACAAGCTTGTGAAGGGCATGAAAGCTAATAATAAACCTTTTTTTCCAACCCATCAGAAGCAGAATGTCTACCAGAGAGTCTGCAGAGCTGATAGGTGATGGAGCTGTAATAGGAGAACACAATGAAGATAAGACCATGTTAGAAAAATTAAATGTGTTCTTGACATTGATACTCACTTCTAAGGAGGTTAGAAAGGTTCCCATAGTGTCTCTTTTCTCTGCAAAAATGTACTGGAGGAGCTATCTTAAATTAAAGTGTCAATAGAAGTGATTTTAGACCAAATAGATAAATGAATAGTAACAAATTGCCAAGACAAGATGGTATACACTCAGAGGTTTCTAAATAACTCAAATATGACCTTGTAATTTGATCATAGATCTTACACAATTGTTTAAGTCAGCTTCTGTATGAGAAGAATAGAGGTTAGGAAATTTTATGTCTTTTTTTAAAAGATCCTTACAGGAATTTGGCAGGGAAGACACAGAACAGATGCAGGAAATTAAGAAATTTTGCACCTCATCCTTCACAGGTGGATTGGTAAAATAGGATTCACAAACATACAGATAAATACAATAAAATGGGTGGGAGATAAAAATAAATTATATAAAGTAGATTCTGGCTCTTTAAAAGTTTTACAAGAGATAAATATACAGGCATGGGTGATCTTTATCTGGTTGACACGCTGTGCCTGGATTTTCAAAAACTTTTGACAAGGTTCTCTGTAAAAGACAAATAAATATGGATTATATTAAAAAAAAAAAAAAGGAAATCAGTGGATTTCTAAATACCTGATAAAGGTAAAAACCTAATAAATTTATAAGGACAGGAGAAAGGCAGGTGAAAAATTATTGGTTTTAACAATGAAAGTCCCACTATTTGTGAAAGGTTGCAAAAGTTACTTGCACAAGTAACTGGATGATAAAAAGAAAGAGGCAACGCATGAAAAGCTGTGCACATAGGAAAAAGACAAACAGAAATTCTCATGGTCTACAAACTGAAAGCTTCTAAGCCAGGCATTGTTAATCCAGAAAATATATTTGCAGCTACTCCAGATACACGAAAATGACGGTTCACCATTCACTGACAAATCATCCAAAATCAACCAAATACAAACCCCTAAGAGTTATTTGAGAAGAAAAACAGAACAAGGCACTCTTTTATGTAGCATAACATAATTATGAGAAGCATTAGGTGAAACTGTAAGCTAATAGACTCAAAACAACAAAGAAATATAATTTTTTCATTTGACATATTACTAAATTTTGGAACTTGTTGTTACAGGATAGATGGGGTGCCAAAAGTTAAGTGAGTTCAAAAATAAGTTAGATAAATAAGTGGAATCCTATCAAGGGCTGCTAAACACTGATGAGATACAAGCTTCAGATTAAAAATTACCCTAAGCCACACAAAGCTATGTTATTCCATGCTTGCTCTTTTTCTCATGAAACATTTTTACAAAAAATTTTAAATATTTAATTATTACTTTAAGTAGCCAACACTACTGTCTGTTTTGCAAAAAAGGAGACAAGAATGGGTTTGAATCTCTGATCAGAAAGCAATTTTTTTCAGTCTGCTATTTTTGTGAAACCAGAATGCTAAAAAAGTCATTCTTTCAATATATAGAACCAGCTGCTCAGGCAGCGTCAATCAGCATCATGCTGAAGAAGTATCATTCTTTGGTGGGTTATCTTGGTTTAAACTATGTACAGACCTGACCAAAGTTTCTTACTTGAGGCATAAATTTTTCTCCAGCAAGGCTTTTGATTTTGACTACAGACCATATGCAAATATATAAAAATACAGATATAGAAATGAATATGACTTTTAATATTAATGTAAATGCAAATAACATAATTATAAACACAAATACAAGCATAAATGGAAAAACAAATATATATATAAAGATTTCTTGTGTGTTTCATAGCACATTTGAACACATATGAAGAACTTAAGAAATTATTCAGTAGTCATTATGAAACAACACACAACTCAGATAAACCATTCTTCTGCCCTGGAGGTATACAATAACTGTGGATAAGACAGCTTATTGTTGATGCCTACAAATACTACTTAGCAATAACCCAATTACTACTACTTCTTAGGCACGTGATCTAGGGAAAAAAATCAGGATTTAACTAGAATTAAAGAGAAAATATTTTAGAAACAATTACTTGCTTTCATTTCCTTGCCTGATGAAACATGTTTTAAAGCTTTAGCTGCTCTAGGCAACATAAGCAGAATTAGAAGGTAAATGCAAACTTAACACAATGAAAACTGTTAAACAGGCAGAAATAAGTACATCCAATTGGATGAAATGTATCATGCTTTTGAATAAGATGAAGGATCCTTTACAAGAGTTTTGTTTTGTTTCCTTTTTGGAGACAAATGTATTGAAGAAAACCTGGACTCTTTGTGAAACAGATAATATCCAAGACAATCTTGTATAAACAAAAAAAAATTTCTCAGTTTACTAGAGAAAAATGTCCCCAAATACAAGGTACAGAGGTGGGTTATGGGATATCAGTTGATCATAGAACGCTAATATTTGTTTTTAGAAGGATATGATTTTCTTCTGGGAGAATTTCATGAGTATTGAATTAATTGAAACATTGAAATAGTGAATAGGTTCTGAGTTTCTCATATTTGATTGCTGCAATACCTGCAACTTCTGTTAATGGAATGTCAGCTTTTTCTGAATGAGAAAATCCTTTCTTACTCTATGCCATTTGTTATCAGTCATCTCCAATTGATTTACACTTATTTGAGTATCACATTTTCATTTAAATCAGTTAAACTGATGACTTTGCATGAAATTTAAAAGACAATGCTTGGAAAATACCAGAAAGAATCTTCCAAAACACCTCAAAGCATATTAAAGTGTCTATCAGGTTAAAAAACTCTTGAATATCCAACCTATCCTTGAACATTTCAGGGATGGGGCATCCACGATTTCTCTGGAGAGCTTGTGTCACTATTTCACTACCTGCACAGTAAAGAGTTTCTAAATCTACCATCTTTCCATTTAAAGCCATTTGCCCTCATCCAGTTACTGTAAATGCTACAGAAAAGTCCCTCTCCACGACTCTTTTTGGGCCTTTTAGGTAGTGGAAGTGGTTGTAAGGTCTCCCAGGAGTCTTTTCATCTCCAGGTTGAACAATTTTAATTCATAGGAGTGGTGGTCCAACCCTTTTATCATTTTCATATCCTCCTCTGAACTTGCTCCAACAGACCCATGTCCTTCTTATGTTGGAGGTCCCAGAGCTGGGTGCAGTGTTGGTCTCACAAAAAAAGGGTAGAAGATAAGAACGACCTCCCCTGACCTCCTGGTCATGCTGCTTTTGATGATGGCCAGGACACGATTGCCTTCCTGGGCTACAAGTTCACATTCCTGGCTCATTCCGTCTCATCCAACACACCCAAGTTCTTTTAAAGGCATCTCTCTTAACCCATTCTCTGCCCAGCCTCTTAATTCTGGTTAGGATTGCCCCTACCCAGGTTCAGGACCTTACATGTGGCCTTGTTGAACATCATAAGCTGCACACAAGCCCCCCTGTCAAGCTTGTCAAGGTTGCCTGGGTGCCATTCCTTGTCTCCAGGATGTCCAACTGCACCACACTCTTTAACGTCATGGCAAACTTGTTAAGGGTTCACTCAATCCCATGGTCTGTGTTACTGACAAAGATGTTAAACAGCTCCAGTCCTAACACTGACCCCTGCTGAACGCTACATGTTGCTGCTGTCCACTTGTAGTTTGAGCCATTGGCTGCAACTGAATGCAGCTATTTTGTACCCACTCAATGGCCCATCCATCAAATCCATGTCTCTCCAATTTAGAGACAAGGATGTTGTGCAGGACACTGTCAAATACTTTGCACAAGCCCGGCTAGATGACACTCAAGGTGACACTCAAATAAGATGACATTTAAATAAGCTCTTAACTAAATTACCAGTTGCTGTAACACTGTTGTAGGAGGCCAGAATACACCTTAAAAACTATTGTGCAGAGTGCTCAACATGCAGTATTCCCACTAGTGAATTGTTAAGACTGGCATGAAGACAGAGCTCAGAGGGTCCAGCAGACACATGATTTAACACCATTCTGTCTTGTGAGGACCAGACTTCACAAGTAAAAAAAAAAAAAAAAAAAAAAAAAAAAAAAAAAAAATCAAAATCCAGTTTTGGTACCATGAATTTTCTATTAATTTCTGGCCACAGTCAAGTCCTTGATAGCTTAGACATCACTTCTGGTCATGAACCCAAACAAAAGAGTTGAAAACACCAAGTTCATCCCTGGCATTGTATTTGTGCACCTAAGAAATTGTGTTAGAGCTTACAGAACAGATATTTACTCAGGACTAAGGGCTGCTGGTGCTGGAATTTTATTCTCCATTTCTACAACAATCACTGATATTAACTTGAAGCATAGAGTAAGGCTATTTACCTTGCCTTAACTTTTTCTAGTATAGATAAGCAAAATCCCATGTGTTCGTACTTCTAGGGGAGCTGAGATTTATTTTGATAAAACTTCTAATTTGTAACTTTTAAAATAAGTAAATTTAACTTGAAGGCAGGCAGGTACAGAAATTTAAAGGAGATGTATTTTAGGAAGAATAAAAATTAGTTGTCTACCAAAGGAAAACATTTGCTGCAGAATGAGAACTTCAGAAAAATATATATTCTATTTGAGAGAAGAAGTGACAAACTGAACTTTTAAGAACAGATCTTTTATAAAGAAAATAATTTGAGACGTTATGTATTTTAGACCACATAATACATTTAAAGACACTTGAATCGAATAATTTCATTAAGTATTGTAGAATTGAATAATTTTTTTAAATTATTAATTTCATTATATAATTTCATTAAGATTTCAATTCTTCAACTACCAGAATACCAGAAGAGGTACACAGATGGTTTTTTTTTTTTGTATTAATATTATTGCTATTTCTCAGGCTCTTCAAAAAAAGAGCACACTGTTATTTTGACAAAACAGAACATTAAACTAAGGATCCAGAAATCACTGGTTTAGTTACCTAAATTAAGAATGAATTGCTTATGGCACCAGTTATTGAGCAGCAGGTGTCAGAAAGCCATATAAATTTGCAAATGAAAATTGAGCCACTCAGAGCTTCAGGAACAGGTTTCAGAAGGTTATAAAGATAGGACTAGGCTTTAAATCCTTGATTTCATCTTTTAAGTGTCTCAATTAAATTACATTTTTCAGAATTACCTGCACTGAATGCCTAGCAATAGGTGATTTCACACAGTATAACAGACCACTAATACACAAAATAGATGCACAAAAGAACATTTGGCTTGAAAATCTTCTGAGATGAGGCATTTAGAATTGCCCTAGGAACATGCTGCATGAATCTAGCTGTAGCCAACAAGCTGAACTGCATGTGTGATGAATTAATTACTATAATTTCACTTGTAGATAGGATTCAGGGCAGAGCAGGGAGAAGATTATAGACAGACAATCATAGGGCTCAGGAAAAGGTTCTGAGAAAAAAAAAAATCTTCCCAATCCTAAATAGCACATCAGTAAAGAAGCAATAGAAAGTGTTCCCTTTAAGCTGATTGTATGAAAATCAGGCTGGACCAAGATCAGTTTTTTTGTTTACAGTACATGTGTCATACCTCTCCCACTGGGATATACCCATAGCTTCAGTCTGTTTTAGTCTGTCTTTCCTGTTTATTTCTGTGCTCACGTCAGTGGTGATGCTCCACTGCTCATCTGAGTGCCTCCATCTGCCTATGAACAAGAAATCTTTCTTAAAACATTTAAAGTACATTTCTCATTCTTTCTAGGAGAAATATCAAGTTTTATGTACGCATATATATTTGGTAAAGCTTAAAAGTCAGAAGCACCAGTGGCAATCTGAGATCTACAACATTTTCTTTTTTCTTTTATTATTATTTAAACTTGTATGATAACAGGACTGATTTGATTTCACATGCAGTTTTAACCAGCTTAGTAATTCAGTTTTTCTCTAATTTGTTTTGAACAACAAACAGAAAAGGTTAGTAAGACCTTAAATTCATCCTAAAAATCTAGGAACACTTCAGGTCTTGCTGGATAAAAATAAGAGACATATGGGATAAATTAGTTGTATTTCCCATTCTGTGATGTTGACAGCTTAAGAGTTTTCTGAGATTAGTGTCCTGCCAATGCCAAATGCATTAAGAAAAATGTCTCTGTACAGGCTTTTGTTTATTTATTTATTATTTCATCTGTAGGAGAAAAAATAAGAGCAGATGAGGATAAATCTGATCATCCTTAAGTCAGCTGATAATGTGCCTGAAGGACATCAAGGAAAACCTGAAGCATTAATAAACTAATGTGTACTGTATGCCCCACTTCATTTATTCAACTTATACATTCTTCAAGCATTATGCATTTGTGCATTTATTCAATTTCTATTCAAATATGATTAAGTAAAAGAAATCTGAAATCTAGATATTCTTTCTTGTCTCAGATATTTATTTCTAGATTAATGCAGCAGTGGCTAATTAACTATTTGCATAATTTGCACAATTTGCACTTCCTTTACTAAAAAAATAACCTGCATGTAGTATGATTCTTTTAAATTTCAATTTTCTGATCAAAAACATGTGTAATCAAGGCCATCCAATCTGTCTTTACATGTTACAGACTTAGGTTATTCTTTTGTCTGCTGAGGCAGAATGTAGGACAGAGAAGTAACCAGTCTTCTAATCTGTTCTTTGATTGTATACTGAATTATTACTGAAGAAAAAAGGTTATTGGTTTGAGTGGTTGGATGTATTTCTGTACTCATGCACACACATGCACACCTATAATTACTTCCTTTCTTTTGTTATGATGATTTCCTCCTAGTTAAGTATTAATAAAGGCTTCTGACTACTGATATTTTTTTAGCTGACTGCACACCCATTTTGACACACACAGACAAAGTCTGCAGATTTCATTATTTCATAGATCTTTTAAAAATAAGATGTTTAAAATTTGCAAGCTGACAATAAATAATTTAATTTTCATTAATTTTATGACATATGTGGTTTCTGCATTTGTAGCAGCTATAAAACATCTTAACTTCCTACTAAATCCTGAGTAATGCTCATCTTTCACTTTTTTTTTCTGTTGTTTTTTTCTTTTTTTTCTTTTTCAGTAGGAAACAGTGCACAAGTTATTACCTAGGGAACAGTTGTTTCTGTCTCCTTTACAGATCCATATCATTCTCAAATTTGCATTCTGATGAAGAAGAAACAAATGTTACTTAAATCCCATGAAGTGTGTTAATTACACTGAGCTCCATGAAATTATGGGTGAGAGAGCCAAAAAGAATTCTACAATTGCATCGTGGGTCTCTTGAGCATATCTTGTCAGATTAATGTCTTTGTCACTCACATGATAACCTTAAAATTGCTATTCTCCCTAAGTAATATTCCCTGAACCTCAGTGATATGGAAAATCTCACACAAAGCTAACTAACAGATGCAGTTCGTATTGTTTACATAAATAATGCTGGTACTTTTATGAAAATAAATAAAATACTTTATTTCATTAGTAAATGCAGCTTGCTACTTTCACTTAATTATTTTACAGTCCTTCTTCTGTGCTTATCCATACAAATCATGGTGCAGGTGCCTGAGACAGTACCTTTCTTAGTATGTCCCCAGAACACAGGCTAAAATCACATAACTACCTAGGATGTAACTCTTTATTTTATTTTGCCTTTTTTCCTCCTACTTCTTTAAAAGCCCTAAATAACCATATCTGACTCATAACTTGAGTCCAAAAGCCACTGTGCTATGTGGCAGGAACAGAAACTGTCCCAGAAGATTTGACCACACGGATACGTGCCCAGAGCTCAGCTCAAGGTTTCACAAATACAAATAATAGGGAATATTGTGCCAGGGCTTGAGGTGCATGCTTCATATTCCCAGCAGGGGACATACTCCACCCTCAGAAAGCTGCAAGTCTTCTCACAAACTCACAACTATGACTGGCGAAACTCAGCCCATTGGAAATCTATAATAGATGTCAGACCCATCTAAGAGACAAATCTAATCCTTTTGGCTAAAAAATAGCTCACAGCAGTCTGCTGCTCCTAGTTTACTGATATTTGGAAGAATGGTTTGGTTTGGCAATCAATGTCCTAGAGCCACCAAAGACCTTGATATTATCTTTTTTCTTTAAGCCCTTAAAGAGGATTACTAGGAAGAAAAAAAAAAAAGGCTGGGAAAAGAAAGAAACTTTGTGATGTTATATGAATGCCGTCAGTCTTTAAGTTTTTCTTCCATAAAAAATAAAACCACTAGTAAAATTATAATTACTTATAATGCATTGTAAAGAGTTGTAAGATTTGTTTTGTTAAATGAGAGAGATGGTGCACAATCATGCATGTCCTTTGATATGAGAAATAAATTTTTAATCAAGAAATTTCTTTTTGTCATATCAATACTTCAGAAATGGTAAGTGATAAGCTCAAAAGATAAGAAAAAGTGCACTAAAATTAAAGAAGCATGTTAATTTTCACTGGCTAAGAAAATAGCCAAAATGTTTGAAAACAGGAAGGATCCAATTTGTTTCAACTTCCTACTAAAAAAAGCTTTTTACCAATCACAATAAACCAGACCGGCTTTATATATCAATTGTAAAACATGACCATTTAGGCTTTCTAATTCTGGGAAGGAAAGAGTTATGCTTATGGAAGTCCATCCATCCAGTCTCTGCAAGACTACCAGATCTATAAATAATGGAGAAAGGCCCTCAAGCTAGGAATGCCAAATTTAGTATCGCCTAATGAAAAGATAGGAGTAAAGACCTAAAATCCCTTTTCAATTAACTTCAACAGAAATGGGGGCCCAGATTGAAATCTAGAAGCCATTGGTAGAGGCTTCTTTAACAATCTTTATAATCTTCGTACAAATAACTTCTTCAAGATCACAATTAAAATGTCTGTTCTTGCCGTGCATTTAAAACTATATCTGTTTTTTCAAATCAAGGCTTTTTGAGCTTTACTTAAAGTCACTGTAAGAAGAGGAGGGGAGAGACAAATCCTCATCATTACTTTTAAAAATTACTTAAAAGCAACTGACAGCTGAATAAAGGAACGTCTGTAAGGACCTTTGTGGAAGTCTGTCTACAAAGTAGATTGAAAAAGTGTTTTGTTCTAAATCCTAATCTCTTCTGTGGTCTCAAGAAGGCTAACACAAGAAGATTGCCACAGAAATGAGTGATATTTGTCACTAGACATCTGCTAAGAAACAACCACAGTGTACTTTCCTTGACGGGTGGCATGTAATGGAGGTTACCCAATCTAATGTTTACCATGAAAATTCAAATCCAGTGTTAAGAGATTTTCTTACTGTAGTTCTTAATGAAAAGCACCTTCTGGATCAGTTATATCAGCAGGCTGACAGGAAATGAGTGGGATATCAAGACTTGAAAGCAATAGTTTTTAATCTCTGCTATTCCCAGTTTTACCCTACGGTAAATAAATTACAGTGATGCTGGCAGACAGTGATAGGAAGAGCAGGGGTCTGAAAATATTTGTGCATAAGCCCAAGACTTGTTATCCTGAAATCACATAAATGAAAATCCTTTCTTTGAGCTCAGTCCCACACACTCTGTTCTGCATCACTGTGAAAGTAAATGCAAAAGTGATATACTACCTGGTTTTAGTGTCTTGTGGAGAGATCAAGCACTGAAAAGCAGAAAAGAACTTAAGAATAGGTGAGGGACTGATAAGAAGTTAGTCAGGGTTTAGGGAAAGGGTGAATGACAATGTAAGCACCTAACCTTTTGAGTTTTGCCCAACACTAATCAGTGGAAGTAAGTGAAATTATATAACAAAGGCTTTGCATGTCTAACCAATCCATTATTCCTGTCTTCTGGTTTTGACTACGTAAAATATACCATCCATCCATCGCTGTACCCTTTTATGTGGCTAGGGTTACTTAGATAGGGACCAGTGAGGAAAGCAGGCAAGCTGCTTTCCCTTAAATCTTTCTTATTCAGGAAACCCTGTATTGAAAACCTGGAATTCCATTCTACTTTTCTTTCTACATCTTATTCTACAGTTTGATCCTAGCAAACTCTGATTCCCCAGCCACCTCTGATGTGCACCCTTAGCAAATTTGTGGATGATACCAACAACTGTGGTGTTGTTGACACCTGAAGGATAGGATGCCATCCAGAGGGACCTGGACAAACAAGTGGGCTCATGGAAATGTCATGAGATTCAACAAGGCCAAGTGCAAGGTGCTGCACCTGGGTTGGGGCAAGCACCAGTATCAGCACAGCCTGGGGATGCACAGATGGAGAGCAGCCCTGCTGAGAAGGACTTGGGGGTGCTGCTGGATGAGGGGTTGGACTCACAGCCCAGAAAGCCAAATGTGTCCTGGGCTGCAGCAAAAGCGGTGTGGGCAGCAGGGAGAGGGAGGGGATTCTGCCCCTTTGCTCTGGTGAGACCCCACCTGAAGTGCTGCATCCAGCTCTGGGGGATCCTTAGCACAAAAAAAAACCCTTTAAAGTCTGGAGGAGGGTCACCAAGATGATTAGAGGGATGGAGCACCTCTCCTATGAGGAAAGGCTCAGAGAATTGAGATTATTCAGCCTGTAGAAGCTGAATGTGTGACCTAATTGCAGCCTTCCAGTACCTGAAGGGAGCCTACAAGAGTGATAAAGAAAGACTTCTTGTAAGTGCAGGTTATGATAGGACAAGGGGGAATGGATTCAAACTGAAAGAGGGTAGGTTTAGACCTACTTGAGGTTGGTGAGGCACCAGAACAGGTTACCCAGAGAAGCTGTGGGTGCCTCATCCCTGTAAGTATTCAAAGCCAGGCTGGACGTAGCTCTGAGCAGCCTGGTCTAGGACAAGATGTCCCTAGAGGATCTGGAACTAAATGATCATTAAGGTACCTTCCAACACAAATCATCTATCATTCTGTGATTCTGTGCTAAGACCACTTCTGCATGCACCCAGAATGATGGCTCACAGACAAGCACGGGCAGTTTAAGTCACACTTGTCATGAGTCTCTTGTCCTGATCCTTCACGGCACCAGATACAAGAAACCAAACGTACTTTTGTGCTGTTAGCATGAAAGAAAAAAAGAGATGGTCCTATCTTGTGATTTTCAGGACTGGTTGGTATCTTTAATTTGCTTCTGTACTTTTCTGTCTCCTTTAAAAAACAATATGCTACAAACAAAAATCAAAAACTGTGTAACAACCTGTTATATGTTTTTCTATTTACTACTTGTAAAGGTCCAGGTGGTCAATAACAGTTCCTTTATAAAGAACATCTGAGTAACACAGTGCTGCACTAGTGTATCCCAAAAACTCACCCCACACAGGGTTCACCAAATGAATTATACAACACAAACTGACAAATGTCCCAAAAACTGACTTTGCAAGCAAGGCAAAAGAAATGTGCAAAAAAAAGCCGCAGTACTACAAAATTGCAGACCTTTCCATTTATCCCTTTTTCCTGTTACTGCCATGCAAAGAATTCAACTGATTTTCCTTAGTGCTATAAAGAGGCACTGATAAAATAGTGCTATAAGGAAGCACTGATAAAATATAGAAACAATCACATTTTCCTATATTTTATATCCTTCCAAATATACAGATACAATCTTTCAAAGGGATTTGCAGATAAGAAAACATGCAGATGTGGTGTTTAGGGATGTTTTAGCAGTGAACTTCACAGTGCTCAGTGATGGCTGGACTCAATGACCTGAAAGGTCTTTCCCAACCTTAACAATCCTGTTTTTACATGCATGTCTTCTTTTTACAAATAATAAATATACATTTAATTGTAAATGTCCTCTATTTCCCCTCTGTCTCCTTAAGTATTCTCACTAGAATAAATTTTAAAAGGTGGGGGGGTAGAAAGATTTGGGAAGTATTCACAGTGTAGACACCTTCTGCTCTAAAATTGCTGCTGTTCCAAAGGAGCTAATGAAGTACTGTAACTCCACTAGCTCAGCCTGACAGCCATTACTCCCAGCTCTGCAAACACTGCATTAAATCTCTGTGTATCCTTGGTGACTGTTATTAGTAGTCCTTGGTGCATTTCACAAGACACTTGGAATTCAGCTAAGAAATTTTTCAATCAAAAACAAGCTATAATAGTGCTAAAGATATTACAATCACTCTCATTCTCAGAAGAAGAGGGAGAGGAGAAGAAAACAATTCTTTCTGCAAAGAATTGTTTGATTTTGATAACACAAAATTTCTAAAAGAGCAATTCCCATACCAGCATCTTTTCCCTTGACCTTACCAGCAGTGTGCAGTTTTCTTGCATGTTTGGGCATAGTAATTACATTTCACATAGAGCTTTAAATGATATCCAGTACTCAGGCCCTTTAGAGCATCCATCTACCTCTTCCAGCATCTCAAGTCTAACATGAAGAAATTGCTTAGACCTTTAGGCCAACATTCAGTTCTTACCAATCTGATCAACACAAATATCCATAAGAAATCAGGAAGCCTCCAATATATTAATACTATTTATATTCCTATGAAGAAATATCTTATATGATTGCCTGACACCCTTTGTTTTAGAGGAAGTTCAGGCACTGAATTCTGGTCTCAGCTGAATATCTGAAATTGAATGGAATAAATTGATTTTAACATGCCTTGATGTTTTGGATCACTCTGCCTTAGTTTCTAACTCAAACTTATCAATGTCTTTCAAGTAGTACAATCCTGGATAAAAGAAGGTAAATAGAATATACTTGTTTTATTTTTCAAGACCTATTACCATAAGTTTGCTAACATTTCAGATAAAATGCCACTATTCTGTACCAGCACTCTTCTGATTATGCCAATAACACCCTTTTTTTTTTTTTTTTTCAACAATAATGAAGCAGATGTTTTGTATTTTGTTAGTTACTTTGAAATCTCCTGTTAACTGAACTTGGGGCAATAGTGTATTTTGGATTCATCTTTATGGTGTTGCTGACTTACCATAGCCAGTTACATATGTGAGGATCTTCACAAACTTATATTTATTGATAAATCTCCTCTGGCTGAAAGCGTCGCTCCCTTTGAATGTCCAAAGCGAGAATCTCAAGAATACACATAGGGTTTTCTTCAACTGCTAGTGAATTCTGGCTCAAAAACTTATATCTCTAGTAGCAGCATGATTCCCTGAGCTCTGCAGCAGGCAGGATTTTCATTGGCAATGTATGTCTATACTCGGAGTGAGATGCAATTGGCCCATTTCTCTGCACAACATACAGTGCTGAGCCACAGCTGTTGTGCTAGTCCCTTTAAACTGGTGTGACAACCCCTTAAATTTTTTTGTGATAACCAGTCTCAAGAACCAGTCCTGATTCCTAGCAAACTAAAAGGGTGAAAAACATATTTTTTATTCTTTACACCTATATTTTTTTATCTAAATTCTGCAGCTTGAGATGAGTTCAGCCTGTTTTCCCTTATCTTCCCATACAATTGAATATAGTGCTCACAAAACAATAAATCTGCTGTGTAGTTTTTCCTCTAAACAAATTTTACCAGTGGCATCTTTTACAGGCAAGGCAACAGGCCTTCTATCCCTGTCTTGGTCTGCTGATAACTCCAGATAAAACTATACTGAAAAGCAGTGCTTCTTCTAGGAAACTTCAAGAGAATTTGAGATGAGGTAATTTTTTTTCAGTTGTTTGAGTCTTAAGTTGAAATGAAAGATGAATAACGATGTAGTCTAGTCTGTGTTTGTTTGCACTTTTAAATATGTCCATGAACTTCATTCTGGCTCAAATTAGGAGTTTCTGCTTTCCTAGTTGCTTGATACAAGGAGAAGATTTTTTAATCATTTCACTGTAAAAGACCCTGGGGTTTTTGTCTTCCATGAGCTTTTTTTATTTCCCTTGACTTAAAACAAAATATTTGGCTAGTCAGAGTGACAGTGTAACCCTATGCATCCCACTTATTTTATTCTTTTCCCTTATGGTTTATTCAGGAGCTGGTTCTGCCTCCAGTGAAACATCATCAAAACTCAATTTGACTTCTGGGAAATGGGAATACAAGTTTAAGTGGCTATTAATTCCAATGCTGCACATGCAATATAATTTCCAGGACAACAGGAGCACCTTGTAAAAACTACTTCCTTTTATTCATAAAATAAAATAAAGTAAAAAAAAAATCCTTGCTCAGTAACACTGGTTTGATTATGAAACATTTCCTGTGACAATCATGATACATGGATGCATTTGGAATTTGTACCTTAATAGTTTTCTTCTTGGATAGGATGTACACATACATGGAATGAGTATGCAAATCTTTATGAATGGAAAGTACCAGACATTTCACTTTTGACTTTTGCATGTGAACAGTTTTTTTCCTTTCATCCCCAGTAATTTTATTTATCTACCTGATTTTGGGCTGCTCCTTTTATTTTTTTCTCATCATTTCTTTTCCTGTTTGTGATGGATAGAATTAGATAACTAGAATCCTGCAACTGACACAAGATGAAATCCTCTAGAGAAAAATCAAAGGCAGATGTGAAGAAATGTTGCATTTAACTCTGACCAGAGCTCTATGTAAAGAACTGTGGCTAATCAATACTGGCCCTATTAATTCTTACCCTAGACAGATGATCATTTCTTCTGTTCTTCCCCCAGAGCTAAGTTACTTTGAAAAAGAACAAAAACTACTCATATGAGTTAGTCCAAAGGTACAGGAAAATATTTTGTTTATACTGTCAAGTACAGGTTATAGTTTCCTAAACTGAACAAAATTTGGTTTTATATTTCACTCCTCATCAGCTCCAAGTACCCTCAAAGCAGTTTGAAATTTTGAAGTATTGGAAGCAGTCAGTGATTATACACTAAGTGTGTAAGGCATAGCTCAGCAATGGTAACACAGAAACCTACATAGTAGAACATGTTTTGCTGGGTGATGGAAAAGCTGGGCTACCTTTCTTGTGGGATTCTGCACTTCCACCTGCCTTGCTAACTAGCAGTGGGCTGCAGGTGGTTCATTTAAACATTTCATTGAACGGCACAACACATCCTTTACGCAGCAGTGCCCACATTAGGCATGCCAGTGAGCATGACAAAGGAACCATATTAAAGTAAATCTTTAGGTAAATATAAAGAACTTGAGCTTCAGCTGGTGAATGTTGGTGTTGCTTCACTGCACCCAACACAACACTGTTGATTTCCACCAGCTGAGGGTCTGGTTGTAAGTTTTGACACTGAGCCAGGCCTCTTTCACAATTGTCTTAAGTCATTAAGCTTTATACTTAAGTATGTGGTCTTATCAATTGTAGTTACATAGCTAGTTTATCAATTCTTTAGGTGTTCTGCTGTGTGAAGGTGAAAACATGTTTAGGTAGGATTTTCCTCTTAGCTCTCATCTAAGCATAAAAGAAAATGAAGAAAGGGAAACAACATTCACCTACAATTTCTTTTTTACCTTTTTTTTTTTTTTTAGTTCAGAAATCAAAATGTAGGGGGGAAAGAAGCACTGAACACACGTTCAGAGGAAAAGCATAATACCATTTTCTAAAGCCTACCTTACTATTATTTTATCTCTTCTTCCTGATACTATTCATCAATGCTGTCAATACACATTTAGAGGATTGCTTACAACCACAGAATCCAATCATGTCTGTAAGACATCATCATGGTATTGCAGTTAATGGAATTAATGTTTTTGTAAAAAAAAAAAAAAAAAAAAAAAAGGCAGCACAACTCCACCCTAAATATTGTGATGATTTGGGTCTATATCTTTCTACCTTGCTCTTAAACAGTGGGTTGTGGCCAAACTACCTCTAACTTAACAGCTGTCCTAAAACAACTGTGTCCTAAAACCAAAGATCTTTCAAGTAGTACTCAACAGATAAAACAGATATATCCATGCATCTCTCTAAACTTCATCTTTGAAACAAAAGCATTTCATTACTCTTGTGGGGAGAATAAAGAAAGATACCCCTATTCCTAGCATTTCTGAGGTTATGATAAGTTTACCTCTTCAACAGGATGAGGACAAAATAAGATGAAAATTTTAGTGGGTTGAGATAGGACGATCACCCACCAACAACTACCCCAGGCAAAAAAGATCAAATGTGCAGAATAAAACTTTTTGCCAGTTAAAAATTGAGTAAGGAACTAATACAAAAACTAAAACAACTTTCTCTCTACTCCCTTCTTCCCAGGATCAACCTCACTTCTTCATTCTCAACTGCTCTATCCATTTTTCGCTAATCTGAGCAGTGCAGGAGAATGAGGAGCAGGGGTTGTTCATTATGCTTCATTTCTGCCTCTCTTTCCTCTGCTCTAGCCTGGGGGGTCCTTCAAGAATTTCTCCAGCAGGAGTCCTTCTCATAGACTGCATCTCTTCAAGAGCTACTCTAGTATGAGTTCTCTACCATGGAGTCCACCAGGAGAGACTGATCCAGTGTGGGACACTCTAGGGCTGCACTTCCTGCCAGAAACTCTGCTCCAGTGGGGGGTCTTCTCCACAGGACATCCACATGTTCCAGCATGGGGCTCTCCATAGGCAGCAGTATGGCTATTCCGATGCAGTCCTCCATGGGCTCCAGGGGGACAACCTGATCCACCATGATTACAGAGGAATTTCTGCTCTGGTGCCTGGAGCGCCTCTTCCTTCTTCTTTGACTTTGGTCCAAGCAAAGATGCTTCTCATGTGTTTTTCCTTATTCTTCACACTGCTGTGCAGCATTTTGGTCTTTTTAAATACATTTTCTCCAAGGTGCCATCATCTTGGTTGAGGGGACCAGCTGTGCCCTTCAGTGGGTTTATTTGAGCTATCTGAACTAGTTGTTATCTGACACTGGGCAGGTTCTGGCCTCTATTTGCATAGACCAACCCTGTCATGACCATCATTGCAGTACTAAAAGCAAGGCACAAAAACATAATTGAGAAAGCAAATTTGCATTTCAGGAATTAATACATTAATCATGATAAGGAAAGGAGCAACAGCTGTCCTTTCTTTTGTAAGACAAAATTTATGAAGAAACTGTATCCACTTGATGGCAGAAAATCTGCTTCCAAACCAAATTTCTTGATCACTGTTTGTAGCTGCTCAAATTATTCAAGAAAATACTTTCCATACTGGTGCTAAGATTTGCTCCAAAAAATTGGAAAAAAACCAAATTGATACTAAAAGTGACTGAAATTCCCTCATCAAACTTTAGACATCTGCAAACTGGTGACCTACAGCCAGATTGATCCTTGCACTCTTTACAATTCAAGAAAGGCGAGAGTCTTCACTCTTTTTGAGTTAAATTCTGACCAAGTACAGATGGCCACCAATGCAGGAAGACATCTTCCACTAAAAGTGTTTATCTCTGTCAAATGTAGTTTAGCTGCCTATATTTTGTCACATAAATTTCACCTCAAGTATTCTATGTTCAGATTTCTAGATATTGAGATACTTAATAAAGACCATAAGCTTGAAGTAAGCTTGATGTATTAAGACATGCTGAGCAAGCGGAACCACATTTTTAGTATGAAATGCTGAACTTAGTTATAGACTGGTGGTAATTAGTAATCTACAGTGAGAGACAATGAAATTCCAACCCGTGCTCCATAAATATTGCAAAAATTTTATATAAGCAGAACATTTTTTGAACAGATGAACTTAAGAAGACCTGGTTTGAATACCAAACAGCCTATTGGTTGACAGATGGCTCTGGTGATATGGGTTCATCTCCCTACAGCAGCTTGCAAACTCAGACAGGGTCTTCTAGGGGCATAGGTGCATGCTCCAATCAACACACTGCTATGCAAAAACTGGAGAGGCATCTTCCACCAAGAGTTTTCAGGAGGTCTGATGGGACAGACATGATCTGAGAAGTGAGACGAATCAGTCTCAAATGGGCAATTCATAGAGGAAGAGATCTTGGTTTCTGTCCATGTTCCAGCCAGGAAAGGGTACGGCCAGAACCCAGAGGTTATTCTATAGCACCTCATATCATTACTGAGAGCAGGGAAAGGAGAATCTGTTCCAGGGAGGAGGGGCTCCATTCCATTCCTCTTGAGGAGTAAGGGGGGCAAGAAGGGCTGTTCAGTATCTGTCATCCAGGGCGTTTCTGTGTGAATCATCCTCCTCTCTCTTATATCTTCCATCATTAGTAGTGCTGCTGTTACCATTCTTTTTCTTATGCCATTGATATTTCCCATAAATTGTTCTTATCGCAATCCGTGTTCTTTGCCTTTTGCACCTCCAGTCTTTTGCAGGGAAGAGGGAAGGGGGGAGCAAGTCCTGCATAGTTTTAGTGGAAGTACTAAATGGGAGAATACCATTCCTAAACCATGACATTTTTTACATTCTGACAGTACTGAGACATAAACCAGAGTCTAATATGTTTAGTGCTCCCTAGATCTAGGCAGTTTTGAATAGACATTTAAAGTTCTTAAACTACTTTAAAACATAATTGTAGGGACTTCCAGTGTTAGGCAACAGGTTTCCAATGTGTAGGCTGTAGTTCTTCAACTGGCATTTTAAGTTTCTTAGCATATATCTTCTCATTTCTGATATGAAAACTAGTTACAGCTTTTCTGCCTATATATATTTTTATTTTATATTATATATATATATATATATATATATGAAAACTTTAAATGAGTTGAGCAATATTTGGGAATATAATTATTCTAGCAAACACAATCTGAGGGTTTTTACCAGAGGAACATATACTTGCCTGTCTGATATTGAACTGTATTTGAATAAAGGAGGTCCAAGTCTGTAATATTGCTATACCCTTTCCTGCAATTAATTTAGTTGCAGAAGGGGGCATGTGTTGGTCTTTGCCTCTTCAGAGTGATGTGAATTGACAAGGTGAAGACCTGGGTACTATTCTGTGCAGCCTGGGAACAGGTTCACATTCCCTAGGTTACTGCTTGCTTACTTCTTCATGTGGCCAGTAGCTAAGCAGAGCTGTGAACAGACTCTAGAGCATTTAGCAAGGCATGATAATGTGCCATCCTCAGCATGTCAAATGTGGTACATAGCTCAAAGTTCACCTTGTATGTATTGCTTCTGCTGTGGTTATAATTTATAATTTTTACAGGGCCCGAAAGAGTATTTCTAGGCAAGGAGTAATTCAGCAGCCCAGCAGTTTCATTACTGCAGAGTCAGGCTCCTGTGTTCAACACATTTTACATGTTGCACTTGCAACACTCTGCAGTTCTCCAGGCAGGATGAATGCTTAGATGTACAAAGGAAATATGTTACCTTTAAAAAAAATTTCCATAATTTCTAGCTGTGAACTGACTTAATTCTTATAAAAAACTAACAAAAGCTCCTTATCTCTAATGCAAGACAACTTTAACCTCCCATATCAGTAACATCTATAAATTATTTGCCATGTTCTTACTAGCCAGTCAAGTAAAGGGGAAGGAATTGCTCCTTACAGATTACAGCCACCACTAGACCTCTGTTACATGCAAAAAATGCATGTCAAACATAAAGTATTTTGGATGCAAAAATCTCATAATTCCCTTTTGCAAACAGGTTTTCCCCTTGAAGGTGAATCCACAGCTATTCAGCAGATTCCAAAATCTTTATAACTATAGAGACTTCCACTTTCTACTCTGGGTTTACATTGCTTTGTTTGAAGATTTTGTTTTGTACTTACTTTAAAACCTTTCCCCCTTATTTTTGTAACTTTTTTTGGTGTCATCTTCAAAAACTATGCTCTCCCAACCTGCCCTTTCCAGTGTTCTAAATATAAATGTAGAAACAAAGAAACACATATCAATAAATAAAGAAGAACAGGTGTGCCTTGCAGACAGTAAGTTTTTAAAAGTCCTTCCTGAATTCTTGAATCATTATCCCTGCATAATTTATACTGTGTTACCATGTGCAAACACTGAACCTGGCCCACAAAGAAAAGATGTGAGTTGGTTCAAAACCTTATATTTTCACAGTAGAGGTTGTAAGCTATTTGTTTAATTTTCCCCCATATTTTCTAATTAACAGAGTGTGCAAGAAATATAGAAAATATGCAGTTCATGATTGCCTTTCCACCTCTCTTGCTCAGAGGCAGAGATGTTGATAGTATACTGGCTGAACATCGAGTCCTCTTCAATATCATTATTGTCCTATGAGTTTAAGACTTTCTTTAAGAAGCAAAAATGAGGAGGGGAAAAAACATGGGCAAGAACCTCCCAGATTCATGTACTGAAAGAAAATAAAAGGAAAATTATTTCTTTTTGCTGATTACATTGACTATAACCACAGCATGGTACACAGCCTGGTCTTGAGACTACGTATGTTTTCTGAAGACATATTTTAGTCAACAGATTCAAAAAAGTGACAAAAGAGATTCCTTGGTGTTCAAAGTAGCTTTACTTTGCTTCCCATGCAGAGAATGCACTGGGTATAGTATCTGAACTTCATTCTCTAAAATCGTTAAATATATCAACAAATTATAGTACATTTTCCTCTTTCTGAGTAATATTTCATGAGGTTTGTATCTTTTTCTTCCTTGAAGAGCAATGAACCCTTCAAATAGACCTCAGTGTGATGAGATACAGACTCAGCTGAATGTTCAGCGAGTTGCTCATTTATTCCTGTCCTCAGCAGGACATTTGGAAATGGCTGTGTCTGACATGGGATAACCCTGGCCTCTCCTCCCAGAAGCCATGCCTGCAGCAGCACTTCTACTCCCTACAAATCTTACCATGTGTAGTTAATATACTGAGCAATACAAGATTTGTTGGGTATTTTTTTTTTAAATTACGAAAACTGTGAGCAAAATGTCATGAAAATACTTGACTTGAAAGAGAGAATTTTCAAATTTTCACAGAGAAACTAAAGATCACTGACATCATGTTTTTTACCTATTTTTCTCTTTATCTGGTGCAAATTTAAAACCAATGTAATGATATTTAGAAATAAAAAGAAAGCTAAAAATATGAGATTTAAAACTTGAAATTGTTGAGGTTTTTAACACTATTGATTTGAAATGCTGCATTTTAGAAATGTCAAAATTAAATCTGTGATTTTTTTTCTCTTTTACTATATTTATCCCAGGCTATATTGCAGTGCAATTTTATAAAGATTTTTCCCCCTCTTGCTACATGGAAATGACTCATTCTGTGTTTTTCAGAATAGCTAAAGATTTAAGCATCTGTCTAAAGTCCACATTGTGAAATTGCCTTACAGCTATAGAGAATCATTTTCACCTGAAAGCTGAGAATAATATCTGTGAGGAAACTAGAGACATTACTACTGAATATAACTCAGTTGCTTAAAATTTTACTTTTGATGAATCAACATTTTCTGCTAAGGATTTTTTTTTCTCTAGAAAGATGTTCAGTTAATTTTGTTTTAGGACCTGTCATGTCATGTCATGTCATGTCTACAACTTCAATGACCCTGCTTGCTGAAGCTAGTTTTTACCCTTTTTAGTGATGGAAACAGTAATATAGTCATACTCATGCAGTATCCAGTGAAACAGAATCAAGCCTAGGCTCATTTTCTTTTTCAGGCTTTTTCAACAGTAGTTTGTGAGTTGTGTAAATGTTTTTAATGGCAGCAACATAAAATCATTTCCACAACTTGCACACCTTGAAATCCCTTGCTAACCAGCATGGCCTAGATGATAACAAATAGAACTGAATGAATACAAGCTTCTGAGTTGAGGATGTGGTATCAGAGGGGTCAGATATGCACTTTATGTTTGTACGGATTTTTATTTCTGGTTCTAAATTTGACTTCATTCAATTTGGCTATATTCATGACCAGTTAGAGTTTATGGTACAGACATACTCATTTGGTGGATTTTTATTTCTGAAATATCTCTCAATACCTTGATTGGGCTCCTAGTTCAAACCCATTTTTCTTTGCAAAAAACTTTTTCTCAGTTTGTGATTTAGAATACTCATTCTGTCATCTCAGTTTTAAGTTTTTTCTTTATCCTGTGAGATCTCTGGGGATATTTCTGTATCTCATCCAGCTTTTCTTTATCCACTTCTCTTCTGTAGTGTTTATTTTTCCAATACATTAGAATTAAGGAAAGAGCAGAATTACATAGAAGAATATAGGAGTGTCCAACTAATTTGCTTAAGCTTTCGAATGCATAGATACACATCTGGGTTCTTTCAGACAGTTTTCATTGTAGTACCTTGAGGTGCATGACTAATAATTATTGGCTGTTTTTCAGCCATTATCTCATCTGGGATGGAATAGCAATGAGTACTACAGATTTTCCTAGTAGGCTCAGGAAAGCCTGCTCACAATATAAATAAGTCACCAACAGTCCACTGCAGGTAGAGCCAAAATACTTTGTCAGGTGGATAGCTTCCTAGCAAACCAAATTATTTTATGCATGGTTAGTTACACAGTATATTTCTACATTTACTTATATTGCTATGCTGCATTTAGCTGACTAATGGCTCAAGAGCTTTATTTGCTAACTTCATCTAAAGCACCTGCTGAAGGATTGCAAAAATAGAAATAATTTCTATGGAATCAACAAAGGCAAAAAACCTAACAGAACTACAAACAATTTCAGCTACATAGAATTCAATACTTGTTACAAAACACAATGATTTCTTAATAAAATCACTGTAAAGATCTGGCCAGAAGACCAGTCATTAGGGAGAGCAGGACATATTGATGTACAACTCTCAGTGACACTTCATGGCAGATTTGCTGAGGTGAAGGTAAGGTTCTGGGGCTGTAGCCAACCCATCAGCCTGTCCTTGGGCAGCATGCTGAGATGTGACATGGCAGTAACCTTACAGCTGAACAGTTGTGCTGACCATATTGATGCTGGATCCATCCTGATGTTATCAGTGGATAGATATCATGGGATGGTTTGTCTCAGTCACAATATGATAACATTTAAGCATATTTTTAAGTCTTTGCCTTTTTGACAAGGCAAAACAATAGCTGTCTTCCAACAGAACATGTTAAAATATATATTAGTAGAAGTTATTACTTGTAATTCTCTAACTGCCTAAAAATACATGCCAAATGAAAAACTTTATTATTCTCATTTTCAGTCATCTTCAGTCTTCTTCTGTGTGGTGATCTATACTGAAATGTAAACAAATAATTTTATGGGGTAGTAATTAACAACTGAAAGGAAGATTGTGCCCAGATATTAGCTTGCACAAGAACATTGGTGGGGGTGTAGGAAAGAATGGGAAAAATTATATAGATTTCTTTAGAGCTGAGAATAATTTTTCTTTAAGCTATTCTAGTTTAAAAAAAAATATGTACAGAGTACTGTTATGGCACAACCTGCCATACAAATGTGTGTCTTTATTCACACACAGGCAATACCACAAAAATATCCCATGTTCAGAAGGTGGAATTTTATAATTGTTTAATGACTCTTAACTGCAAACTATCTATGTAAAAATGATAAACTGAGCAAACAAAAGCCATTAAAGTACCAAGTGGACAAGTAGAACAAAGGATGTAAGTCCTCTGCATGATCCTCTACTCAATGAGCTTAATGCTGTCATAATACTCCATCTGTTTAGAGTGACAACCATATTAGATTGACACAATTGGAAAAAGAAGTGAACCTTACGCAGCCCAGCTGGCATACATTAAAATAGCTGACTTGATCTTAGCTCTTTAATATAAATTTGATAAACTTTGTGATTCATATTGGAGGAAAAGTATTTTTAAAAAAATCTTAAACCCTTTGCAGATGGTCTCGTGGAAACAAGCTGACTTAACCAGTGAACACTTGACATATATCAATATAAAATAAGTTGTCAAATGTAATGAATGCCTTTAAATGTGACAGTCATCCCCTCTGACTATAGTCTGGACTCAATCACAAAATAACAGAGGGTATCACATAAAATACCTTCTTTATTGACAACTTCTGCAAGGAGAGACACCTAGAGCCCAGTCAGCTGATAGAGAAAATGAGTTTAATTTGAAAATCATGCACTTGGCAGTTTCAATGTGTGTTTTCAGAACGACCACAGATTTAAAAGTTAGCTGACATTTATCTGAGATGACCTTTCCAGTGCATTCTCAAAGCCCCAACTTAGGTGATTGTTTCCTTAAATGATTGCCCCTATTCAGCACTGTTATAATCCTGTGAAAAGTAAGAACAGACTAGAAAATGTCCCGATCTTGAACTGTGTTTGAACAAATAATCTCAGTGAACACAAGAGATTTTTTTTTTAATCAGGAATATAAAATCAGGAACATAAAATCAGTCCTTCTTTTATTATTCCAAATACATTTCCATAATAGAAAATCAAGCTGGAGTCAAAAGCTTCAATACTGTTTACTGTTCAAACAACACTTAATTTTAGTTCAACACTTTTTATTCTGATAGAAGGTATCACTGTATCTGCACTGAAGGGAACCCAGTGAATGGTTTTGTGTGTTGTTATCAGTCTAAGTCAAAGAGATACCTCTTGGAGATATTTGCATGGAGGCAATCATAAGACCCAGCTTAAATCATATGAAAGCATTCTAGCTGAGCTGCTCCTCAGGGTTCCACTCCCCTCCTTTACATTTTCATTGCTGAGAATTAATCCCTGTTTTGCTTTTCTATTCCTTTAAATAGATAATGAATGCATTGATAAAATATCACAAAATGGCTAGATTTACAAGACACATCCCTAAAGGAGTAAAATAACCTCCTCTGAAAAAGACAGCAGAATTATGATAAATGTACACTGAATAGAAGTTTTCGAAAAAATACAATTCAATATTGAACTACTGGGAGCAGAGTTAGACCACATCTATATACTTCTAAAAGTATGCCTTATTATTCATTATGGATAAGTCCTCTGTATAAAATCTAAAAGCATAGTAAATTTAGAAAAAATTAGTTATAGCACTAACAAATGTGGTTTTCATGTCTTTGGAAAAATTTCTTAGTATATGTAAGCAGCTGGACAAAAAGTTTTCTTCATTTTACTCCTTTTTAACATTTCCAGTCTGTACTCACTTCTCCCTGTCCTAATGCATATATTTTAAACCTTTTGATGGCATGTCTCTTTTCACTCAAAATAGTGCAGCCTTCTGAGAAGTATAACTGATAGGGCAGGATGCAGCTGCTTGAACTGTAATCAGCACAAAATGAATTGACCATATTACATTAAATCTTGGTTCATCAGTTTGCATCAGCCCTAAGGTTTTGTCACTGATGTATGATAAATAACAAAATCTCTTGGATTTTTTGACCCTTTGCGTTCCAGAATAGTAGCTTATATCATCAGCTAGAACCTTTTCATGGTGCTTGCTTTAGGAAGCTCCTTTTCAGTATACTTCTGTCTAAATAAAACACATCACTATAGAATATTGGAAATTAATTTTACTTTTTTACTTGAAATTCCTATGGCTTTATTCCATTTCTCATGCTTGAAATTATGCATCCAATATGTTGTGTGGTTATGTTTTGGGATTTAATTCCCCACTGACTAAAGAACTAAACTAGTTGTCAGCCAATTATCTGACTACTGAAAAGTTAAAAGTTCAAAAGTTAAGACTACTGAACTTCTGGGAGACTTTTATTTAATTGAAACAAAATTTTAGGACTGAATTCCAGGTATTTCCATATGTGCAATTTTAAATACCATGAATGAAATCCACCTATTTTTCTTAGTCTTCCGTATACACACATTTAAATTCACACAAAATTGTCGTCTGATCAGTACCAGACTTTGTTTTTCTGTTTAAATGAGAATATAATCTCTTTTAAATTTTTATTTTAGAATAATATGAATACTGTAAGAACTCTTAGAAAGATACTATGCACTCCACAGTGTTTTCCACTGATTTAGCATGTACTCCATGTACTGCTAAACCAATGATTTAGCATGTGCTAAGATTACATAGGCTGAAACACGAGCCTATGTGTCTCTAATATAGTGTCTCTAACCTGGTTTCAAGACTGCCCATGGCAACTAAGCACACTGTAAACATCAAGTTGCTGCTACATGGCCTACTTACAGGAAGAAGAATTACATGGATCTGTATTTTCTCAGTAATCTATCTTTTGCTCTCATTTAAGTTTCATAAGTAACATTGTGCTTCCAGGAGTTTCCTTTGAATTTGAAACAAAAAAAAATGAATAGTAATCTACCACTGTCATAATTTAATATTTGCTTAGATACTTAAAATTTGTACTCTGCCTAAACTTTATGTCCTGTGATATAAAAAATGTAACTGCACCAACATGTATGAATTATGAATCACAGAATTACTAAGTGGATAAGGTTGGAAAAGACCACTGGAGGTCATCAAGTCCAACACCCCTGCTCAAGCAGGTTCTTCAGAAAACAAAATAATATTTATCTTTTTTAACTGGTGGAAATTGAATAGACAGAAGAAGTAAGTGGGGGAGAATTTTCAGTATTAATCTACTCTGATTTATAAGTTTAATTATAAATTGATCATCCATATTCCTCAGAAAGTGTGCAAAAAATCCAGTTCTGTCTTGCCTTCCATAAACTGAGGCATTATAGAAACAGTAAATATCATTGACAGCTGTCTACCAACTCAAAGAAATCTAGTATTGGGCATGAACATATGACATGACCAATAAAATTGAAAACAGCTGCAGAGACTGAGATATCAAGTTAGCACCTTGATTCTTAATTGACTGGGAGACAGGAGACAGGTTCCCATTCCCACTTGTGAGCATACATGGGCATTGCTCAAGTAGCTCCCTGGGGAAGAATGAGACACCGAATAAATCCATGGACAAACATGCCGAAGTAATTAGGTTGTATGGGTGGGACAGAGGAGTTTCAGGATATTAAAGGTTAGGAAAGGGTATGTTAATTAAGCCGGGGTTTAGGTGGAGTGCATCTAGTACTTAGGAACAAAGCAAATGACTGCAGTCATTGAGTGGAAACATAAAATGTTTTCAGAGCGTGTGCTCACCAAAGGGAAAATTTCCCTGGCAACCTAAGCAATGGACCTGTGACATTCATCACACCGGTTCTTTTTCACATGCTACATTGTATTTTTTGAATTAATAAAGTCAGAAAAGTGGGTCACAGAGTGGAACATTTGCAGTGAAAGAAAATGCCATGTAAGAAACGGCAGATTATTTGCGGTAGTCTGAGGTCAGCATGCATCTTGCTGAAGCCTTTCAGAGTGTTTTATAACTGTTTTTGTACCTGGCATATTTCTATTTTATAATTGTATCAATGTACTACATTGATATAATGATCCTCAACAGCTTTTTTACCTCTAAGCATCATACGCCTGTCCAAGTTTCCACTTACAGGGAATCTTAATTATCCTATGAAATTAACAAAGATCTA
Source organism: Pyrgilauda ruficollis (assembly GCF_017590135.1). Lineage (NCBI taxonomy): Eukaryota > Metazoa > Chordata > Aves > Passeriformes > Passeridae > Pyrgilauda > Pyrgilauda ruficollis. The sequence goes on along the minus strand of NW_024519207.1, from coordinate 8,719,630 downwards.
AGTTATCTTATCCAGTGAAAGTTCAATAGCACTTGCAAAGCAGATCCTGGCAGCATCAATTTGAAAAATTCAAGTAGTGCAAAATCAGCTTCCATCTGTTAGGATAGATAAAGCAACAGTTAACACATTGAAAAGATTAAGTGGGTATATTGGCCAACATTCAGTAATTACAATTCCTTAAAAAAAAAAAAAAAAGGTAAAAAAGCACCACACAGTGAACACGGCCTCCTTAGGTAAGGAATATTTTTCCAATAGTGAAATGGAAGATGTAAACTAAGGTCTCATCTATCTATAAGTTTGCTTATAGATAGATGTACCAAAATAGTACCTATTTTGCCAAAAGATATTTTTCATCACATAGATATAGATACATAGTCTTAATTTTAAATAAACACTAAACAGAAAGTAAACTGATTAAAAATGTTGAATGGCTGTGCTAATTAAAAGCTAGCATTCTGAACTATGCTTTTATGTACAGGGAATATGAAGCTGAAGCTTTCTTGTTTCTAATACAGAACTCTTGGAAGCTGATTTTTAGTCATGTGGTAACTCTCCATCACCATAACAAGGTAAAATAGGTCAGACCTGCATGAGGCAAACCTACAAAAAAAAAAAAAATCAAGTCCCTAGTAGTTTATTTAGCTAGAAGATGGTGTAAAATTCCTGTGACACCAGAAAACTTATATAAGATGTTACAAATACTAAAATGGAGAGGAAAAAAATAGATGAGCGTCTCATAGACAGGACAGCATTTTCCAGTTGATGCAGGGTACTATCACTGTATCGTAACAAGGCATTTTTTCAATCTACCACTCCTTAATGATATTTAGCAGGTCTATGTAAGTAAAGGGAGTCTCTAATTGAATATTTATACTGCTCAGGGTTATTGCCTGACTCTGCCACTGATAGGAGCTATAAACACACAGTGTGGTAATTAGTGTAATGATGTGACAGCAATATATGTATTTACATGGCGGCATTACAAAATTTTGCTCCCTATTCCTTCAAGTTGAATTTGAATAAAAGCTTTTGAGATCCTAATAGAAGTGAGATACATACATCAAGGAAGTTTGGGATAGGACAAATGGCCAATTATTTGAACTACATTGTTAAAAATGTTGAACATGATGAAAACTTCATCCTTGCTTAGAAAGGAACTTAAACAAGAACTTGATGACGATTTAGGCCAAAGATGTCTTTAGCACAATGCAATGTAAGTCATATGCTTTATGAAATACTAATTAAAAAGCAGTAGCAGTATTGGATACCTTGGAGAATCTTTCTCTTGCTAGACTTATTCCATTCCAACTTGAGGCTTTTGTGTTAGCACTCTTAGTTCAGAAACTGGGAGCCCTTGTGAGGAGTTTTTTGCTTCTGGATAATGTTTAGTTAGAACAGAGGGATGGTTTCCCTGAAAGCTTGAAACCCAGTCTCAAGACTAAAATGCAATGATTTTAAAGGAAACACAGGAAAACCATGACAATCACCAGGGTTGAGCACTATTCAGAGTTGTTTGATTGTTGCCAAATTTGTCAACAGTATAATGAAGAAGAGTTAGAAAGGAGAACTGCAGGAATAAAGATTAAGTTTTGTAGATATTAACAAGAGAAAACATGCAATTATGGGAAAGAAATTTCAAGGTACCAATTTGAAAGCCAGATTGAAAATAACATGTAAAGATCATTGAAAACAAAGTCTAGATTTAAAAAAAAAAAAAAAAAAAAAAAAACCCACAAAAAAATGTGACAGATAAGGGGAAGAACATGAATGAGAGGTCTTAGTTTCATGTACAAAAGACCAAGACACAAAAATGTCTGAAAATGTTCTGGGTATAAAGCAGGGAATGATTGCAGCTGTTGAGGCTAAAGGAAAGGATTCTGTCAAGACAAATAGTTATTGTGACTCTAAAAAACAAACTTGGCCATGAACGTGTATGCAAAAAGTTATAAATAAGACCTTAAATCAAAAGGATGTCTAAAATGTAGCTTTAGTTTTGACGTGAAGATCTCAATGGATGTCCAAGAAGGAGGCAGATGTCTTTCTTTCAGTGGCTGATCTATGTTAATGCAGCACATCCTTTTCTATTCTGTCCCCCTTATCTCTTTGCCCATATAAGTTAGGACTCTCCTGGATCCTACAACCTTACAGGTGGTTGTAGGATCCAGGAGATTTAGGTTATTTTTTAATAGGTTATTTTTTAATTAATTTGTCAGACCCTGACATAGCACTAGAGCTGATGAAGTTCATAGTACAGCACCACAGATCCTTTTGGTCAACTTCAGTCTGGCAGCTGGGATTAGCGAGAGTATAGCGGAAACTGCACTGGCCAATGATGTTTTTCTCAGCTACAGAAAAGGACTGGCAAACAGACTGCTATAAATGTCCTCCCTTCTTTCCCTCATAAACACATCATAGGAGTGTTCATCTTTCTATGTTTGTGACAAAGGAAATGAGAACTGAACTTTTGTTTATAAACCACAGCTATTAGCTGTGACTATTTTAAAGTACAGCAAAAAGAAATAAGTTAAGCCTTATGATTAGCTTAAAACAAAAGAATTAAAAATTTAGAATCTTAATTTATTTTGAGTTTGTAAGTTGGAAGAGAACTCAAAGGAAATCTTTGAAGAAGAAGGCTTTTAAAGATGAAAATATTTCGACTCAAAAGCACTGAAGCATAAGATTTATTGTACAGCTGTTTTGTTTTTGTTTTTTTTTTTTTTCCTTTGTGAGAGTTCATTGAAGTATACTATAATAAGTTAGTGATTTTGTAACTATTCTTCTGTGAATGAAAACATTACTGCAAGGGAGATGAGCATGGGCAAGTGTTGCTAGGATGAGAGGGGGTCACCACCATGTTCTTCTGCACTCCAGAACAGCAGCTAAGGAACTTCTCTGCTGGAGAGAAAGCAGAATAACAGAAAGAAAGGGTTAGTCACAGGGAAAATGAATGTGCAGAGAGTTGAGAGAAAATATATGCAGACAGAGAATTAGAGACCGCAGAAAAAGGTCTGAAGGAGCAGAAGATCAGCCAAGGCTGCAGATGTGAGATTCAATTTAGTTTGAGAACAAAACTGTGTCAGTAGGAAAATGAGAAGACAGATTTACACAGGAAGATGTCAGTCAGGTCATAGGATTTGCTTCACACAGAAAATGTATTTTTGTTTACATGTGCAAAATGTCTGTTGCTCTGGGTCAAAGTATTTTGCTGGTAGCAGATTATTTTATAGGAATACAGTAACATTTTGAACATCAGTTTTTGAATTGCCACCTCCTTTGGACATTTTTATTTGACTATGAAACCTCTCTGTAAGCTGTACTGCAGATAGACAGGTCTATTGGACACTTTATCAATCTATCCTAATGGTTATGGGAAGACAGGAATATTTTAAATTCATTAGTTTGAAAAACATTGAACCAGGGATTTAATACTAATAGGCAGTTATAGAGCTCTTAGTGAAGAATCCAAGTCTCTCTAAAAAATCAGTTCCAAAAACAATGCTAAAATACTTCAAATCTTAAATGTTTTCTACATGAAAATTGATTACAAAAAATGTCAAGCAAAATATTAACAGAAATATTCCTGCTGGAGATGATAGAAATTTCTTGAATAGTGAAATTCTCTATGAAGAATATGTCTTCAAATAAATGTTTCTTTTTATAAAATATTGGAATATGTAACAAATTTTGATGAAATCATTTGAGAAAGAAAATTCATTTCAGTTGAAAATAGAAATTTTAGGGTTTTTTTTCCAATTAATATTTTTGATAAATATAATAACACTTGCAACAATAATAATAACTGTAATAATAATAATAATAATAACAACAATAATAATAGTATGTAATTTACTTTGAGGGGCAGTAAGTTTATCCTTTCTTCTCTATCTTGGTTTCTTAACACACAAGGGATGTGTGGTCACAGCATGTGGTTGTGTCTCTTTTGCAAGTGCAGTCACAACAGCACTGCAGCCTGTTGGTGAGTTTCAACTGTGTTTCACAAACACCTTGAATGGCCCCAAAGTTGTGCAAAAATAGGCTGCAAAGACTGTGGCTAAAATATTCACAACTTTGTCTCTCAGGGTTTTCTTAGTTTCCCATGCAGCTTCTGCAGCCTCTGCCAAAATCATTGTAGGATGATGGTCACAGTGAAAGAAAAAGGGAACTGTACATGCTCTGAGGAGTCCTTTCCTTCCTACATACAGGATTTCCATGAGCTCTAAAGCCATTATGTTTCCTCTGCATCTTCCCCACCTTGAAGCAAAATGCTTCTCATATCTCCTCGACTACATTTCCACACTCTGCTATTTTGTTCATCTTAGAAGGAAGCAAAGCAGACCTGTTTGCAGGTTCCTGACTCCCTCCATACGCTGCAGACAGAGATTTCCTGTCATTCATTTCTTCTGCATATCCTAAAGTCCATTTACTTCCTCTATGTTAACTTCCCTGTGTTTTTGGATATTTTATTCCTGTCATTGTTCCTGTGATGAGACAAGATACTCATCTCCTGATCATCTGCCTCTGTTCTCTGCAGTTCTCTAACTGGAGAATTTTGGGTGTAGCCAGAGCACAGTGAAGCCTCCAAGCCCACTTAGCAGTGTGCAGAAGGAGGGTATTTCACACAGATGCAGCCCTGCAGGGCTGATTCCATTTCCTGACTCCTCCACAATCCTGGTATGACATGTGAGTGGGTCACCTGTGATATGCCTCTTACTGAAGAGGCTGGGATATCCGAAGAAAGACTGCATTTTAAAGAGCTTTCTATTAACGAGAAACAAAATTAAGAAAAAAAAAAATTGCAACATTTTATCATGGTTTTGTTTCTTTCATATAATCAGATTTACCTTCTCCACAGGATGTGCTGATGTTCCTATTGTGAGGTATGATGAAAGTCTTCCTTTTCAATATGACCTGAAATACCAAGGCAAGAAAAGGTCCAGGAGCAAATTGGCTGATATGAAGCAAGACCTGATGCCCCAGTACCTATGGCATCCAGTCACAAAACACCTTGAGATCATTAAAGAAGAAAAGCGGCCAAGCATCTCATCAGGGATCAGAATTATCCAGTTTTATATCTCATGGAGTTCTCTCTTATTTTCACCCTTCTTATATTCATCTGAGTATGTCTCAATAAGGCAAAAGACCCTGCAAATAAATTTTCATGGAGCACTTTTGAAATTACAAAAGTCTGAAAAAGTGTAAACAAGAAAACAGGAATGATTATAGTCTAAGTGACTCATTGGTAATTATCTTCAGTACTAAATAACATTTTAAATGGTGAAGCAACAAAAATAAAGTGCATAATATGTGCAAAATTCAACTACTTAATTTGATTAAATAGTAATGAAAGGTATGGATGTATTAGTGTATTTTAAAATATTCTTCTTTAAGTTGAAAGCTATTTTTGTCTTTATGCCACATCACAACTTTCAAACAGAATTGATTTCAATCATTAATTGTATGCATCCAAAAAGACACAGAAAAAATATATGATAATGCATTTTGAATTATTTGAATACTTCAGTCCTTTATTTCCACCACCATCCTCATCCTTATCCACAGACATTTTAATAAAGCTGAGGCAATGCATTTTACAATTGATCTGTGTGATAATCGCTCCCTCATTTTAATGTCTGTTGTGCTAGTTTTAGCATAAGCTGAGGTTTGCAGAGGATGACTGAGGTATACCAAGCTGCCAAAAATTCATTGCAGTTTATGATTTACAGTCAGTCTTGGAAAGTTGAAGAACATGGGAATCACATCCACAACAGCCATATGGCTCATACAGCTACATCAAATGACACTATAAGAGTATCAAGTAATTAATATCTCAAAATGGACATAGTTTAAATGCTTAAATAGCCTCATATTAAAACATCTTTAGCTGTTTAACTCAAAGAATATGAAGATCCTGACACCTATTGACACAGCATTTGCATCGTCTCACAGTCATACATCACTTTCGTGAATACTCCAGAGAAGTGAGAAGTTGCTGAAACTGTCTGATAGAGCAGTCTGAAGGAAATGCAAAATAAGTGACACTACATTCTCTATTCTTGCTGACTTTTTCATCAAGAAAATGTTGTCTGTCTTGTTCAGCATGGTAGCTCACAGTTTTCTCCATTGCCTATTATGCTTAGGAAAGACTGGCTTTCCTGACCACTGGAGAAAACACTTATACACCCAAGTGAAGAGAAAACAAACCTTTTAACTGTCTCTTCTTCTAGCTTAAAAGACAGTGAATTTGAGGGAGCAGAAGCTAGTGCAATTGATTATTTTCTCAAGACCCTTTCCTTTGTAAGTTTGTCTTTCCCTTAATGTCTGAGATAGGTCAGGAAGATTTTTTTTTCTGTAAAATAATTTTGAGCTCAGCTACCATGCTATCAAGACAACTGTTTATAAACCTACTGGTGCCAGGAAGATGCTTGTCAGCAAGCCATCCATGAATTTAGAGAGGACGATTGGAAGACTACTTTGGGCTCTCAGAAGTTGTAACAGTTGTTCATACTGGTGTAAAATGTTCTCCAGTCAATGTGACACCTATTCTACCATCTCTGATTATGTGAAAAGGAAATGCAACTCATAGCAGTGAAAAGAAATCGTTTTATGCTTTTGACATGGGAATTCAGGCAATAGTTGTAAACCAGTGCATAGAATCTTTTTTACTGCCTCAGTTTGTATAAAGAACAAAAGTAAATTAAACTTTTGATTCTTTCCTGTCTTCATTATCTTTTTTCACTTAAGCTGCACTAATTAACCATTGTCCCTGTCAAAACAGGATAAAACAAATTGTCTGTTGGAATACCTGACTATAAAAGAGAGGCTTCCTGATATTTCTCTAGGTCACTTATTGTAGAATCATAGAATATCCTGAGTTGAAAGGGACCACAAGGATCATCAATTCCAACTGTCAGATCTGCACTGTTCAATTCAAGAATCCCACTACGTGTTTGAGAACGTTGTCCAAACAGAGAAACAGAAGAAAGCCTCTTGGTGCAACCAAAAAGTGTTGTTGCAACAGCAATAAGAGGTTGTCAACAGGCAGTAGAAAACTCCACATCTGTGTTCTGTAGTATAAAATATTTTAGTGCAGCTGAAGTTCATTGAGGAGGATGAGAATCAGCAAAAGTGGCAAAGAATCAGCATATGTATGTACATGGCACTGCCACTTCCCTCATCTCATAGTAGTTGTGCAATATTTCCAAAGGGAAATGATTGTAACAGGCTACTTGCCAGTCTGCAGTTTCTTGTCCTAACTAAGGTGGGAGAACACTGTGTATGTTGCACAGTTGCTTTGATTTAAAGTTGTTTTGAATTTACGATCAGAAAACATGGTGCTTATACTGTGCATTAATATGGATAAAAAGTTTGCTCTACTATGGCAATCTTTCATCTACATGGAATTCTAAATAACCTATCAGCATAAACACAAAAAAGGCATCAATGCATGGTTAAAAAGATTTTAAAAAAGAATATGTGGATTTTTCCAGCACCCACTCCTGACCACCAAAAGACAATATTTACACACTGCATCCGAAAGTGGATGGCATATATAGCTGTAAAGCTCTACTAAAAATTAACTGGGTATGGCCCATGAGTTAAAGCACAGGATTTATTTGGAAGTTTACAGATTTGGTAATTGACTTCCTTAATTTCTGAGTGTTGTACACACTCATTGCAAACTTCCTCCTTGTTTTATAAAAACTTGTATATATATATTGCACTGGTCACATTTCAGTGTTTTCTTCCTTACAGTTACCATAGATGAACTTTCAAAAACATTCATGTCAAAAACCCCAAGAAATATTCAGTGTTGCGAAAAACAATCTTGTGCTAAAATTTTGGGGTATTTTATCTTGTTTTCAAGGTGTTATAAACAGCAACAAAGTAAAAAAAACAAAACAAGCCTGAAAATGAGAAATACATTGGCAGAGATTTTAAAATAATAAGTACACAGCAGGGTGTGGGGTTATACTACTGCCTAATAGTTGTTAATCTGAATAAATAATATGTTTTTAATCATCAAGTGGCATTTAATTAACCTGCAATAACTGGCTTATTAATTCTCAATTAAATCATTATTTGAAACACTTAATTTAAATGTGAATGATTATATTTTCTGTTACCTCCTATAAGGTATCTCACTATTTGTAATTAATTGCTGTTAAAGTTTGGCATTTGCTCTTCCTCCATGAACATCAAGGACAGGTTTAAAGAGCTTCATGCTGTTTATTAATTTAAGTAAACCAGAAGAGCAAAAGATGGGGAACTCAGAAAACAAAATAACCCAACTGCCATACACTCCAGTACTACAATATGATTTATTTACACTTAATCTCACACTTAACCAATGCTCAGGGCCAGATCCTCAGCTAGAGGAAACTGATAAAATTGACTTCATTTAAGTTACTTAGTTATTACACTTTTTTGGTTTGTATTTTGGGAATCTTTTGTTTTGTTTTGTTTTTTGGTTTTTTTTGGTTTTTTGTTTTTTTTATTAAATTTGGGTTTTTTTCTTTGATTTTGTTTAAATATAGTCAATCTGATAAATTTTGCCTAAGAGTCTGAAGCAAAAATTAATTTCTGTTCCAGGAAGCTTATGGTCAGGGGTATGAAAAGAGGTGATATAATATTCTGGTCCTGCAGTGGGATATTCATTCTAGTATAAAAAGAACTTTTACTAAAAATTTGAACAAAAACAATGGCCTGTAACTGGGAGTAGAAGAAACTGGGCAGAGGAAAATATGGCACTAACAAGACAGGCTTTGAAGGTTTAGTCAAGAAGACAGACTTATACCTATGAAGGATCATCTTACATATCCTCAGTGCAGGAGGACGCCTTCAGTGATGATTCAGAGCCTCTCAATATGAAACATTCCTTTTGTGGAACCTACTTCCCTCCTATGATTAATGAAGATACTTGTGGAGACTCATTTTCCTGGTGTAAGCTTAGTCTTTGGCTATTTGAGGGAAGCTAAAGAAAGCTATTTGCAAAGATAAATGCTGGAGTGGTCCAAAATGGAATTAAACTATGTTCCAAGACAATGCACAACTTTCTTCCATAGACTGCTTATAGCCCAGTCAACATAAATAAATATCAATATTCAAACACTGCACAAAACCTAAGTTCTGAAAATGTTGTGTAACTTTTAGCATACTAAAAGAAGTGGTATGTGTGCTAAAAGCTGTGATAATGAGCTTGCATAATAGAACATATTTCTTGCATTCACAGGACACGAACGCATCACAGGAATTCATGTTCTATGTAAGATGAAGTTACTATTTACACCCAAACTGAAATTCTTTATATTTATATTGTATTAATGTGTTATCAAGCCCTTGCTTTAACATTGCTTTTGCTTTTCTCAATTTTTTTATTTCTTCTTTCTTTAATTTTTTCATCCTACTAAATTACCTTTATTCATTTTCCAACCAAGTTGTTTTTCAAATTTTTTTCTTCTCCTGGTGGTATAGGATATTTGCTCCTACAACAACCACTAACATGCCAGAAAATCTCCTAGCACTAAACTAAAACTGCTTAAAAACCCCCCACCCCAAAAAAAAAACTTTTTTTTTTTTTTTTTTTTTTTTTTTTTTTTGTCAGAGGGGGGAAAAGTTAGAAAAATAGTGAATTTTTTTTAATGGACATGGTAGAACAAACATGATTGAGACGTTTTCTTCAAAGTCATTTGATACAGGAATGAAAATAGGCACTAATTTAAAAAAAAAAGAAAAAAAAAAACCTAGTTAAAGCTATGCCCTTCTTCCTCTTCCCAAATTTGTTACTCTTCCTTCCAGATTCTTTCCCTCCCAGAATGTGGTGCAGAACTGCAGTATTCAGATTCAGTTCAGGACACCACCCTTTCTTCTTAAAAATAGAAGGAAGTAGAGGGATAAAGGGTAAACAGAGATGTCCCTGAATGTTAGAAGAGGCACCTTGAGGCCTTCTATTTTCACCTAAGCTCTTTCCATTTTTATTTTTCTGTATTATATCTGCAGGCAATACCTATAAAACAAGGTGTTTTCTTGTTTCTTGCCACTGAAAGCTTTTCCAAGAGCCTCTTGTTTCAGGCACCAGATGCAATCACTGAATACTAAAGCTCCAATCAGAACTACTCAGTTGTCTGAGGTGATGGGGTTAGAGGAGATAAAAAACCTCACTAGTAGAAGCTTGTCTTCTAATTTCCATCAAGGGATACTTTGAAACAAGTTCAGGTATTTTACTACCAGCATATCTCTGCACTAATGTAGCATTTCACAGAGTTTCTGCAATAACTGTCGTTGGGTCTTCTCATAAGAGCCCTATAATAGTCATAAATATTCCTCAGGAGAGCCAGATAGACTCTGAAAGGCATATAATAGCTATCATAAATGAATAATAAAATGTAGAAAGGACAAGCCACCATGAAAATGGCAAATGAATATGATGACGTGTGTATTGTACATGAGTTAATTGTCTGAGTTTTATATTTACAGAAAATCCCAACTGTTTTCTGCTGTGCCAGCAATATTTATGGAAGAGGAAACATCCTCTGGAAGGTTAAGACTTTTTGCAGAAAGTATGAAGTAATTACAGAGTGGAAAGCTGCCACCACTGTTCTGTGCCTACTTCTTATGCATTTTCTTAAATTGTTTGCTGCAATGACAAATTCTGGAAGTTAGAGTCCAAGCATCATCTTTGTCCTGCCAGATGGTACAGATAATTCTTACTTCAGCATAAAAAACAAATCAGGGATTTCTAAAATAAGTTAAGACACGTGGATAGAATAATAGTGCCCTTCAAAGCCTTCCTTTGAGCCTTTTTGAGCCGCCCTTTGCCGGTACTTTGACAGAGTAAGAATAATTGTCAGATGCCAGGTCTCCTTAATGACAATCAAAAATTTGATTACCTTGATTCAGAAGTTGTCCATTACTTCCTGCATAACTTCATCAACTTCAGTCCAACAGTGTATGGTGCAGCATACCACACAACTTAGGAAATGGTTCTACTCTGTAAGTAGTCCCAATTAAAATAAAACTCATTGCATTTGCAACGAAATCTTTGGTTTTAATTATGCTGTCATAACAAGGCTTCTTAAGGGGATAATATAGGTTCATAATCTTGAAAAGACAGCCAAAACAGATGGCTATATATAGAAAATGTATACAGAAAATAGAAAGGGAAGAAAATTCGGATGACATCAGTGTATAGATCTGAGCAGTAAAGACCTGAAAGAAGTTAATCTCTTTGTCTATGCAAGGACCAATATAGGAGCTTCTGTTTCAAAGCAGCTGTGTATTATGTCTGCATAAAAACACTGAGAGTAAAGCACATTGCAAAGTAGAAATACACCATGACTGTGTGCATAGAGAGTAAGGGGAAGTTTGGCTAATAGTGGCTCAATATTCTCCAAAAATATTTTGCATCCTCAATTCAGTCCTTTTTGATTTTTGCACAGAGTAAAACCTAACCTTAAGGCAACTCAATCAGCTCCTAAAGACTGAAATAATCCTTTTTCCTCAGCTTTTCATAGCAATCTTAATATGTTTTAGTAAATCAAGAAGATACTGTAACCATTTCAAGTATGGGATGGTTATAGACAGCAAGCGCCCCTGTATGTATACGGTTCACTTAGATTGTGTTATGAGCATGAGGCTCTTTAAATAGACAATGCCACAAAAAGACTGAATGATACAGCCTAGCTCAAAATTTCCTGCCTGTTTCTACCTGAAGGGGAAAGTCTTGAACTTAGAAAACCTGCTCTTTAGGGCTTATTTTTTTCCTCTTTTCCTATTTAAGAATATTACTTTCTCTTGAGTATTGTTCATCTTAAAAAATAGGAGTAATTGAAGTCAAATCTGTGTTTAATTATGTGTGTAATTTACTGATATTTAGATATGTTTAACCTCATGCTGTGTCTCTGGCTTGTTTTATAAAATCGAAGGCACAGTCGTACAGAGGTGATTTTTGTTGGAAATGAATTATTTTTTTAATGGTACATTAAGCCCTAGCCCTACATTGATTGCAAGTTACATGAATCTGTTTTGTATACTGAAAATTATGGTCAGTAGTCATTTTGTTTTCTGATTCACAGATTTTGATTTTCCTCTTCAGAATTAAATTTTCCTTTGTTTGACTGACAGAGAAGGTAGGAAAGGAGCAACAGAAAAAAAAGAGACAGAGATGGTTTACAGGAAAATGTGAGCTGATGAATGTCCATGATCCTTACTAAATGGCTTGAAGCTGAGTCAGGAGAGGTTTAGGTTGGATATCAGGAAAAGGTTCTTCACCCAGTGGGTGGCTGGGTGCTGGAACAGGCTCCCCCAGAGAAGTGGTCACAGCACCAGCCTGACAGAGTTCGAGAGTTTGGACAAAGCTCTCAGGCACATGGTGTGATTCTTGGAGTGTTCTCTGCAGGTTCCAGGAACTGGACTCTGCCGTCTTCCTACTCAGCATATTCTATGATTCTATGATGCAATGATTTAAAATTAATGACTTTGTACAGGACTGGACATTCAGATGGACAGGAATGAATCTCCATAGCAATACAAAACACACAACTGACAGAAAAGTGAATTGAATTTGCATTTATTTGTCTTTTCATATTGTAAAGTGCCCAGCTTTACATCATGTCATCTCCTGTAACACTAAAAAAGCATCATTACACAAGCTGCACTTCTCTTGTTCTACTTCTAATTAAGTTCACTGGAATATAGGCTACTAAAATGTAGTCGTTTGACCTGCAAAAAGTGAAGTTTTAAGTTGAATGCCTGTAAGGGCACCTGATTTGCAAGAAAAACAAGAGCTTTCATATGTCAGGATTGTAAAGGGAAAACAGAAGATAGGAGAAAGCCATGAGGCTTCCCCATAAGGCATTACCTGTCAGTTCTTCTCACTACATTGTTTAGAACCATGTGAAACCTCCAGCTGTAGGGTGAAGATTAGAAGAGAGAATCTGATTCTGTTTGCTTGCTCTGCATTTTTGTATGCTGGTGGAATCAAGGGCTGCATGATTAGACTAATTTTGCACAGGTATAAAATCTGTAATATTGAGTGTCTAAATTATGTACCCTGATTCAATTGCAGAAAATCTATAGGGAGAAAATACAATTATTAACGTGTTTGAAAAATACTAGACAATAATATTTGAAACTTTCAGTCAATATCTTATAACACCATATCAGAAAGTTTTATTCAGGTATTTGGGATCAACATTTCAGAAGTCAAAACCCCAAGCTTAGGTATTTAAATTCATATTTAGCTTTTAGGCTTACTGTGCATCAAAGTATTCATATTTAGATAATTTAGAATCTAGACAAGATGATCATAAAACCAAAACATACTTATTACTCTAACAGTCTTTCTCTGCTTTTATAGTTATTATTATCCATCTGCAGACATGCTCTTCTACTTTGGGTATCATGGTTAAATAATATAAAACTATATTATTTCTTATGTTCAGAATGATAAGTAGATGGAATCTGTTCTTTTTTAAACTTCTCAGAAATGCCTGTGTAATTTGGAGAGGACAGTTTGTGAAGAAACAGACGCTTGGAGATCACAAAGGCACAATCCATATGTCTGGATTTTATTATGATGTAGAGCACAAATGTACTCCTCCTACTAAATAAATTCATATATGTCACTTCTATTAGGAAAGGACAAAGTATGTATGTCCCATTTTTATTAAATATTTCAAATAAACTTTGAAATTTTTTCTTGAAATACAATTGAGATATTTACGTAATTCTTTTTTATAAACAATAAAATAATTTAAAAAAGAATTTGTGTGTGTTTGTCTAGATGTTGTCCTTTTCTTATTTATCTTGGGAAATCTCTGCAGATGTGAAGCAGATAAATTAGTGGTGTCTGTATCTGAAAAACTCCAGATAGATCTGATTTCAAGAGAGATACCTTGGAGAAATGAGCCTAAAAAAAATGACTTTATTTGCAAGTGGCATGTTATGTTAGTCTGTGCACTAGAGGACTACATTATTTTTTTCATTTTTTTTTGGTTCAGGGCCTATCTGTTTAGTTTAGGAAAGCTACAATTTATACAAATATATCAGTGAATATAAAGGACTTCACTTCCTCATATTTTGACATTGATGTCAGTCTGTGTAGTGTTTAGTCATTTTTGCTCCTCAATTTCCTATTGTCAAAGGTTTTAAAATTTATGATATAACATCCTTCACACTCCAAATGCAAAGAATCAGTCTTTGGTAGGAAAGTGTCTCAGAATCTGCATTGGCTTCTTTCAAAAACATTTGGAGTGTAATGATCTTGTGTCTGTTAGGTAAAAAAGTAAATTCTCAAATGGCTTTCGGATGCCCCACCTAAAAGAAAAAACCTCTCTTGTTCGCTGTGTGCAATAACCTTGAAATGCTGCATCTACTAGCCACAGGCTCAAAATATGATGGCTCTTTCTTTTTCTGGAAAAGCAATGCTTGTTTATTCTGTTAAAGAGACAGGGTCTCTAAAAAAGAGGTTTTATAGTGAAAGCTTTCACGCTGGTTGTGAATACGTAATATAAAATTACATATTTTGCCTATTTGGCAGGCAAGAAAAACTTAAGCAGAACTAATTTAATCTTCAAATTTAGGACCTCACAAATAGAAAAACAGAACTTTTTTGGCTTTTTTTTGGCTTTTTTTTTTTCCTTTAGAGGGAGGATGCCGTTTTCCTTGCCTCTTATTCCCCCTGCTGATTTCCTGTTTTACAGAGTTTCATAGTTATGCCTTGGACTAGAAGAGTACCTGTACTTCTCACTTAATCCAAAACAGGCATATTTTGTGTGCAATGCCAGTCAACAGAGTCCTTTACTTTTTCCCAATTGGTATTTTGCAAGACACTCTAGAAGCACATGCATTATTCACATACTAGATATGTAGATATTTGTCAGAGCAGAGAAGGGGAGTGTATTTCCAAGGGCTAATTTTTGTCTATAAAGTCTAATTTCCCTAGAGTCCCTTAGAGTCTGTAGAGGAAACTAGTATGATAGTACCCTCTAGAGAACGGTTCAGAGCAGGAGACTAATTAATCTCAGGGGGGGAGGTTGTGCTGGTGTTGGCTGGGACAGAGTTAATTTTCTAACAGTAGCTGGAATGGGGCTGTTTTGGATTTGTGCTGAAAACTGTTTATAATGCAGGATTTTATTTTTTTTCTTGTGGAGCAGTGTTTACACAGTGACAAGCCCGTCTTTGCCTCTCACCCCACCGCTGCAGCAAGACTAGATATACATGAGCTTTCCCACTTTTGCCCTTCCAGTTCTCTCCCATGTCCCGCCAGGGGTGAGCAAGCAAGTTAAGCTTAGTTACTAGCTGGGGTTAAGCTACAACAGAGATTAACCACACTAGACTATAGGCAGGCTTGATGAATGATCCCCATTCTGGTCATGCACCTAGATTATGTCAAATGCACAGAGGTCACCTCTCCTTTTTATCATTTATTATCCCACCAAAGATTCTCATCTGCAAAAATTTGCCAATAAGTATTTTTACATCATTAGCATTGACACAGGAATGCATTGAAATTTGGTCCCCAGGGGACTTCTCTGCTACTATACTGATACCTGTGGCTCTGGCTGCATACTTTGGCTGGTTAACATATTTATGCCATGCAGTTACCTTTTCTCTCCAGATCACTTTTAGAGGGTAATTCACACCCATGTTCTTCAAGGCTGGTCTAGAGCAAACTACCTGCATCCACAACAAGCAGAACTTGACACAGACTTGCCTTTTATTCCTACATGGTAATCCTTTGAACAAAAGACATATTTCCTGGTTTTGTGGGCTGAAGGTTTTTTCCCTGTTGAAAATATAAGTGGTGGTGTGAAGGCTTTGTTGCAGCCTGTCAGGGCTGAATTCTTATAGTCCGAAGTGTGTCACATGTCCTGGCATCGTGGTATATTCAAGGATTTGTGGATCCAGCACACATGGACAAAGTGTTGTGTAAAGCACATGGCAACAAGTCGACGGTTTAACCCTTCAGCCTTTTGAAAGCTATTAGTCAAACAAGCTATTCCCAGAACCACTTCCAGGTTTTATTCTATTCTATTTTTTTAACTCTTCAAAAGGAAGTTTACACAACATCTCTGTAGAAAAATCAAGAGACCAGATATGGCTAGTACATAATTCTGACTATTGTCTGATCTCAATCTTTTTATATTAACAAAAGATATTAGAAGTAGAATAATGTCTCATGCAAAATTTATTTAGCATTGAAATATTGATCAGAAGTCTGTCTTATCAAACTAAATAGGAAGACAAGTGGGTTTTATAATCCTGAATGGAAAGGAACTATCCATGTAGCAATTTCTCCCTTTAATACTGACACTTCTAAAGAAAAATTTATCCTTATTGCTTTAGAGGAATATGTTGTTTTTCTATAAGTGCAAGCAAATTTCATTTACACACATACCAACTCCTCTCTTGCTCTACATCTCTCTGACAAACTAAACCATCACTTATGTGGAAAAATATCATGCAACAGAATCCTAGTAAATTCTCAGGTGAGACACATGCACTCTGCAGAAGAGAGTTTTTCTGTGACATAGATAGAGATAGTGGATATCTTCTGTTTTATCTAGAGTTAAATTAAAGCTACAATATTGTTATTTAAATCAGCTCTATGTGTTTCATTTTGTTGTCACAATGAACAACCATATGCACAAAAAAACAGAGAGATTTTTAGCCTCTGGACACAGAGATATGTGAAGAAAGTCTAAAAGCTTGTAATCTCCAAGAAAAGTCTGGCATATAGTTTGCATCAAGACCACCCTGAGAGTAAAAAATGTAGTTTAGTGGGAAACTTTTATTTGTACCCTGAAATGAAGGCAGCTGGATGAAGGAAAACTTTGCTCCTATAAGGATCTAATGTGATGAAGTTATTTCTCCAGCTACTTCTACCTGAAATAAAGATTATTCACAAAGCCTGACAGCAAATCATATAATTTTAGCTGTTCTACAGACATGGAGGTGTGTCATCACAGCAACTCTCTCTTCCTTCACAAGAAAGAATGTTACTAAAATGTATGCATTTACAACTTTTGTAGACAGCAGTGATTGTCTCCTACACATTTCAATGACATCAGGAGCATGGATCTCAAAAATGCACCAAAGATTTAATTGCCAACGTCTATAGATATTTCAAGAACCCAATAAATTTTCTTAATCCAAAGTATAATATGAAATGTGTATCAATGAACAAGCACAGGCAGTTAAGGGTAAGAAAAAAATAAACATTTACAGCACGTTATTTCTGTAAGTTCCATGGAGACAAGTTGGTTTTTTTTTTTCTTAGCAAAAAAGCCTTAAAGAATCTCACAGACTGAAAAATGAAATGTCCAGTCACAGTAATTACTTATTAAGTCAAGATACATTTCAATCTGCAAGAGATAATGAGGTTTGTTTTTGTCTTCCAGTACTGCTTTCTTAGCATGGGTAAAAAAGGAAAAAATATACATAATCATTTTTGCAATTAACAAAAGAACCACGAAGATTTTTAAAACTCTGTTTTTCCAGGCAAATTTGGAGTCTAAACAGTATATAACAAGACTCTCTTAGAAAGAATCTTTCACCTAGAAGAGCAAAGCCTAATTTGTGTGGAACTCGGAAAGCACGATGTGAAATTTGCGTAGCTCTGTGGCAAAACACAAGTGATTTCTAACTGATATTTCCATCATTTTAAAGGAAGGCACACCCACAAAAGTATATATTTTTTCTATTTAATATAAAACCTTTATGAAAAAGCATCTGAGTATCTTGTTGTGACTGCTGAAATTAACTTAATTTTAGATCTGTGATTCATACTAGCACAAAGGGGAAAAATGTTTTTAAATCTATTTCTATGTCTTCTTTCATAACTGATCTTTAATTTTGCTTGAAATGCAAATCTGGCATTCTTAATTTGCAGCTCAAATGATTCTGAAAACCTTTTTCATAAGTGATGAGAAACTCCCTTTCTCTTGCCCAGAAAAATATCTGGCCGCCCTTTTTGCAGCTCATCTCTCTCATCTTGTATCTTTTTAAACATATGTAGAATGTTCCACTTCGGTCTTAGAAGTCCAAAAACTGAGGAGTTTTTTTTCTGTCTTTTAACAGTGACTTGGTCAGTGATCTCAATCTAATCCCTTAGAGATCAGAGCAGCAAAACACAAACCCACTTTTTTTTTTTTTTTATTTGAATAGGACTTAATATTTAGCATCCACTTGAGTATTTTGCATTCTGTTGGGCTGTGCCTCCCATATGTGTAAAGAAGAAAAAAATGTTTATACCTTCATTTCTTCCTTCACAGATGTTCCAAGATTTAATCAGTTTGAAGAAAGATGGGGTTTTAATTGCATTGCAGGGAATTGAGTGTTTATGATACATGAGAAAAGATACAGTCTGACCAGCAGCAAGGCTCATAGAGAAAGGATTGGGTTGAGGAATTTAAAGTACATCTTTCAAAGACTAGTGAACATAAAAGAAAAGGCAATGTTGCTTCCAGGCTCCCATTTATTTATTTATTTGGTGAAACTTTCATTATTTCATTCAGTATTTGTTTTGAAACTTATTTAAGAAAAAGGAAGTAGTTAAATATTAGTATTCCCTAAAGATATCCCCATGTTGGATTTTTTTTTCCTCAATAAGCTCCAGAGTTAAGGAATGCCATTAGTATTAGTATTCAAAAACAAGGGGGATGTAAAGATTAGATATGCATAAAATAGAGTTCCTTTTGTCAAAGAAAGTTCCCAGGGCTACTGGCATTCAGAGAAATAATCTTTCTTTTCTTTCTGATGAATTATAAACAGTAAAAATATTAATAATTAAAGGCAACCCTCCCAACTCCAAACCATAAAATCCAACAAATCTCCCATGAACAAAGGAAAGAAGTTGTAAGAGTCATTTGGGACTGATTTGGAAATGTTTCCTGATATTTTTAAATGCTAAATCTTTTGTGCATATGTATACATAACATTGATGCCTTGGGGAACTCAGCTGTTGGACTCAGTTTTAGTAATCTATTTTTGATACTCAGGGAAGCATTTCTCAGTCTTCCTGCTTCCATCTTGCAGAAACTTGTATGCAATAGGGGTCACGGGTGTCCTTGCAGATGTGACATTCTAGATGCGACCTTTCAGAAGAACAATAGAATTAAATATCTGGAGCGGATGACAGGAAATAGAAAGTTTCTTTTTTACAGTGTAATTAAAATCCCATATTTATTCAGAAGGAAAAACACCATTGTTTATGACCTATATGTTGATCTTTTTCACCATTCATAAAATAAAAGTTAACTTCTGAGACAGATTATCTGGGAGCTTTTATTGAAAGTATTAATGGAAGACATGTTTTTAAAAACTAAAGATGTGGGAAAATGGGTGACTGTAAGTAAAGACTGGATAGATGATACAGTCCACAGATAAAAACAATATAAAAGGTCAGAAACTGTAACATATACAGACACATAGTGGTTTTGTTTGTTCTTAAGGGAACTATGAAAGAATTTTAATGTTATCAGATTATATGTCTGTAAATTACATTGTTTTTTTCAGTAGCAACCCTTGGCACTAAGGAGGAGAACTTGTGAAACCTGCATATTCTCTTACTGAGTGATAAAAGGTCTGTTAAATTCTGCCTTGCCTCTTATGCTAAATAGAGACTAGACCCAAAATAAGGAATTATTATGAATGTTTAGGTCAGCGTACTAGAGGATTTCACAAAGATAAATCTTATTTCATGGTGTTTGGATTATCATGGCACTATGGCTCTGTTTATGTAGTTCATGTAAAATTTTGGTGCCTGTTCCTAAAAGTAAATAAAGAGGTTTATTTTTAAATCTTCAATTTGTTCAAGATACCATTGTGTTTTTCACAATGAAAATAAATTAATTTAATGGGAACAATTCTTTTTTTCCTCTGAGGTAGCAGACAGAACAGAGAAAGATCTGCTTTTTAAAATGTGTTTCTTAAATGAAAAAATAGTAGCAAAAATAATCCCAAATCTCACTCTTAATCTCTTTTCAGGAGGGATTTGACCTTGTCAGCATTTGCTCAAGAAACACAATAGTGTGCATTCTTATCACTTTTAGATTACAGTTCAGAAATTAAGGCATGCAGGAGACCTATATTTAATAGACTGGTACATCCTCATGGGCATTGGCTCACCTGATCCAGCTCAAGATGTAGATTTGTCACTGTCTTAAGCAAAAAAGGCCAAATGACTGCAGAGTGGGTATGCAACAGATTTTGAGCACTGGGTGCAGGTACCTTTGGGACTGGAGATCTAGAGTGTGTGTCTCAGGGATTCACACTTTAAAACGTTTCCAGAACATTTATTTTCTTCTATCTTCCAGATATCCTGCTCCAGCAATGCCCCAAGAGGACTTGTCTCTAGCTTCCAACATCCCTACCCTGCCTGCCCATGGGCTCCTAGTCCCGGCCCAGTCTTGGCCTGTGCCCATCCCCATGGCAGAGCTGGATACCTGGTGCTGCTCCAGTGCCCCAGCTGCCCTGCTCATGGCTGGATGGTTGGATCCTGCTTCAATCCCCACAGCTACAGCGCCCTGGCAGTCACACTGCTCTCCAGTCTCAAAACCTTCCACAGATTCTGCTTTCAAAACTAAGTTTAATTTGTTGCCACATCAACTTTGAGTACTCACAGCATCCTCTAGATGCAAGTTCTGACTCAAATGTCTGTTTTGGATCCAGCTTCAACTAGGGCTTGAGTTTTTTCCACCTTTGTTCTTATACTGGTGAGGAAATGAGCGCTTCAAACCTTTTTTATCTTTTTGATAAAACCCAGGATTATATATATGCTTACTACACCTCCCTCTCCTATATTTTGCAAATTAAAGAGGTTTCCCCACCCCCCCACCATATATTTGATGATTTTTGTTGCTTTCTGAAATTTTCAGAGTATTCTAAAGTTCTCCTGGGATTGAAACACAAAACAATACAGAGTGCTTAAGATGTCAATGACAGGTTGAAATAGTATATTCATAATAATTATGTTGCCATTTTAATTCCTGATTTCAGTTTCAATATTTCCTAACAGGCAATTTTTTTGTTGTTGTTTTATTTTAATTTTTAACAATATTGAGCATAGAGCTCTTGGAATGGAATGCTGAAATAATCCCAGCATTCTGAGGGACTACAATTAGCTTCTGCTCAGTATTTTCCTAAGATTTAGAAACCCCAAATTGCTTGTTTTGAGAACAACTCAAATTTGGGAGCATCAAATACCCTATGAAGTGAAGTGAAATATGAAAACTGAAGGACATTGGATGCCAGCGAATATACTGATGCAGAAAGCCACCCTTTTTCTATAACATATAACTTGAGTAAAGATCAAATTTAATCTATTCAGAATTTTTTTTCAGTAAAATTAAGCTTTACCAGAAAAGACCTCCTCATTGCACATAAACATTTCTCTCTAAAGATCTTGAAGCCAAGGAAATCAAATGAGATCAAATACAGGACTCTGATGAAAATCTGACAGAATTCTCGTCTGCTGTTAGTGACTGACAATTCAAGGCTCTAAATAGTATTTTAGATATGATGTGTTTTCCCCCTGTGCATGAACTCTAATTATCCCTGGTGCCAGGACAGTTTGCTATGGGAAGCTTTTTCTGATCCCCGTTACTGAGCTCCACCTCTAAACAAGGGTCATCATTTGGTTCTGTGGTCAGAGCTTAGCAGTGTTAAGAGTTTTATACTCAAGTCTGGGCTCTTGGGCTTTCCAGGATTTTTGGCAGGGAGATGTTGAAGTGGATGATTGTGACAATTTCACATGGCTAACAGCAGCAGCTGACCTGACAGGAATGTTAATTCCAGTGTAGCAGCTGCTGGAGATCGATGGCATGTGACCATAGGAAGCCCCACTGGGCAGATTGGCTTTGGCCAAAGATTCTAAGATGTCCCTGCTCCTGAGCCAACTCATTCCCCAGCCTTTTGATCCCCCCAAGAATTTAATATTTGCTTAGCAGGTGCAGGTCCAAGCTCATTTATTTTACTTGATGGGGACAGACGGAAGAAAGGGAAATGCCTTTTATTCTTCTTCAGCATTTCTGTTCATGCAGAATTTAAAAAAAATAGTTTCTGCATGATTTGGTTCAAATATAGAAATACCATTATGTAGATTTTTGTACACAAAATAGAGTATCTGAATTTTGGCCAGGTACTGTTCCAACCATTCCCATCTTCCCTGAAACAAGCATGTAACTGAAACAGGCTCTGAGGAAAAAAAGTAAAAGATTGTCTGGTGTCCAGGGTGAATCAACCATTACAGAATGTTAAAAAGCAAAGCAAACAAACAGAAAACAAACCTGCCAACCCACTGCCCCCAAAAAAAAACCACCCAAACCAAAGCAAAACACAACAAAATGCAACAAAACACAACAAAATAATTTAAAAACCCACAAAAAATCTCTAAAAAGCTTTCAAACTAGACTTTGACATGGATTCTATATGTATTCTTTTTATTAAAATAGAGATAAAAGATCTTTGATTGAAAAGCTGTATCCAGAACAATAGCAAGAAAGCAATATAGTTATTTCACACAGCCATCTGCTCTTCCCAGGACTTCTGCAGTTGGACCCTGTTAACCCTGATCTAGGTTTATTTCTTTTTTTATTTAACTTTCTGTTGTTGATGGAAAGTGCTTACACATGCAGTATCAAGCCATTTTGTACAAATCTGTACTAATACTCTTAAAACCACACAGCACTCAGAATCCAGGATTAAGGCTTTAAACCAGATGAAATACATATTGGGATTCCAAACAAGTTTTCTTTCTTTTTATAATGCAAATGTGTTAATGCTCTGACCTCAAAACTGAGAGACCAAAGCCTAGATAAATATCAAGAATCTGGCAAGGCACTGCTCATCCTGTACAGGCCCTCAAAAAAACAGCACTCCCACCTCCTAAATAGCAACAAAGTGAGATATCAAGGACTTATATCACAGTAACATAATTTTGCTTGCCTTCTAATCATAATTTGAGGTAAGAGTATTGCAATATGTTCAGTGTACTGTCTGTTAAAACAATCTGTAATTTCACAAAGTACAGTATTTCTTAAATCTGTTGTTTCTTGAATGAAAATATTTTAATAATTGAATGCAAAATACTGAAAAATGCTGAGACACTTTTCTGGCCTGCAAGAAGTTAATAATAAATAAATCATAAATAATAATGATAAAATAGTTCAACAGTAGCTTCTATTTCTGTGATTTTAAAGCATATGTATTTTGTCTTTAATGAATGTATAACTTTTAGTATTTCTTTCACTAATGTGACAATCCAGATTTAAAAAAAATCACATATACTGAAACCCAGCACTACAATGCTGCATACAGTTTTATGCTTAGCCAGATAAAATCCCGCTTCTTGTACATTAGACATTCCAGATTATTAGAAAATGTCCTTTAAATAAAGAGCAATATTGATTTTGTTAATATTTTTTAAATATTTTCTATTGTTTTCAAAACTCCACAAAAAAGGAAAAAGAACAGATGCTGTATATACCTCTAAGTGAAATATATATCCCAATTTTTTTTATGGACAGGAAAGAATAAAGACACTACAGAAGCTGTGGAAGTTGCTCTAATTTGATGACTCTTTGTTTCTTACTTGCAGCAAAAGTAACTGCAAGTGTTTTATATGCATTTCAGTACGATGCCAGCAAACAAATATACAGTCTCACCCTATTTTCACTTTGGAAGGTTTCTCAAATGTTTGATCATCAAGTCATGTCAAACCTGTAGAATTGGGATCTTTGGTCTATGGTGCAGTTTCTTTTCACTGGGTTTGTTATATTCTACCAGAAGGCTGGTAACAAGAGTTCTGTGTGAGTCTATGCTCCAATCTGTCCTGTCAACATTATCTGTAGCTTGCAGGAGATGAAAGAGTGAATTCTCACAGAGCTTGCAGATGCATCAAATTGTAACATGCTTCGGGTAGTGCTGCTGTGGAAGGGCACGAGGCACAGGCTGCAAGAATGGACCAACCTTATGAAAATCACCAAGGACAATTGCAAACTCCTGCCCTCGAAGGAACAACTGATTGCACATCAGGGACTGACCAGCTGGGAGCAGCTCTTGTAAAAAAAGACCTGGGGACCTTGGAGGACAATGTGCTCAATGTGGGCCAAAATTTTTCATGGAAAATGGCCAGTAGTTCAAGAGAAGTGATGGTTCCCCTCTATGTATTACCTGTTAGACCATATGTAGAATACTGAAGCCAGCTTGTTGCTGCAATTTCCCCTTACCCCTGTCAGGGACAAGGAAGAGTTCAGCTTCTTCAGCAAAAAGGTAGAGCCAGGTTCTTCAGGGGGTGCAATGTGGGAGGACAAAAGAAAATGGACATAAATTGAGTAGAAGACATAAGTTGAATATGACATACTGGTTCTACAGAAAAAAAAACCTTTGTACTATGAAGACAGTAAAGGTCTTCAAAGGGTGGGACAGTTTCCCAAAGACACTGCAGTTTTTAACCTTGGAGTTTTCAAGATGCAGCTAGATAAAGACTTGGTTAATAACCTGGTCTGACCTCACAGCTTAAGCAGGTTTGAACTAGAAACTGGCTGAAGTACCAATTTGCCCACAGTGTTCTGTGATTCTGTGATGCCACTATATTTTTAAAAGTTCCTTACGATTCAGACTAATTGTCTACTTTTTCCAGTATCAAGTTTCTGACAGGATTCAATGGTGGCTGCCTACACAGAAGTGGAAGAACATGGCAATTGTAGTAGTAGGGCAGTTCCAAGAAAGACTTCATGATCAGCCTTTATGTCAAGAGACTCTTTTTGTTAACACTCCACCTATCAAATTCTCCCTATCACCCTAAAACTTTTCCCCACTCTTTTGCAGTATGAAATGGTCAAGGAAGGCCTCAAGTTAACAGCAGAAGAGTGTAAGAGGGCCCAGTTAATTATACTTTGCTTATGTATCCACCACAAATCATTTACAGCAAAGAGGTACTTATCTCAGTAGTATTGCGACACTCAGTCTGGTCTTCTATATTCACTCATAAGAGAACATATGTATGTGCAGGCAGCTATCAGCTTTCATATTTGTAAAAATTTTAGATCCTCAATACCACCAAAGCAGTCAAAACTTAATCAAGACAATGTCAGAAAAATCATGTGCACATGCATTCATCACTTAGGTGGGAAAGAAACAATTTTCTTAAGGCAAAGTGAGATTCAAAGTTTAATGTTGTCTAAGTAAAGTGCAAATCCCAAAACTGTAGGTTAATAGTGATAAAATTGATAGCCAGGATTTTCCCTTTAGCCAGATGCACATCTACAAAGATACAGCCAATTTTTTTCTTGCAATCTTGCCAGGGAAGGGAAAAAAATACATTACCAGAATTTAACATGCTATATGATTTTGTGAATAACCCTTCAAGCTGTCAGTCTTGGTGCCAAAACTACTGTGCTACAGCATTAAGCAACAGGAGCATGGACTCATTTCAAGCCCAGGTGCTGAGCGATTTTAAATGCATGAGCTCCTTGTTGTGAAACAATCATTCCCTCTGAGGCTGTGTCCTCATCACTCCATGAACTGTGCTCATGGTGAATGTGCATTTACTTGTCTTGTACCTAGTGTTCACATGCAAATTTCCAAGAGAACAGAACTATCTCCTCCTTTCTTTGCAGGATGCTGGCCTTGTAAGAAATAGAGCATCATAAAAAGAGCTGAACTGGAGGGTTCAGCACTCAGGGCAAGAATAATAAAAGAAAGTTAAAAAGCAGATATCCTCTGATCCATGCACAACCCATATACTTGTATCAGATAATGGCAAAAAAAACTTTCCACATTCAAAAAGAAACTAAGAACATTGACAACCACAGAAGGCTTAGGAACTTACAGTAATTTATAACCCATGCAAATATGGTTTTCCAACACCCAAATGTTTCAATTATTGCAGGATTTTTAATAGATCTTAGAAGTCAATTTCAGAATGAATTAAGGATGAGTAAGCAGTATACTATTTCTATAGCAAAGCTCAGATTAATTTTCAATTCTTAAAGCTACGTTAATCCATCATGTAGTTCATCACAACCAGATTCAGTTGTCTAAAAGTTACTTGTCTTAGTTAAATCTGCATTCCTTTATACCACTGAGGCAAAATAGACAGCTCAAGATGAGATAAATCACCTTACAGGGATGCCTATTTCTTTCTTTTTGGCTATTAAGTGGGAACTAAAACAAAGAGTTGAAATTACACAATCTGTGATTTCTGAAGTATGTGTTTGGCAATTTGTTGACTTAGTTTTTCCACACAACTGCTTTGATGTGTCTGTAAACCATAGGGTTAATGAGTGAAGTACAGACTGGGGCAGAAGAAAAAATATGGGTCTGCAGGGAACAGGAGTACTTTCAGGTAATATTGTCAGCAAATAAGGATTTTTTTTCTAACTTTTAGATATACATTTTAGATGAGATAAAAGCATTCACAACATCTCACTTAAATGAAATTGAAAATGTTGCACTTATTTACTTCAGAATTGAAATTTCATTATCTATTTAAAACATCTGTTTTCTATTGTTATGTGAAAATTACCATATAGTGGATTGTGAGAATGCTTTAATAAGCTCTGACAGCAGATCTGTGCCAGAGCTGGATGCTCATCAGTGTGTTGTGCTTGCATTGGGCAGCACAGAGTAGCTGCAGTTAGTCCATCCTCAAGTTCAGGGTCATGTTGAGAGGCGAGACCAGCAAGAGGATTTTTGTAATATGTCTCCTGTTGTATTGGGTCTGGCTGGGAAAATGACAAGTTCATTTTCCCACAGCAGCCCTCTCAGTGCTGTGCTCTGCACTGGGAGCCAGAAGGGTGTTGATAACACACCAATATTTTGGGTCCTGCTGAGCAGGGCAGGTACAGCATCAGTGCTGTTTCAGCAATGTTCCCTCATCATTAGGCTGGAGGTGGGCCAGATCCTGGGACAGGACACGTCTAGGACAGCTGACCCATATTAACCAAAGGGATATCCCATACCATGTCTGCTCAGATATAAAAGCTAACAGGAGGGGGTGGAATTCTTTATTTAGAGTGTTTGCCTTCTGGAGCAACCACTACATGTGCTACAGCCCAGCTTCTCCGGAAGTGGCCAGACATTTTTTGCTGATGGGACGTAGAGAAATTTTTTTTTTCTCTTTGTTTGTGTGCACACAATCTTTCACTTTTGCTTTAGTAAACTGCCTTATCTCAACCTACGTATTGTTTTCCATCTTATTTTCTCTGTCCTGTCCAGCCAAGGACGTGACTGATAGAGCAGCTTGGGGGGCACCTGGTGTCCAGCCAAGATCAATCAAACATGATTATAGAAATAGAGCAGAGAAATAGAGCATAATTAATTAGTATGTACACCATCACAAGGTTCTAAAACAAAAACCACATGTATTTATAAGAAGGAGGTAATATTTTTGTTAGACCAAATGGTAGAAAAATTACAAGCTTTTGGGCATGTTAGCACTCTGCATCTGTACTCTATTTTTCCAAATATAGGAAAAGTTTTATATATGCAATATAGTTCCATTATTTTTAACTTTGCTAACACACCTTCAGAAGAAGGAAATAACAGTATTGCCAAAACTCAAGTCTTCCCATTACTCATGACAAATGGTATCTTATTACTTAAAATCATAAAACTTCTATAAATAACAACATAGCCTTAGCTCAACGAAAGGAAGTTGTATCATTAATGTCCAGCTATACATTAGGCAGTGGTAAAACACAGATGAGTGAAAACTTCATCCTATTATTTGTTGCTAATTCATGAAAGAAATAATCCCCCCACACCGAATCCTACAAACAAACAAACAATAAAAACCCAAAAAAACCCCAAAACCAAAAAAACAAAACCCAAAAAAACCTTTGAGTCCATTCTATTACTGTTAGCTAGCTATCTGAGTATTTTCCCTGGATAACTGTTGGGAGTAAATGACAACACTTTATCAGGGACAGGCTGTAGAGGTGACTTTTGTAAGACAGGGCTCATTCCAGCAGACCCACTGTGGGACAAAACTGAGCCCCTCTGTCAAAATTGTGGCACTACTGGAAAAATGTGATAAGGGAAGAAGAAAGTGTGAGAAAACAGCGCTGTAGACAGAAAAGTGAGAGAAGGAGGAGGGGGAGGAGGTACTTCAGAAACAGGAACAGATATTTTCCCACATGGAGGATGGTGGAGGACCATGGTGGAGCAGATATGGAGCTGCAGCCCATGATGGACGCCACACCAGAGCAGCTAGACACCACCTAAGTGGAGAGCCCACACTGGAGCAGAGGAAAGGTTTAGGAGGGAGCAGCAGCATCGGGGAACACTTACAGGCTGACCCCAGCCGCCATTCCTCTTCTCACTGTGCTGTTCCTTGAGCTGCAGATGGAGAAGGCTTAGAGAGAGAACTTGGGAGTGAAGGAGTGAGGTTCAGCTTTGAAATGGGAGAGGAGGAAGCATTGTTTAAAAGTTTGCATTTGTTTTCTCACCACACAACTCTACTTTTAATTGGCAATGGATTAAATCAATTTTCCCCAAGCAGAGACTGTTCTGCCCATGACAGTAATTGGTGAATGATTTCCCTTTTCTGTCTTGACCCATAAGCTCTGTCATTCTTATTATCTCCCCCTGTCCTGTGAGGAAGGGGAGCAAATGAGTGGTTGGGTGATGTTTCTGGCAGAAGGTAACCCACCACAACAACTTACAGCAGGTGAAGGTAACATTTAAAAAGCTTCACCCAAATTCCCAGATACTGACATATATTACTAGTCTTACAGACAAGCAACAGACAAGACTCACTAAGAGAGTCTAGAACACAGCTTGTCCTGAAATTACCTGTACAGGAAATTTATAAATTGCCATTATAACAGAATGAATTATTCATCTGTCTGTAACCAGTTTGTCTGTAACAAACAAAGCTGGTGCAAATAGGTTAGGTGAGATACATTAGAACTCTCAAAGGATATTTTGCATAGAATTCAGTTTTGCATAGGATTTATTTTCTTTATCCAACTACTTTTTCCATTTATAGTGATAAACATCCATAGTTCCTGATCCTCAGAGAACCAAGATTTGTTTTTCACGTTATCTATTAGAAATCCTGAAATCTCATAAGAAAAAATCCTTTATGTGTTCCTTAGTAATTTTAGGAAAGGACCATATTAGACACTTTAATGAACACCTAGCATTTTACTAACTCAAATCCATTTCCGGTTCTCAGTAAATCCTCAGTCAGCCTCTTTCTAAGGCTGTCTCTACTGCTCTTCAGAAATCTCATCAAAGGACTTTTCTCTCTCTTTTGACTAGGAAAAGGTATTTAAGGTGTTTAAGTCTCTAAATGATTTTAAAAACCTTCAGCACGCAGAATAAATGGAAAATTGTACTACACTGAGACTTCTATATGGAGGTCCAGAGGGGAATCACAAGTTCCATTAAGGATGTTCTCAGAATACATTACTTTTAAGAGGCACTGTAAAGCTACAGTCACTGATACTGTTCTGTTTACTATTTGGTACAACTACTGACTTCTCTAATCTACTGTTTGTAATTCTAACAGTCTCTGTAAATCATTTCCTAAAGTTATGTTTGCTCTTCAAGTATTTTTTTCAAGTTTTGCTCATATTTTAAAATTTCTTCATTAAGAAAAGAAAAGAATTATATACATTAACCATTAACATTTCAGTATCAGCAAGCTATACCAGAAAACTGTGAAAGAGGAGATGTGTGAGTTGTGCTCATGTAACATATGATTACAGAGGACAATTTTATCTTCAATGCAGTACCTCTGTCCTCAGAACTCCTATTTTACAGTAAGAAGTCTAAGCTTTGAAGAAGAAACTACTGCTAAAATAATTATTTGCTTTTTAGTGTCAAAGGATGGACTGGTCCAATTGGTGTCTCAATTAGATTAGATCAGTTATAGCACCTATGTGATAGATCTGTTACTAAAAGAGACCTGTGGAAAGGAGAATCCTTTTTTTTTTTTTTAATGATTTCCAATCATTGTGTACACCACAGTGTACTATGCTTCCATGGCACTTAAGGAAACAAAATATTTACTATAAAATATAGTGAGAAGCTGCACCTACCTATCTTCACTGCATACCCATAGGAAAAAATGATCAAACAAATATTTTTGCGATGTCAGAAGACATAGAAGGAAATTTTGAAAGGGATTGTGATGACAATGACTGTAGCTTGAAGCATTCTAAATAAAAATGTAAACTATTAATCACAATAGAAATGAAAATATAAAATGCAGGTTGTTATTGAGAGACTGCCAAAAGACTAAATAAAGAATTTCAGGCTGAATGTCTCTTCCATGAAGTATAGTGGAAACTATAAAATATCAAACATAATATGACAAAAAAGCATCTTTCACTACAAAAGCAAAGATCTAATATTCAAAATGGAAAAAGGAAAGAAGAATCACCTTTTCAATCCAGATTGAGGGGAAAAGTGTGTTCTTAGTGATTAAATGATTAGAGCTGTAGAAGCTCATCAACTCTAAGATTGAAGCACAAGATTTTCAACTTTGGTACATGAAGATGGAGATGCAAAATTATGGTGCACCATTTTCCCCATCTCTAAATATAAGCTACAAGCATTTTTCACCTTAAAAGAGTGAAAAGTGCAGCAGGTAAATCATTATTTGTTTTAATAATATCTACAATATCCAGATATTTCTACTTCTGTTCTCAAGTTACTGAATAAACATTGTTTTATACTTGAGTCACCCTTTTGTTGAAAGTGCCATTGTACTATTCCAATTATCCATGGGTTTAATAGTAATGTTTTCATTGTCCTGAAGACATTCTTTGATAATAGGTACCACTTTCTGTGTTATTTGATTGACTAAATATTTACAGAGGCAATAAAAATTAGGAAAAAAATTAAGAACTAATAACAATAACAAAGGTTTTAAATTAGTGGAAATAAGAGCTATATGCAGATGCTAAATGAAGCATTTGGGCTAGAATTGGATCCAGCATTACGTGTATTGTTTTTAGGAAATATCAAGGGCTATGTGTGTATTTAGTACAAATAAACATGGTTCCTATGGTTTTGACCCTCTTATTACATAAAAAAACTTCTGTATAAATCTTTGTAAATAAAATAAATCACAATATTTTAAACTTGTTACCTTGATAGACTCAAAAAACACAGACAATTGTAATCAATCAATACTTCTAGCACAGCTGAGCATCTTAAGTCTTATAAATTTAGTCAGACTTAGTTACATGTAAATGCCATAGATTTCACTTATACCAATCTATTTGTACACTACAAATGGACAATATATTATCTTTACAGTGTCTGTTGATGCTTTCCTAGAAATAAACTTTCATGGGTTTGGTGTTACTGCACCTAATAGTATTAATTATTGGTGGCCTCTTTGTAAGAACTTGGATTTGAAAGATTCACTCTTAGATTAATCCCATCTTTGCTTTTAGAGATAATTATTAGAAATACCAACACCAATGAGTTCAGTTTTGTTGTCATGTAAAAAATGAAGTGTAAGTAAGAGGAAACAAGGAGGAGGCATCTGCATTTTCCAGAACTATAATATACCTATCACTGCATAATTTATTTTTAAGCATGGAAAAAATGAAAAAATTTATCGTTATGGAAGCAGTGGAAAAAGTATGTTTCTACATGAGGGTACGTGTGTATGCCCAAGCATGGAAGTAACTGAATGGAACATGTTCTTAGTTCTTTAGAATCTATTGCTCTAAAATGATGTTTAGATTAGTGTAAGAGATTAATTTCATATAAATAGAAACAAACAGGACTATCTGGCAGTTCTTTCTCAGAAGCTAAGACTCCCAAATATTTTTTTCAAAGATTTTTAGACAATAAAAGACACTGTTGTGATGGTAACTTCCTCTGAATATTGGTCATCTGTCTTCCTTTAGAAGCAGGAAAAGAAATGAAAATTAGGTTGCTAAGTTAATAGTAGGAGCACATATTGTAGCCCATTGTCATATTTCTTCCTTAGAGCTTGGTGAGATGGTCAAACTGGTTCATCTCTCTCATCAGTTATTGTATCAGAGTCCACTTTGAGCATAAGGAAATATCTAACTTGACACCAGATGAGATTCTGTTCCTTCATATCATATTTCCCTGTGTGATAAGTCCTGACAAAGAAATGGGAACTAGTATCTGAGATGGTTGTTTCCCAGATATCTATTACTTACCTCCAGAGAGACCTCTGTTTCACAACCAATGACTCTGCTAATAACATCTTACACGTATGTTACAGGACATTTCAGTCTAATTTTTCACATTTAGAGACATGAACAGAAACATTAATTTTAATTTTATTTTAAAGTTTAAGGTCTCCAAATAGAAGTTTAATTCCATGCTGGAACAAAATTAAGACTTTTAAGCAGTCTACCAAAGGGACTATTTTCTGAGGTAGAGAGCAATTTATCTAAGACACACTTGCTACCAGCTCTGTGTTTAGATGCTGGGGAGAGAAACAGGAGAGAAGTTAAACCAGATAAGCATATGTGTCTTCTGTGTGTCTTTCACAGGCCATTCAAACAATCAAAGATCAGGGTTATAAAATTCATCTTTTCCAGATCCTTTCTGGCATGCTGCTCTAGTTCAGAACCTAAAAAATAGATTTATAAAAACAGGGTCTTTTACTTGATTTTGAAAGAAAAACCAGAAAGTACCCCTCCAAATAATTTTCAACTGTAAATAATGATTGGTCATGGCTCAACTTATCCTGTTTAATCTTTTTTTTTTTTTTTTTCACATGAAAATCTCTCCTAATGAAATCTTAGTTACACTAATGAATATTGCTGGGCAAAGGAACAGAAAATGATGTCAAGTGAGTAACAACTGTCTCTCCCAATGAGCAACTTTGAGGTAAATCATAGAAGATTGGGCATTACATATGTTATCAGCCTTGAGCTTTTTCAGGGTCTATGTTTAGGTTTTCATTCAAGTTAGATTCCAGAGCTTCAATGCATCTCTGATATAGGAATCAGAGAAGATCTGAGTGAAAGCAAACCAAATGTGTTTTACTGACAAAACACTTGCTGAGGTAAGAAACCTCTTGTTTGAAGGTGTGCTGGCACACATGTATCACTGAGTAGTGTGTGTTCAGCTTTAGATCATTTGCCACAGAGGTTTTACTGCTACTCCTGACAGATTTGAATTTTCAGATAGGAGATAAGGTTCATAATGGTTCTCATTTTAAGAGTCTGAGATGTAGCAGCTGCTCCTTCTCAGCCTACGTGAGAAGGCTGAAAAATTCAATATGAATAGCCTAGTTGCCTGTTTCCTCAGCACGAAAATAAACACATGCAAATAGTGATGTGTAAACTTCTGCATTGTCTCCACATCACCTACTATGTGCAGATTAGTTTACTTGTGACTCAAGCAAGTTAGAAATATAACAGACCTATGCAAAAGGATTTAAAAGAGACTGAAATCATTTTCAGGCAGAACAAGACAAAAAGTAGGAAGTTCTCTGGATCATTTATGCTACTGTTAGTATGCTAATCTGTCAACATATCCAAAAAAACCTTTTAACTAATTTGGAAGCTGTAGCAGATAAACATATCAGCATAGAGCTCACACTCAGAATCCTACTTCTCAGTTATAGGAGTTTCCCAATGTCTTTGCATTTCACTTTCCAGAGCTTGGCCGATAAACTCTGAACACCGCCTCTTTCACCTCAGTGTGCTGTATACAGGATTTGTGTCATTAGTCTTTTGCTCAGTCTTTTTGTTTGATTCTTTGGTTTAATTTACTGAAGAGTTCTTTGTTTAAGAGTTCTATGTTTATGATTACTATGGGTAAATAGAGGGAATATTTCACTTAGTAGTTATTATTGATATTCAGAATGGCAATTTCATCAGTGACTAATGTTTTATACACCCCTTTAACAAAAAATACTGCTTATGCTATCAGTTGAGATTTCCAATGAAATTTTATCTATGCAGAGATTTATATATTACTTTTAGTAAAATATGTTATTAGATGTTATAATCACATTATTGCAAGCAATATACTATGTATAAGCTATAATTATAAGTCATGATTTATAGCATATAACTATCCTGTTTATTTTATCTTGCATATTTAAAAATTATTGTTACTTCCATTTATATTAATTTGACAGCAAAAGATGTTCCCCTAAACTGTATTTCTATTAGAAATAGAATGTTTAGTTTAACTTTCTAAAACTTTGTTCTAGACTCTGAATTAGTTGGGGTCTGCTGTGCATTTATATGCTGACTGCTGGATCTAAGGTAATTACAATAATTGTCATTTTGTGTGAAGATAATCTTGCACAGAAGCTAGAATATTGACTTAAGTACACAACGACCACTACTCTCTGCTGGTTTAGTTATTGAGCCACAGGTCTTGTTTAGAATGCTGTCATTATGGCCAAACATTTAAGAAAAGAATATTGTCAAAAAGCTTGTCTTTGTTATGTTTTTTCCTATGGGTATTGCTGCACCAACATACAGTATCTTTATTTGCTTTAAAACATTCATACAGCTTTGACTTGGTTTCTAACTGGACTGAACACTGAAACAGTGGAAATTCATGTTTCCCTAAAGAATAGAAGAAAGAAGACTTTACTAAGAGACTGAAGATTTATTCAGGGATCTTCACATTCTTTTTTAATTGTGTGTCCTAGAGTTGCACACAGTATTTATGCTGAGGCTACATCAATGCTGAGCGCAGCAACAAAATCAACTCTTTTGACAGTCTGGTGATGCTATGTCTGGTTTTCCCTCTTAGCAGACAGGGCTGAGTCATATTCAGTGTACTGTTGACCAGCACCTCCAGAGCCTTTTCTCTAGGCTGCTTTCATTCTACTCCTCTTCCTTGAACTTGTGTCCAGCATTACTCCATCCT